>NC_060138.1:552179499-552789320 GCF_021461385.2 Schistocerca piceifrons | reverse complement strand
TTTAGTACGTAATGTAATAAAAACGCCGGTTGGCATGAACCAACTCCTTCTATTGAACTTACCTTATTTTGTTTGTGTTCAGAATATGTTCTAAGTTCCTACATCAGATAAACGTAACAGAAATTGGACGGTAGCTTTGTGGACCATTCCCCCTACCCTTCTTGTAGATGGGTGTGACCTGCGTTTTCTTCCAACCAGTGGTCACAATCTTTGTTCGATATAGTATAGTGAAGATTAGAGCTAACTCAGTTGATAATGCTCTGTAGAATCTGATAGCGACTCCATAAATCCGTAGAGCTTTGAATGGTATTCCAGATTTCAACTGTCCCTCAAAGCTACTGACACTAATACACAGGGTGTAACTAAATTCCCTGTACAGAGTTCGAGGACTTGTATTGGAGACAAGACGGTTGAGTTTAGCACAGGAACTCATGTTCCCAAAAGTACCGTTTTCCCGCTACAAGCAAAATATCACAACACACGTTGCTCTCTGACTCCTTTTGCTTGTCGTTTGGGTCCACTCACAAGTAGGACTCGTTGTGACGACCACCGACATCAACACAGATACGGGACCTCAGTACCATCTTCCGGTACACAAGATTAACAGTCCTTGGTCCTCAAACATCCGGCGCACCCATAACCTGCACCAGTAGGTTTTCCTCGGATATCACAAGGGTCTACATCTACATGATTACTCTGCAATTCACATTTAAGTGCTTGGCAGAGGGTTCATCGAACCACAATCATACTATCTCTCAACCATTCCATTCCCTAACAGCACGCGGGAAAAACGAACACCTAAACCTTTCTGTTCGAGCTCTGATTTCTCTTATTTTATTTTGATGATCATTCCTACCTATGTAGGTTGGGCTCAACAAAATATTTTCGCATTCGGAAGAGAAAGTTGGTGACTGAAATTTCGTAAATAGATCTCGCCGCGACGAAAAACGCCTTTGTTTTAATGACTTCCATCCCAATTCGCGTATCATATCTGTCACATTCTCTCCCCTATTACGTGATAATACAAAACGAGCTGCCCTTTTTTGTACCCTTTAGATGTCCTCCGTCAATCCCACCTGGTAAGGATCCCACACCGCACAGCAATATTCTAACAGAGGACGAACGAGTGTAGTGTAAGCTGTCTCTTTAGTGGACTTGTTGCATCTTCTAAGTGTCCTGCCAATGAAACGCAACCTTTGGCTCGCCTTCCCCACAATATTATCTATGTGGTCTTTCCAACTGAAGATGTTCGTAATTTTAACACCCAGGTACTTAGTTGAATTGACAGCCTTGAGAATTGTACTATTTATCGAGTAATCGAATTCCAACGGATTTCTTTTGGAACTCATGTGGATTACCTCACACTTTCCGTCATTTAGTGTCAACTGCCACCTGCCACACCATACAGCAATCTTTTCTAAATCGCTTTGCAACTGATACTGGTCTTCGGATGACCTTACTCGACGGTAAATTACAGCATCATCTGCGAACAACCTAAGAGAACTGCTCAGATTGTCACCCAGGTCATTTATATAGATCAGGAACAGCAGAGGTCCCAGGACGCTTCCCTGGGGAACACCTAATATCACTTCAGTTTTACTCGATGATTTGCCATCTATTACTATGAACTGCGACCTTCTTGACAGGAAATCACGAATTCAGTCGCACAACTGGGACGATACCCCATAGGCCCGCAGCTTGATTAGAAGTCGCTTGTGAAGAACGGTGTCAAAAGCTTTCCGGAAATCTAGAAATACGGAATCAACTTGAGATCCCCTGTCGATAGCGGCCATTACTTCGTGCGAATAAAGAGCTAGCTGCGTTGCGCAAGAAAGATTGTTTCTGAAACTATGCTGATTACGTATCAAAATAAATGGTTCAAATGGCTCTGAGCACTATGGGACTCAACTGCTGAGGTCATTAGTCCCCTAGAACTTAGAACTAGTTAAACCTAACTAACCTAAGGACATCACACACATCCATGCCCGAGGCAGGATTCGAACCTGCGACCGGAGCGGTCTCGCGGTTCCAGACTGCAGCGCCAGAACTGCGCGGCCACTTCGGCCGGCCGGATTACGTATCAATAGATCGTTCCCTTCGAGGTGATTCATAATGTTTGAAAACAGTATATGTTCCGAAACCCGACTGCAAACCGACGTCAATGGTATAGGTCTGTAGTTCGATGGATTACTCCTACTACCCTTCTTAAACACTGGTGGGACCTGCGCAATTTTCCAATCTGTAGGTACAGATCTATCGGTGAGCGAGCGGTTGTGTATGATTGCTAAGTGGGGAGCTATTGTATCATCGTAATCTGAAAGGAACCTAATCGGTGAATCCTAATCTCGTGAATCAAAAATTTCATGTGACCTCACAGGTGGTAATCATGAGATTCAAGTCGGAAGAAAATGCAGGCCAAGCAACAGGGCCACCGCCCACTGTTGCTTAAATCGTTGGTGAAGATAACCTCGGACCGCACGTGAAAAATGAGGTGGTGTGCCATCGTGATGGAACCTTATGTGAAGCATATGCACTAGAACATCTTCCAAGAGCCCATGCAGTTCGCTGACAAGGAATCTCAAATACGCAGCACTAATGAGATATGCTGGAAAACGGTATGGCCCAATCACACGTCCATCCAGGAATCCTGCCAAGATGTTCAGGCTGTACCGTTCCTGCAGGTTTTCATCACACCACACAAAACTGTTATGGGAATTGAGAGCACCTGGCCTGGTGACTTGGTCTCATATGTGAGAAGGATCCGTCATGGGAAGTCGGGCTCGTCCACACATTGGTGCGAGAACCACCTGCATAAGTGTGCATGTGGTGTAAAATCCTTTGGCTGCATTGCCTGTACCTTCTTGGTAGGTTACGGATACAGCTGCGGCTCACGCAGAACACGCCAGACAGTTTGGTGATCCATACCAAGTCTACCTGCAACGTTCCTGGTACTCATTATCGCGTCTTCTTCCAATGCCTGAAGTACGGCTCCTTCGAACTCGGGTGTGTGGCGTCACTGTTTAGGTCGACAGTCGGCCCCGCTAGTGGTGAATGTGTCTCCGATGGTACATCGTGGCAAGGACGGAGTGCGACGGTATCTCGTGATTTGGAAAACTCTCCGTATATAACTGACGACGTGTGTGTCAGAATGGTGTAAAGTGTCGACGCAGTGGAAGAGTATTTCGATTTTGTTGCATGCTGGTAATTATCCAATGTTAATTTCGCACAGGAGGCACATTCCACAATTATTGCTTATACTTTTGATCCGAACAATCTTTAAAGGTGTCAATAATATTGACACTCAAAGACATAGCGGCTGCGAGTGGCAGTAGTGATGCTAAACAGAGACTGTTGTACACTGCATCTCTGGCCTTGTTAGCCGACTTGGATATAATTTCTAATTTTTTTGTTTTGTTTTGTGTTGTTTTCCTAGGGGATTAGAGAGAGGCATATATTGTTGTATGAAATGGATAGTCCGCCATTGCAATCAGAATTGTGACTTTAATGTTTAGTGTCTATATAGGAAACGCGGAACTAATAACAACCATTGCAATTCGAAAGAGCTTGTAACCGCCCCCTCACTTATCGACCTTAATGACAGTGAAAAATTAAACCGCGTGTACCTAATGGAAATTTGGGAAAAGCAATCGTCACCGAAGTTAATCTGTCGGTAAAGAGGGAGGAAAGGGTTACATCTAAATGAAAGGAAAAATGCAAATGAAACTGGTGGAAATTAATTTTGAAAAGGGGTAAAGTTAATGAAGAAAGTAAATGTGCGGCCGTTACGTTAACAGTTAACTAGCGGTAATTAGACATTTGAGATTTGGGGGAAATTACGGTCGCCAGTCCTAAGGACAGTTATTATAGTAACTGAAAAAGAAAGGTAATTACACATATAATCAGCACTAGAAGCGTGGCAACTGAAGGTTGACACGTGTAGTGTGAAAACTGAAAGTTTGTCAGCAGTAATAACTTTCACTGCACTCTGACTTAATTTAGCAAAAGAATTAATAAAACCGGAAAACTGAAGGCTAATTTAGTGACTGAAATTAATAAGAAGCTTTCTTTCTTAAGCACATCGAAATTCAGTAAAATACGGTTAGCCTTGGACTACCTCAACAATCATTTCAAAAGCTACTTGAATCTACGCAATTTAGCAATAAGAGATTTAGCTTTGAACTTGAATTAAATGATTCTGAACAATTAACAATAGTAAAATTTAGTACGTACCAAGCTGAGCTGCAGTCACAGGTAAGCTAAAATACGGTAACAAAACTCGCACTCTTAATTTGTGCTTGCGTAATCTAAATATTGTAGCCAGCTATGAATACTTAAACTGAACTTTGAAATTAAAGCAGTCAAATTGAATGATGCCGCTTTAATGCTGGCGTTTGAATTTCAACGACACTCGGGTTGATTTCGGAAAAGGAAGGGACCCTGCTTGGTAATGCAATTGGGACACTGAGCAACAAAGGTTCATGCTAAGTTGCTGTAATTTTGCTATTTGAACAGTTTGAGAAGCTGAGGTCTGCCATACAGTTCTAAAACTTTACGTGCTTCCAGTCTTCCTTGTTGGCTGATTGAAGGTTTGAAGCCGTCGATCGAGGAGGTGGCGACAGTCACTCATTGTCGGCCGTCGCTGTTGCAGAAGCTGGATGCTGGCGCGCCTTCTTCTCGACACGGTCACCTGAAGAAACGGGCTCTTGATGTCCGCCAGCTAATGCTTCCCGTCCGCGACACCATGTCAGAAACTATCATCGCAAGTCGAGCGCAACTACATGCTGCTGAACCCGGAAAGCGCGGCAACTCGCGGGAGCGTCACACAACACCTCCTCCACTCGCTACTCCAGCCAGACCCCTTCTATGCTCGCGCTCCACGCGACAGCGTTAACACTACCAAAGATCCTACACACATTCGTTCTTCACACGACCTATCGATGTATTCGTTCGATAGCATAGTTTCCCCTAGGCCAGACCCAGCGTATAAATACAAATAATATTCACAAAATAAACCAATTATAAATCGACATAAATGCATATATATATATATATACAAATAGTAAAACAATTACAATATATAAAGACACAGAATGTCATATCTTGAGGTATCAAACAAGGAAACAAAATATAGTACAATAGATGGAAATACGAGGATATGCATTTCCGGCGTTACAAGCTTGTCTTGTTGAATAAGCGGCGAATATAATCATCGTCAGAGACAACATAACAGGAAAAGGTAATTCATTCTTTTATAAACCTGACACTTGACATTGTTCAATATACATGTTTAAGTTTTACCAGCAAGATTTACATCCTGTGGCGAAATTAATTTCAAGAGCCTGCATCGAATTCATAATAACACAGATCAAAACCAGCGACGAACGACATTGCCGTCTTTTCTCAAAAGTAACATTCAGTAGCCCGGGCGTGGGTGTATTCTAGCTACAACGATTAAGGCTCTGCCACCATTTTCATTCCCCTCCCGTTTTTCTTTGATGTAGTGCAGAACCATCAATATTAAGTCATCGATCACCGCAGCTCTGGAGTCCCGGGATCGACATCACCTAGATTTACAAGAAGAATTCTTCCTCCAGTGACTCTCTATTGTTGGAGATACAAAACAATTATAAATGTCTAGTAGGTATGGGCCCTAAAATGCATATCTTAAGAGCTATGAGCACTTTTTCAATAGAGGAGGTATGTTTCACATTAACGAAAGCTCATAGCTCTTCAGGTATACATTTTAGAGCCCACGTCTACTGGACTTTTTTGCTTGTTTTGCTCTCTACTTCCACATCTGAAAGTTACGCACCACACATTCTTCACAACAATACCGGTACATACATTCCTTTGTCAGAGGTATCAGAATAATTTTCCCTCGTAACTTTCGACTCGTTCGTTTCCGGTACAGGAACACTTACATGAAATTGATACATTTATACTTGTCAACCATCCTTGAAAGTCTGTAACATTACCACGGAATCACCCTGTATATACATTCGGCGGCTATAACTTTGACTATCTGTGGCGTCGCTGGATGACGTTTCCGGATATTTGTGTTATCAATGTGAAAATTGAGTGAGTTTCGTCTTACACAAAAGTTAAATTTTTGGTGGAATTGGGGACAAACACAAACGCATTTCTTGTCCAGCCGAGAGACGTCTTTCATGTTTCTTACTTTTTATGTTGGTCACCGCCGAAAATCGTAGTTCGCTTAAATAGGTGGTGGAAAAACGCAAACTGGAATTAACTGCTGTTACCGAGTACTCTTTCTTCGCTAACATCCAAAGCTTGATAACTAGTAGTTCACGATATTTTACTTGTTCAGTCGGTCTTAAGTTCTAAGAGCTGCTTTTTGTCCTCCAGAGAAAAGTCGGTGGTGGATTACGGAGGCAGCATAAGGATAGCGCACCCATCCATATTCGTAGATGGTGAAACAGGGAAAATTTTGTACCATGTTATTCCGAAGAGTCAGCACATGATTCAAAATGATTTTGTAGCTTATGTCACTGTGGGGACCTACCTCGAAAGTAAGAGTAAATATATTTTCCTTTCCCACCGGTGTTTCCCATATTCTATGTTTCTCTTAAGAACACAGTCATTTTATCACTTGACGTCAGCACTCTTTCTTATGTTTCTTCCAAACTCTTGTTCATCTAATTTAAATGGCGAAAAATGTCAGCCAAATAGGCTAAATTTGCACTTCGCTCCTCGTCGTTTAACTGAGCTGCAATGTGTGGCTTTTTGACGCGTTAACATATTTAACAGAGCTTTTCTCAATTAAAAAAAGACTCTTTCTGGGACTGTGCTTTCTGACAGCCAGCGGATCACACTATGCAGTCTGAAGTCGAGGTCCCGCTTCATGGCGTAATTATTTGAAGGGTCTTAAGAGCCCTAGACTGAACAAAATTTACCATGTTAATGAATGAATATAGAATTTCTGTTGGAATAGCCTGCACAACCAGAGCCTCACCGTGTATGAAGCAGTCCGTTGAACTACGGTCAGAAAATATTGTTTCAGTCTTGCAACAAATTCTTTGAATCTTCCAGTCGTTGCTGGTGAATCGTCTGTGCAAACAAAAAGACAACTTTTCCAGGACACCAAGTTCTATAGCAAGGTTCTGAATTTAGAATAATACGTATCTCAACCAGTTGGCGTTGAGGGCAGTTCAGTACACGAAAGGAACTGAATAATTAATCTTCAAATGGTTCAACTGGCCCTGAGCACTATGGAACTCAACATCTCAGGTCATCAGTCCCCTAGAACTTACAACTACTTAAACCTAACTAACCTAAGGACATCACACACATTTATGCCCGAGGCAGGATTCGAACCTGGGACCGTAGCGGTCGCGCGGTTCTAAACTGAAGCGCCTAGAACCGCTCGGTCACACCAGCCGGCTAATTAATCTTCATCAACATATCTTGCGTAACTGGGTAATTGATATTTCTTGCTTACATCAGTTGACTCGTCGAGCTGTAGTGAAGATGGACGACTGACGCTTGGCTCTTCATGAACACTGCACTGGATATCTGATGATATTTCCTTCTCAGCGCCATCACCTATTATCATTTTCAGTAGTTCCTTTCACGCAGAAAAATTACGTCCTTACCATAGTATACGGTTGCATGTTTTTTGCTACTATTTCGGCAAGTTTATGAATGTCCTCTTGCATTTTTCCGAAACAGCTGCTCCCTGTGCCACAGCTTTGGCTTGCTTTTTTGCTGATGAGGACTCATTGCTTAGTTTTTCTCTGCACACGTTTTGTACTGGTAACGGACAGCTTTCAGGTCCATTGATCGTAAATCTAAAATTTAAATAATTCTCTTAGTGCCTCCTAAATGTTCCAGTAGGTTGCACTGCTGTCGTGAGGCTTGTATTTGAAATCGGCTCGTTCTCACATTTGTTACCGTTACATTTTCAATTTTTTTCTTTTAATCAGAAGTTCATCCATATTTAAAAAATTTACACATTAAATGGACAATGCATTACATGTTTAACTAAAAATCAACCTCAAATCTGCCACAACACAGACTGCGTTAGGACTGCGCTCTGCTAACAACGGAGTGGTGAAAACAAGATGCTTGCGCGCGGAACGAACGCTTTCGCATTGTTGCTGACTCGCACTGTACTCCCCTCTAAACTGACTCATATGTCAATGTGACGCGGGAACTTGGTACATTGTATAGTGCACTGTGAACACAAAACGTTGAGAACCATTGGTGTGAAAGATGATTAGCAGAACCGGTAATTATTTTATAACACACGTGCTATTTTCATAACGATTTTACACTCGGCTGTGATTATTGTTCTTTTATTTTCAGCCGTTTTTGAAACATTTTATGGCTTCACCTTCAGGCACTGAAATGAAATACACTGGCAAGTGGGTTTTGTTGCTGTATCGTGGAAACCTCTAATGTAGCAAACATACAGTATAATACATTGGTCAAAATAAATGTTGCAAATTGCTTTTCTGTCAATACAGGACAGAATAGGAAACAAAACTTATTTTAGTCTGTTAAATAAAGTCATAAGAAAACAAAAATAAGGAAGATAAAAGTGTTTCCACTTGATGAACACAAACAGACAACAAAAAGAAATCCTTGCAAAATATTCCACTGCAGACACTACAGTATCTTCTCACTGTCATCTTTCGTAACATGTTGTTTATGAATCAACTGACCCACCTCGTAACTGGAGACACTGTTGAATTCAGCTGGGGATACTGCTTACCAAATTATCCAGATAAGACTGTGGCATATTGTCCCAATCCTCCAGAGCGTCCTCTGTGATATCCTGTAAGGTTTCGGGTTGGACAAGATGATTGCAAACCGATCGCTTTCGCATGACTCATGCTCCGACTTTTCATCAATATTTCCTTGCTACCTGATTTATTCTGTGGAGAGGAGATTGTGAGAAGAGAAAATTTTCAAAAGTCATCGTTGGGTGATTCAGGAGTGATGGGTTAAGATGGAGCGTCAGGATTAAGATACAGTATCTACCGTCTGCCCTTTCCACATATGAAACACCACGGCGACTGTCATTAGGTTTTCCTTGACATGGCCTCAACGAGTGACGCGCCGGCAGTGCTGCGCCAAACGTCAAAACTGGACACGGGAAATATAGCAAGGCGTCTTTAGTTATCCTCTTTTACACATTTATTCTTTAGTAACAGCCGTGGTGAGCAATTGATGCTTTTACGCAGGAAAATACACTAAGACAAAAGAAGGTGTACCACGAAGGAAGTATCCGAATGAGACTGAATTCGGCAAAGGCGATGTAGAGGTACAGAAAAACAAATGAATACAACTTCACAAAAATTGGATGATTTATTCAAGAGAAAGAGCTTCACAAATCGGGTATTCAATAACGCGTTATCCCACCTAGGGCCCTTATGCAAGCTGTAATTCAACTTGGCACCGATTGATAGAATTATTGGATGTCCTCCTAAGGGAGACTGCCAGATTCTGTCCGGTTGGCGAGTTAGATCGTCAAAATCCCGAGCTGGTCTGGCGGCCAGACATTCTCAAATGGGACTCAATCCGAAGTTGGATTCCTCACTAAAGACAGTTTTACTCCAGTCCATTAGACCCCAGGCCGAAGACGTATCTGGAGCCGCTAAAGACAGTGGTGGGATACCGACCTCCCTGTCGCCCACCATACAGCCCGACTACCAGGTTTGATGCTGTGAGGTTCCACTTCTTTTTACAGCAGGACGCCTTTGGTTGTCATCCACGGCATCCTTACAGAATAGCGGTGCGTCGACGATATTCTACGCCATCATGGTAAGCCTTCCTGGACACACATTTCAGCAAGATAATGCTCTCCCGCACACGGCAATAGTTTCTACTGCTTGTCTTCTTGGTTGCCAAACCCTGCCTTGGCCGACAGCGAGCCAGATCTCTTCCCAGTTGACAACGTTTGGAGCAGTATGGGCAGGACCCTCCAACCAGTTGTGGATTTTGATGATCTAAAGCGGCAATTGGACAGATATTGACACGATATCCCTTAGGAGCACATTCAACAGCTCTGTTAATCAATGAAAAGCTGAAGAACTGCTTGCATAGGCTCAGAAGTTGACCAACGCTTTACTGCAAATTTGGGAAGCTCTTTCTCTTCAATAAATTACCCATTTTTTCTGAAACTGTAATCATCATTATGTACAGTCATGCTCAAAAGTATCCGAACGACCTGAACTGCATTTCGCCTGATTCGCATGCAACCGGCATAAAGCGGCTGTCTAGCAGCTCCTCTAATCGCTCCTTGGTACAGTCGTTTGACTATTGAAAATGCTTCCAACATGTCACCACTAGAAAACACTGCACTGTCTCGCAATAACTCATGATGTAAAGTAATACCCCCATACTGCAAATATCAGGGAACACCTTATCAGAGATAATACTGTCCTTAAGACTGGTAAGCTAACATTTATTACAAAAAATGACATACCTGAAATGTTACCACTCTCATTATTACGTCACATAGGTAATGCAAGTGATAAGTTCGTCGTATCCATGATTTCCTCTGCAAAGTAACATACCGTACATATTATTTAACACAAAATGTCATTAAAAATTTAAGTTATTCACGAGCTGCTAGTTGAGAATATGTATGAACTTTATTTGACACGACGAACGGTCTCGTTCTGCATATGGATTCAAATCTAAGTCAGGCAAACTAAGCAAAGATTTCGTGACTGACGAAAACTAACAGTCATTCCAGATTAGGCATACAGAGAGTGATATACCTCGATTTTAGACAGTATCAGTTAGCAAATATCAACTTTACATTACATAACGCAAACGTTTTTAACGGACACGAATTCCCCCCAGCATCTCTTGTCCCTGTTAACGAACTACGAGAGATGTTAACTGTTGCTTTTTCACAAGTAACTTACTTAAAATGCCGTGAGGTAAAGCTTTGTGTTGGAAAGGGATTCGAACCCAGAACCTAATCGGATTGATATCGAAGCACAACCAACTGTGACATATCGGATTTTCTCGGCAGTAGCTAGATGTTTCAACTGAAATGACGAGACGAAACATATATTTATTTCCTTCCCAGGACTCCAACACGGTACCTATCGCTGTTATATTCTAGAGAAAACGAACGTTAAATATGGGTTTGTTGCACCACTGAGTGGTCCAATAACATTTGTTGGATGCAAGCTTAATTTTTCATGTACGACTACTGAACTTGTTCCTGGTAATTCATGGTTAACAGTAGCTTTAGTGCGAGGTAGTGATAAACCACTAGAAGCTACTGTTAACCATGAATTACCAGGAACAAGTTCAGTAGTCGTACATGAAAAATTAAGCTTGCATCCAACAAATGTTATTGGACCACTCAGTAGTTCCTCTTGAGCAACAAGATTTGGAACAAAACTAAAAGTATCAACTGTCTTGTACACTGGAAGTCTGCTCCTCCTGTATCTTCTGCGGCGGTACGGCATGTTTGAACTAGAAATAATATGACGAAGAGTTCAGTGCTCACTAGGAATAGAGCCCCACACACATCGTTGTTGACTACACACGAAGAGACGTCAGCTACCGAATTTTTCTCCACCAGCAGCTCAGAACAACATCTTGAACTTACAGTGATCTCGCAAACAGTTCTGTGTCCCACTGGGAGTCAAAAACGTCAGACATCGTTAGTGTTGACTACGAATGAAAAAACATCGAAAATCAAAATTATTATCCACCAGCAGATAGGTGTTCTCATGCTAGAGCTTGATAATATATAATGAAATCTTTAGTGCCGGGCCAGGATTCGAACCCATTCACACGTAATATGTGGAGATGTTGAGGAATCTGCAGTTTTGAACAAACAACAAATTGTAGCCGAGCTGTATTGCCACGAAGGGATCAAAATCCACGTTCAGGGCGGTCTGAGTTGCATTCTCAGTTCTGAACCAATTTTATCGACATACAGAAGCTCAGATAAAAGATGGAATAAGTGTCCGGTGACTCTACATAGCGTTTGTTTCGTCACTAGAAATAAATAACTAGTATAAGAAAGGTTACTGGTGATAGAGTTTCTACATGTCGCCACTCCAGACATTATTGTGGTTCAACCTAACGTCTACTTGGAAGAGAAGGAATATCATCTTTAATGTGAATTTCAGACCACACTGCTATTATATCTTCTTCACTTGATGTAGTCAGAAGAGAATGGAATCTTTCTCTCTCTATCTAAAATCATTGACAGATGTGGGAATCGAACCCAGACCATAGGTATAAGAACCTACCATCAGTCAAACGGACCACCAAGCCCTCTTTTCTGTGACTCATTTTTCTGACTCCAACGTTTTTACCCCTTCTGTGAAAGAGCTACAAGCAGTCGGATCAAACATCAATAAGGAAATCGCAAGAAAATACTTTCGGCTCATAGTGCAATGGTGAAAAACTTACAATGCTGCACAACAGGTAACGCCTCTTTCCGCTGCTGACAATCAAATTTTGCCCTTCTAGAAATACATAACTATATTTATGAAATGCCACATTTGCATACCTCTTGAGTATGACACAGCATACCAATTAAACACAGACCCAATCAAAATCTCAGTAAATAGTGTTTTATTAATTCGTGTCGATAGAGGCATGCTTGTGTACAGATACTCAGTTTTATTAAAACAGACTTTCGTCGTAAGGTTATTGTGGGTAGTTTTATCTCATTTCTTATAATACAGTGCACAGTTTTCGCAAGGTTTCTTTTACTGTTGTTGAAACATGAGAACGAAATTAATCATCAACGATATATGCGGATTCTCTGATGTTATCTATAACAGTCTGACGCTGCACATGCAATTTATTGATTACATGCATGTAGAAAACTTATTCTGAGTTAAAGCTGTCAAACAATGTTTGAAGAAGAATAAAATGCCACTACCACACGGCAGCTAATGTAAAAAATACTTTTCTGACGTATTTGGGCATGATGCGCTCTCCCCGGACATAATACAAAAGCTTCGAGATGCATCTGCTGCCTGTCTGTCTATTAAACCTGAAAAGAACAAAATGTCACTGAAGTTAGCCCTTTTTCCACATGCGACTATTTTGGGTTGAGAAGTGAATGGAATTATGTTCAAAGTCCCATTAGATTGCTAACTTCAGCAGACAGCAAAATTGCGTTTCAAAAAAATTTAGTAGTAAATGTATTTGAACTCGCGACTTACCTGTGGTGCACGACACCTGCCATTACGCTACTAGCTGACACATAGCTCTAACAGCTCCAGAGCTGAACAACAATTCCTGCAGAACTTCTGCATACCACAGTGCCGAGAGATAATGCAAATGGCCGGGGCTAGACTTATGACAATGAGAAAAACAGTTACAGCTTTTCTTTTGCGCTGCACGACTTTTTTTACAAACAGATAGCGCAATAGAATAGCTCAAGTGGAAAGGAACACTTCGTATTTAAATTTCTACATCGTACACTGTTGGCGGTTCTGTGCAGGTGGCAGTTACGTGATTTCTTTTCGGTGATTACAAAATAGAGTCGAATGTGTGCACTGGGTAGCCGAGGCAGCTAGTTCATGGTGATTCGGTCAACCAAGTAAATGAATTTACTGAACATGCTGCAATTTACTACAAGGAGCACGTGTGTCAGAATTCTCATCCAGTGTGGCGCAACGGCGTTACAATAGACAAATGAGTCACAGAAAAGAGGGTTTGGTGGTCCGTTTGACTGATGGTAGGTTCTTATACCTATGGTCTGGGTTCGATTCCCACATCTGTCAATGATTTTAGATAGGGAGAGAAAGATTCCATTCTCTTCTGACTACATCAAGTGAAGAAGATATAATGGCAGTGTGGTCTGAAATTCACATTAAAGATGATATTCCTTCTCTTCCAAGTAGACGTTAGGTTGAACCACAATAAAGTCTGGAGTGGCGACATGTAGAAACTCTATCAACAGTAACCTTTCTTATACTAGTTACTTATTTCTAGTGACGAAACAAACGCTATGTAGAGTCACCGGACACTTATTCCATCTTTTATCTGAGCTTCTGTATGACGATAAAATTGGTTCAGAACTGAGAATGCAACTCAGACCGCCCTGAACGTGGAATTTGATCCCTTCGTGGCAATACGGCTCGTCTACAATATGTTGTTTGTTCAAAACTGCAGATTCCTCAGCATCTCCACATATTACGTGTGAATGGGTTCGAATCCTGGCCCGGTACTAAAGATTTCATTATATATTATCAAGCTCTAGCATGAGAACACCTATCTGCTGGTGGATAATAATTTTGATTTTTGATGTTTTTTCATTCGTTGTGAACACTAACGATATCTGACGTTTTTGACTCCCAGTGGGACACAGAACTATTTGCGAGATCACTGTAAGTTCAAGATGTTATTCCGAGCTGCTGGTGGAGAAAAATTCGGTAGCTGACGTCTCTTTGTGTGTAGTCAACAACGATGTGTGTGGGGCTCTATTCCCAGTGAGCACTGAACTCTTCGTCATATTATTTCTAGTTCAAACATGCTCACATGTCGCTGGTGCTGCAACAAACCCATATTTAACGTTCGTTTTCTCTAGAATATAACAGCTATAAGTGCCGGATTGGAGTCCTGGAAAGGATAAAATTAATGTTTCTTCTCGCATTTCAGTTAAAACATCTAGCTACTGGCAAGGAAATCCGATATGTCACAGTTGGTTGTGTTTCGATATCAATCCGATTAGGTTGTGGGCTTGAATCCCTGTACAACACAAAGCTTTACCTCACGGCATTTCAAGTAAGTTACTTGTGAAAAAGCAATTTTTAACATCTCTCGTAGTTCGTTAACAGGGACAAGAGATGCTGGGAAGGAATTCGCGTCCGTTAAAAATGTTTGCGTTATGTAATTTAAAGTTGATATTTTCTGATATTGTCTAAAATCGAGGTATATCACTCTCTGTATGCCTAATCAGGAATGACTGTTAGTTTGCGTCAGTCACGAAATCTTTGCTTAGTTTGCATGACCTAGGTTTGAATCCATATGCAGAACAAGACGGTTCGTCGTGTCATTTGAAGTTCATACATATTCTCAACTAGCTGCTCGTGGATAACTTAAATTTTTAATATCATTTTGTGTCAAATAATAAGTACTGTATGTTACTTTGAAGATGAAATCATGAATACGACGAACTTACTACTTGCATTACCTATCTGGCGTAATAATGAGAATGGTAACATTTCAGGTATGTCATTTATTGTAATAAATGTTAGCTTACCAGTCTTAAGGACAGTATTATCTCTGATAAGGTGTTCCCCAATATTTGCAGTATCGTGGTATTACTTTACATCATGAGTTACTGCGATACAGAGCAGTGTTTTCTAGTGGTGACTTGTTGGAACCATTTTCAATAGTCGAACGACTGTACCTAGGAGCGATTAGAGGACCTGCTAGACAGCTGCGTTATACCGGTTGCATGCGAATCAGGCGAAATGCAATTCAGGTCGTTCGGATACTTTTGAGTATGACTGTACATCATCGCATAAGGTTTCCAGATTTAATATTTCAATATAGTATTCAGTATTTAATCACCTTAACATCTCATGCATGCAAGCAGCTAGCAAGAATAATATACAGAAGACTGGAAAAGAATACTGAGGATCTGTTAGATGATCAGTTTGGCTTTAGGAAGGGTAAAGGCACCAGAGAAGCACTTCAGGCGTTGTCCTTTGTATCAGAAGCAAGACTGAAGGAAAATCAAGACACACTCATGGGAGTGCCGATTTAGATAAGACGTCCGATAATTTAAAATGGTTCTGAGAAAAATAGAGATAAGTTACAGGGAAAGAGGGGTAACATACAACATGTACAAGAACGAAGATAAAAAGACCAAGGACGAAGTGCTCCGATTAAAAAGGGTATGAGACAGTGATGCAGTCTTTAGCCGCTGCTGCCCAGTCTACAGGGCGAAGAAGCAAAGACGGAAGTAAAAGAAGGTTCAAGAGTGGCATTAAAATGCAGGGTGAAAGTCTATCGATGATAAGATTCGCTGATTACATTGTTATCCTCAGTGACAGTAAAGAAGAATTACATTATCCATGATTTGGAATGAACAGTGTAATCGCCACAGAATATGGACTGAGGGGTAAAGCGGAAAAAGATGGAAGTAATAGAAATTAGAATAGCGAGAAACTTAACATCAGAACTGGTGATCACTAGGTACACGAGGTTAAGGAATTCTGCCGTCTTGGTAGCGAACTAAACCATGACGCATGAAGCAAGGAGGACATACAAAGCAGATTAGCACAGGTAAAGAGGGTATTCACAGCCAAGAGAACACTTCTGATACCAAACGTAGTCGTTGATTTGGGGAAGAACTTTCTCAGAATGTACTTTTGGAGGACAACATTGTATGACAGTGGATAATGGACAATGGGAAAACCGGGACAGAAAGAGACTAAGCATTTGAGATGTAATACTACAGTTGAAATGTTGAAAAAGAGTTTGCGTGATAGGAGAAGGAATGTAGAAGTTCTCCGTAGAACTAGCGAAGAAAGGAACATACGGAAATTACTGACAACAAATAGGGACAGGATGATAAAACATCTGTAGAGATATCAGCAAATAACGTCTATGCTACTAGAGGGAGCTGTAGAGCGAAAAACTGCAGGGGAAGACAAAGACTGGAATATGAGCAACAAATAATCGAGGATGTAGAATACAAGTGCCTGAAAAGGTTAGCAGAGGAGAATTTGTGGCTGGCTGCATCAAACCAGTCAGAAAAAATGACGACTCAAAAACAATGCTCATTGAGAACTAAGCTATACGATCGCTTACACAACATTCGAATAGTTCTCTCCCTCTCTTTTTATTTAATTTTTTTTAGGGCAAAGTGAGGTTAAACGTAATATAATACACCGAAATGTCCATGCTATGATTAAAGATTTGGATTTGAATATCAAAGAGACGTTAAGTGAAGGAGAAAGTATAGTCGTTGAGCGACTATTGTGTGGATTCACTGTGCCCTAGAAGGAATTTATATTTGATCGTATGAATGTCAGACTGCTTTAAATGTGGACAAATTTAAATTAGTGCAAATGGGGATGAAACAGTCTTGTGATATACCGATACAATATTAATGCTTTGTTGCTTGACTATGCCGCATCGATTAAGTTTCTAGGCGAAACAAGCACGTCTGTTCTGTTGCAGACTTGACGAAAGGGCGACTGCAGTTTACTAGGAGAGTTACAGTTCCCCACAGTAGTTTAATAAACAATAAGAGCATATGGACTATCAGACCAATTGTGTGATTGGATTGAAGAGTTCCTAGATAACAGAACGCAGCATGTCATTCTCAATGGAGAGAAGTCTTCCGAAGTAAGAGCGATTTCAGGTGTTCCGAAGGGCAGTGTCGTAGGACCGTTTCTATTCACAATATACATAAATGACCTTGTGGATAGCATCTGAAGTTCACTGAGGCTTTTTCGGATGATGCTGTGGTATATCGAAAGGTTGTAACAACGGAAAATTGTACTGAAATGCAGGAGGTTCTGCAACGAATTGACGGATGATGCAGGGAATGACAATTGAATCTCAATGTAGACAAGTGTAATGTGCTACGAATACATAGAAAGAAAGATCCTTTATGATTTAGCTACAATATAGCAGGTCAGCAACTGGAAGCAGTTAATTCCATAAATTATCTGGGAGCAGGCATTAGGAGTGATTTAAAATGGAATGATCATATAAAGTTGATCGTCGGTAAAGCAGATGCCAGACTGAGATTCGTTGGAAGAATCCTAAGGAAATGCAATCCGTAAACAAAAGACGTAGGTTACAGTACGCTTGTTCGCCCACTGCTTGAATATTACTCACCAGTGTGAGATCCATACCAGATAGGGTTGATAGAAGAGATAGAGAAGATCCAACGGAGAGCAGCGCGCTTCGTTAAAGATCATTTAGTAATCACGAAAGAGCTACGGAGATGATAGATAAACTCCAGTGGAAGACTCTGCAGGAGAGACGCTCAGCAGCTCGGTACGGGCTTTTGTTGAAGTTTCGAGAACAAACCTTCACCGAGGAGTCAAGCAGTATATTGCTCTCTCCTACGTATATCTCGCGAAGAGACCATGAGGATAAAATCAGAGAGATTAGAGTCCACACAGAGGCATACCGACAATCTTTCTTTTGACAAACCATACGAGACTGGAATAGACGGGAGAACCGATAAAGGTACTCAAAGTAACCTCCGCACACACTGTCAAGTGGCTTGTGGAGTATGGATGTAGATGTAGAAGTTCACAGAAAGGGTAGCGCATCTACAAAGGAGACCAAATGCAGAACGCTTCTCAGATTCAAAAAGACCATCGAAGAAATTTAGATGCGTGTTGCTAAACTTGTTACCGCTTGATTCAGTCACTATTTAAATGTTAAGAAAATGCTCATCGAGCACGCAGTCTACATTGCTATGGCAGCCCACTTCATACATAGTAGCGCGTACTGCATCGGCATCCTACTTCACATCCGTCTAACACGGAATGCCTGCATCACAGGGCGTATATTCACCAGGAAAACCTACGTCGTCTGTGTTGTCAACACTAATATTTACCGACGGCAAAAACCAACGGCCGCCAGGGACCGCTACTCGTTCGCAGAGCTAAAAGAACGACGTACGCGATCGACGGGTATACTAGAGACACTGCCCAACACACCTGTGCAAAACTTCATCGAATTTTCACTGTGGTTTCCATTTCGCCGCCGATAGTTCCTTACTTTCCGAATAACCCTCGTTTTATTATGTATCTTATATTTGTACGATCCGCAGTTGGGATCGATTCTGTTGTTCTTTTGGAGATTGTATTATTTTTTCGTTTCGGTGAGTAGAATAAATTGTTTTCCGCACTCATATACTGCTAGCGCAGATACTTCATACAGGATAATAGAATTCTTGTAATTTTTTATACTTGTGATCCGTGAGGTTCAGGACATAAATATAAATCACCCAAAACAATCTCATGCAACTCTGAAATATTCTCGAGAAAATCGACTTTGAAGTTTTGTGACCATCTTTAATTCGCTAACCCTAGAAAGATTTTTCAATGGGCCAGTGTGTCGTCCACATTCGATTCACGGTTGAAGCAAATTTTTGAACAAACGTGCATGTTCTATGAGCATTTCCGCGAAGCTTAAAATGAATAAAATTGGTAAACATCAGTAACGCTGGAGACTGATAATCACTGGTCCGAATGCTGTTTACTGTTTATTTAGAATTACCGCGTCCTTTAGCTATAAAATTCCTCAAATACGTGAAAATTAACACACATATAATTAATTTTTTTTAGAAATGCACGTCGTCTGTTTCTAATAAAATATGAGCAAAAAAATTCAGTTTTCACTGAAAATAGAAATTATTAATTACTTTTCTTTTATAAAAGCTGTCAGTCAAAATTATTTAACCTTTAAAAAACATTGCAAATGAAATTTTTCATCTTTTTGCATTTTACACTTAATGGAAACGCTTACAGAACTTAGAACTTTGATTAAAAATCTGCATCAGCTGCCAATCGAACATGGGCCGCCAGATATCAAACGAACATTCTGTCGCAGAGTCACATGACCCATCGAAAAGTCAACCAAAAGTTTTAGCTAGTAAAAGGTTCTTGGAAAAATTTAAAATCGACTTTCTCGAGAAGTTTTGAGTTGCATCCTTCTGCGTAGACGGATTGGTAAGTGAGTCCTAAACATCGCGCACCATAACTATAAAAACGTACAGGTTTCCGATGGTTGTGTGGCGCTCTTGTTAGATGGGAATCAATGGGGAAAACAATGAGTCCTACTCTTCACTTACCATAGACATAAAAATTTACAAATTTGCGATGGCCATGTGGTCTCCTTATTAGTTGGGAATCACTGGAAAAGGAAATAAAAACTTTTCTTGAAATGCTTATGAGGAAGTTTAAAGAACCAACTTTTGCGACAGACTGCGAAGAGAACCAGTATTGTTCGATTACACTATTGCAAACAAATCAATGCAAACAGTAATAAATGTAAAGTACAGAGCAGTATCCGTTCGGAGTGAACAAATGTGGAATGACCGCATAAAGCAAACTGTAGTTATAGCAGAATCTAGGTTAAGATTCATGGGACGAATCGTAAGCAAATGTAAGTCATTCACAGAAGAGACGGCTTACAAAACGCTTGCTCAACATACTTTTATCGATCTGAAACTCTTACTAAGTTGGATTAACAGGAGATATGGACTAGACGATCCAACGAAGAGCAGGTCTCCCCAAAAATTTGTTTAGATTCTCAGACGTTACAAGCGAGGCGTTGTGCACCACGGAGATATTTTTCTACTGACATTCCGAGAGCGTACACTCCACGAAGAGATGGAGAACATATTTACATTCTCTCATGTACGACTCGCGAAATGACCACGACGAGAAAATCTGTGGAATTAGAGCTGGTACGGAGGTTTATGAACTGTCGTTCTTCATAAATACCATCAGCAAATGAAATAAGGAAGGGGAATGATGGTGGGGAACGACCCTGGTATCACAAGTTCTCTGCACTGTAAACCGGAAAGTGGTTTGATTGAGTACAGACGTAAACGTAGTATCGAAAGCAGTTGCCCTTTGGCGGGCGTGACTCAGACACTTTGAAGAACAGAGAAAATTTGTGCCACGAAACTGTGAAATATGTAAATTTCGTCGTTAGAGCTTCTTTTTCCCAGTAACCAAGAGGTCAGAGTACGAAATCTGTCACAGATTTACGATAGTGAGGATACAGTAAATACCGCAAGTTTTGCTTTTGTGATTAGATTTCAGTGACACATTTCATGTCATTACAATCCAGTGATTTCATCTACTTTCATTTGATGTCAGTGGAACTAATTCAAACGGCGAATGAATGTGAGATTTAGAGCAGGAAAATTAGGCTGAACTAGATGAAGATTGGCGGTATCGGATGAAGTAAAGAAGAGCTATTCACAGCCTTTGAAGATGTACTTTTGGGTGATACACACGGTGGCTAACACATGGCTATTTAAGAAGAAAGAACAATTTCAAACATTTATTGCCTCCAAACTAAAAAAGATATACAAAAAATTTCAACGTTCGTGGAAAGAGAAAGTCCAAATGTTTATGAATTCAATGTGAGCACCATGTGTTGCACGACATATATCCAAAAAGTGGCTCATGTCCTGAAATACACGAATCAGCTGGTCTCGCGTTATTCAATTCACAGCTTGAACAATGCGATGTCGCAGAATGTCAAGAATGTCAGGCATAGAAGGAATAAAAAGGCAGCCTTTTACCTCATCCCACAGATTTAATTCACTAAACTTCGGTTACACGATAAATAAGTCTAATCTAAAAGCCGTAAATTCAGCTAAATAACTAGGTATTACAATTACGAACAACTTAAATTGGAAAGAACACATAGAAAATGTTGTGGGGAAGGCTAACCAAAGGCTGCGTTTTATTGGCAGGACACTTAGAAAATGTAACAGACCTACTAAGGAGACTGCCTACACTACGCTTGTCCCTCCTCTTTTAGAATACTGCTACTCCTTGTGGGATCCTTACCAGATAGGACTGACGGAGTACATCGAAAAAGTTCAAAGAAAGGCAGCACGTTTTGTATTATCGCGAAATATGGGACAGAGTATCACAGAAATGATACAGGATTTGGGCTGGAAATCATTAAAAGAAAGGGGTTTTTCGTTGCGACGGAATCTTCTCACGAAATTACAATCACCAACTTTCTCCTCCGAATGCGAAAATATTTTCTTGACACCGACCTACATAGGGCGGAACGATCACCACGATAAAATAAGGGAAATCAGAGCTCGTACGGAAAGATATAGGTGTTCATTCTTTGCGCGCGCTATACGGGTTTGGAATAATAGAGAATTGTGAAGGTAGTTCAATGAACCCTCTGCCAGGCACTTAAATGTGATTTGCAGAGTATCCATGTAGAAAATGTAACATTTAGAAATGTAACAGATAAGTCACAAAGCGTGAGGTCTGGAGACCTGGGAGGCCACTGGCGATGAAGTTTACTTTCTGCTCCTCCTCTTACAATCCAATGTCCAGCCTTGTGACTTATCTGTGGGGTTACGTAAAAGACCGTGTTTTCATCAGCCCTATGCCTGACACTCTTGAAAGTCTGCGACATCGCATTCATATAATGGAAAATATTTCAAACAGTTAAGGAGGGTAGGACATCAAATGGGTCGACTTGGGGCAGGAGAGGCACCACAGGACATTTTAATTTCAACTGCCTGTAGTTTTGCAAATAAATTAACAAAACTTTGTCAGCATGACCAGGAAAATTCAGGATTCACACTCATAGCAATGGGAGATCAAAGGCATAATAAAATAATTTCTTTTACGTGTTAAATTTCATCGTTTTTTCACTTACTATTGGATGCTTTGTTGCTGTAGGTACAGTTTTCTTCATGAGTAAGAGAGATTGTTCGATGAATTTTGCACAGCATTCAAACCATACGTAAAGGTGAATGAAACTCTGCAACTTATGAAAAAATGAATGAGCTGTTACATTTTAAATTTCATGTTTGGAAAAAAACTCAAATTTTATAGTTAATTGTCTCATTTTTTTACACAGTTTTTAATAGATTTGGAAAATGCTAGCGTTTAATACACCTGTTAGTATCGTTTGTATGCTGAGCAAAATTCATCGAAAAATATCTCTTGCTTATGAACAAAAGCTCCGTTTCATGTCCTACTCCTCCCCCCCCCTCCCCCTCCCCCCCCCCCACCCTCCATTAAAGTTACGCAACAGAACATACGTCACTGGCCCCTGATTATCTAAAAAGTACGTGAAGTACTTTTGGAGGCAGTTTTGTTTCGCCACCCTGTAGTTCTTTGTGCCCAATGGAGGTCACGGAGGCACGGTTTCCATTGAATGTTGAGGAATGGAGATACGTAGGTGCACGAAGTTTTACTTTGATGCGCCGGCCGAAGTGCCCGTGCGGTTAAAGGCGCTGCAGTCTGGAACCGCAAGACCGCTACGGTCGCAGGTTCGAATCCTGCCTCGGGCATGGATGTTTGTGATGTCCTTAGGTTAGTTAGGTTTAACTAGTTCTAAGTTCTAGGGGACTAATGACCTCAGTTGAGTCCCATAGTGCTCAGAGCCATTTTGAACTTTGATGCGGTAGCGTGTAGACGTCAGGACTTGAGGATGCGCCAGAGCACAAGAAAGGAATAGAAAGGCAAACACTGCCTAGAGCAATTTTTTTTCTTTACTTTTGCATAACCGCTTTACACCAGTTTTTAGTTCATTCTCAGATCCTTTACTGCGAAGCGTAAGAATTTAAACGTCATATAACCAGTTAACTGAGTTATTGATTTTTAACAGGACATTTGCCAACTGATTTGTGCTTTGCAATAGCTCTGAAGATGACCTAGAAAAGCTCGAACACTGGTTGTCCAATAAAGTAAAGAAGTGAACTAGAATGTTATTCTCTTCAGTACACCGGAAGTCGTCACGATTCTCTGCGGATATTATGTATTCCATTGTATGACAAGAAAGGGAACTTCAAAAATTCCAAGCTTTAGTTATACAGCGAGTAAGGTGACGCAGACATTAAGACACGGACATTCATTCGGGAAGCATGCTGACCAACTAAAGCCTTTAATAAGGAGCAACGCATCTAAAACGTCTCGTGATCGAGTAGTGAAACTTACCGACACGTTCAGAGCTACTTAAATGTACCACAGGTGTCAAGTACACACACTATTTCCCCGTTTTTCTGACGCATTTACGTTTATCTCTAAATACTTTTTAAGGAAATGATGGTTAAAATGACTCTAAGCCCTATGGAACTTACCATCTGTGGTCATCAGTCCCCTAGACTTAGAAACTTCTTAAACCTAACTAACCTAAGGACATCACACACATCCATGCCCGAGGCAGGATTCGAACCTGCGACCGTAGCAGTCTCGCGGTTCCGGACTGAAACGCCTAGAACCGCTCGGCCACAGCGGCCGGTTAAGGAAATGAAACAAGCATTTTGAAACCGTCTAAAAAATTTCTCCTGGTTATTTAGCCAGGTTTAATAAAATCTCCCAAATTTTCAGTTTATTCGAACCTGTGAGAAGTAAACCAGTTCCTGAAATCTAAGACGAGCTGGATGCGACACCAGAACGGTATGGTGGGTGTGATCGTAATTTGATTCCCGCCTAAATTTTCAGCTGAATTCTCTTGATCATGCGGCTTCCGTGGCCAACGAGAGGAGGGAGATAAAAAATGATAGCTAATTTCTCCACTCTTCGTCTTTTTAATGGAAAAGCGATCTAATTTTCGTAAATATTGCCCAAATTATGTACTGTATTGTTATTGTTCGAAGCTTCATCAAGACCAGTTTCTTAACAAAAAGCGTTTTATGAACTGGTCACTGAAACAGGGTTATACATTATTCGAATCTGTAGATCTCTCTGAGATTAATGGAAAAGTGCATTTGGGATGCATTACCAAAGTAAAACCTCTACTTCGTCTGCTGATATTTCCATAAAATGGAAACAAGGTGCATGACAGTTGCACTGATGTCAGACACGACATCCATCGGTATGGGTTCGAGTTCCTCGACGACTGTACAGGTTTTTTTTCTTTCACCGTTCTTTTCACGTCTGGTAGTATCTTGCGTAAGTGAAAGAAAAAAGAACATTATACTGCACGCTTGTTGTGTGAGACGATTCTGCACGGCTGAGCTAATCTCGTCTTTAAGGGAGCTCCGTTAGGTAGAGAGCTGCATTTAACTTCCTGTTGTTTTGTACAAACTAGTTATTTCTGAACAGTAAAATTCGAATCACTTGTTTGTTGATAATGTGTTTCTTTAGCTGGATGCTGTGGATACTGATGGACGTCTGAAACGAGGCGAATGCAAACAGAGGTCTAGCAAAACTCAGTTTGCTCTAATCGTCAGTGACATGCAGACCGGCGAAGGAAAGACAGTCCAGTTGATGCCTTATTTGTTGATTTCCAGACGGAATTCGACACAATTCCGCACATTTGTTTAGAGAATAAAATAAGGAGCTTTCCGAGTATCGGACTAGATTTTTAATTTCATAAGGACGTCTTTGCAGTTAGAAGTCAACACGTTGTTTTTAACGGAACAAAGTCGACAAACGTTAAGGTATATTAGGGTGTACCTCAAGGAAGTATTATTGTATCACCGGCAATCGGGACCGTCCGACCACTGTGATTTGAAGTGATGCGGGGTTGCCACACCGTAGTCCCGCTCGTTGTCGGCTTTCTTGACCCTGCAGTCGCTACTTCTCACTCGAATAGCTCTCAGTCGACATCACGAGGCTGAAGGCACCCTGGTCCTGACTTTCCACTTAGAAAGAATCCCTGGCAGTAGCGAGAATCGAACTCTGGTCCTCCGCTTAGGAGCCAGTCACGCTGATTACTGAGATACAGTGGAGGACGCGTGTTGTGGGGCCGCTTCTGTTTACAGTTCATCATGATGAACTGGTGGATTAAGCTGCAGGCTCCATCAGACTATTCCCGTTGATGCTGTTTTCTACAGGGAGGCTGAAATTCCAGAAGTCTGTAGCTAAAAACAGAGACTTGCAGGCGATCGACGATTGGTGCAGAGATTTGCAGTTGCCCGAAGCGTATTGAGACGTAGCATGGAGCTTGTACGTACCTGAAGAGATCCACTACTGTTAGATTACACTAACTTTCATAAAAAACGTAGGAGTAACCACTCGGAACGATCTAAGCTCGAACGACCACATACAACAAATAATATAAAAAGTAGATACCAGGCTGACATTAATTGGGAGAATCTTAAGGAACTGTACCTCATTCACAAAAGAAGGGGTTTACAGAATAATCGTTCGGCTGATTCTTGAATACTGTTGATCAATCTGGGACTTTTGCCAAGGAGGACTAACAGAAGATAAGGAGATCCAACAAAGAGTAACGTGTTTCGTCACGGGATCGGCGGAAGAGTGTTACAACAGACGCTCAACATATGTTCCCGTGGCAGGCGTTACAAGAGAGTCGTCGTGCGTCATTGCGAGATTTTTTGTTTAAATTTCGAAACCATACCTTCAAAGAAGAGCCAGACAACACATTACTTTCCCCCACATAGATCTCACGAAATGACCACGACGACAAAATTAGATGTCACACGGATCTCCACCGACAGTCGTTCTTCACATGCACCTTTCGTCAGTGGAATAGGGAGGGGGGGGAGGGGGAGAGAGAGAGAGAGATAGAGAGGGAGAGACAGAGAGAGAGAGAGAGATACTGGTAGCAGAATTATTCTTCTTCACATGCCGTAGTGTGGCCTGCGGCGTATACACATAGAGATACACCGGTAAACAAACTTTCGTGTTATTCAAACCATTCGTGTTACTGGAAATCACAAAACCGGCACAATATTCTTATAAACTGATGAGGTTGATTAAAATTCAAGAGTAATCGTCGATAATATGACTGTAGTATTCGATTAGAAACAGCGTTTGGAGCTCCTTGTCTCACAGGGGAATTTTGCTCCCTGTTCTGTACCTGGAACAGATTCTGAAAATTTAAACACTGAACACACAATAGTGGTTCACAACAGTGAGCTATTGTGTCACCTTGGTACTGCAGACAGTAGCTGACGAATGACTGTATTTCAACATGTCGCAGTGTGTGTTCTTTTTTCGTTGTCGTAAGTAAATGCAAGAAAACCCAATCTATGCCAAATGAACACATGAACACTGTCTTGTTTTTCTAAGCGCTCCGATTAATTGGTTTAGGAGGGCTGAATACGTTTTACCACATCATACACTCTAATATGGTTCAGTGAGAAAACGAGAACGCTTGCTGTGCTCAGCACATTAAGAAATGCAATGAAAACATTTTCATTTCCGGTATCTCGTCACCAGTAAAAGCCAGCCTGTCAGAGATTACCCTTTTATAACCTATGAACAATTGAATACTACGAAATGGTAGTGCTACCAAAACTACTCTCTGACCCACACTGTAAGGTGGCCTGCTCGATAGAGACGCAGGTGCAGAGGTAGACCGATAAATACAGTACTGGCCATTAAAATTGCTACACCAAGAAGAAATGCAGATGCTAAACGGGTATTCATTGGACAAACATATTATACTAGAACTGACATGTGATTACATTTTCACGCAATTTGGGTACATAGATCCTGAAAAATCAGTACCCAGAACAACCACCTCTGGCTGTACTAACGTCCTTGATACTCCTGGGCATTGAGTCAAACAGAGCTTGGATGGCGTGTACAGGTACAGCTGCCCATACAGCTTCAACACGATACCACAGTTCATCAAGAGTAGTGACTGGCGTATTGTGACGAGCCAGTTGCTCGGCCACCGTTGACCAGACGTTTTCTGTTGGTGAGAGATCTGGAGAATGTGCTGGCCAGGGCAGCAGTCGAACATTTTCTGTATCCAGAAAAGCCCGTACAGGATCTGCAACATGCGGTCGTGCATTATCCTACTGAAATGTAGGGTTTCGCAGGGATCGAATGAAGGGTAGAGCCACGGGTCGTAACACATCTGAAATGTAACGTCC
The DNA here is from genome assembly GCF_021461385.2 of Schistocerca piceifrons. Classification (NCBI taxonomy): domain Eukaryota; kingdom Metazoa; phylum Arthropoda; class Insecta; order Orthoptera; family Acrididae; genus Schistocerca; species Schistocerca piceifrons. Next base: position 552,761,812 of record NC_060138.1, on the reverse strand, counting down.
ACTGTTCAAAGTGCCGTCAATGCGAACAAAAGGTGACCGAGACGTGTAACCAATGGCACCTCATACCATCACGTCGGGTGATACGCCAGTATGGTGATGACGAATACACGCTTCCAATGTGCGTTCACCGCGATGTCGCCAAACACGGATACGACCATCATGATGCTGTAAACAGAACCTGGATTCATCCGAAAAAAAGTGGCGTTTTCATTCGTGCACCCGGATTCGTCGTTGAGTACACCATCGCAGGCGCCTGTCTGTGATGCAGCGTCAAGGGTAACCGCAGCCATGGTCTCCGACCTGATAGTCCATGCTGCTGCAAACGTCGTCGACTATTCGTGCAGATGGTTGTTGTCTTGCAAAGGTTCCCATCTGTTGCCTCAGAGATCGATACGATGCTGCACGATCCGTTAAAGCCATGCGGATAAGATACCTGCCATCTCGAGTGCTAATGATACGAGGCCGTTGGGATCCAGCACGGCGTTCCGAATTACCCTCCTGAACCCACCGATTCCATATTCTGCTAACATCTCGACCAACGCGAGCAGCAATGTCGCGATACGGTAAATAGCAATCGCGAAACGTGATGGTACGCATTTCTCCTCCTTACACGAGGCACCACAACAACGTTTCACCAGGCAACGCCGATCAACTGCTGTCTGTGTATGAGAAATCTGTTAGAAACTGTCCTCATGTCAGCACGTACAGGTGTCGCCACCGGCGCCAACCTTGTGTGAATACTCTGAAAAGCTAATCATTTGTATATCACAGCATCTTTTTCCTGTCGGTTAAATTTCGCGTCTGTAGCACGTCATCTTCGTGGTGTAGGAAATTTAATGGCCAGTAGCGTAAATCTGGCCACGCGGGGTAGCCGCGCGGTCCAAGGGCGTCTTGTCACGGTCTGCGCGGCTCTTCCCGTCGGAGGTTCGAGTCCTACCTCTGGCATGGGGGTGTGTGTGTGTTGTCGTTAGCGTAAGTTAAAGTAGCGCGTAAGCTTAGATACCTATGACCTCCGCAGTTTGGTCCCGTAAGAACTTACCACAAATTACCAAATATCCAAATAAACATGTAGTATTAATTTTATGTGATAGGGACCGCAAACCAGTACAATACAGTCGACAACACGGCGCTCTTATTCGATTCTATATACACATTATTTCCTTACCTGGCAGGGCAAATATTCTGTAATTGAACACTAAAGTAGTTTCTCACGACAGTGAGCCCTTTTGCTCACCTTGGCATTGCACACAAGTAGCTGGCCACACATGTCGCAGTATGTGTTATTTTGCTCCTCTGTCGTAAGTAAACGTAAGACGCTTGCATAACAGAGTACCATACTCAGAAAATGGACGTAGAGCGTAGCCGAAGGAATCCTGTGTCGCCGTCTTGAACTAGCTTCTGGAGACGGTGGTTCGCCAGCGCCTTCCTTCGACGTGCTATGAAGTGTCGTCTGGATGTCTGTGGTGAGTGCTTGTACAGAGTTGGGGGTTTGTTTTGTTATGACGAACTGAAGGGAGAGTGTGAAGCCTGTTGTGGGCATATAGCTGGCTCCTATCGAATAGCGCCAGGGGGGCATTTGAGCTTGACGCCCACATATGGCGGATGGATCTCGATGAACAATGTCACATGCCCCCATTTCATGACAGACTGGGTAGAGCTTTGAAATTCAGGGACTTTGCTGCAAAGGATAGCGATCAGGAACTTCACAATGTCATCTCTCTTCTCCTGTCCGGGTAAATACTGGCAGTCTAAATTTTCCACCATCAGGATTCGAAGCGGCGCCTCCCTGAATCGAGAGCCGTCGCAGAAGCGTCTCTTAGCGACCTCTACTACAATGTCAGGGCAGTGTAGGAAAACGCTAAAGCCGACCGGAGTGGCCGTGCGGTTCTAGGCGCTACAGTCTGGAGCCGGGCGACCGCTACGGTCGCAGGTTCGAATCCTGCCTCGGGCATGGATGTGTGTGATGTCCTTAGGTTTAATTAGTTCTAAGTTCTAGGCGACTGATGAGCACAGAAGTTAAGTTGCATAGTGCTCAGAGCCCGCTAAGCTTTGTGATGTATGAATACGGTTTAGCACATCAGCTCTACCGAAAACAGTTTATGACGGTCACAATGTAAACACAGTTGTACGTCCCGTTTGGTTCCGAAAAGAATATACATGTACCTTAACATTTTTTTTTTGCTAAAAGAAAACTGCTACTGTAGCGTGTGCATTAAAAACCAAACTTTTTCCGGGTGCACGAAAGTCGGAATGAAAGAGATTGCTGTAGTCCAGAGGCAACATTCGAAGCTTCGATGAACTCCAGCTGAATATTAAGGAAAGATTTCTCTGAGAAATCTAAGAAAACGAAAGGATAATCAGGCAGCGTTGTATCTCTTTCTTTCTTTCTCTCTGTAATCAGCCAGCGTTCTATATATATATATTCTCTGTGTGTGTGTGTGTGTGTGTGTGTGTGTGTGTGTGTGTGTGTGTGTGTGTGTCTGTTTGTGTGAGTGTGTGTGTGTTTATCAAAAGCTGTTTGCCACGCTTCTCTCGCAACTGCGGATGTGTCCATTCATCTCTTCACATACTAGCTTCCTGCAGTACAGTCAGATAGCTATACACCTGTTACAGGTGCTGTAAATGGGATTGCCACTTATTACTCAATTCATTTATATTAAATAAAAGACAAGAAATGTAAGATTCTAGCATTTATTTTCCGCTGTCTTCTTTACATGAGTTACCTCTGTATCGATGGGAGGAGGTAGACAGTTCCGGCATTCGCCTTACAACCAAGGAAAACCTCCCGAAAACCTTGGTCGGAACTGAGGGGTCGGCTGCCCGTAGACACCTCGACGAACTGCAGGGGGACCACGACGCTTGGTACTGGTCACGTAGAGTCGTCGGTCAACGATGAGTGTCAGACGCGAGGAGATGGTAGAGTCTCTCAGCTGTCGCGTAGAGCGGCCGACACGTAGCAGACTATCACCGACCGGCAGGTTGTGTCGCGCCGCCCAGAAATTCAGTCCAATACAGTCCAGTTCAGTCCAGCAGAAGAGGGCAACACGGGGTGACGGTAGCTTTACACATCTGAGATTCACACGCCTGCACGCATTCCTGTTGGAATCTTAACGCCTCTGGTTCAACACATCTGACTGGGACTACTCTTCTGCGACTGGATCGGTACATCTGGGACACATACAGTTTTTGCCTACCGGGTTGGGACTCATGTATTTAGGACTACACGTCTAGCCCTCCCACGTATCTGTACTCTACACCTCTGCGTCTCAATTCGTCGGTGACCGTTACGGTGTGCGTCAGAGAATCCGCGTTCTGAGTGTCTGTGCTATGCATCCACGAGGCTAAGTATCTGCTATCTGCTACCCTCCAAATCCACGAATCTACGCTATGCTGTCTACGCTACACATTCACGAGACTACGCTTTCTTGTCCGCTCACCGACGGTCAGCCCCGACAGTCTGAAGCACTAACCGTGAAGACCCTCCCGCGAAAGACCGACGAACGGTCCAGCAAGGCGACGCGTGGCCTAGAAGGTCCAGCGTAAGGTCTTCTGGGTGTTACACGTGGTAGCAACAGGACTGGCATCGCGCTATAAGGCGTTTGCCATTGCCCTTGCAGTGTTCTTCTTCTGACCAAAGCATCACGTAAGCTCGCGGACACACAGTACCGGCACGTGGACGGTTGGTGTAGACAATTGGATGCATAGCATATACTCACGGATGCGTAATGTAAGAGTATCAGATGCGTAGACTCGTGGGTAAACAGCACAGACTAGCAGACGGCGGACCGCCGACAGATTCTCAGACGCGCAGCTTGGAGTCCCGAACGACTTAATTCACAGACATGTAGAATATAGAAGCAGGCTGCTTAGATATGGAGTCCTAAATGCGTCCAAGTCACAGCGATGTTGCTCAAATGGTAGAATCCTAGAAGTAGCACTGCCCTAGTAAACAGGAGTCACAGAAGAGCAGTCCCAGGCAGATGTGTCGAACCACAGACGCGTGAAGTCACCAACGTGTAGTCGTGCAGGTGTGTCAGTCGTAGATGTGAAGAGTCGCAGATGTGATGAACCGCGGACTCGTATCCGCCGACGAACCTGTCGAGACACAGACGAGGTTGCACCCACGTGAAAACTCGCAGTTGCCGTCACCCCATGTTGCCCTCACCTGCTTCTGAACTGGACTGAATTTCAGGGGTAGCGTGTATCCTTATATAGTCATCACGCCTTTGTTGAGCGGCCGTTTCCGCGGAAACCGTGTGCGATATTGTTGCTTAACCGCCCTGGTACCAATATTACAATAATCAGTAATATGTTTCACATGTATCCTCCTTATAACACCTGTACGCCACAGCTGATCCAAACATTTCAGAGGACGTAAACTTTCAGCTGTTCTGATCTATTTAACTGCTGATAGCGATTTGCAACCTGTAAGCAACTGCAGAAACATATTCTCTAATCTTGATCTTCATAATAATTTTGCAACATCTGCTCGGATTTTCACGTCGAAAGCAGCAGACATTCCTCTGCGCTTCTAAATTCCCTGTCGTCTGTATGTTCTGGATGAAAAAGAAATACGCCACTAGATTCGTAATCTCTGTGAAATGAAATATCTTATTGTTCATAAAAAAATTCGCACCTGCTTTCATTTCATAACATCCATAAAATGGAGATTACTTCTGTAGACACTGAGAAGTTGATACTACGTTACATTGAGAACACATAACCGACATAAACACGGATTTTTGTTTAATCTTTCTATACGTTTGTAGAAATTTCGGTGTGTGAAATGATGTGTAATGAGTCAGAACACGAAGTCCAATGCTGTACCACTGAAACAAATTCGTGTAGATAATACACAGGCAATATCACCTAATACAATGAGAATATAACAACACTAGAGCTGCAGACCAGTCATTAGCCATACCACGTGAACAGAGAAAGAAGAAATTTGTTGTTTTTCGTTACATCTGTCAGTCAGGTCGTCCTGATTTACAAACTCTAAAAGAGTATCACAAAAATTGTGAGGAGTGCCAAATATTGTAAGCCGTTTCCTGTAGTGTCTTACGAAAGTCGCAGTCAGGCTCTGAAATAGTTAACGGAAAAATGATGGATGTCCACAACCCACCGCCAAAAATAGATGTCATAATTGTGATCGTTGCATAAATCACAGTGCGTAGCAACATGAGGCAGAACTGACAGAGAATTATAGTGATAGAGACACAAAAGCGATTTGGAATAGTGAATACGTTATATCACGTAACTGGCCGAATCAGAATTCCAAGTCTTCCACGAGGATACCTATTCGATAAACGTATCATGGGGCAGGCGCAGATGGTTATAGTATTATCGTGTGGGAACATTGAAATCTGATACGTTCAGAAGGCAGTAATATTACCTCTAACGTTCTGAATCCCTCAATCAATTATGTCGTTCCTACAGGGCGCTACATTTTTCAATCACTGCAGTCAGTGTTCTGGCATCCGAGTCTAATGAGCTTCTACGTTACCCAAATATATAGAATGGCATAAAACGCCATCACCACAGCAATCACAAACCATCACTTCGTAATCTGTGAGAAATGACCGTTCTGTTTGTACGTTTATGGCGCCATGTATCTCCTAATACATTCTGGAGCATTCCATACCAGACAGCTTGCTGTCATTTTGAACACCAGACACTAGGCAACACGCTCATAATATTGTGGCATAACACTATACAGAGTTTATCTGTTTACAGCAAGTAGCGCGAACTTAGATCAGCATTCCGATATTAATCTACAGGGGCAGAATAACCTTAGTCTTATTCTGAACAGTTCTGAAAACTAGTGGAGAAAATTAGCAGAAATGAAGTTGTGGGGCTTGTTGTGAAAGGTGCCTAGTTGCCTAATTCGGGAAGAACATAGCCCGTCAAAACCAAGATTCCGGTTCGAGTCGCGGGAGTTTCATAGCAGTGTGCTGAAGTGTAGAGATGTTTTCTAAAGTTCCAAGACAGGTGTCACAGTAAGTAACAGGTAACAAAGGGGGTAAATTACAGTGTACACCTGAGAAATGTCCTAAATCTTACTTTGCAACTCGTATACGTCAGCAAATGTTCCAACTTCAACAAGAACAGGTGTTACATCACTTAGGAAGACTACCTTGCTGTTTCTGCTAGAAACAAGCCTGATCTTATCAACAGTGTCATACAGGGGCAGGTGACGTTCTAACTTAACGCAGAAACATGTGTTGTAACGAGAAAAACAGACTAACAGCATTAACTCAGAACCAGTATTCTACATGTATGTAATCAGTAAACTGCATATGCATTGTCGGACTGTTATAGATAACATCAGAGAATTCGCATATATCGTTGATGTTCTCTCATGTTTAGTATTGTTTTAACAACACTAAAAGAAACATTACGAAAATTGTGCACTGTATTATTAGAAATGAAGTAAAACTATCCACGGTAACCTTCGACATATGTCTGTTTTGATAAAACTGAGTATCTGTACACGAGCGTGCCTCGATCGGCACGAATTAGTAAAATACTACTCACTTAGATTTCGATTGGGTCTGTGTTTAATTGGTATGCTGTGTCATACTCAACAAAAATGCCAATGTGGCAATTCTTAAATAAAGTTACGTATTCCTAGAAACCCAAAATTTGCTTGTCAGCAGCGGAAAGAGGCGTTACCTGTTGTGCAGCATTGTAAGTTTTTCACCATTGCACTATGAGCTAAAAGTATTTTCTTGCGATTTCCTATCGATGTTTGGTCTGACTGCTTGTATCTCTTTCACAGAAGGGATAAAAGATTTGCATTCAGGGAGACTGGAACCGCGAACCATAACAGACGCTTTTTCATAGGTAAGCGCGTCACCGCAGTGCTAGCGAAGAGGTATGTGAGCTGTTTTCCTCTTACGAGGCTAATAGTGACTAGAACTCGTAAACCGCTATTTACAGGACGAAGTTAGTTTGCAATTTCCACGTGCTACGACTTTCCTGGGCTGAAAACCGTAAATTTACAATCTTTTGTTACACCTCAAGCGATAATAACTCAGATTATTCAATGGAAATGACAGGAAAAATCAAGTGAACTTTGAGGCTTAATTCCGTGCACACCAGTAAGTAATCGTCGATCACAGAGTTGCCAAATATACCTTGCCTTGCTACGGTCTGGAATACGTAATGCGTCTGATTCGCATTTCTGTAACTAGGTTTAGGGACTGGAGCGTAGTTACTAACAATACTTAGAACTGACTGTAAACTTAGCATCATAAATCAGTAACTCTCATAGTTGTTTTTATATTTCTTTCATAACTGTAGTCAAAACTAAGAAATTCATTCACGGACGTTTTCGTGCCTCGCTAATAGTCGAGCACACCAAACAAATAAAAATAAAAAAAATAATGTGTGTGTGTGTGTGTGTGTGAGAGAGAGAGAGAGAGAGAGATAGAGAGAGAGAGAGAGAGATAAAGATATAAAAGAATGAGAGAGAGGGTAGAAAATTATTGTAAAGAAATTGAATGCTGGGAGGAAAGAAGTCATTCATAAAAACGACAAGTTTCACATCATTACGAAAAGTCGTATTCATGATCTATGGAACAATTATTAATCTAATCTAATCATATCATATTGCTGATTAGCCGTGAAGAATCATGAATTACCGAAATAACAGTAACCAAATCTAAACTTCAAAATAAAAGACGACTGTTTTTGTAATAAACCGGGACTCCGATCAAGACCCTGTCATCCCTGTTAACTAACCACGAAAGATGTCTGATATACCTCCATTCTGAAGTAACAAAGTGTGTATGCATTTAAAAATGAAGTGCATGTTGTGAAGTTCTGTGACGGAGGTACGAAGCAGGCCGGAGTGGCCGAGCGGTTAAAGGCGCTACAGTCTGGAACCGCACGACCGCTACGGTCGCAGGTTCGAATCCTGCCTCGGGCATGGATGTGTGTGATGTCATTAGTTTAGTTAAGTTTAAGTAGTTCTAAGTTCTAGGGGACTTATGACCGCAGCAGTTGAGTCCCATAGTGCTCAGAGCCATTTTTGGAGGTACGAACCCAACACGTAATCGGATTGTTAACTAAGTAAAATCAAATGTCACGTATCGGTTTTTCATATTATGAATATTTTTGATCTGGATCAGGAATCCGACCCACATACGACCTAGAGAAGATTGCAGTCTTTGAAAAAGGAACGAAATGATTGAACTATACTGTTCCGAGAGATTCAGTTCCTCGAAAGAGGAGACACGAATTCGAATCACAGTCCAGCACCAAATTTTTCAACGTCTCTAGTTCAATCAAGTACAAGTATAATAAGAGCCCTGTTCCTTTAAATGTAATGTAAGTAAGTTTACTGGCTCAGTATTTCTGTGTACAATGACCTCCGCCTATGTCATTTCCCAAAGCAAACCGGCTCTGTCCTACGGGAAGTGCAGCAGTCTACAATGTTGCGAGGTCGAGAATATTGCCGAACATAGAATTCAGAGTGGATCACGACTGTATTGTCCATCTTACGTGAACCACTTAGCGGTCAGTTTTTTTTCTCGAAGACTGTATCTACAACACATATTGCACGCATAGGAACCAGATGAATTAAAAAAACAAAATTAGTTTATGACAGCAATGTTAACGATAGCGTTCGAAGTATTCATTGTATTGTGTATGTGTGTGTCAACGCCTTCCAATGCCCACTCAAGGAAGACAAGGATACACAGTGCGTGGGGGCTTATTTATATATAAATATGAAATGCAAATACTTTTAATTTTTAGTAGTTGTCTGTCAGATTACGAAGTCTCGTAAACGGTTGGTCCTGACTAGTTTTAGTACGCAATCTGACTGCATAGAATAACAACAAAGAATGAAAGAAAATTTCCGTTAACACAATTAATTAATTAAGTCCACAGCAACTATAAAACGTACGAAACCAAAGCACAAGTGTAACTGTTCTGTGGGGGGAAGTATGATTCAACGTACACATCTGGCACGGTTCTTCTTCAATAAGACAAGAAATTTTAAATACCATTTATACTGAAGTAATTAAAAAAAAATAGAAATACTATAATTGCGCAAGGAAACCAGAATTACACTCTAATACAAGAACACGAGCCAGATGCTTTGTTGACTGAACCTGTGACGAGGCATTGTTTAAGACATAATGAAAAAAAAGGATTTTTTTTACCTTCATATATATTGACGAAAAGCACTCTGATCATTACAATATCTCCATTCGAACAACTTCAGCTGTCTAGCCCATCAAACAACTGCATACAATATGGCCACAAATATCACAGCTATCAATATCCTCTCAGCAAGATCTGCACAAGCACTCACTACGACGACATCTCAACAACGACTTGACCACTACTACTTCTCAACAAGCACTGACTACTGCCACGTCTCGACAAGCACTCTCCACCACGACTTCTCACATAAAATGCTTTCCATAGTTCAATAAACAAGTAGTTGACAGTTCCAGCAGTAGCACCCAGCAATGGTCAACAGGTGTAGACACGAACGAGTGACATTATTTAAGTAGAAACAGTTCCATCAGTGGCACCCAGCAATGTTGAACAGGTGCAGACACCAACAAGTGACATCATGTCAGTAGAAGCAGTTCCATCAGTGGCATCCAGCAATGTTGAACAGGTGCAGACACCAACAAGTGACATCATTTCAGTAGAAGCAGTCCATCAGTGGCACCCAGCAATGTTGAACAGGTGCAGACACCAACAAGTGACATCATTTCAGTAGAAGCAGTTCCATTAGTGACACCCAGTAATGTTGACAGGTGCAGACACCAACAAATGACATTATGTCAGTAGAAGCAGTCCATCAGTGGCACCCAGCAATGTTGAGCGGCTGCAGACACCAACAAGTGACATTATTTCAGTAGAAGCAGTCCATCAGTGGCACCCAGCAATGTTGAACAGGTGCAGACACCAACAAGTGACATCTTTTCAGTAGAAGCAGTCCATCAGTGGCACCGAGTAAAGTTGAGCAGGTGCAGACATCAACAAGTGACATCATTTCAGCAGAAGCAGTCCATCAGTGGCACCCAGCAATGTTGAACAGGTGCAAGCACGAACAACAGTTTGAATGCACACACAATTGCTTTTACAAAATTATTATCAATGCTCTTACACTAAACATACAAATTATAATAAACACATAAATGATATCAGATAATTGTCATATTAACTATTACAAATACACAAATATCAGTAAACCTATAATATTTATGGGTGTCAGGGCAGGCCACAACAAACAAGTAAAATAATATTTAGGAGATAGGTCGGTACCAATTATTTGGGATTAGGAAAGGAAAACACACAAAACACTCTCACTCATCTTTCATCCACATTAAGTACTACTGTGTAATTGAATAGTGTTAACTGTGTAAATGTAATTCTGTCAAAGATTTGATGTTCGACATGTGTATCAAGTAGTAGTGGCAGCAATGTATAACAGTCAATAATAGTTAGTCAACGTCCTAGTCATCATGTCAAGACCAATGTTTGCCAAGCCAAATCAAAATGTACGGTTGCTGAACAACTGTCAGTGTGCCAAGATATGCAAATGCTTCCTCTCTCCAAAAAAAGTATATACTGCTTATTGATTTAACAAAGTGTGTGTAGACAATCTTCTTTCCACTTGAGTGTTCTAGTCTGCCATCTTCATCCTCCTTGTTCCATATAAACCAACAAAAAAAAAACTATGCTCCTCACTTACTTTACCTCTTATCCACCAAAACTCCAATATTCATCAGCATCACATAATCTTAATACTTCAATAATACCTCTTACGTCGATACGTATAAACCTTATCATCAATATCATTTACCTTACCTCTTGCCACCAAAACTCCAATAATCATCAACTTCACGCAATCTCAATACCTCAATAATACCTCTTCAATATGTCGATACATATAAACCTTATTACCAATATCATTTCACTTCCATAACAACTCTTTCCTCTAGTCAGCCTCCTCGAACAAGTACAGATAAAATCCTAGTGCAAACTTCAATTCATCATCCCATGCAATCCGAAGACACAATGTCCACACACAACCTCTGTGTAGTCCACCTGAGCCAAATCTTCTACTCATCACGAATTATAAAATACATTTTGGTTACCTTGTCCATCATTAAATAAAAGAAATGCATACATGATCTCTAACAGCCTTTAGTTCGAATAACTTTCGGTAAGTAGGTGCGAGAACGTAGTATGAAAGATCACATAAGACTTTGAGTGAATAAATCGTAATATTTCACAGTGTGTACTCCACTTCAAGAATCATGGCAAAACAGAAGCGAACATGTGGAGTATTTCTTATGTCAAGTGTCACTTACTATTTCAATTGCTCACGAAAAATGCAGTGTAGTGACTGTCAATGGTCTAAACCTAGTGTTGGTATGTCATGTTGTTAGCTTCCTTCCTATTAGCATAAATTTATACAGCTTCCATAAAACCTCAAGCTCATGTGACTTCTATGAAGTTTCTTGTACTAATGTCGTTCGTCGAATTATAGCAGTTCATTTTCTTATCTTAAAAATATAAGGCACTGAGCGTAAGCATAACATGCAATAGCGAGTAAATATACCAGTAGAGAACAGAATGTCAACAAGTGGATGCAGCACAATTCCTACACCGAGGCTCTGCCAAGCGAACAATCTATAATTAATACCATAGTGTGACCTAAACTCCATGTTCGTACACCGTGCGACCGAACCGCCGAATCTTTCCATCAGTAAATGGGGTATGTTCTCAACTGACTCGGTTGTTTTAACCCCTCCACTGACGTAATGACCCGCTTCCTACTTCCGTATGTATAAAGCCAATACGGACTTGTAGCTGTCACGCCTTTGCGCTTACTGCTACGTATTTTAACCATAAATAGCTCAGCCCTAATGGTAAGAGTTAGTAGTGAATTCACGTTATTAATCTTTGAAGACAGCACAGCTGCCACAAGCTCAGCTCACTTTTACTCCACTCCTACCCTCGCCATTGCACCACATTAACTAGGTGCTACATGGACCTTGCTAAATTCACTTGCGTATACATTTTTGACCGTTACTCGCCAGTATTTACCTATTGGATTAGCACACTCCTAACCGGACTATTTCTCAAAGAGCTGTGATGATTGAACGGGTTCGATCCACGGCCTACAGTGCCCTACAGTTCACACGGTAACACTGCCTACCTGACCCACTTAACTTGGTAGTGAGCTTATGTATCCAATCACCACTGCTAGCAGCAGTAGATAATCCTATCAGCACGACGAGAGCAGCAGACTTACCGTCGAATCCTCCTGAAAATACTTATAACTACGGTCGCCAGCTCTGAAGGAGCAAAAGAATAAATCAATTTTTTGGCTCGTTTCAAAGTGAAACGGCTTGAGTTGAATTTTAAACTTAATTCTGAACATTACTATTTCTGATCATTCTAGGTGATTCTACAAAGCAAATACTCTCTCAATTTCTGTGAGTTGGCTTGGTAATTACCACCAAGACAATTTAAGCAACTTAATTTAACAAACTTCTACCCTTCAACTTATTTAATGATTTCGGGATATTACTCTTTGGACAATTGCTATAGAATTAGTTAAGTGACTTTACTTGAAAGGTTACTCAGAAAAATTTAAGTAACTATAAATAGGCGACTCATTCTGGTGTGACCATTGCTCTTTTCTACATTCTTAAACGCTAAAGTATTCTACAACCAAAAGAATTGTAAATGAAAGAGGCGATGGTGGCCTCAGTCTGATTTCACTACACTATGTTTCAGGTTACTACACTTTACAATGAACAACATGCGACGTAATTTTACTCATTACTATATTCTGTCCTCTGCACTTGCACAAAAGAAAACTGGTATTCTCCTTTTACATGTATACAAAGTTCGACTTAACAATTGCAAGCAGTCTTGCCTTGGGTAGCCGTGTCGGTGCTGGTGGTGAGATGCATGTGGCTAACGCAGCTCTTCACGCCTCATGCCCTCAATGGCGGCTGGAACTACGAGCTGTAGCACTCGTATAAGCTACTGCACGTCCGCCATAAAATCTGGGTGCAGGAACTCTTACAATCAGCCCCAGTGGCATAGAGACGGCTTCGACAACCATTCGTCGCGTTCTACTCCACAAACGGCGACGATATTCGCCTCTTCGCTGTTGCACAACCACTTTTGCGTGAGCACAGTTACGCACGTCCTGTCACGTCAACACTCTCCAGGCCATTCCATTGTTCAGTCCCTGTGTCTCCAGCTACCTCTAGCTACGCTCATATCACCAAGAGTGGGGGCGTTCCCCTACCACCTTTTCACCGAAATCATTTAGTATTTAAGAATATTTATATTTATTACCCTGGAGTTCATACCAGTCATAATAATTTACTACTAGCGCTTTATAACATTAAATCATACAGTAATAGCTTATAATTACCAAGAAAAAGAATACATTTGACTCCGAGAGCTTAGCGCATTGTCTGAGACAGCGCTAATTCCCAGTTTCGCCAATAGATGGCATCAGGGTGCACTCCTGGGCAGTCTCACACCAGCGCGCCCGTTTCCGACGCGCGGGCTCCAAATTACTGTCAGCCCATCATTTTTTCAGTTCCGTTACACATGCCCCACTTCTTATTGAAGTATCTAACAGTGGTAATTCAATAAGAAGTCTCTCCTATAATGAATCTGAAATTTTCATTAAGCTTTTTACCAAGGGTTTTCCCTTTCTTACTGATACACCTCGGTACTTATATTACTTATTTAAAATTAAACACCAATTCTTTCTATCTTTCCTGCTAAACATTACATAAATGATTTACATATATTCTTTACAATTTTCTTACATCTAAACACAGTACACTTTAAACATCTTTTTTACAAAATTTTTAAATACACTTCTTTTATCTCAGGCAAGTAAAACACACTTTAAGCGCCTATTACTTTATAGCCCGTCCTTTTCACTTTACCTCCTCACTTTTCTACCTCTTCCACAACACTTATTTACACATCTATTAAGGCTTTCTTAGAAGCTCAGTCTTTCCCAGTCTGTTTAGTCTCTACTTAAACTAGAAGTTTCATTAGAATACTGCCACATATTTTAGTGAACATTTACCTTTCTCATAGAACAAAAGAAACAAAACTATTTACATATTGGTTTACTTTAATATTTATTTATATATTTAATTTCAATCTGGTAGAATTCGTGGTTCATACCTTTTGAGATCCACTATGTTTCTTACTCCCAGGCGTTTGCCTGTTAATGGGTACTCTAAATAATAAGCATTCACATTGGGTATGGACACTATTTTAAATGGTCCATTATATATATATTTAAATTTGCTGATCTCGTTATTAATTTCACTTGACTTTTCATGTGTTTTTACAAGAACGAGATCACCTATTTTGAATTTAGGATTCCTTACTTTTTCGTCATGACGACGAATTCTCACATCTGCTTGTTTTCTCATCTTGTCTTTTACTAAGTTCTTTTTACTATCATAATCTAATTCAACTCTATCTGGAAATTCTAGTAGGTCTTCTACTAGACATTTACTTCTCGTCTTTTTCAGGATTTCTTCTGGAGTAAATCCAGTGCTCTCGTTTGTTAATGAATTCATGATTTCTTCGAATTCACTCACATACATGCCCCACTTCTTGTGGTTACTATGGCAGTACGTCCTAAATAACCGACTTATCTCATGCATATATCTTTCTGCCGGATTGCTTGATGGGTGATAAGCTGAGATATGTACCACTTCTACCTGTTTCTCAGTCATCCCATCCTTCCACATTTTTGAGCAAAACTGAACACCATTGTCTGATAGTATTCTCTTTGGCTTCCCTACTTTCACAAAATAATCACACACCATTTTATCATACACAGCTCTGGCAGTAGCTTTTCTCAAGGGATATAGCTTTATATACTTTGAGAAAAGTTCAACTGCTACAAATATGTATACAAAACCCCCCCTGGTTTTCGGTAATGGTCCAAAGATATCTACTGCTACTATTTCTAATATTTCATCAGGTTTTATTGATTGCATGGGCCCTTGATTAGTTGCATTTGTTACTTTCGCCTTTTGGCATAGATCACAAGATCTTATCCTCTGTGCTACCCTTCGTGCCATGTTGTTAAAGGTAATGCATTCATCTAACTTATCGGTACACTTCTGTGCACCACAATGGCCATATGCCAAGTGAACATAATGTATCAGCACTTCAGTGTGTTGTTCCGGCCAACTACTCTCCACTTCCCTGGATTATTTAATCTTTGAAGATACAGTACACCTTTGTGTATTTTATATGAAGCCCTTACGTTAGTTGCGTCCGGATTGTCAAACTTGACCTTTACCGACTTGAGTGCATCGTCATCACTTTGATATCTTCGCATATTCCGACATATTTCCCTAATTTTTTCTCTCCCTTCCGCTTTTTTGAAGTAATTCACCTCAAAAACATCTTCCCTATTCTTTACACTTTCTAGTGTCTCACATCCTTCCGGTAATCTCGACAAAGCATCCGGTACTGCATGTTCTTTCCCTTTAACATACCTGATCTCTATATCAAATTGTTGTAAAAACAGCGCCCATCTGGTCAACCTGTTATGTAACAATCTGCAGTCCTTCAAAAATATTAAAGCTTTGTGGTCTGTATGGACCACAGTCTTATGTCCCCATAAGAAAAGTTGAAATTTCCTAAAACCCCATACTATAGCTAAAGCCTCCTTCTCTGAAACCGTATAGTTTTTTTTCGTACTTAGACATGGTTCTACTCGCAAATGCTATTTGTCTATGAGTTTTTTCCCCATCTATCATTACCTCCTGAAATATGGATACTCCCAATCCATAATCTGAACTATCTGTTGCCATGTGGAATGGTTCACACAGGTCAGGGTGCCATAACTTTATGTTTTTAGCCAAATTGTCTTTTAGCCGGTTGAATGCTGTTTCACATTCCTCAGTCCACATATACACACTGTTCTTCTTAAGTAGGTTGTTCAGATGTGGGCTATTGAACACCTGATCATCCACATACTTACGATAAAAGGAACAAAGTCCTATAAACGACTTTAGTTGTTTTTTTATTCTTGGGAGCCGGAAAATTTCTTATTGCTTTGACTTTATCGGGATCCTTTTCAATTCCCTCTGGTGTTACTATGTGACCTAAGAACTTTATTTCTTTCTTCACAAACTCGCATTTTTTCAGGTTCAGTGTCATTCCTCCTTTAATTATAGCTTTGAACACCCTGTCGCATAACTCCATGTGCTCTTCCCATGTCCTTGTAGTAATTAACAAATCATCTACATAAACCGTGATTAGCGAACTAAGTTCACTCCCTAAAATTTTGTCTAAAGCCCGAATGAACACTGAAACGGAAGTATTTAGGCCAAATGGTACCACTGTGAAATGGTAGCATTTGCCATTGAATAAAAATGCCGTGTACTTCCTAGACTCCTCACTTAATGGGATTTGCCAGTATCCTGCAGTTAGGTCTAAACTAGTCATGTACTTTACACCATTAAACTTCTGCAATAAATTATCTATGTTCTCTGGACGATCCAACTCCCTCTTCACTACTTTATTCAGAGTACGAGCATCTATCACTATTCGTACACTTCCATCCTTCTTACCTACTATCACCAGTGGGTTATTATATGGGCTAGAACTCCGTTCAATGACCCCACATGAAACCATTTTATCTATTTCTTTTTGAACTGCTTCTTTCTTAGACACGGGTACATTATATGGTGGTTTAAAGAAAGGTTCATGCTCCTCTACCTCCATGCAGTACTCATAATTTATCACTCGTCCCGGTTTTTCTGAAAATACCTCCTGATTTTCTTTCAGAATTTGCCATAGACCCTCCCTTTGGTCATCAGATAGTCCTTCCGTTTTATTAACTACATTTCGAAGGAGTGTCTCCTTATTTCCATCTTCAACTATCTGCCTCACCAGACACCAATCGAATTTTTGACCTATTCCTGAATCATGATCATCTCTAAATTCTACCCATCTCAGCTGGTTCTCTTCCATTACTCTAGATGATTCAAATGGTATTTCTAATACCGCACTATCAACTTTACAAACTATTATCCCTTTGTCACAATCTATAATTACTTTCTGTTTTATTAACCAGTCAATGCCTAAAATGATCTCGGCACTGAGCTCTGGAACTACTAAAAATGCATTCGAAAATTGCTTGTTTTTTATCTTAAATTCCATCATCACTTGATGTTTAACAGGTTTACTACATTTCCCTGTCGCCCCTATCACTTTAACACCTGTTACTGGCATCATGACTACTCCTTGTTGCTCTTTGATCATCTCAAAAAATGCGTGCGTAATAGCACTTATTTGAGCACCCGTATCCAACAATACATATAAATCGTACCCACATACATTAATGGGCAGGATTGTTTGCATCCTATTGTCCTCTTTCATACTTTCTTTATCTTCCCATAATAAATCCTTTTCCACCGCCATGTCTTGCCATATTATTTTTCCGGTTTTTATACTGACCATTCCATCTGGAGGTTTCTTTCTCCTTTTCATCCTAAATTCTTTCACCACTTTTTCCAATAGTCCTTCGTCTAGGCTCTTTAATGCCATCTCGTTCTCATTCGAATCTGTCATGCCTGAACTCTCAGTTCCAGGGTCGGAAACTTCCTCTACTTCTTTTTCTCCCTGGATGCTTTCTGATGATTCTGACGATAATTCCTCCTCCTTAGAAATATTACCTTCTTCGGATTCAAATAATTCTCGCAAATTATAATCCATTTCTCTACTTTCCCTTTGTTGGATAGTGCATTTGCCACTCTTACTTTCATTATTTTCCCCTACTAATGGAATTCCAGTCTCACTCAACTCATTTGCTTCAGTACTACAGGGATCACAACACTCTTTCTCTTGGTTAGATACACTTTCTCTAATTTCTCTAAAAGAATCTTCATCACAGTCTTGTACTCTCGCTGTCACTAGGTACACATCATAATCGGTATGGCTCTCTAACACTGTCATATTCGGGTCCAAACTAATCACTTGAGTGGAAGATCTTTCTAATTGTGCTGGCTGGCTTTTGAGCTGATGTACATATTCTGCATACGAGGTAATTTCTGAATCGGCATGCGTCTCTGCACTATGCCCCTTTTTCTTATCCACCCTTTCCTCTTTAATTACTTCTCGATGCGATTCGTCGACTATTCGTAAGAACCTTTTACCATAAGTCACATCACTCCTACCTTGCCCCTGCCTCTCTGCACAGTTGCCATCCCTACCGCCAAACAACGCCTCCTCTGACTCTTCCTTCGTCAATTCGTCACTCTGACCTCGAATTGTACATATTTCATTCACGTGAGCCTTCACATCCGACCGATATTCTTTTCCTACTTCATTTCCCTTAATAATTCCTCCCTGCTCTCTCTCCTCTGTTTGTATCCCTGCATTATACTTCGCAAAGTTTCGTTTATGTAACTGCTCTTCAGGCGAACGACGCACTATCCTACTATAGTACTGACTACTCCGATCTTCCCTATATTTGGGCCATTTCTTTCTTTCCGCGCGCGTTAGGCCCTTGACCTGCGCGGTATTTAGTTTTCCTGATTTTGATAATGCATCCCGTTTCCCTGATAGTGTCCTCTCCCTCGCTGAGAGTTACCTCCTCGACCTCTTCCTCTCATCATGTTAATTTGCGGTTCATTCCTACCACCTTTTACTATTCCATTCTGATTTCTGAAACCTCGAAACTCTCTAGTTTCACGCCACCTATCTTCATTCTCGATTTTTTCTAAAAATTCATCGAATGTTCGATGAGTGCCTCCTACATAACGCTTTGAATCGTCAGGTAGCTTTTTCCACAACTCCCACACTATCTCCGATTCTGATCTACGATCTTTAAGATACTCCAAACGCTTGAACCATCCTTCACAGTATTCTTTCATGAGCCCACGCCCATGTTCTGGCATTCTGGCGACAACGAATTCTCTCCACAACCTATCCCTCTGTTGTGTGCCCCAGAATTCCTCAAGGAACTTTTCTTTGAAGTCTGTAAACTTCAAATTGTCGATATCCAAATTCAATCCCCAACGTTTAGCATGACCTGCTAAAGCGTCTATTACTAAATTAATTTTTTCTTTATCCGACATGTCTGTTGGTAAGACACGTTCACAATTTTTTATAAAATCCATTGGATGCCATCCACCTTGTTTCTTTTGAGGATCGTATTTTTCCTCCCTACTCAGTATTTCCGATTTTTGCATTACGAATGGGATACCACTACAGTTAAGAAACGTCTGATTCTGAACTTGCTGACTTAACAATTTTATCTCATTACGCAGTGTATTTTCCTGCTCCTGCACACATGCATCAAAACTCAACATGGTATTGCGCAGTGTTTCAATATCAGCTGCCGTTTCTTTAACAATCTCTTTCTTTACAACTGGTACTATCACCTGTAATTTACTTTCAATTATCGGTTCTAATTTTTTACTAACCAAAGGTTCCACTGATTTCTCTATTTTCTGAATTTCGGTATCAAATCTTTTCTCTATTTCTGTGACTTTTCTCTGAACATTTGTTATTTCAGCCCTAATGCTATTTACTGATTTGTTTACCTCTGTGATACGTTGGCTTTGCGTATTGAAAATATCTAAATTGGCTTTTATTTTACCAGATAGGTTTTCATCCAGTTGGGATATATGACTAGCCATTTCTGCTTTCAAACTAGCATTCCCTTCTCGAATTTGCGCCATCATACTATTTAACAAACTTGTTAATTCCATATCCTCTCTCTTGTGACTTGCATCCACAGATACATTGGGTTCACTTTTCACTACCTTTGGTTTCACTTCCCGTTCCTCCTGTTTTGTGGGTGTGGATTCATCTATAGGATTTTCCAACCCTACAACAGTATTTATGGTCCCTAATTCTGGGTCTGACCTTGTAATGTTTTCGTCTTGCTTGTTACTATTCGACTCCATCTTATGCTGCTGTATTTCGTGCCTAATTGAAATGTTGATTAAACCAAGTATTACTTGCTTAACTCCTACTATTGGACTTTCTTTTGCTGCTTTGCAGGTTGTCGTCTTGAACTTACCAATTGTGGTATATTTGTCTACAACAGAATTTAAAATTTAAAATTTTCTTGAAACTGCAAGTTTATATAAAACACTTTTATTGCAGCCATTCTTCTACAAACTTGGTAAGTCCTGTCACGGTCGCCACATGCGACCGAACCGCCGAATCTTTCCATCAGTAAATGGGGTATGTTCTCAACTGACTCGGTTGTTTTAACCCCTCCACTGACGGAATGACCCGCTTCCTACTTCCGTATGTATAAAGCCAATACGGACTTGTAGCTGTCACGCCTTTGCGCTTACTGCTACGTATTTTAACCATAAATAGCTCAGCCCTAATGGTAAGAGTTAGTAGTGAATTCACGTTATTAATCTTTGAAGACAGCACAGCTGCCACAAGCTCAGCTCACTTTTACTCCACTCCTACCCTCGCCATTGCACCACATTAACTAGGTGCTACATGGACCTTGCTAAATTCACTTGCGTATACATTTTTGACCGTTACTCGCCAGTATTTACCTATTGGATTAGCACACTCCTAACCGTACTATTTCTCAAAGAGCTGTGATGATTGAATGGGTTCGATCCACGGCCTACAGTGCCCTACAGTTCACACGATAACACTGCCTACCTGACCCACTTAACTTGGTAGTGAGCTTATGTATCCAATCACCACTGCTAGCAGCAGTAGATAATCCTATCAGCACGACGAGAGCAGCAGACTTACCGTCGAATCCTCCTGAAAATACTTATAACTACGGTCGCCAGCTCTGAAGGAGCAAAAGAATAAATCAATTTTTTGGCTCGTTTCAAAGTGAAACGGCTTGAGTTGAATTTTAAACTTAATTCTGAACATTACTATTTCTGATCATTCTAGGTGATTCTACAAAGCAAATACTCTCTCAATTTCTGTGAGTTGGCTTGGTAATTACCACCAAGACAATTTAAGCAACTTAATTTAACAAACTTCTACCCTTCAACTTATTTAATGATTTCGGGATATTACTCTTTGGACAATTGCTATAGAATTAGTTAAGTGACTTTACTTGAAAGGTTACTCAGAAAAATTTAAGTAACTATAAATAGGTGACTCATTCTGGTGTGACCATTGCTCTTTTCTACATTCTTAAACGCTAAAGTATTCTACAACCAAAAGAATTGTAAATGAAAGAGGCGATGGTGGCCTCAGTCTGATTTCACTACACTATGTTTCAGGTTACTACACTTTACAATGAACAACATGTGTCGTAATTTTACTCATTACTATATTCTGTCCTCTGCACTTGCACAAAAGAAAACTGGTATTCTCCTTTTACATGTATACAAAGTTCGACTTAACAATTGCAAGCAGTCTTGCCTTGGGTAGCCGTGTCGGTGCTGGTGGTGAGATGCATGTGGCTAACGCAGCTCTTCACGCCTCATGCCCTCAATGGCGGCTGGAACTACGAGCTGTAGCACTCGTATAAGCTACTGCACGTCCGCCATAAAATCTGGGTGCAGGAACTCTTACAATCAGCCCCAGTGGCATAGAGACGGCTTCGACAACCATTCGTCGCGTTCTACTCCACAAACGGCGACGATATTCGCCTCTTCGCTGTTGCACAACCACTTTTGCGTGAGCACAGTTACGCACGTCCTGTCACGTCAACACTCTCCAGGCCATTCCATTGTTCAGTCCCTGTGTCTCCAGCTACCTCTAGCTACGCTCGTATCACCAAGAGTGGGGGCGTTCCCCTACCACCTTTTCACCGAAATCATTTAGTATTTAAGAATATTTATATTTATTACCCTGGAGTTCATACCAGTCATAATAATTTACTACTAGCGCTTTATAACATTAAATCATACAGTAATAGCTTATAATTACCAAGAAAAAGAATACATTTGACTCCGAGAGCTTAGCGCATTGTCTGAGACAGCGCTAATTCCCAGTTTCGCCAATAGATGGCATCAGGGTGCACTCCTGGGCAGTCTCACACCAGCGCGCCCGTTTCCGACGCGCGGGCTCCAAATTACTGTCACCCCACCATTTTTTCAGTTCCGTTACAACCGCATATTAGCATTTCTATATACCAAATTAAAGAGTAGTTATGACAACAAACAGAAATGTATAAATATGCAATCCATACGCAAAGTAGCAAGTATATATATCTTACATAATAAACAGGTCATTAGCATCATATCAGCATAAGCAAATAAATGTTCATATGTAATCTTATAAGTAAACATGAAGGCGCAAGCAGATAAATCACCAATTATAACCTACACATAACCACATCAGCACGATTAATCAGGTGACAATTATAATTTAAATAAATAAGCACAGCAGGCACATAATAGAAAAATATGACATCAGTGAAAAAGCAGTGTAGCCATGCAATGCATAATATACACAAATAACAACCCTCTTCATTAATCAATCATTGTCAAATCAGTTAATGTACGCAAGCACGTCGCTTCACAAGTAAATTCATAGAACATGAAATTAGCACAAAGTATGAATCACGTAATTGCGAGCAGCAAATTACGTATAAAGTACGTACCTAAGTGGAAATATGTTACCTGAAAAATAAACTCAATTAATAGTTACCTTTTTAGTTTATTACTTTCTTCTTCGGAATGATATTCTTCCTGAAATTTTCTCGATGGCAAGTCCTCTTAACGTTTGCGGTCAACGACTGCCTTGTGCGGCGCGCAGACTTGACTGTTGCTTTGATTATGTGCCGCCGCCAGAACACGGCGCGGTATCTTTGCATTCTCCGTGTGTTTATGTATAACTGTTAGTTTCTCAAAAGTATGTAATTCCACAAAAATTTTAACGTTCGATATATGATGTATTCCCTTAGAGCGCCGAGATTTAAGAGTTTCTACTTCGACAGTGTTATCATGAATAATTTTGCGAACTCTATATGGACCATTATGAAGCAGAAAAAAATTCCGACACAAGCCTTTTCCTTTGTGAGACAAACGGTGAGACTTAATTAATACCTTTCGACCAACTGACAAACTTTTTAAACGACCAGGACGTTTAGCTGATTTCTCTCTTCTAGCAGCCGCAGATGCAATATTTTGCAGAGCCAGGTTGACAACTTCAGAATGCCGCAGTTTCCGTGAAGGCGGAAAAGGAACGATTTCAGAAATGCGATTTGTCGGTGCTTTATTTATCAATATCAGTATAAGCGGTAGAGAAGTTGAATCATAAGGGAGTTCATTCAGAATGTTTTGAAAAATCTGAAGATACTGATCCCACGTTCTGTGATTCTGATGACAATAAAGTCGACACAATTTATTGATTTCCTTCATCCATCTCTCCGAAGCGTTAGATTGAGGGTGAAAAAGTGAAATGAAAATTGGTTTAATCTTATGACGCCGTAGAGTACGAAGCCAAATTTTAGAGCGAAACTGTGATCCATTATCTGATATAACCTTATCAACATGACCCACTTCTTTAAGAAAATGTTTGATGAAAGCGTTAGATACTGAACGAGCTGTTGCTTTGCGTAAAGGTGTAAAACACACATATTTTGATGTCAATTCCACTGCTATCAAAATGTACGCAAAACCATTAGTAGAACGAACCACTGGACCGAACAAATCGACTGCAGCCATGTCCTTTAATTTCGCTGGAATGATAGGAAACAACGGTGCTGTGTGAGAAATAGTTGGTGGCTTAGCCTTTTGACATAATTTACATTTGGCAAGAACAGATCGAATATGTTTTTCCATATTACTGAAGTAGCAATTTTCTCGTAATTTATGAAAGCATTTTCTGGGACCAAAGTGTGCATAACAGAAATGTGTGTACCAAATCAATTTATTAACCCACTCATCAGGAATACAAACAAACCAAACAGAGTTGTCGACCGATTTCGTTTAAAAAGAATATCATTGCGAACTAAATAATACTGGCTAATCGCTACGCTTTCCTTTCTCCTCAACTTCTCCTTAATGTCCTTCCAGATTGGATCCTTATTTTGCTCCTTAGCGATGTCCTGGAGCGAAGACGAAATAAAATTTTTAAACGCAACACCTTGAATATACATCAAACTATAATTGTTTTCTTTGCAGTGCTCTTCCGCACTTTGTTTCAAACCCATCGGTGCACGTGATAAAGCATCAGCAATAATATTTGAAGATCTCTGTATGTAAACAATACTAAAGTCAAATTCCTGTAGATACAGCGCCCATCGTGACAATCTTCCATGAGTTAATTTTGTTGACATAAGAAATTCCAGAGCTCGATGATCGGTGTAAACCTTAGTATGTCTGCCAAACAAAAAAGTCCGAAATTTTGTGAAAGCCCAAACAACAGCCAAGGCTTCAAGTTCCGTAATCGAATAATTCTTTTCTGATCTAGAGAGAACACGACTTTTAAATGCAATAGTTTTCTGTACTACAACGCCGTTTTCTTCTATCTCTTGAAATAAATATGCACCTAGGCCTTTGTATGATGAGTCCGTCGCCAAACAAAAATCTTTAGATAAATCCGGATGGGAAAGAAGTGGAGCAGCAACTAAAGCATCACGAAGTTGTTCAAATTCTGATTGAGCTTCCTCATCCCAACACCAATTAGAATTCTTTCCAGATAGTTCACATAAACGAGGTTTGGCCAAATTGCCCAATCTAACAAAGCGTCTAAGAAAATTACAGACACCAAGGAAACTACGAACATCACGTTTTGTGGTAGGAACAGCATAATTACGAATAGCGTCTAGTTTCTCTGGATCAGGAAGAATAGCTTTTGTAGAAATAATGTGACCGACAAATTTCACCTGAGAACGACCTAATTCAGATTTTTCCAAGTTCACTGTAATGCCAACTCTTGCAAAAATACGCAATAATGAATCCAAAATTTTGTTGTGCTCACTCCAAGAACGTTTAGCAATAAGAATGTCGTCAACATATGAAGTAATATTGTCACAAAGATAAACAGGTAAGATTTCGTTTAAACTACGAAAGAATGCTGCTGAAGATACAGTAAGTCCAAACGGTAATTTCCGAAACTGGTAACAGTTACCAAAGGCTAAAAAGGCAGTATATTTTCTACAATCAGGGTGGAGTTCTATTTGCCAAAAACTTGCGCGCATATCAGTCGTGGATAAAACTTTAATTCCATGGAAATGTTGAAGAAGTTCATCTAAATTTTGTGGACGGTCAGTTTCAGGAATGATGATATTATTTATCTGTCTGGAATCCAGAACCAAACGAATTGACCCATCCTTTTTAAGAACGACATGTAATGGGCTGGTATAAGGACTGACTGCTGGCTCAATAATGCCTTGATCTAACATGTATTGAAGTTCACTCTTAACCCTGTCTCTGTAAGCCAAAGGAATAGCGTATTTTTCCCCCCGAAATGGTGTGTGTTCTTTTACTTTAAATAAATATCGTAAGCCTTGTATAGTTCCTGTGTGATGACTAAATACTGTAGCATGTGAAGTCAAAATTTGGTGCAGTTCTTCTCTTGCAGTGTCATCTGGCACTTCAGCTTTATTAACCTTTTCATTAATTAATTCTTCGCTATTAATTATATCATCCATCGCGTCTCTGTATCTATTGTCGTTGTCATGAATGAACACATTGTCGTCATAATGCTCAACGAAAACGTCAGAAGTAAGAAACCTTAAACATTTTGTATATGATTCAGATCTTGCTAAACACTCGAAAAATTTCGAACATTTCGGCATTCCGGCAACAGTCAAATTCACACTTCCTTCTTTAAAGATCAAAATTGCCTTATGTGTGTTAAGAAACTCCATACCTAATATAATTTGTGTACTGAGTAATGGAACAATAATAAAATTAGCAGAAAATTCGTATCCTTGACAAATGAAATTTAAGTTGGTCTGTTGTTTAACTTCCACACGTTTTCCAGACATAGCGCCTCGAATTGTAGTTTTAGAAACAGGTAACACAGGACAAGCAATAGTTCTTACACATATACGAAAAACTGATTCACTAATGACATTCAGTGGACTCCCAGAATCTAAAACTGCAGTGAACTTATTCTTACCCACACATACTTCAATAACAGGATGTAAAAATGCGTCTACATTATTTTCCTTTTCGTCTAGCAAAATGTCTCTCATGTCTTCCAGGCGTACGTAGTGTAAAGTCGTAGTGTCATTACTTTCTGAACCGTCTATATTGCTGCCAGAAGCCGAAGCTACAAGTCATTGTCGATTGCTTGCGTCACGTCTTTGATTATTCGCGTCATTTCGCGGATCAATTTCTACGATTTGCACTTGTCTCTCTGAAGTTCTGTCACGTGGAGGATGCCAATTAGGTCCTTCCTGTCTGTTAGATGCAAATTCTTGGTTGTGTCTGTTATTAAAATTTCTATTTTCCTGTCTGTCTGCATGACTACTTCTTGTGTAATTTCGAATGTCACTTCTGAAATTATTGTTGTATCTACTACCCTGGTTATTTCTGTAGTAAGAATTTCTATTACTGTAAGAATAATTTCTGTCTTGATGATACCGATTACTGTTTCCGTATGATTGATCATTCCGGTAGGAATTACCGTTATTATAATTGTCTGTGTAATTTCTGTTAGAAAGTCTGTTATTGTCATAAGGCTGGTATCTATTGTCCTGTCTGTTTCGTCTGTCATTCTCAAAATTACCGCTATAACGTCCGTTCCGATCACTATCCCTTTTCTCTGAAAATCTATTGTAATTACTGTTACTGAAAAAATTACAAGAAGTCCCGTCGTCGTTGTCATACTCAAGTTCTTGTAGCAAAGTCTTAAAAGTCTCAATGTCGTCTTTACATCTTCCGGCTAATGCAATTTGTCTTATTGATTGTGGCAGCTTAGTTAAACAAATGCGAATTAATTCAGTCGGGCTATAAGGGTTGGACAGGAACTGATTCTTTCTAATCGTGTCTTCAAAGTATTCTGCCGACGTGCGGAACTCACACTGTTTAAAATTACGCTGCATAATAAGGCTATGTTTGACTCTGTCTTGCGTGTTTTCGGACCAATATGCCGATAGAAATGCGTGATAAAAATCATTTAAATTATTACAATCTCTAATAAGTGCACGCATGCGCGTCGCCGGTTCGTTTTCTAAATATCCACACATAAATGCCAGTTTGTGACTTAGTGGCCAATTTGGTGGAAGTGCGTACATAAATTGATCTAACCATGAACATGGATGTATGTCATTCTTAGAATTGCGAAAGATCTTAAATTTCCGAACAGTCAAAAAGTGTTTATAGTCAAAGTTTTCGCCTCGTGGCGAGAAAGACCTACCGCGTCTGTCCCAGTCCCAATGTCGATTATTGTCAAGTTCGCGCGCCTGGCGCTCTCTTGTTGCATCCCGTAAATGAAACAAATTACTTTCTTCAAACCCCTCTGCTATTTGTGATTCTAAATTTCTTTTGCTGTCTTTTCCTACAATTTCGCCTTCAATTTGTTTGACTTGCTTTTGTAATGCCTCAAATTCCCTTTTAACGAGTTCATTAAATTTTCCCTGATTTTCAACATGCTTATTTATATTCTGGTACTCTTCGGTTTCTGCAAATGGCAATGCAGCTGTATCATCTGAATCTCTGTCCCCATTTAAACTAAGACTTGTCAATTTATCTGAAATCTCCTCAACTCTTTCCGATAAATCACCTATTTGTTCTTTCTGTTTATTTCCGTCTTCTGTAAGTGTCGCGACTCGGGTTTCAGTATTGACACATTTAGCAGTTAACTGTTCATATTGTTGTGTTAGATTATTTATTCTGTCATTTGGTACGGATTCCTCGATTCTCTCAAATATATCCTCCTTATCGTGTGCACGTTGTAAATTTAACTCTGAAAATTTTTGTACTATCATGCGATCTCTTTCTTCCTGTTCTCTATCCTGTTCCTTTTGTCTAATTTCTATCGAAATTAATCTATTATTGTGAGCATTCAAAATCGGTTGTACTTCTTCTCTGATTTCTTTCTTTAATTCATCTTTCATATTTTTGAAACATGTTCCTATTCGTGAGTCTAACCGTGTTTCCATTGTTCCCATCTCAGTTTCTAACCGTGTTGCCAAAGTTCCCATCTGTGTTTTTAATTCAGATCTTAACTGTGTTTCCATTGTTCCCATATCAGTTTTAATTGTTCCTATCTCAGTTTTAATTGTTCCTATCTCTGTTTTTAATTCAGATCCTAACTGTGATCCCAGTGAGTCTAACCGTGTTTCCATTGTTCCTATTTGTGAGTCTAACAGTGTTTTTAATTCAGATCCCAAATTTAATATTACACCCATCAACTGCTCCATATTAACTGGTTCAAAATTCTTTTCGCCCCTAACATTTCCCGCAAAACCAGTTTCCTTCGTCATAGCTGTAAAGCTATCTGTGTTCGATACTATTCCAGAATCTTCTGTCATTAATCTCGTATTCTGAACATTTTTTGATTGTGAAAAATTTTGAAATGGTTCCGGACTATTTTCCCGACTTATTAAATTGTTTCCAACTTCATTATTCATCATCCTGTTCTCCTGTGTTAGCGAG
Organism: Schistocerca piceifrons; assembly: GCF_021461385.2. NCBI lineage: Eukaryota > Metazoa > Arthropoda > Insecta > Orthoptera > Acrididae > Schistocerca > Schistocerca piceifrons. The sequence goes on along the minus strand of NC_060138.1, from coordinate 552,733,250 downwards.
TTCGCCATGTTAACAATTTCGTCATTCTCACTATTTATCATTTTTGCCTTTTTCATCGGTCGTGTAATCATTTACAAAACATACAAAACTCGTCACTATACGAAAATTACAACAATGACACTTTATCACAACAATATCATTCACACGAAATGCTTCCCTCAAACCCGATTAACGAACAATTGAAATCTTCGTAACTGCACAAAATTGTCAAACCCGCATACAAGACAACAAAAATTAAATTCTGCAAAAAATACCATTAGAAAAATGACAATTACCAAATCTACACATGCAATATAGGCTACAATTACCAAACTACAAATTACTACAACAATACTACTGTCTACTATTTCTACAATCAGAAGAATTCCAAGGGACGATCCGAAGCAGCGGTCGCCACGTGCGTGGGGGCTTATTTATATATAAATATGAAATGCAAACACTTTTAATTTTTAGTAGTTGTCTGTCCGATTACGAAGTCTCGTAAACGGTTGGCCCTGACTAGTTTTAGTACGCAATCTGACTGCATAGAATAACAACAAAGAATGAAAGAAAAGTTCCGTTAACACAATTAATTAATTAAGTCCACAGCAACTATAAAACGTACGAAACCAAAGCACAAGTGTAACTGTTCTGTGTGTGGAAGTGTGATTCAACGTACACATCTGGCACGGTTCTTCTTCAATAAGACAAGAAATTTTAAATACCATTTATACTGAAGTAATTAAAAAAATAGAAATACTATAATTGCGCAAGAAAATCAGAATTACACTCTAATACAAGAACACGAGCCAGATGCTTTGTTGACTGAACCTGTGACGAGGCATTGTTTAAGAAGTAATGAAAAAAAAGGAATTTTTATTTACCTTCGTATATATTGACGAAAAGCACTCTGATCATTACAATATCTCCATTCGAACAACATCTGCTGTCTAGCCCATCAAACAACTGCATACAACATGCCCACAAATAGCACAGCTATCAATATCCTCTCAGCAAGATCTGCACAAGCACTCACTACGACGACATCTCAACAACGACTTGACTACTACTACTTCTCAACAAGCACTGACTACTGCCACATCTCGACAAGCACTCTCCACCACGACTTCTCGATAAGAAACTGCCATTGGAGGCGGCTGAATAATACTCTTTGGCGCAATCTCTGGAGCTCTGGCTCAGTGTAGCCACCTTTCAACAGTCTAGCTTCAATATTATAAATACGCCTCAGTTTGTGGATGAACTCAGGTTGATAATCATTTTGAATATTTAACAGTGCTGTACCCACTGGTGTTAAACTCGTTTTCAACCAATGATTCCCACAGCTACAGGAACACTACTTGTGATACCCCTTAGACAAAATAATTACGAAGTGCCATCAGACGAAAAGACCAACCTGACGCATACAATGGGAAGTTTCTTTTACAACCTTCGTACCTGGATAAAGAGCTTTTCCGTACTCTACTGCATCTCGCTGGCTGGAAGGCAAAAAACTTACTGACAAATTTCACAGAAGGGAAGGGGGAACGAAATGTCTCCCACTGGAAGGTCATGTTGTTTTATTTAAATGATTACAAAATCAGGTAAAACGGACAGTGAGGTTGTCAGTATAAGCACACAGAATCAGGTAAAACGGACAGTGAGGTTGTCAGTATAAGCACATTACTGTTGTCAGTATGATGTTGCACCGCCCAGGGACTGTAATGATAAAGGGCCCGTTTAGGTCAGGCATATTGTATACAGAAGTGGAACAGAGAACACCACTCAATTCTACAATCAGTATGCATTGCGTACACACTGAAATTACTGTTACAGTGTACTTATGGTGCCCAATGAGTGAATTGCATATTTTCCGGTGAGAAACAGCACTGGGAAACAGTCTCCGCTACTTTAGGTTACTTAAACTGGTGTCACACTGAGCTAGAATTTCTCTCATTCTTTTATATCTTTATCTCTCTCTCTTTCTCTCTCTCTCTCTCTCTCTCTCTCTCTCTCTCTCTCACTCTCTCACACACACACACACACACACACACACACACACACACACACACACACACACACACTTTTTTTTATTTTTATTTGTTTGGTGTGCTCGACTATCAGCGAGGCACGACAACGTCCGTGAATGAATTTCTTAGTTTTGACTACAGTTATGAAAGAAATATAAAAACAACTATGAGAGTTACTGACTTATGATGCTGAGTTTACAGTCAGTTCTGAGTATTATTAGTAACTACGCTCCAGTCCCTAAACCTAGTTACAGAAATGCGAATCAGACGCATTACGGATTCCAGACCACAGCAGCCGCGTCTTTGAGAGGCCAGCTATGGTCACTCCACAGCCCGCTGTAGGATCACATCGGTTCGTCTTCTTCCTGCTAGTGTTGTAACTGAGATTTGGCAACAAGGCAAGGTATATTTGGCAACTCTGTGATCGACGATTACTTCCTGGTGTGCACGGAATTAAGCCTCAAAGTTCACTTGATTTTTCCTGTCATTTCCATTGAATAATCTGAGTTATTATCGCTTGAGGTGTAACAAAAGATTGTAAATTTACGGTTTTCAGCCCAGGAAAGTCGTAGCATGTGGAAATCGCAAATTAACCTCGCCCTGTAAATAGCGGTTTACGAGTTCTAGCCAGTATTAGCCTCGTAAGAGGAAAGCATCTCACATACCTCTTCGCTAGCTCTGCGGTGACGCGCATACCTGTGCAAAAGCGTCTGTTATGGTTCGCGGTTCCAGTCTCCCTGAATGCAACTCTTTTATCCCTTCTGAGAAAGAGATACAAGCAGTCAGATCAAACATCGATAGGAAATCGCAAGAAAATACTTTTAGCTCATAGTGCGATGGTGAAAAACTTTCAATGCTGCACAACAGGTAACGCCTCTTTCCGCTGCTGACAAGCAAATTTTGGGATTCTAGGAATACATAAATTTATTTATGAATTGTTATATTTGCATACCTGTTGAGTATGACACAGCATACCAATTAAACACAGACCCAATCGAAATCTAAGTGAGTAGTATTTTACTAATTCGTGCCGATAGAGGCACGCTCGTGTACAGATACTCAGTTTTATCAAAACGGACTTTCGTCGCACGGTTATCGTGGATAGTTTTATCTCATTTCTTATAATACAGTGCACAATTTTCATGACGTTTCTTTTAGTGTCGTTAAAACAATAATAAACATGAGAGAACATCAACGATATATGCGAATTCTCTGATGTTATCTATAACAGTCTGACAATGCACATGCAGTTTAATGAATACATGCATGTAGAAAACTTGTTCTGAGTTAAATCTCTCAAACAAGGTATTAAGAAGAATAAAATGCCACTACCAGACGACAGATAATGTAGAAAATACGTTTCTGATTAATTTGGCACGATGCGCTCTCCCCATACAGAATACAAAAGCTTCGAGATGCATCTGCTGCCTGGCCGTCTATTAAACCTGAAAAGAACAAAATGTCGCAGAAATTAGCCCTTTTTCGACATGCGTCTATTTTGCGTTGAGAAGCGAAGGCAATTATGTTCAAAGTTCCATTAAATTTGTACTTCTGCAGACAGCAGAATTGCTTGGTTAGAAAAGTAGCAGTGAATGTAATAGAACTCGCGACGTCTTATCCACGATGCGCGACAATTTCCGTGACGCTACTACCTGTCATCCAGCTGCAGCACCTCCAGAAGTCAACAACAGTTCCTCCAGAATTTCCGCGTTCCACAGTGCTGTGAGATAATGCATACGGCCGGATCTAGACTTCTGAGAGATAGACAGTTACAGCTTTTCTTTTGCACTGCAGGACGTTTTCAACAAACAGATAGCGCAATAGCGTAGCTCAAGTGGAAAGAAACACTTCCTATTTAAATTTCTGCATCCTACACTGTTGGCAGTTCTGTGTAGGTGGCAGTTACGTGATTTTAATTCGGTGATTACAAAATAGAGTCGAATGTATGCACTGGGAAGCCGAGGCAGCTAGTTCATGGTGATTCGGTCAACCAAGTAAATGAATGTCCTGAACATGCTGCAAACCACTACAGGGAGCCTGTGTGTCGGAATTCTCATCGAGTGTGACGAAACGGTGTTACGATAGAAAAATGAGTCAAACAGAGGAGGATTTAGTGGTCTGTTGGATTGATGATAGGATCCTGTGATGATGGGTTGGGTTTCGATTCCACCTTCTGCCGATGATTTTTTAATAGGGAGAGACATTCTAATCTCTTCTGGCTACGCCACGTGAAGAAGGTATAATGGCATTGTGGTCTGAAATTCACATTAAACATGATATTCCTTCTCTAACACGTAGACGTTAGGCTGAACCACAATAAAGTCAGGAATGGCGAAATGTGGGAACTCTATCAACAGTAACCTTTCTTATACTAGTTATTTATTTCTAGTGACGAAACAAACGCTATGTAGGGTCACAGGACCCTTATTCCATCTTTTATTTGAGCTTCTGTATGTCGATAAAACTGGTTCTGAATTTGGAATGCAACTCAGACCGCCCTTAACGTGGAATTTGATCCCTTCGTGACAATACAGCTAGACTACAATTTGTTGTTTGTTCAAAACTGTAGATTCCTCAAAATATCCACATTTGCGCTTGAATGGGTTCGAATGCTGGCCCGGCACCAAAGGATTCATTGTGTATTATCAAGCTCCAGCATGAGAACACCTATCTGCTGGTGGATAATATTTCTGATTTTTAATGCATTTTCATTCGTTGTCAACACTAACGATATGTGACGTTTTTGACTCCCAGTGAGACACAGAACTATTTGAGAGATCACTGTAAGTTCAAGGATGTTATTCCGAGCTGCTGGTGGAGAAAAATTCTGTAGCTGACGTCTCTTTGTGTGTAGTCAACAACGGTATGTGTGGGGTTTTATTCCCAGTCAGCACAGAACTCTTAGTCATATTATTTCTAGTTCAAACATGCTCACATGTCGCTGCTGATGTAACAAATCCATATTTAACGTTTGTTTTCTCTAGCATATAATAGCGATAGGTTCCGGGTTGGAGTCCTGGGAAGGAAAAAGTTAATGTTTCGTCTCGTCATTTCAGTTAAAACATCTAGCTACTGCCGAGAATATCCGATATGTCACAGTTGATTGTGCTTCGATAACAATCCGATTAGGTTCTGGTAGGTTCTGGGTTAGAATCCCTGTCCAACACAAAGATTTATCTGTCGGCATTTCGGCATTTCAAGTAAGTTACTTGTGAAGAAGCAATATGTAACATCTCTCGTAGTTCGTTAACAGGGATAATAGTTGCTGGTTAGGAATTCCCGTCCGTCAAAAATGTTTACGTTATGTAATTTAACGTTGATATTTGCTAACTGATACTGTCTAAAATCGAGGTATATCACTCTCTGTATGCCTAGTCAGGAATGACTGTTAGTTTCCGTCAGTCACGAAATCTTAGTCTGCATGACATGTGTTTGAATCCATATGCAGAACGAGACGGTTCGTCGCGTCATTTGAAGTTCATACATATTCTCAACTAGTTGCTTGCGAGTAAGTTAAATTTTTAATGTCATTTTGTGTTAAATAACAAGTACGGTATCTTACTTTGAAGAGGAAATTATGAATACAACGAACTTACTACGTGCATTACCTATCTGACGAAATAATGAGAGTGGTAACATTTCAGGTACGTCATTTATTGCAATAAATGTGAGCTTACAAGCCTTAAGGACAGTCTTCTCTGTGATAAGGTGTTCCCTGCTATTTATAGTATCGTGGTATTACTTTACATCTTGAGTTATTGCGATACAGAGCAGAGTTTTCTAGTGGTGACTTGTTGGAGCCATTTTCAATAGTCAAACGACTATACCAAGGAGCGATCAGAGGACCTACTAGACAGCTGCGTTATGCGGGTTGCATGTGCATCAGGCGAAATGCAATTCAGGTCGTTCGGATACTTTTGAGCACGACTGTACTAATTTCCGTCCCATTCGTGGTACGTCTTCTTTGTCTTAGTGTATTACCTTACTTACTAAGTCGTTTCGGCTATTGTCCTCATCATATCAAAACTCAGACTTTTAAAAACATCGTTTAGTGTCAGCCTATAAAACCTATATTAAGCGGGATGTCAACTGAATTAATTGATATTGACAAAAAGACAAAAACTCTGCACATCTGAATGTTCATTTAACAGACAATCCTACTTTCTGGTATTAATAACGGTAAACTAACTTCGAGTCTTTACCGACTGAAACAACCTGATATGTATGGGTGAACATAGTTTTCTCTCAAGACATGTTCTCAATGGTACGCTGCATTACATCACAAAGATAACAAATAAGAGTATACATATGATACGTATGTGATCGTAATATGCTATTTCTGACTGAACACTCAGTTAAAAGCTTGATCCGAAATTTTTACGGTGATAAGATCTCGGTTGCTTTTTCGGTGAGTTTGTAATGCTGCGGAAGTTGGCTTTCTGTTCTACTCTTCACTCTGTAACGTACCCTCTCTGTTATATTATTGTTGTTTTGTGTTATTGTCGTTGTAGAGATATGAAATTATTGTAGCGGTTTGCTTAGTCAGCCGTACTTCGGAATTTTTGACTTAAATGGAGCCTGAAACTTGCGTAATAAATACTTCACGTGAAGTGCAGTTTGCGGTATAAACAAAAATTATTTGCGGAGATGCCATCCACTGAATATTAACAGAAAAGCTTTAGAACAATGCGCACGACTGACTAGACACATTCAGAGGGTACGTTCATTCGCATGCGAGTGGTTGCGATCTGATGATAGAGATCTATCTTAATTTTTTTTCGTAAAATAATTACGTCGTAACACACTCGGAGATTGCGAACGTACAATCAGGGTAGAGGCACGTACGTTCTATCATTCCCCGTGGCCTGGGTAAAAGAGTTGCAATTATTTAAATTTAAGAATATTTCTTTTTCTATCGGACTCCTATTTTGATACGAAAAGAAAGATTGCAGGTTCTGCATGTCTCGGCAAAGACACATCGGAATTGATCTTAGCGGCCATCAAAGGAAAGTAGCGAGCACAATCACGTACCTCTATTGTTGAGCAGCGCCGTCGTAAAGATCGTCGCCTCCATCTAAAATTCACATTCTCGAATTAACAGAATAATTTGTACTCCATTGGTATGGGATTTAGGCTTGATCTTGACAGAAATTATAAAACACATTTTTCATCATTTAACACATTCATTTAATACACACATAGACATGGAATTTTACAGTACGTCTTTACGCCAGCACATCAGAACAAAAAGTAGTTAATACTAGAAGTAATAAAAGAATCTCGAAATTAGTTCTTTGTTTATGAAGGATAAAACAGTTTTTCAGAGTATTCCTCTGGTATGGCAGTCGAACAAATCTTCTTCTTGTATCTTTGATATTAAATTACAACATTTTTAGTTCCTTTTCAACTCTCAACACGCCGTTATTTTGGAAATCTCAGTTGAAATTGCTTAACTATTCGATACAAATTTACAGCTCTCCAATCCGGTAATTAAATTTTGTTTCCAAATAGTAACTGTTTCATTGCAGTGGGTATAACATATCCCTTAATTAAATAGGTTTCCCGAATAGGGCAGTCCGTTATTAAGCGATCTGTAATACGACACAAATATATTTCCAAAGTCTTCTCTGTTGTTCGGTTTAATGGCTGGTCCTACGTAAAACTTCTCCAGCTTCTGTCAGTGTGCTCTCTGTTAAAAAATAAAACAAATGACTGACCTTTAGCTGTTCCATAAGTACTCGTAATTACCGCACTTTTTTCTGCGACATGTAGTTTGTTCTCCTTCAAAGGGATTATTCGTATTGAGAGGTAAAGAGACGAATTTTTATCAATACGGAGGTCATTTCTCTCCTTTTCTTTATAACAAGAGACGTTCATTTGTCGTTGTTTCATCCCAAAGAAAAGTTTTTCACCATTTAATAATCTCCGAGCTAGTTTGTAGATATTTCGAAACATAGGAGCAGTATATGACGAGTAGATATAATACGTATTTAGGCACTGTTTGTGAATATGATATATAGTGTAGTGACAATTCAGGGTAATTCCAAAATATTCATCCGATCTCAGGTAATCATATCTTCTATATGGCCGGCCGGTGTGGCCGTGTGGTCTAGGCGCTTCAGTGTGGAACAGCGTGACCGCTCCGATTGCAGGTTCGAATCCTGCCTCGGGCATGGATGTGTGTGATGTCCTTAGGTTAGTTAGGTATAAGTAGTTCTAAGTTCTAGGGGACTGATGACCACATACGTTAAGTCTCATAGTGCTCAGAGCCATTTGAACCATTTTCTTCTATATGAAGAGAAATAGGGAGTTAGCGTAAATTTCAACTTGTAAATGAAAACCAAAAGATTACCTTCGAGCGAGATCTAAGTCGCCGGTTCAATTGGTTTGTTGCAGATGTGTCAGTGTTGCCACTACGTTGTCCACTTGTTCATTAACCTAAGTGCATCAAATCGGGAAGAAGGCAACAAAGCAACGAAAGACGTATTCTGGGTTCTATCATCCAACAAGTCCAGTTCAGTTAAAACCGTTTTTCATGATTTCTGTCTAGAGTAAGTCACTGAAACAAATTATTGGCGGTAAGTGGAGCACAAGTAAGTGGTCAAGGGTGTAGGATGTCTGCAATTTTAATTATATATATGGAAGTGGCCCTGTTCATCTGACATAATTACGTCGCTGTCCTTCGAAAATAATGATCAAGGAGTCCTTTATCTACAAAATTAAACAAGAATCGCCATTAAATTACATTTAAACTTGTTCCAGAGATCATGAATACGACATATCATGACGATGTGGAATCTGTCAGATTAACATAAGGTTTCTTCACTATCTGTCAGATATTTAATGCTATTTGGCAAATGACGAAAGATTTTTGTGGCAGCATAATTCACTCCTTTCTGTCCCAAAGCCAGATCTAACCCAGAATAATGAAGATTAACCTGTCTGCTAATGTTGTAGCTATGCACACAACTATTATTTTTTTAATTGAGATGGATTATAAATAACAGATTTCATAAATGAATATATGCATTGCGAAGGTACTGTGAATATCACGAGTCCCTTAAATAAATGTCTGCAAGGTGATCTTGGTTGGGTTCCAGCTATTATTCTGATTACATGTTTTTGTGCCATGAATATCTTTTCTCTTAATGATGAATTACCCCAAAATATGATGCCATATGAAAGCAGTGAATGAAAACAGACATAGTAAACTAATTTACTGGTATGTTAATCACCAAAATTTGCAATAACCCTAACAGTATAAGTAGCTGAATGTAATGGTTTCAGCATATCATCAATATGTTTCTTCCAATTCAGTTCCTCATCAGTGCACACACCCAGATATGTTGAATATTCCGCCTTAGCAACAGACTTCTTTTCAAACTCTATATTTATCAATGGTGTTATGCCATTTAGTGTACCGAATTGTATATACTGTTTTTTCTCAAAATTTACTGAGAGTCCGTTTGCAGAGAACCACTTAATAATTTTCTGAAAGACATTATTTACAATTTCCTGAGCTGATCCTTGTTCGCTTGGTGTGATTTCTACACTTAAGTCATCAATAAAAAGAACTAGCTTTGCATCTTCATCAGTATTGAGTGGCAAGTTATCAATATATATATTAAGAACAATAAGGGACCCAAGACTGAACCCAGTGAGACAGCATTCTTGATACTTCCCCAGTTAGAGGACTCTGCTGATTTTTGCAGACTATCTGTACTGTTAATTTCAACCTTTTGCATTCTTGGCGTTAAATATGAATTAAATTATTTGTGCACTTTTCCACATACACCACAATACTTAAGCTTATCTAGAATATTTTCAAGATTCACACAGTCAAAAGCCTTTGAGAAGTCACATAATATCCCAATGGGTGATGTTCAGTTTCTCAAAACATTAAATATTTTATCAGTAAAATTATACATAACATTTTATATTGAAAAGCCTTTTGAGAAACCAAACTGACATTTTGTTAGTACTTCATTTTTACAAATATGTGATGCTACCCTTGAATAAATTACTTTTTCAAGAAGTTGTCAGAATTGATATTGGGTGGTAATTGTTAGCATCAGATCTATCCCCTTTTTTATCCAATGGCTCAACAATAGCATATTTATATCTGGAAAAATGCCATGTTTCAGTGAGTTAATGCATATATGTTGAGAATCCTCCTTATCTGTTGGGAACAAGCTTTTAGCACTCTGTTGGAAATGCCACCAATTCCATCTGAGCTTTTGCTTTTAAGTGAATTCATTACGTCCCTAATTGAAGTAACAGAGGTGGCCTGAATTTCAGTTTTATCAAATTGCATAGGTATTGCCTCTTCCATATACTGCCTTGCATTTTCTAGTGAATAGCTGAGTCCTACTTTCTCAACAACAATTATAAACACAATTTTCAATTGTTAAATATTTAATAGAACCCACTATCTTGGAGGATGGTTTTCAATACTATATGAAGCTATGTCATATACTGTAACTAGCTGTGCATCATGATTAGACAGACCATTCTTAACAGGAAGAGTTTTTATTTGATTAAATTTACCTTGGTCTATAAAAACATTATCTCTCAGTATGCTGTTTTCCTGTACCACCAGAGTAGGAAAGTCAAATTGAAAGAACCAACTAATACTTCAAGGTCAAGCTTTCTATCGGACTCTTTCACAAATTTTACATTGAAATTCCCACAACAATAATTTGCTTGTCTCTGTCTGACAGATAGCAGAACAAAGAATCCAAGTTCTTCAAAAATAGTTGAAAATTTCCCAATGGGGACCCATGCAGAGCTACAATTGTAAAAGCACCATTACTTAGTTTAAGTTCACACGCACATGCTTCTAAATTTTTCCCACTATGACAGATTTTATCATACATCATGTGCTCAAAAGTATCCAGATATCCCAAAAACATATCTCTCTTTCATATTAGGTGCATTGTGCTGCCACCTACTACCAGGTACCCCATATCGGCCACTTCAGTAGTCATTACACATCGTGAGAGAGCAGAATAGGCGCTCCACAGAGCTCAGGAACTTCGAACGTGGTCAGGTGATTGAGTGTCACTTGTGTTATACGTCTGTATGCGAGATTTACACACTCCTAAACATCTCTAGGTCCTCTGTTTCCGATGTGATAGTGAAGTGGAACCGTGAAGGGACACGTACAATAAAGTCGTATTGTGTAATAGGGAGACATCTATACAGTTCATCACACAGGAATTCCAAATTACGTCAAGATCCACTACTATGAAAGTTAGGAGGGAGGTGAAAAAACTTGGATTTCATAGTAGAGCAGCTGCTCATAATCCACACTTCATGTCGGTAAATGACAAATGACGCCTCGCTTCCTGCAAGGACCGTACAGATTGAACGATTGAACAGTGGTAAAACGTTGTGTGGAGTGACGAACCACGGTGCACAATGTGGCGATCCGATGGTAGGGTGTGGGTAAGGCGAATGCTCGGTGAAGTCATCTGACAGCGTGTGTAGCGCCAACAGTAAAATTCTGAGGCGGTGGTGTTACGGTGTGGTCGTGTTTTTCATGGAGGGGGATTGCACCCCTTGTAGTTTTGCGTGGCTCTATCACAGCACGGGCCTACATTGATTTTTAAGCACCTTCTTGCTTACCACTGTTGAAGAGAAATTTGGGGATGGCGATTGCGTATTTCAACACGATCGAGCACCTGTTCATAAGGAAGAGATTAGTGTTTAACGTCACGTCGACAACGCGGTCATTAGAGACGGGGCACAAGCTCGGATATGGGAAGGAAAGGGAAGGAAATCGGCCTTACCCCTTAAATGGAACCATCCTGGCATTTGCCTGAAGCGATTTAGGGAAATCACGGAAAACCTAAATCAGGATGGCCGGACGCGGGTTTGAACTGTCGTCCTCCCGAATGCGAGTCCAGTGTGCTAACCACTGCACCACCTCGCTCGGTCCTGTTCATAATGCACGGCCTGTGGCAGAGTGGTTACACGACAATAACATCCCTGTAATAGACTGGCCAGCACAGAGTCCTGACCTGAATCCTACAGAACACCTTTGGGATGTTTTGGAACGCCTACTTCGTGCCAGGTCTCACTGACTGACATCGATACCTCTCCTCAGTGCAGCACTCCGTGAATAATGGGCTGCCATTCCCCAAGAAACCTTGTGTACGTGTGCCTGTGAGAGTGGAAGCTGTCATCGAGACTAAGGGTAGGCCAACATCGTACTGAATTCCAGCATTACCGGCGGAGGTTGCCACGAACATATAAGTCATTTTAAGTCATTTTGAGCCAGGTGTCCGGATACTTTTGCTCACATAGTGTATATGGCCACTACTCCTCTCTCCATAGTGTCTCTACTTACATCTGCTGAAAGCCTTTATCCACCTACATTTACCTTTTTCTTTTTACCTTTGACTCAGTTTATTACATTAAGTGCAATATAAATGATTTGACTAATGTTAACAGAGAGCAGCTGATACCTTGGCACACTTATACAACGGATCTTAAATACGACTGAAACGAATGCATATCAGGATAATACAGATGTATTCTGAAAGTCTGATTGCAGTACGGTTAGGGTTTAAAGACAAAAAGCGCTAGAGAGGGGTATTCATTCGCACCTACGAGCCGACTTCAAATCGTACTGAACATTTAGCTGGAGGCAAGTCTTAAGAGTGAAGCTTGAAACTTCTGTATCTTTGTAGAATGATTCGGTTTTCCCTGCAGTTCATCTCACTGAAGCGGATAAACCTCAAAATATCAATTAGCACGTGTTGGCTGAAATGGCTGCATAATCAGTCATTGGTTCGTACAAAAATCTGAATATGAATTTAAGTTCATGTCAGCTGAAAATTTGCCTAAGACACCTGCTCATGATGTCTGCGTAAAGAGGTTCCTGGTTGGGAGAAGCTCATCGAGGAGATCACCCTGTAGAGTTACTCTGCTCTGTCATCTGTTTCCTACAAGGCAAGGTCAGGTCTTGGCGTTATTCTGGCGCGATATAACTTTGATTGACTGAACGATAAATATTGTGAGTGCTGATCTGCGTAAAGTTGTCTTAAGAGACGTTGGCCTCCATCCCTCACTCTCATTTTAGGTAGTTAACCAGTAATAGGGTTCGTAGCACTTGGCGCTGAAAAACTGTGGCCTACTCCCTTTTTTTCCCTGTCTGTAAGCAATGAGGATGATGGACCTCTATGCACACAGCCATCTTTTTCTCTCTCTCTTCTAAATTATTTGTCTACCGAGTCGCAGCGGTTTGCACATTTCATTCAACTTATACCTTGCAGGGACCGAGCTCAGTGATGGTGTTCCACATTCTTGAAACGTGTCCTAAACTTGCTGTCCCTCATTTCACTCCCAGATGTTATCTTTAGCGGTCTTTATATTTCGATGAATTTCTGCCTTCTACCAGCCACAGTGGCGTTCTTCTTGTTCTCTATCACAAACAGCATGCACACTCCTTCCACACTGCTCATTAAAAACAAGCTCTGTTGTCCCAGCGTAATCTGGAGATGAAATCTGTATTGTGACTTTCAGCATCTGGTTGCCAAATTGGCTCCTGAAAGCATCACCATTGCGAACAACCAGGACGGACACACTATACCTACATCTATATACATATTCTTCAAGATACCCTGTACCGCCACTAGTCATTTCCCTTCCTGTTCCATTCTAAAATAGAGTTAGTGAGGGAAAAGCGACTGCCTATATGCCTCCTTATGTGGCGAATTCAGCCAAGGCCGATGTCCTTCCCTCGTCGGCTTTTGTGATCTACTTTCTCTGCCTCGTGATGACTAGGTGTTGTGTGATGTCCTTAGGTTAGTTAGGTTTAAGTAGTTCTAAGTTCTAGGGGACTGATGACCATAGCTGTTAAGTCCCATAGTGCTCAGAGCCATTTTTTTTGTGATCTACAATGTCCAATAGCTCGCTTATAGCTCAGTGCTTTCATGGAGGCTACTTATTTAGGTGAACATGCAACTCAGTATAGGAAAGTGTATGTACGTTAGTTAAGTATTGCCAATCGCTGATAGTGATACATTTGCCTAAGACACCTGCTCATGATGTCTGCGTAAAGAGGTTCCTGGTTGGGAGAAGCTCATCGAGGAGATCACCCTGTAGTAACGATTAATTATTCCAGTTTTATTTTATTTTTTTCAGCGATTCACTTTAGTTACGGAACAGTTTGTGAGAAATGGCCACGTAAGATACGTACTCCGCCCTGAACTGCTGACCTCCAAAGTTACCTGACCTCACGGTATATGACTTTCTTGCAGTTATTTGAGAGTAACACCATCTACACGCCTCCCCTTTCAAAACTCTGGGTGAACTGCAATGCTACAAAGCAACAGTTGTGAATGCTGTAACTCCAGATATGCTCGAAAAGATACGGAACGAGTTTAACTGTCATCTGGATATTCATTGAGTGTTCAAGGGAGGGCAAATGAAAATTTAATTCTAAATGTAGATGTAAATGCCATATACCTTATCATGAACTGCAGAGAGAAACACTGCCTGGCTGCTGAAGGAATTATCTGTACGATTTTATTCGAAATGCCATCATAATATTTTACTGGTCGTCTGAAGAAAAAAACACCATTGACTGGATGATATTGTCAGACTCGCAATGGTACTCGTTCAGGGATCATTGTTCTGAGCCTTTTAACTACCAACAGAAATTCTGTTGCTCAAAACATCAATAATAATGGAAAACAAGTTATTCCTTGTTGGTGAAACTGATGGCAGAAGATTACCATAGAGCAGGTTTGCTTGGATACAAAGATCTTTAAGTGAAAAGCCACTGAGTTTTTATTAAGAAAAATAACTTTTCGCTTAACTCAAGAGACACATTGTTTTTCAATGCCTTTTGTCGCTAATTAGATTTAAAAAACTCTCTTCCCTTTCCTTTTTTCATATCTAAATTTTAAAATCTCAACACACTCTATCCCACTAGGAATTTGACTAACGTAATATTTTTATAACAACAAGTTACTAGATCTATGCCCTCAAACATTTAAGTTAACAATCAGAAAATTTTAACTTGGCTTGGCCTTTCAATAATCAGAAACTTAATCTAATACCTGAACAACAGTTTTCAAAAACTAACCTTTCACCAGACACCTGCCTATATAGTGTGATACACTCAGCGGGCATCAGAAATTCGTAGTAGCAACGAAAATTTAAGCTAAAAGATAGTATAAAGGCTTTAGTGGAACCTGCCGTTAAATCAATTAATCTTACAGCTGAACAAGAATTTTGAAACTTTTCCCGGGCACCTGCCCGAACCTTTGCGCATCTAACAGACTTCTGCCCCAGAGGCAGTTAACATAAACATGGGCTATAGCCCTCACAAGGTTCAAGGAATTGAGGCAGTAGATTTTTTTATCCAGATTATACAAGTATGCAATGACATTTGTACACAGAGTTCGTCTGTGAGACTAACAGAAAATTTGTATCTGTCCAGTAAACACTTCAAGGCATAAATGTTGTAAAATAGTTATAATCAGAATAAAAAACGGAACTTTCGAAAAATCATAGCATCATTTAATAACTGCACAAAATTGCAGTTCGTTTGCTACCATACATACAAATGGAGTGTGCACGATTTTTTCTGGCGTTGGATCAATCTCACTGGGTTAGTGCCGATATTTTATTTTTGGTTGCCATTGGTGTCACCCACCAGTGCCTCTGTGCTCTGCAATAATAGTGCTACAAAACAGAGTAATAAATTGGCACCTAAATCACACAGAGATCCAGGATTAGTTTACGCATAATGGCAGGTCATCTGCCCTAAAAAATCTCTGCATCTCAGACTTTAACCAATAACAATTTCGTAGACTGAATAGAGTTAAGGGAAAAACACCATGCCTTACACCTAGACACACTAGAAGTAAAATTTGTAGGTCAGTGGTAATCAGCGCACAAATACGGCCAACACTTCTAGCAGACTTTGTTCCTCCACTGAGATTAAAATGCGGAGCATATAATGTGAATGTCGCTGACACCGTACAACACAATTTGTAGCTGTGCAGGAAACAGCACTGCTATACTCAGCGCAAGGACGCTGGCCATTCATTCCACTGCCGACAACGTCAGAACGAAGTGTTGGTGATAAAATGGCAAGCACATATAGCGCCACAAGTAGTAGATCGAGGCAATATCGGCCACTATCGCCTCCTGCTCCCTGTATATACTCCAGTCAGCCACGGCTCCAACATTACTGCCCAGTCCAGCCATAGCGGAAAATGGACACTCACTTCAGCATCACAGTGCCATGCCTTGGCCCTCACACTAACCGGACCCAGATCAAAATATCGCTGCCATCGACTCTGTGTGCTGCTTAACAAGTATTTTTTCCACCCCACAGAGGCCATAGTTACAATCAATAGCCCTCCGCCAAACTGCGCTCGCCGAGTAAAATCGCTATGCACGTATCAGTTGGAAATTGAGAATATGTCTTGTAAGTGAGTAATATTAACAATATACATATGAATTAAAATTTCTCGATAGGTGGACATATCCAAAAGAAGAAAAAGAACTGAGAAATTTAGTCATAACGTTGCTACGAATATTGCTAGTGAGACCATCCAATAAAATGTGTAATTAGAACTAGTATTGAAAAACTGCTTCGTTACAAGATATGAATTCTTCATTTCCATCAACAAAACAACACAACTTCACCAATTTACAAAAAAAAAAAAAAAAAAAATGTTTCAAATGGCTCTGAGAACTATGGGACTTAACATCTATGGTCATCAGTCCCCTATAACTTAGAACTACTTAAACCTAACTAACCTAAGGACATCACACAACACCCAGTCATCACGAGACAGAGAAAATCCCTGACCCCGCCGGGAATCGAACCCGGGAACCAATTTACAGCCACGTCTAAAGGACCACTGAAAATTTCTGTTACTCACACACTGTTTACATACTTTCATATTCTCTTTACTGTTATCAGTTTAAGTCTCATTCTCTTTGTACATCAATATGAGATTCATTGGCAAACAAATTATATACACGTTGTTATATCGCTTAGTTCGTATTTATTATCTTTTTTCTTTGGGAACACTAAGTAAACTTGTTAAATTGTTGCCCACAAAATTTGTTCTCCATGCTGGCGTAAGCTGTCGCCCGTCGGCAAAGACGTAGCGCGAAGATCGATAGTAGGCGCTGGGTCAAATGTGGCTATCACATTAGAGGAAAGACACACTGATAAGCAACAGGCCGCCAACGCCTCTCGACAGTACGTAGTTAGGCCGTCGGAGAGCTGGACTAACTCACTGCCACTGAGTCAGTGACTCACTCAGGCTACGACAGTGCATAGCGACAAGATCGAGAGTAGCAGCGAGACTAAAGTTTGTAGTAGCAGCATCACCAATAGTGTCTGCAAGAGGACTATCACACTTGAGCCCCTATCACACTTGAGCTTGTATCACAACACATGGAGTATACGAAAGTTAAGTGTCAGCTTTCTTCCCAGTTCTCAGTGATGAGCCAGTGTTTCATGGCCTGTGACAATGTTCGACAAAAAATTTTCACTATCAGCCTCCCAATGAGCTAGCAATTCCTCTGAGATGGTCCTTCGTTGCTCTTCATGGTCTTTTGATAGATGGTGAGGACCCCCTGTGCACACACCTTTGAGTACCCTATCTGATGGACGAGTGTGTCACCACTACCAAGAGAGACGTCCAGCGGAGCAACAAAGTGTTTGGTTGTGATCCGTTGATTACTTGGAATGAGGGAGCCCACACGTTCCAACACTGTAGTAGTCGTCCGCAGCTCGTGGTATAGTGGCTAGCGTTGCTGCCTCTGGATCACGAGGTCCCAGGTTCGATTCCTGGCCGGATTGGGGTTTTTCTCTGCCTAGGGACTGGGTGTTTGTGTTGTCCTCATCATTTCATCATCACTATCATTCGTGACAGTGGCAAGATTGGACTGTGTACAAAAATTGGGTTGTGCAAAGGAGTGTGTAAAAAATTGGGACTTTTTACGGGTGCCGATGACCGCGCAATTGAGGGCCCCACAAACCAAACATCACGAACTGCAGTATTCACGACTGTGTCCGGCCGGCCGGCATTCGGGAGATCGGGTAGGTTCATGCGACCTTGTGGCGATGATAACAGACGACTCGTCCAACGACTCACCGTGCTTTTGTTTACTGCCAGGTTTCCATGGACATTCTGCAAGCGTCTACGAATATCTGCGATGCTCTGGTTTTCCGCAAAAAGAAACTCAATGAGAGCTCTTTTCTTAAAACGCTGATCCGTTACAGGCGCCAATATGAAGCCTACACATAGCGCCGTTACATAGGTAAATTCCATGAAACAATAGGGGCTGATGCTGGAATGTTCCACTACGTCCCACAACAAATTCCGCAAGCGAAACTGGTGGAGAAATTAAGCGTTACATTACTTATTGAACGCCCCTCGTATGTACGCACAAGTCACATAGTTCCCGTAAATTGAGTGCCAGTAGTTTGTTGGCGCGGAATTGGCGCCCTGTAGCGTCACACATGTGTTCCATCACGTTCAGATTAGGTGAATTGGGCGGTCAAGGCATCTACGTGAACTCGCCATTAAACTCTTAAAACCGTTGTGGGACGGCTCTGTTCTTGAGACACGGGCGGGTATCCTGTTGGAAGATTCCACCGCCGTCATGGAAGACATCAAGTATGCAGGTGGTCATCTGGATGACAGCTATCATGGCCCCTCAATTATTATAATAGGCCCCATGGAAGACTCGGTGAGTATACTCTACGGCACTTCGGCACTTCACTGTTCCCATCGGCCTGTTTCCGAAGCGCGGTGCATGTTTCACTTCATGCAACCGTTCGCCTGGATGATGGCTTATCCGGAAACAAGCATCGGCCTGGTGTCGCCAGAAACTTGACTTACCCGATCATCCGACACTCTACCATAGATCCACAGCCACATTTCGATGATCCTGTGACATCTGCAGTTGTAATTGGCGATGTCGTTGGATCAGCATGGGAACATACAGTACGCGCTTGCCCAGAGTTCCCTTTTCAACAATGTGCGCTGAACGGTGAACTGACAAACGTGCCTGCAACAGCACTCTGCCATGTCGTCCGATCTGCCACAGATCGCCGCCTGTCGTGCTTTACAGAGACGGCAAGCGTGGATGCCCTACAACTCGTGCTTTCACCGTTCTCCAAACACCTTACCCAGATCCTCGCTACAGTAGCATCTCAGCCGCCGAACTACTTCGTCGTTTCCGATATTTTCATTCACAGACGCCGGCTGATAACAATCTCCCTTTATAAAAGTCTATTATGTCTTTAAAACTCGCCATTTGCGGTCGACATCGCTGCTGGAATGATTCCTGAGGCGTCTCCGCTCCACTTATAAACAGTAGTGGAAATCAGAATAAAGGCGTGGATATTTGTAAGAAAATTAACATTATCACTTGCAGTAGTTGTGCAATAGTATGATACCAAGCATACCGGCAAATGCAACCAAATGGTACCATATCTGAACTCAGTAGTGCAGTACGTACGGCAAGACATCAACGATTCAGGTGATGGAGAGTGCAACTCGGTATTGAGGCAGTCGGCTCTCTGCGGTGTTAGTGTGTATGTACGTGCCATTACTGCAGACAAGAAACAGAATCCATTGATAGCAGTACCTGTTATATACACTCCTGGAAATTGAAATAAGAACACCGTGAATTCATTGTCCCAGGAAGGGGAAACTTTATTGACACATTCCTGGGGTCAGATACATCACATGATCACACTGACAGAACCACAGGCACATAGACACAGGCAACAGAGCATGCACAATGTCGGCACTAGTACAGTGTATATCCACCTTTCGCAGCAATGCAGGCTGCTATTCTACCATGGAGACGATCATAGAGATGCTGGATGTAGTCCTGTGGAACGGCTTGCCATGCCATTTCCACCTGGCGCCTCAGTTGGACCAGCGTTCGTGCTGGACGTGCAGACCGCGTGAGACGACGCTTCATCCAGTCCCAAACATGCTCAATGGGGGACAGATCCGGAGATCTTGCTGGCCAGGGTAGTTGACTTACACCTTCTAGAGCACGTTAGGTGGCACGGGATACATGCGGATGTGCATTGTCCTGTTGGAACAGCAAGTTCCCTTGCCGGTCTAGGAATGGTAGAACGAAGGGTTCGATGACGGTTTGGATGTACCGTGCACTATTCAGTGTCCCCTCGACGATCACCAGTGGTGTACGGCCAGTGTAGGAGATCGCTCCCCACACCATGATGCCGGGTGTTGGCCCTGTGTGCCTCGGTCATATGCAGTCCTGATTGTGGCGCTCACCTGCACGGCGCCAAACACGCATACGACCATCATTGGCACCAAGGCAGAAGCGACTCTCATCGCTGAAGACGACACGTCTCCATTCGTCCCTCCATTCACGCCTGTCGCGACACCACTGGAGGCGGGCTGCACGATGTTGGGGCGTGAGCGGAAGACGGCCTAACGGTGTGCGGGACCGTAGCCCAGCTTCATGGAGACGGTTGCGAATGGTCCTCGCCGATACCCCAGGAGCAACAGTGTCCCTAATTTGCTGGGAAGTGGCGGTGCGGTCCCCTACGGCACTGCGTAGGATCCTACGGTCTTGGCGTGCATCCGTGCGTCGCTGCGGTCCGGTCCCAGGTCGACGGGCACGTGCACCTTCCGCCGACCACTGGCGACAACATCGATGTACTGTGGAGACCTCACGCCCCACGTGTTGAGCAATTCGGCGGTACGTCCACCCGGCCTCCCGCATGCCCACTATACTCCCTCGCTCAAAGTCCGTCAACTGCACATACGGTTCACGTCCACGCTGTCGCGGCATGCTACCAGTGTTAAAAGACTGCGATGGAGCTCCGTATGCCACGGCAAACTGGCTGACACTGACGGCGGCGGTGCACAAATGCTGCGCAGCTAGCGCCATTCGACGGCCAACACCGCGGTTCCTGGTGTGTCCGCTGTGCCGTGCGTGTGATCATTGCTTGTACAGCCCTCTCGCAGTGTCCGGAGCAAGTATGGTGGGTCTGACACACCGGTGTCAATGTGTTCTTTTTTCCATTTCCAGGAGTGTAGATAAACCACGATTGTGACAATGCCATGCCGAAAACGGTTATCATGTAACGAAAAAGCAGAAATCGGTACGTACAAGGAAATGGGACACTCTAATCGTCAAATCGCCAAGATATTGAACGCTCAAGCACAGTGATTGATAATTTCGTCAGATTGGACACACGATAAAAACAGAATGAAAAATACGAGCGAATTGGAAAATTACCTGAGGCATCGAAATGGTTACTTTTGCGCAAAACAAAGATCCAAAACCGTTATTCTTCTCATCTTGTTGCTGATTTACTATTGGCAGCAACTCCTACATGTGTACGACAAATTTTGTCAAATAACAAACATCTCACATTCAAGAAACGACTGCAGAAACCTGCTCTAACAGCCAAACATAAATAGACTAGACTACAGTTTGCTGGAAACATATATCGTGGACTTCAGAATGGGATAAAGTGATCTTCAGTGATAAGAAGAAGTTTAGTTTCGATGCAGCGGATGAATTTCAAAGTTATTGGCATGATCTAAGAACAGGCAAGGAGGTAAGAATGTGCAGAAATTTTGATGGTACAAGTGTTATGATTTGGACAGCCTTCTGTGCTAAGTCACACCTTTCTTGGCTGAACACTAGAATGAACTCTAGCGTGTACACTGAGATAGTAGAGACACAACTGATTGGAATGTATGAGGACCTAGGGGACGAGGGTCTAATGTTTCAGGAAGATAATGCATCTGTGTATGTTACTCCTACAATCAAAAAATTATTTGAAGATAAACATATTAATGCCTTTTCGTGTCTCGCATCTTGTCAGGATTTGAACTCCGTGGAATACTTGCAAGGCGTGTTAATCGTAATGGAACGCAATTTGAGACCGTGTTTGAGATGAAAAGAGCGATACAAGAAGAGTGGGCCAAAATTTCACTACAAGAATTAACAATCGTAGCAAAATTTGTGAGGTATTTAGGAAAAACGGAGATCGAACAAAGTATTTACAATGTAATAACACAACAGGAGACTGAGTGTCTTTATACCAATTTCCGTTCGGTAAATGCAAACGCCGTATTTTATTACTCGTGTTATGGAAGTAACTATGTAATTCTGTTATGATTGCTTAAGTCTTATATGTATCTACTGCACTCAATAATAAATTCGATACATATACCTTTCTGACATTGTACTGTTACCGTCGTAGGTACCTTGCCTTTGTGCTCATTTCCACTACTGTACTTCCCTTATCGCGTAACATGCACGTAATGCCACCAGACAGCATTCCATCTATCGGTGGGCTTGTAACGAGTATTAGGGTCGGTAGTAAAATGCAGCCTCACAGTAAACGCGGATTTGAACTCATAAGCTACATAGTGGGTTACAGTAAATGAAACTACCTGCCTTAAAGATGTGATGGGGCTAACAAACAAGGTGGATTAGATTCCTGGTCATTGATCGTTGTATCCCGAGCACCCCAAAAGTCACAAAAAAACTTCACACGATCTTAGAATCAACATGAGATCGCATAAATGTGTTTTCCGAGGCAACTAAACTATTACTTCGGTCTTTATGTGGACTTGCATTTAACACACTAGTTCGCCTTTGACCCCTCAAAAATCGATCATAGACTGCCTTGGATTAGCACAGCATCGCACAAGTGCGTCATTATACTGCCTTGGATTAGCACAGCATCGCACAAGTGCGTCATTCGAGGCAGTTTTTCAAGAAACTGTTCCGTCTTTACATGAGATCAGACTTCATCCGCGGATTCATGTATTACCTCCTCGGAAACCGATCATAGACTAGTAGTCAAATATCTTAGCAGTTTGGCGCCTGCCCTCTGAGTGTGCGCTCCATTAATAAACACTGACAGTAATTAAAATTTGGAGTTATCATTTCCTGATGAAATGAGTAACATTGAAATTGTTATTAACAAGTTTTCAGTCCAAGGAACGTCATCAGCATGGTTGGAGCTGTATACTAATAAATAAACAGTAAATATAAAAGATAAAAAATTTGCGTCCTGGCGACCGGCGTTGAACGCGAATCGCCACCCTCTCTCTCTGTTCCTGTACGACACGGCTCTTGCTCGCCCGCCCGTTCTCATGCTAGCCTCCTGCAACAAAATCTTTCTGCACTGTGCAATACAACAAAGCAATAAAATGTAATGAACGTAGAAAGTAACGTGGCATATATGCCACATATTGTGGCCATGATGTTTAGACTTCTCAGTGCATAAGGTTTAGGAGATCGGTAAGATAGCTGTGTTAGGGCTTCATCGAAAAAAATTCAATTTGTGAGGTTCAAAGAAAAGGGAATAATCCATACAGTTGTGTGGAGTCAGTACCAGATTAAAGAGAGACGAAGCGCTGTGTGTTTCCAGTTATATTGCCAGATGTTTCAATTTACCTGAGTGCAGTGGGTTACCACTGTGCAAAGCTGGTTAAAGCTAGAACGGAGGTGCTTTTGAAAAAGCTATTTACCAATACGGAGGGATCGTCTGTGTTCAACTATTAATATTTCCGTCGTCCACAGCGAAGCAATTTCGTTTCCTAGCGGGATATTCTGCCATTCAGAGGCCTGCTTGCTCAAACTATAGCAAAGACTTGCTTTCGAGACTTCTCTCTGTTAATATGAAGAGGATTACTGCACAATGACTAGTATCAGAAATCGCAAGAATAAGGTGAATACAAAGAGAGTTCAGTTTGTTAATAGTTATGATAAACTGAATGAGTACTTTATTTACAACTGTCAGAGAGTTAGTATGCTATTTTAGGTACAAGATAAGCAACAGTAACTTACACGGAGTCTTGTGGATGTAACTCTAATATTTTATTAGTGATTGAGGACAATGTACTGAACAGCATTACCTCAGTATTTACTTGATTTGCAGACTAATAGTTATACCTTTTAGGAGCAGGATGTCTTTAGGTTGGTTAGTACCTCCACGAATTTGTGGCAAGAATTAGTCATTAATATTTACCTTCGCATGGGCAGAAAGTCCGGAATTGTATGAACGCGTGGACGAAAAATGATTAGTCTTTGCTGACAGGAGCAGTTACGACCGTGCAGAAAACATCAGGTAGTAAATTAGGTGACGTGTTTTCGGAAAGACTTGTAGCAGCAGACGGAAAACCACTACCACAGTGAAGTGAGTTAACAGTGATCATAATATCTGTACTTATACCCGCATATTTCAGTTAAAACCTCCGAGGTAATACACTTACCAAGATCAGTGCTCGAAGAATTACGAGAGATACATGAAAACTGCACCCACTTAAATTGTCTCCTATAATAAAATCCTCTAAATTTGCGCCCAGGACTACTGGAAACTAGCTGCTTACTAACTCGCGGCCTACTTGCACCCCTAAGAGGCCTCGTCCACCAGAAACATTCCGTATAGCCTCAGTCAAGTGCTGTTGCAGCCGTGTCCGAGCAGCATCGACACCCCCATGAAATGACCAGCAACGTAGACATCCTGATACCGGAAAAAGACTGCCATCAATGGTCGATGTAATGTTCTACGATATGCCCACTTACATACCCATACGAAGTGTTTAAATCCCAGTGGTCCTTCTTTCATCATACATTCTCTGTTCTAATAAGAAAAATCTACTGCGATGTCACCTTAAATTTTATAGTTGTTATTACATGAGTTATTTTGTGGAGTATATCCCACTGAAGAATAGTTGTGAATTGCTTGTGTATCTTCCACCTGGCAATAGTGATAATGGTACTCAGAACTATAATGTTACGAAGTCACATATGGAAGATGCGCGAATGTAGCGCTAGAAATGTACGGCTTCGTCACCTATGTATGGTCAAATTCCTGGCCTTTTATTTAGTATAGTAAAACATCTTCTGTACAGTACATGTATCAATTATTAATCCCTGACTGTGAACCACACACACACACGATACAGACCATCACACAGGACTTCATAACTGCATCAGGATTCATTGCAAGTACTTTGACAGTCAGGAGAAAGGTGAGAACACTTGGATTTCAGGATCGAGCGGCAGCTCATAAGCCACACATCACGCCAGTAAATGCCGAACGACGTCTCGCTTGGTGTAAGGAGCGTAAACATTGGACGACTGAACACTTAAAAAACGTTGTGTGGAGTGACGAATGACGGTACACGATGTGGCGACCCGATGGCAGGGTGTGGGTATGGCGAATGCCCGGTGAACGTCATCTGCCAGCGTGTGTAGTGCCAATAGTAAAATTCGGAGGCAATGATATTATGGCGTGGTCGTGTTTTTCATGGAGGAGGCTTGCACCCCTTGTTGTTTTGCGTGGCACTATCACAGCACAGGCGTACAGTGATTTGATAAGCACCTTCTTACTTCTCACTGTTGAAGAGCAATTCGGGTATGGCGATTGCATCTTTCACCATGATCGAGCACCTGTTGATAATGCACAGCCTGTGGCGGAGTAGTTAAACGACAATAACATCCCTGTAACGGACTGGGCTGCACCAAGTCCCGCTCTGAATCCTATAGAACACCTTAGGAATGTTTTGGAATGCCGACTTCGTGCCAGGCCTAACCGACCGACATCGATACCTCTCCTCAGTGCAGCCCTCCGTGAAGAATGGGCTGCCATTCCCAAAGAAACCTTCCAGCACCTGACTGAACGTAAACCTAAGAGAGTGGAAGCAGTTATCAAGGCTAAGAGTGGGTCAACATCATACTGAATTCCAGCATTACTCATGGAGGGCGCCACGAACTTGTAAGTCATTTTTAGCCAGGCAACAGGATGCTTTTGATCACATAGTGTATCTTTGTGACTATTTGAATAATGAAGTCTGCAACATTCCTGGTAATATAACACAAAGAAAGGCCCTCAATGGCTAAATGCATATATATTGGTTTGTCAAGTGCAAGGAAACTGCCTTGAAATACCATCCCAGGTTTTTATTTAAGGTTTTATGCTTTCCTTTGCGGTTCCTGAAGATGTGACCATATTTTTAAAAAAATAATTTATGATCACTTTCAGTTGTAAAAAAACTGGCATTGCTGTTCTTCATGGAGCATATCCAAACCCCTTTACCAGTACACCACGCAAGACCCCTCTGCTCTGCTAAATGTAGCGCAATTTTCGAAGGTCGAACAAAGGAAAGGACCTTACTTCGACCTATTCGGGGCGCAAATTCCTCTGGCGGCAAACTTCTCTGGGTGCAGTTAACGGGACACTGTTGTCAGGCTAGAGTAGTGAGGTGAATAGTAAGGGTCAGGAATGATATTCCACGTCCATTTTAGATAACTGGTTGAACCGATGAGCACCATACTTACTTCGCTAAAGTGTTTATCAGCAACACCGAATCCAAATATCGTTACGTTTTATGAGTTTGTGAAACAGTCCTGGAAACCTTCTGGTTGAACTCACCTCTCTAGAGCTCAGGAAAAGAGGTGGTAAGAGTTGCAAATGAACAGTCTCTATGACACAAGTCACAGCAAACACGCCACGTTTTCAGGCTTCGTGGTCGAAGTTTGTGAAGACTTATCCTCAAAGTTCCCCGAATACAACAATTCTAACTTATGGTTCCGAGAATAAAACCTTCTCTATCTGAATGAACGTGCCCTGTTTTTCAACGTTCTGGCGTCCTACAACTGTCTATGAGGCTGAGACTCATACCTGGAGCCTTCCTTTGACAGGCTATGCCTTTAATAACTGCTCTCCGGGCACGGCTCAATACGCAACCCCACAACTTCACTTTTACTAGTAACTATCTTCTGCCTTCCAGATCCCATAAATGGAATTCTCCATAGCTTGCTGGAATAGTACTGATGAAAGAAAGAACACTTAGGCGCAACAGAGGGGACTCCTTCTGGATTGAAGTTTCTATTCTGCAACAGGGCGTGCGGAGTGGCCGCGAGCCGGCCGCTTCAATGCGGAACCGCGCTGCTGCTACGGTCGCAGGTTCGAATCCCGCCTCGGGCGTGGGTGTGTGCGATGCCCTTAGGTTAGTTAAGTTTAAGTAGTTCTAAGTCTATGGGACTGATGACCTCAGATGTTAAGCCCCATAGTGGTTAGAGCAATTTGAACGATTTGAATATCCCGCGATGTTAGAGCCGTCATGTCACGGATTGCGCCGCCTCTCCCGCCAGAGGTTCGAGTCCTCCCTCGGGTATGGGTGTGTGTGTTGTTCTTAGCATAGGTTAGTTTAAGTAGTGTGTAAGTCTAGGGACCGATGCCCTCAGCAGTTTGACCCCTTAGGAATTCACACACATACACACACACACACACACACACACACACACACACACACACACACACATATTCTGTAACAGGGAATGCGCTCTTTGAGAAATCCTAGCATATTTAACCGTGAGTCGGACCAAGACTGTGAACCAGAACTTCGCCTTTCGCGGTACATACTCTCGCAGACTAAGGTATCGAAGCATGATTCTACTCAATTTACTTTATATCTGCCCTACGATTACCATCAGGTTTGCCAGATACTGTACTGTAAATAACCACTCCGGACAAAACGATTATAACCCATGGGAAACATCACGCTACAAACCGCCTCTACCATTTATAATAGCCTTATTCGGAGAGGAAGACTGACCATAATTATCTTCAAAAATGCCATAAGCAGCTGAAGCGTCCCATTGACTATCACATCCACTAGAGCTTCCGAACTGCGAGGATGTACACGCTGTTCTACGTGCTCTCTACTACATGGCTCAACACTATTAAAGGATCAGTTTTTCCTATAGCCTTAATTGTCTCTCGTTGCAACGTAGAAGTTTGAAATTTGCCTCAACGGTTCCTACAACCTTCCTGTGTTACGGTGCAAAAGTGTGGCTTTCTGCGATGTCACCCTCGGGCCCAGCGACGCTTCGAAGTAAGATATCACCAGTTGCGAAGAAAGGCATCAGTTCAGAAGTTCATGTGACGTGTAAGGTATGTTAATGATATCAAATTGGCAGCCGGTTTCGTCACAATTCTGCCCAGCGCAACCGCTGAAATCACCAGGCTCTGTTGTGGATTACCGAGGAAAACAGTTCACACACACCGCCGCTCAGAATCGACACGAAAAGGCCTCAAGAGGTGGCATAGGGGGCGTCAATTAGACTTTCTGTTTCCTTGGGCTTTGATTCCCACACATTTCGCAGTCGAAAACGACAGATCACACTGTGATGAGTGCTGTGTCGTCCGAACAAGACATAGCCAGGGCGAAAGATGCGAGCTTGAGCCAGTGCCATAGAGACTCACCACTTGCGTGAGATCCACAAGCGCCACAGGCGGCGCTCAGGAAGAAGATATAGACTTCGTCTTGGCTAATTCCCGGCCTCGTACAATCCTCCAATGATCGGACGGAAACGAACAGAAGCCTACTCGGAAGATAGCAGAACAGCTCTAGCCCACTAGGTTATACGTTATAGTCCAGGGCTAACTTAGAAAGGGAACGTCGTTTAGTGAAATCTTAGAAGTGAACTCGCTGTAAATGGCATTTGCTATGTACTGTGAAGTTTAGCTACGATTATTTGCATTTAGCCATTGAGGGCCTTTCTTTGTGCTATATTACCAGCAGTGTTGCAGACTTCATTATTCAACTAGTCACAAAGATACACTATGTGATCAAAAACATCCGGCCACCTGGCTGAAAATGACTTACAAGTTCGTCGCGCCCTCCATTGGTAAGGCTGGAATTCAATATGGCGTTGGCCCACTCTTAGCCTTGATGAAAGCTTCCACTCTTGCAAGTAAACGTTCAGTCAGGTGCTGGGAGGTTTCCTGGGGAATGGCAGCCCATTCTTCATGGAAAGGTATCGATGTCTTGTTAGTCAGTGAGTCCTGGCACGGAGTCGGCTTTCCAAAACATCCCAAAGGTGTTGTATATGATTCATCTCAGGACTCTGCGTATGCCAGTCCATTGCAGAGCGGTTATTGTCGTCTAACCACTCCGCTATAGACCGTGCATTATGGACAGATGCTCGATCGTGTTGAAAGATGCAGTCGCCATCCCTGATTTGATCTTCAGCAGTGGGAAGCAAGAAGGTGCTTAAAACATCACTGCAGGCCTGTGCTGTGATAGTGTCACGCGAAATAACAAGGGGTGCAACACGCTCCATGAGAAATATGATCACACCGCCTCGGAATTTTTCTGTTGGCACTACACACGCTGGCAGATGACGTTCACCGGGCATTCGCCATACCCACACCTGGCCATCGGATCGCCACATTGTGTACCGTGATTTGTCACTCCACACAACGTTTTTCCACTGTTCAATAGTGAAATGTTCACGCTTCTTACACCAAGCGAGGCTTCGTTTGACACATACCGGCGTGATGTGTGGTTTATGAGCAGCCGATCTACCACGAAATCCAAGTTTTCTCACCCTCCCGCCTAACTGTCATAGTACTGGCAGTGGATCCTGATGTAGTTTGGGATTCCTGCGTGATGGTCTGGATAGATGTCTGCCCATTACACATTACGACCCTCTTCAACTGTCGGCGTTCTCTGTAAGTCAACAGACGATGTTGGCCTGTACCTGCTCCTTCACGTTTCCGCTTCACTATCACATCAGAAACAGTGGATCTAAGGACGTTTAGGAGTGTGGAAATCTCGCGTACAGACGTATGACACAAGTGACGCTCAATCACCTGACCACTTTCGAAGTCCGTGAATTCTGTGGAGCTCTCCGTTCTACTCTCTCACGATGTCTAATGACTACTGAGGTCGCTGACATGGAGTACCTGGCAGTAGGTGGCAGCACAATGCAAACGTTTGAGTTCAGCTACTTATGCTCTTAGGATCATTGCAAATTTTGGCGATATACATCTCAGTAAATTAGCCTACCATGCCTATTTTCATTCTCTGCTTTCGTATGGCATCATATTCTGGGGTAACTCATCATTGAGTAAAAGAGTGTTCATTGCACAAAAATGTGTAATCAGAATAATTGCTGGATCTCATCCAAGATCATCCTGCAGACACTTATTTAAAGAGCTAGAGATCTTCACTGTAGCCTCACAATATACAGGGTGTCCCAGCTATCTTATCCACCCAAAATATCTCTGGAACAATAACAGCTATTGGAAAACGACTTTCACCGGTATCATTGTAGGGCTGGGGCCCATGAATGTACATATTTGGAAACATTCTAAAACGAAAGCGTATGTGTTTTTTAACGCAAACTTATGTTTTTTTAAACGGACCTCCTATATTTTTTCTTCAGCAATCCATAGCATGACAAAGCACATACACAATGGCGTTGATTGCATCGCAATATTCCCATTACATCCCGAGATATTAAGACGCGAAGTTGACTCTTGAAACACCCGACATGCGCTGCTAGCGCACGTCCTGAGGCTCAGGCGTGAACCCCATGCTGCCTGTAATCGCGATGTGATTGACATGCGAAATCACACTTCCATACTTATCAAGAAGTCCGAAACGAATAATACGGTCTGCTGCCATCCTGCATTAACATCGTACATTCCAGCAGGTATTTATCCCATAGGCTAGGGGTGATGCGGTTCTGTAACATATCTGTGTACCGCAACGTTAGTCACAAAGTTAACTTCGCTTATCGTTAATCCGTTACTAAAAAGGTAATGCCGTTCAACGATAAAACTTTACTTTACTGTAGACTGTGGACTAAAAGTTTTACCGCTGTTTAGGTAAAAATGTTTTGATTTGGGAAGTTCAGGTAGGGCATAGAAGATGAATGTAAACATGTTTAACCAATTAGTTTTATTATCACATAATTATCAATGTTATGTTTATCTAATGCGTTAAATGACAAATTGTTGCAAACAAATGTTTCTTAACATCACTGAGTAAAATGGCCCTTTGTAGAAACTTCCACTGTGATACCAGCACTACATACTAAACATAGCGTTCACATTTCATGCTCAAAGTGATGCCCATTGGCTTGCATACATAGGGTCACGCTGCGGATGAAGGATGCCCTACTTCGTGCTACTGTTTCCTCTTTGATGGCTGCACAAGCATCAATAATGCGTTGCTTCATGTCCTCTGGTGTTGTTGGTTCGTGTTGGTAAACAGCATCCTTCACTGCTCCCCAAAGAAAATAATCCAGCGGTGTAAGGTCCGGAGATCGGGCAGGACACCTAACTGGGACACCTCGTCCAATCCACCTACCAGGGAACTTACGGTTCAGAAGTCGTCGTGCTCGTAAGGCGTTACGTGCAGGGCATCCGTCATGCTGATACCACATGCCCGTTCTCCGGTTCAGAGGTACGGTGTCCAAGAGAACAGGAAGATTGTGTCGTATAAATCTGGAGTATTGTGTGCCATTTTGGATGCCATTTATAAAGAAAGGTCCGATAATGGTATCTCCAATAATCCCACACCAAACATTAACTTTCCACGGACGTTGATGCTCTACCTGACGGAGCCATTTTGGATTGTCTGCGGACCAATAATGCATATTCCTCATATTGACAATTCCTTTGTTGGAGAATGATGCCTCGTCGGTAAAGAGAACACCTGCAAAAAAATTTGGATTAGTCAGAATTTTTTGCAGAGCCCACTGACAAAATGTTACCCTATTGCAGAAGTCATTTTCATGAAGATCCTGGTGTAAATGGTCATGGTAAGGATGAAATTTATGACATTTAAGAATACGCTGTGCACTTGATTTCGACACACCAACTTCACGTTCAATTTGACGTGTGCTGATTTGAGGATTTACAGCTATTGTAGCGAGCGCAGCAACTTCAGCACGTTCATCTGTGCGTGTTCTAGGACGATGTCGAGGTCTTGGATTTAAGCTTCCCGTTTCGCGTAGACGAGATGTGAGACGACCAAACATCCGGCGCGAAGGCGATGGCTTGTCAGGGAATCGTCTTCTGTACAGTCGTTCTGCCTGAACAGCATTTCGTCCACCTACAACAGGGTACAGTACAGGTATGTAGAGTAGGGTAGAAAACAGACATATTAACTTAATAATCATAATGTTCACTAACAGTACTATCAACAAACAAGCAATCTCATAACGTATTTCCCCTCAACGTACATTCTCCATAGATCAGCAGCATTTCTACCATATCTTCATGTGTGTACATTATACTGTACAGTATAAGTTCCACAACACAACGTTTGTTCACAATGTGTACGACCTCCGTGCCGTCACTAGATTACTCTGATGCACGACTACACTGGCAAGCGGTGTACTGCACGCCAAAGCAACAACAAATGGGATGCTCGGAGAGTGGTGGAGTACAGGAGTTTGCATGGGTCGCAAATCATAAACAAGACGAAGTGGTAACTGTGGCAGTAGTGGGAACTACGTTGGACACTTGACTAGGTAGAGCCAGGCCCTGCGCGACAGGCACAATGGGTCATATAACGCATTAGATAAACCTTATTTTGAGTGTGCAGGATAAATAAGACAACCTGACGGGTGTACACCGATCGGTACTGGTTCATATTGTGTACGTAGATACGTAAAACGTGCAAGAGGGAAACCATTATGTGCTTATGAGAGTTGATGGCAGCAGACCGTATTATTCGTTTCGGACCTCTTGATAAGTATGGAAGTGTGATTTCGCATGTCAATCACATCGCGATTACGGGCAGCATGGGGTTCACGCCTGAGCCTCAGAACGTGCGCTAGCAGCGGATGTCGGGTGTTTCAAGCGTCAACTTCGCGTCTTAATATCTCGGGATGTAATGGGAATATTGCGATGCAATCAACGCCATTGTGTATGTGCTTTGTCATGCTATGGATTGCTGAAGAAAAAATATAGGAGGTCCGTTTAAAAAAACATAAGTTTGTGTTAAAAAACACATATGCTTTCGTTTTAGAATGTTTCCAAATATGTACATTCATGGGCCCCAGCCCTACATTGATACCGGTGAAAGTCGTTTTCCAATAGCTGTTATTGTTCCAGAGATATCTTGGGTGGACAAGATAGCTGGGACACCCTGTATATTGTGAGGCTACAGTGAAGATCTCTAGCTCTTTAAATAAGCGTCTGCAGGATGATCTTGGATGAGCTCCAGCAATTATTCTGATTACACATTTTTGTGCAATGAACACTCTTTTACTCAATGATGAGTTACCCCAGAATATGATGCCATACGAAAGCAGAGAATGAAAATAGGCATGGTAGGCTAATTTACTGAGATGTATATCGCCAAAATTTGCAATGACCCTAAGAGCATAAGTAGCTGAACTCAAACGTTTGCATTGTGCTGCCACCTACTGCCAGGTACTCCATGTCAGCGACCTCAGTAGTCATTAGACTCAAACGTTTCAGCAGATCCTCAGTGTGTTTTATCCAGTTCGACCCCTCATCAATGCATACACCTAGAAATTTTGAATATTCTACCTTAGCTACCCATTTCTGATCGAAGTCTATTTTTATTAATGGTGTCATTCCATTTACTGTGTGGAACTGTATATGCTGTGTTTCGTCCAAGTTTAATGAGAGCCCATTTGCAGAGAACCACTTAATGATTTTCTGAAAAACATCGTTTACAATATCACCACTTAATTCTTGTCTGTTGGGTGTGATAGCTATACTTGTATCAACCGCAAAAGTACCAGCTTTGCATCTTCGTGAATATAGCATGGCAAGTCATTAATATGTATTAATAACAGCAGAGGACCCAAGACCGAACCTTGCGGCACCCCATTGTTTTATTGTTTCCCAGTTTGAGAAATCACCAGTTTTTTGCATATTATGTGAACTGCTTATTTCAACTTTCTGCACTCTTTCAGCTACGTATGATTTAAAGCATTTGAGCACTGTCCCATTCATACCACAGTACTTGAGCTTATCTAGAAGTATTCCATGATTTACACAATCAACAGCCTTTAATAGATCACAAAAAATCTCAACAGGTGACTTCCGGTTACTCAGAGCATTTAATATTTCATTAGTGAAAGTATATATAGCATTTTCCGTTGAAAAACCCTTCTGGAAACCAAAATGACATTTTGTTAAAACTTTGTTTTTATAAAAGTGAGAAGCTACTCTACAATACATTACTTTTTCAAGAATTTTGGATAAGGCAGTCAGAAGAGAGATTGGGTGGTAGTTGTTGACATCAGACATATCCCCTTTTTTATGCAGTGGTTTAACAATGGCATACCTCAGTCTATCTGGGAAAATACCCTGCTTCAGAGAGGTATCACATATGTGGCTAAGAATCCCACTTATTTCTTGGGAACAAGCTTTTATTATCCTGTTGGAAATGCCATCAATTCCATGTGAGCTTTTATTCTTGAGAGAGTTTATTACCTTCCTAATTTCAGAAGGAGAGGTGGGTGGAATTTCAATTTATCAAATGGTGTGAGTAAGGCGTCTTCCATTAACTGCCTTGCTTTTTCTAATGAACATTTAGATCCTATTATCTCTACAACATTTAAAAAATGATTATTCAAAATGTTTTCGACTTCTGGCTTGTTGTTTATCAAGTTTCCATTCGCTTTGATGGTGATGCCGTCATCCTGTACTCTTGGTTGCCCTGTCTCCCATGTAATAATATTCCAAATTGTTTTGATTTTGTTATCAGAGGTATTAATCTCAGACATGATGCATATGCTTCTGGACTTTTTAATAACCTTAATGTATCACAGTAGTTTTTATAATATTTGGCTGTTTCCGGGTCATTACTCTTTCTTGTTCTTAGATACAGTTCCCTTTTGTGGTTAGAAGACATTTTTTTCATGGTTTCTTACAATTAGATTTAACTACTTTCCTGGGGAAACAGTTTTCAAATTCTCTTACAAATGTATCATGAAATAAGTTATATTTTAAATTAGCATCGGGTTCGTTGTTCACCTCATCCCAGTCTAGCTGCTGAAGATTTTCTCTGAAATTTCTAATTGTTGAGTCAGTAATTGAACGCACAACTTTTGAGGGTAGTTTTGAATTACTGAATGGAGCTATGTCATATACTGTAACTAGCTGAACATCATGATGAGAAAGGCCATTCTCAACAGGACAATAATTTATGTTTTTAATCCTTTCTTGGTCTATAAAAGTGTTATCTATCGATGTGATGCTGTCCTTTACTACCCGAGTAGGAAAATTAATGACAGATGTCAAATTGAAAGAACCAAGCAAGACTTTCAGGTCACTCTTCCTATTACGCTCTTTCAGTGAATCAACACTGAAATCCCCACAGATGGCACAACAAGGCATCCAAGTTTTCTAGGAATAAATGAAAGTTTCCTGAAGAGGGCCTATATACTGTTACAATTATAAAAGAGCCCTCCTTCAATTTAAGTTGACTGGCACATGCTCCTATAGGTTGCTCTAGACAGAACTTTTTTCTAGCTAAGCTTTCTACACAATGATAACTATTGACATATATGGCAACTCCTCCTTTCACCTTATTCTCTCTACTCATATGTGCAGCTAGTTTATAATCACTGATACTTACCTTTTCCACATCAGACACAATGTGATGCTCAGACAGGCAAAGTATATCAATTACATTATAAGATGCAATGTCATCTAAACAAACCAGGAGCTCGCCTACTTTATTCTCCAATCCCGGGATGTTTTGGTGAAAAGTGGTAACATTATTTTTTACTTTACTTTTGTGAGAATCTACTTTTTTCTTTTATCCACCAATATTTTGGTTAAATAAGGTAACATCATTATTTACTTTCCTGTTGTGAGAATTTTGTGAGTTTTGGACCTCTTTAGCACGTGCCTGCACGAATTTCTCATTTTACACTGATATTAGTCTAAAAAAGAGGTGCATCCATGAGTACTAGTGTCCCTCCTTATAGATTTCGCTAACAACCCTGCCAGTTTACCCTTCCCTTTCCTGCTGAGATGTAGGACATTTCTTGTGAAATCTCCCCTATCAATAGCCTCGACAGGAACCAATCCAATGTCTGACAGAGTGATAAAGCGCTTTAGCGTCGGTGATTTAAATCGAAACAGACTGTCGTCTAGGTGGTATAAAAAATTTTCATTTGTGATCAAGCCCGGCAAGGGGAGCAAATATAATGCACACAGTTAACGACCCTGTTCAGCGTCAAGAGTTAAATTCCAGGTTCATCCACAGTATCTCCTGAACCATGAAAGTGAAGAAGAATTACGGGATCTGCTGAATAGAATGAACAGTCTAATGACCGCAGAGTGTAGATTGAGAGTAAATCGAAGAAAGACGAAAGTAATGAGAAGTAGCACAAATGCGAACAGCGAGGAAATTAATATCGGGATAGGTCTGTTAATGAATTCCCCTCCCTAGGCAGCAAAATAGCCCAGCACGGACGGAGCTAGGAAGACATGAAAAGCAGAATAGCACTGGCAAGAAGATCATTCGCGGCCAAGGGAAGTCTACTAGCATCCAACATAGACCTTAATTTGACGAAGAAACTTCTGAGAATGTACGTCTATAGCAGAGCCTTATATGGCAGTGAAACGTGTATTGTGGGAAAACCGGAAAAGAAGGGAATCGAAGCATTTGAGATGTGGCGCTGCAGAAGAATGTTTAAAATTAAGTGGACTTACAAGATAAGGAATGAGAAGGTTCTACGCAGGATCGTCGAGGAAAGGAATGTATGGAAAACGCTGACAAGAAGAGTGGATATCTGCTAAGACATCATGGAATAAAACCATGTTACTTGAATGAGCTGTAGAGGGTAAAACAGAGATTAGAATACATCCAACAAATAATTGAGGACGTAGGATGCAGGTGGGGATGGAGAGGTTGGCCCAGGAGAGGATTTCGTGGCGAATCGCATCAAACCAGTCAAAGACTGATGGCGGAAATAAAGAAAGGGGGGGGGGGGGGGAGGGATGATGAGGGCTCAGCGACATTCATGCAAGGTTCGAATATTCCAGAATATACAAGCACTATACACATAAGATATTTCTAGAAGCTTCCGAAAACGATCAATAGTGATTACCAAATAATTACTGCTGATCGTGTCTGAACTGGCCTCCCGCGGTACGCCTGCCAGTGACGTTAACCACTACACGACTTTGCATGCACCATAGTTCGCAACATTGCTCCCTCTCCTGGAGAAACAGCGATCTGCTAAGTTCTCATAGATGTCGACCCTGGCAGTAGATCTTGTCAATAGTTCTCTGTACGGCGATGCTTGCGGATCCTCGTGTTCTGATCATGTTGTTAGATTCTCCTCATAAAGACGAGTATTGTAGAGAGGCATTCGAGTGAAGCTTCGCGCTCGTCGAAGGTTGCGGTATGTGCTTCTGTCCTTACAGTGGCTCACATACTGTGTAACGTACTGATAGGGACCTGGCCAGTGATACCTTCGGCTGATTCTGTCTAGCATTTTCACGATTCTTAAGTGAACAAACGTTGCAGTGTCGTCGACGTATTTCAGGATGGCTGACTCTAAGTGATCCCCACTGGTTCATAGCTCCTTTTATAGAATTATCTGGTTGTTAATACTTATTAACTGCAATTATCATTTGATCAGTCCCTCCTTCTTCAAGAATTCTGCGGTTTTCAGCATTCCTGGATCCTCCTTCTGCTTAGCAGCAACGATGACTGAGATTTCATCTGCTTTCTGCCAAATGATTCCTCGAAACGCAGTTAACGTTTTTCGGTTTGTGTGCGCTTTTCTATATCACTGTGACGTCATACTCCAAAATCCTCAGTGTCCATCTTGCCATTCGACTCGATGGATTCTCCAGGTTAGTCGGCCAGCATGGAGAACGGTTGTCCATCACAATGGTGAATGGTTTACCAAATAACTTGGGACAGCGAGTTTTAATGGTCCAAACAATTGGATGGCACTCTTTCTCAGTTGTAGAGTAGTTCATTACGAACTTGTAAAAAAACTCTGGAAGTATAAGTTATCGCTTTTAAGCAATTTCCTTTTGTACTATAACTTTATCTATCCTATATCCACTATCGTGGTTGTGAAGTTTGGTATCGGAATTCTCATTGCACAATGCTGTTACTGCAGAAGATGTTAGCGTCCCCTTAAGGACAAGAAAATAACTTTCTTCAACCTCTTTCCAGGAAGATGGACTCGACTAATGTCTGAAGTACTGCTGAAGGAAATTGACACCATGAATCCAGCATGGCTGTCCATAAATCCATAAACGTACGAGGGCGATCTCTTCTGAACAGCACGTTCAAGGCGTCCCAGATATGCTCAATAATGTTCATGTCTGGTGAGTTTGGTGGTCATCGGAAGTGTTTAAACTCGGAAGAGTGTTCCTCGAGCCACTCTGTAACAATTCTGGACATGTCGGGTGTCGCATTGTCCTGTTGGAATGCGCAATGAACATGACTGGATGCAGGTGATCAGACACGATGCTTACGTACCTGTCACCTGTCAGAGTCGTATCTAGATGTATCAGTGGATCAGGGGTCCCATATCGCTCCAACTGCACAGTCCCCACACCGCTAAGGACCCTCCACCACCATGAACAGTCCCCTGCTGACATGCCGTTTACAAATTAATTTTGAAATGTTGTTTCAATTTCTTTCTTTTCTTTTCGACAGTATGAGAGAGAGATGCTGATAGGAGAAAAGTATGGATGAATTGATGACTGCAGTGATTAACGTCTTCAGCCTGTACTCCCAACAACTAACTCTAATATTGAAATTTGTGGTAAGGTTTTATGGGACAAAACTGCTGAGGTAATCGGTCCCTAAGCTTACGCAGTACTTAATCTAGCTTAAACTAACTTACGCTACGTACAGCACACACACACACACACACACACACACACACACACACACACACACACATACATGCACTAGGGAGGACTCAAAAACTCTGACGAAGAGAGCCGCGCGAATCGTGAGAAGGCGTCCCAGACCGCGCGGCTACCCCGCGCGGCTCTGTTTCCGAGAGACAAGGACAATATACATCAAAAAACTTCGAAGAATCCTTATTAATAAAATTATTTATTCACTTCAAAATACGAGCATACTACTTATCAAATCAGTGTTCACTTCCAGTTACAGTATTTGAAAATCTTCCTCCAATCTGCGCAGCAAGCGAAAACAAAAATCGATCATTCAACTATCCTTCAGGTAAATAAGTATCTACAGCTTGTGATTAACATTGCCTATTATTCACCTCGCAATCAGCCAGGTTCCCAAAACTCCTGAAGACATGTGGGTACTGTATCACAGACACAGTCCCTTTGACTGTTGAGAGATGTCACTAAATCTGCCCAAAGATGTAAACAACCATGCATGAGCAGCGCCTATTAGACGGAGGGGATCCGACAGCCGATCAGTTCCAGTCATTCCACCAGGAAGGAGGTAAACGGCTCGTGTTGTCTGTAGTTCAACCGTGTCTAGATGGTCAATATCGCGGTTCAATCGCGTCCGCATTTTCACTTTGTGCTAGGAAGGGCTCTCAGCAAGGGAAGTATCCAGGCGTCTCGGAGCGAACCAAAGCGATGTTGTTCGGACATGGAGGAGATACATGACATGCCTCGCTCAGGCCGCCCAAGGGTTGCTACTGCAGTGGATGACCGATACCTACGGATTATGGCTCGGAGGAACCCTTATAGCAACGCCACCATGTTGAATAATGCTTTACGTGCAGACACAGGACGTTGTATTACGACTCAAACTCTGCGCAATGGGCTGGATGATGCACACTCCCGACATCCATGGCGAGGTCCATCTTTACAATCACGACTCCATGCAGCGCGGTACAGATGGGCCCAACAACATGCAGAATGAACCACTCAGGATTGGCATCACTTTCTTTTCACCGATGAGTGTCGCATATGCCTTCAACCCAATAATCGTCGGAGACGTGTTTGGAGGCAACCCGGTCAGGCTGAACGCCCTAGACACACTGTCCAGCGAGTGCAGCAAGGTGGGGGTGGCATTGCTGTTTGGGGTGGCATTATGTGGGGTCGACGTATGTTCCTGGTTGTCATGGAAGGCGCCGTAACGGATGTACGGTATGTGAATGCCATCCTCCGACCGATAGTGCAACCATATCGGCAGTATATTGGCGAGGCATTTGTCCTCGTGGACGACAATTCGCGCCCCCATCGTGCACGTGTTGTGAATTAATTCCTTCAGGATTAGCTGAATGACGTTGATTCATGTAGGTTCCCACATAAACAAAGATTTACTACAAATACACACACACACACACACACACACACACACACACAAAAAATAATGTCGATTGGCATCATACGCCTACACGTCACGGTGTTGCTAGAGAAGTCTAGTCTAAGCGATGCATATTTGTCCGGACAGAAATAAAATGAGGATTGCTCTGGTCTGAAAAGTCCTTATAATTCTGGAGATACAATGTCGCAGCTGACCCTTACAGATACATTACATTACACCATTCTCCGTAGTAAATAATATACTTCGATGCATATACACATTCGCAGGTATTTTCGTGGTACGAAGAATCGACTTTACGCAGTACTCTTCCCACGCTTTTTGTTTCTTCGCTTTGCACAGATATGATTTAATAGCATTATATACTCATGGAAGGTAATTATTACCAAGCGACTGTATAACAATTACATAACTATTTCAGTCAGCTGATGACAGGGTCTTCAAAGTATCACAGACTGTCAGCAAAACCAACCGACCCAACGCTTGAAAGCTTCCAAAAGACCATTAGATAGCAAAAGCTTTTAACAGAACCTAATTCCTTCCTTTCGAGAGGTCTGGTGTCTGTCCTGAAGTTATTTTTCTTTGTTTATACAGTGAATTTTTTAAATGAGAAATTTTTTGAGTCTGTGACACTGACGCCTGCTTTTTTTATGCTGCCGGCACTAAACTTCATCTCATTTTTGCCACAGGGTTCTTGGTTTGCAGCAAGTCTTGTACTCTCTCAAACGCAATTAATTTTGTGTGAATTTCTATTACCGGTTTGTTATTATTACTGAAATTGTTGCTTTGTAGATCGGAGGTAGCAGAAAGTTCATAGGGCAATAGCCTCTATGTAATTCTTTATAACTGTCGTTACTGTCAGCATATCCGAAGTACTACTGGCTCGTATGTTACCTGTTTACTGCAGAGCTATATCGCAACAGATTATTGTTACAAAGTGTGTTTGTTATGCGTTAAAAGCCTGAGGATACTGATTTGTTACTTATCAGATAGAGTAGCAAGTCATAGTGTCGAAGACGAACGCAATAATAAAAAAAAAAGTTGAAATCAAAACGCGTCCTTTGCAGCACCCCAAAAAATAATATTTGGAAAAAATGGAAAGAACAACTCAGTGAGGAACTAGAATAGAAAGTGAGGTTGTCAAAACTGGAAGGAAGTTGATAGAAAGAATGATCAATACAACTAAGCCAAATCCTTACCTGCAAAGCATCTCAAGATTCCTTAGACTTGTTCAGTAGAAAAAATAGAAAATAATGCTTGTGACAAATGAGAACCAGCCTGCAGAGGAATGTGACAGAATAAGACACGGCTCATATAAAGGTAATGGAAGCAGAGTCGTGGCTATAATCCGTGGCAATCTCGCACAGAATAAAGAAGATCGAAGTACCTGTAGAAACTCCAGATAAATCATATTGATGAACACAATATATTTATAAAATTTATGGTTAAATTATTGAAAAAGACTTAAGACAACCGAAGCTGTCGTTGTATATGACGAGTAGAGTGCCACAATGGAGCGCGTTACTTACAGCCTGCTAAAGTGTCATCAATGTCTCACCTTCCGACCACTAGACAGACTGTATGCCCTTAACAGTCTCCATTCAACTTCAAAACTGCAACATCCTCAGATATTACGAAATGAAATTGTTAGGAACTCTACGGTACCAGGTCGTGCGGGATAGCGGAGCGGTCTTAGGCGCTGCTGTCATGAACTGTGCGGCTGGCCCGGCGGAGGTTCGAGACCTCCCTCGGGCATGGGTGTGTGTGTTTGTCCTTAGGATAATTTAGGTTAAGTAGTGTGTAAGCTTAGGGTCTGATGTCCTTAGCAGTTAAGTTCCACAAGATTTCACACACATTTGAACATTTGCACAGTACCACAGCTGAACATACACCACTGATTACTGTTAGATTTTTCTCATAATGAGAGTATTAAAGGGCGACCTGCTATGATTGTTAAAAACCCATTCAAAAGTCAAGATCGCACAAAATATCTTTCGATCAAGACAACCGGTCTGAATAGTCTTAGCTGTCTTCTTCAGATGTTAAACATTTTGTTGTGGTAATACATGTTAGTTTTACGCTGAACATCATGCACAAATATCGAACATCATGCACTAGATGTCGAGTGCATAAAACTCGGCACATTACGAACATTTGTCATCGCTAAACTATATAAAAACACACAGCACGTTGTCCAAAAGGCCATGAGCAATACGTATATGGACATGGCCTTTTGGTCAAGGTGCTGTGTGTTTTTAAATATTTTAGGAACGACAAACCTTTGTACACTACTGGCCATTAAAATTGCAACGAAGATGACGTGCTACAGACGCAAAATTTAACCTAGAGGAAGAATATGCTGTGATATGCAAATGATTAGCTTTTCAGAGCATTCACTTAAGGTTGGCGCCGGTGGCGACACCTACAACGTGCTGACAAGAGGAAAGTTTCGAACCGATTTCTCCCACATTAACAGCAGTTGACCGGCGTTGCCTGGTGAAACGTTGTTGTGATGCCTCGTGTAAGGAGGAGAAATGTGTACCATCACGTTTCCGACTTCGCTGAAGGTCGGATTGTAGCCTACCGCGATTGCG
This sequence comes from Schistocerca piceifrons, assembly GCF_021461385.2. Lineage (NCBI taxonomy): Eukaryota > Metazoa > Arthropoda > Insecta > Orthoptera > Acrididae > Schistocerca > Schistocerca piceifrons. The sequence goes on along the minus strand of NC_060138.1, from coordinate 552,690,560 downwards.
GTTTATCGTGTCGCCACATTGCTGCTCGCGTTGGTCGAGAACCAATGACTGTTAGCAGAATATGTAATCGGTGGGTTCAGGAGGGTAATACGGAACGCCGTCCTGGATCCCAACGGTCTCGTATCACTAGCAGTCGAAATGACAGGCATCTTATCCGCATGGCTGTAACGGATCGTGCAGCCACGTCTCGATCCCTGAGTCAACACATGGGGACGTTTGCAAGACAACCATCTGCACGAACAGTTTGACGACGTTTACGGCAACATAGACTATGAGCTCGGAGACCATGGCTGCGGTTACCCTTGACGCTGCATCACAGACAGGAGCGCCTGCGATGGTGTACTCAACGACGAACCTGGGTGCACGAATGGCAAAACGTCATTTTTTCGGATGAATCCAGGTTCTGTTTACAGCATCATGATGGTTGCATCCGTGTTTGCTGACATCGCGGTGAACGCACATTGGAAGCGTGTATTCCTCATCGCGATACTGGCGTATCACCCGGCGTGATGGTATGGGGTGCCATTGGTTACACGTCTCGGTCACCTCTTGTTCGCATTGACGGCACTTTGAACAGTGGACGTTACATTTCAGATATGTTACGACCCGTGGCTCTACCCTTCATTCGATCCCTGCGAAACCCTACATTTCAGCAGGATAAAGCACGACCGCTTGTTGCTGGTCCTGTACGGGCTTTTCTGGATACAGAAAATGTTCGACTGCTGCCCTGGCCAGCACATTTCCAGATTTATCACCAATTGAAAACGTCTGGTCAATGGTGGCCGAGCAGCTAGCTCTTTACAATACGTCAGTCACTACTCTTGATGAACTGTGGTATCGTGCTGAATCTGCATGGGCAGCTGTACCTGTACACGCAATCCAAGCTCTGTTTGACTCAATGGCCAGGCGTGTCAAAGCCTTATTACAGCCGGAGGGGATTGTTCTGGGTACTGATTTCTCAGGATCTATGCACCCAAACTGCGTGAAAATGTAATCAAAAATGGTTCAAATGGCTCTGAGTACTATGGGACTTAACTTCTAAGGTTATCAGTCCCCTAGAACTTAGAAGTACTTAAACCTATCCAACCTAAGGACATCACACACATCCATGCCCGAGGCAGAGACTGTAGCGCCTAGAACCGCTCGGCTACCCCGACCGGAGAAAATGTAATTACATGCCAGTTCTAGTATAATATATTTGTCCAATTAATACCCGTTTATCATCTGCATTTCTTCTTGGTGAAGCAATTTTAATGGCCAGTAGTGTAATATGCTGAGTTTTATCCACTTGACATATTGCGCCTGAGGATCAGCGTAAAATGAACATGTTTTACTACAAAAAGACGTTTAAGACCTGAAGATGACAGCAAAGACTGTTGAAACCTGGTGTCTTGGATAAAAAATATTTTGTGCGATTTTGGCTTTTGAATACTTTTTAATGATTACTGTTAGTATTCCAATGCGCAGTTTCCAAGAAAAGTTGAGACACCTGTTATCTGTTCTCACATAGGTCTCCTATAAAGATCGTGACAGAAATCAGAGAAAGTCAAGCTCAAACGAATGCTTATCATCATTCACTGAAAGGGTCTTTCTTGAATGGAACAGAAAAGGTGGAAATAGCGATATGTGTTCTCCACCATATACCTCAAGCCGATTTCTAAATATCGGTGTAAATTCACATCTAACATTTTAGGTTCCTTAATAGACACGAATTTTTTTTTTCCTTTAAGTAACTTCGGGTGCGTTTAAAAGTTTACATTTCATGGGTGAAATCAGGAAAATCGCGTTCTGACGTGCTTAATGGAACGTTACGAAATCTAGACTGCTGAAGTGATTGCTTCGATGGACTTCGATTTATCAAGAGAATGGCACTGATTGTCGTATTCTTTGTGCGATTCGGTACATTAATATAATAATTAATAATTAAGAATGTGGCGCCATGTTTCCCCATACACTTCATAGGCAGTAACTAAAAGTGTAGCGTTCCTATTTGAGAATGATGCAGAACTGACAGCTGCGCAATGACCCAACCTTCCATTTTTATAGGGCATTAACAATGTACGTATACAATGTGTTGTATCGTGGTAATAGAGTGAAAATTTCGCGCAGTGTTTTCGACGATGCTTCGTCTTGTCAGCCTCCCCTAAACTTGTCAGAAGGTTTCGATTGTACGTTCCTGTGATGAGTGCCACTTAAAGAACGCTGTTAGGACGACACCAAAAAGCACTCAGCATCCCCTTGCCCGATGATCCTTTGATCATCGCCTTTTCAGCGGTGGTGAATCGACGTTTCCATTGCTTACTTTGATGATTTTCTCATGTCATAGTGATGCACCCAACACTTGTTCATAGTGATTAGGCGGTTAAAGAAGTCATCTGGATTGACCTGACTTTTCACTACTGCAGCGGATCAGCAGGCTTTTTGATGTGAACAAGCAGTCACGTAATCCCGCTTGTGGCGGCATTTTTCGTGTTACGAATACAGTGCAAGATCACCAAATGGTATCATGTATCGATACAACCCCATGGGCGTCGTTACATTGGTAATGGAATGAGAAATTTTCTACTGATGCCAGTAGCGATTACATGAGATCCGTTGAACCACACCTCCATCAGCTCTGTACAACGAGAACCGTATACCACCGCAATATACATTACGTGGTCAAAAGTATCAGGACACCCCCAAAACAACATACGTTTTTCGTATTAGGTGTATTTTGTTGCCACCTCCTGCAAGGTACTCCATATCTGCGACCTCGGTAGTCATCAGACATCGTGAGAGAGCAGAATTGAAAGCTCCACGGAACTCATGGACTTCGAATGTGGTCAGGTAATTTGGTGTCACGTGGGTCATACGCCTGCACGCGAGATTTCCACACTCCTAAACATCCCTAGGTCCACTGTTTCTGACGTGATAGGAAGTGGAAACTTGAAGGGACACTTACTGCACAAAATCATACAGGCTGACCCCATCTGTTGACTGACAGAGACCGCTGAATGTTGAAGAGGATCGTAATGTGTAATAGCCAGACATCTATCGAGACGATCACACAGGAATTCCAGACTGCATCATGATCCACTGCAAGTACTATGACAATTAGGCGGATGGTGAGAAAACGTGGATTTCACGGTCGAGCGGCTGCTCCTAAGCCAGACATCAAGCCGGGAAATGCCAAACGACGCCTCACTTGGTGTGAGGAACGTAAATATTGGACGACTGAACAGTGGAAAAACATTATACGGGGTGACAAATCGCGGTACACAATGTGGCGATCAGATGGCAGGTTGTGGGTATAGCGAATACCTGGTGAACGTCATCTGCCAGCGTGTGTAGTGCCAACAGTGAAATTCGGAGGCTGTGGTGTTATGGTGTGGTCGCGTTTTTCATGGAAGGGGTTTGCACCCCTTGTTGTTTCGCGTGGCACTATCACAGCACAGGCCTACATTGGTGGTTTAAACACCTTCTTCCTTGCTAGTGTTGAAGAGCAATTCGGGGATGGCGATTGCATCTTTCAACACGATCGAGCACCTGTTCCTATTGCACGGTCTGTGGAGGAGTCGTTACACGACAATAACATCCCTGTAATGGACCGGCCTGCACAGAATCCTGACCTGAATGCTACTGAACACATTTAGGATGTTTTGGAACGCCGACTTCGTGCCAGGCCTCACCGACCGACATCGATACCTCTCCTCAGTGCAGCACTCCGAGAAGAATGGGCTGCCTTTCCCCAAGAAACCTTCCAGCACCCGATTGAATGTATGCCTGCGAGAGTGGAAGTGTCATCAAGGCTAAGGGTGGGCCAACACCATATTTAGTTCCAGCATTACCGATGGAGGGCGCCACGAACTCGTAAGTCATTTTCAGCCAGGTGTTCGGATACTTTTGATCACATAGTGTAGGACGGCCGGTGGCAGCCGTTCAGCCCAACTTGGGCTCTGAGCCATTTCGCTATGGGAGGCTAGGCAGATGCCATCTAGTTGTGCGTAACGACGTCTCGTTCGTGCTTCAATGCAGAGAGACTCTTTCTTGTTGATACTGAGAGCTAGAGTTTATTTCTTGTCGCATTATTTGTAACGGATCTTCATAAGTTTAGAGAAAAACAAGTTAAGTAAATCTTATGTTTACTGTGTTATCTTGTTTACTAATTATTTCTGCTCCTATCCAACTTTCCTACAACGACAGTTGCCGCAACTCTCTGTAGCCACCTCACTTTCCGTAGTGTGCAGAGTCGAAGACACACTTGAAAAACTGGTCCACAACTTATTTCCCGTGTTTCTACTACTGCCTCGACGGTGACAAGCCGGTCTTCGAAGACCAGGACTTCTCTTTTGGTTCCTGGATGTTCAGAGGGAGGTGGTCTGGCACCTCGTACTTCGTCATATAGGCTTGTCTGACTTCATGGGACGCGTCTTCGTCAACTAAAAACTGTGGCATATGGTGGTGTATGAAACGAAATGAAGTCGTGTAGTATCTGGCTGATTATCTTTCTTTGAAGAACACTTCTGGCCTGCTTCCCTACCCTTTTTCATTCCTTGTTTGTATACATTTCTAATGACCTTAATAAAACAAGGCATGGTCCTTAGTACGCTGTATTGCAAAGGATCTTTGTTTAAATTGAACGAAAATCTAATAACCTATCGATGGTCTGTTACAACCTAATCTTTCCTTTCTTTCTCCACCTATCTCCCAAGTGATGACAAAAGGACATAAGGACAACAGTGTATGACACGTGACAGCTGTTGCAGGATGACCTATTTAAATCTCAACCGAGCCAGGTGCACAGTGGTTAGCACAATGGACTCGCATTCGGCACGACTACAGTTCACGTCACGTCTGGCCATCCGTATTTAGTTTTTCCATGACTTCCCTAAATCACTCCTGGCAAATGCTGGGGTGGTTCCTATTAAGAGTGCATGGCCGATTTTCTTCCCCATCCTTTCGTAATCAGAGCTTCTGCTCCGTCTTTAGTGACCGCGCTGTCGATGGGACGTTTAATCTTCCATCTTTTATTTAAAGCTTGAGGTTTTTTATGTTTTGGGTAAATGGTTAACTTTCTATTTCGTACACAATAAGTCTCCGAAAAACAATAAGTACCATCACTGAGTCATTATGCAAAGCAGCCGAGGTCCTTGAAATATTTTCATCTATGACTCACCTTGGACAGTGAACCATGAAGTCTGTATACGTTTCCGTGATATTGCAGCTAAATATTCACAACAGAAGAACAAACCCCAGTTATTGGCTCAAATGGCTCTGAGCACTATGGGACTCATCTGCTGTGGTCGTAAGTCCCCTAGAACTTAGAACTACTTAAACCTAACTAACCTAAGGACATCACACACATCCATGCCCGAGGCAGGATTCGAACCTGCGACCGTAGCGGTCGTGCGGTTCCAGACTGTAGCGCCTTTAACCGCTCGGCCACTCCGGCCGGCAAACCCCAGTTATTTGTGCTCGTCTGCGCAGGAATGCATACCAACAGGACGGAAGGATTACACCTGTATATTTAAGAAGTCACGTCACTCAAGACTGGCAATCAAGAACTGGCTTAGCAGATTCAAGCGTACAGGTAATGCTGTTGATGAGGAACGTTCTCTCATATGTCAAGAAATGCTGAACGACATAGAAGATGTGATCGCACGCAGCCCCTTCGTATCTACTAGGACACTATGCGATGTGGTTATTCCACAACACACAATGCGATGCACATGCATATCACGTTCACATTCTACGTAAGATTGTGGTTGAGAGCTGTGCAGCCTGATAGGCTATGTGATATGATCTGTTAAAGGTTATGGAAAATGAGAATCTCGGAGCACATGCGTTGTTCAGTGATGGAGCAACATTGCAAACCTGTGGGCATCTGAATAGCCACAGTTGCAGAATCTGGGCAAAGCCCCCCCCCCGCCCCCCCACTCCAAGAGTGGTAACGAAACACGCCCAGAGTGAATGTATAGTTAAGGATGACGCTTTATGTTTTTATGTTTCCGAAGAAAATATTTACATGAGACTCATGGCACGGTGCCTTGGAAATCTTTTCGGGGCTACAGTTGCTGAAAGATGGGATTAAAGATCAAGTTGTTTTGCAGCAGAATGAGACACCACCCCTTCCATCTTAATAGTCAGTAACTACCTGGAAGCAGCTCTTCCCTGTAGATGGATTGGACGTGGTTCTCAAAAACTTTGGACGCCTCGCCCTTCAGACCTGCCTCACGCCGCCCCCCTCCCCTAGATTTTTTGCACAGGAGTTCATAGAGGCTAAAGTGTGCCAGATGAAAATTAACAGCGTATCGGAATTGAAACAACGAATTAGAGATGCAGTTCATCTCATTTCCCCAGCAATGCGGAACAGAATGTCGCGGCCTTTGGAGTAGCTACAGCTAGAGTTGGACGCCAATCAGTCTGATCTTTGTTTCTATTGTGATACACGTTGCATTTTATATCGTAGATGTTTAATAGTAACTTCGTCTCCATAGAGATATATAGGGACTTTATATTCACCCTGAAGTAAAATGTCACAGTGTTTGTGCTCTGCCGCAGTGCTGTCGACGCCGCACCCAGGATTTGAATAGAAAGTTCACTGTGCTTCGGAGACAAGCGAGTTAGGCGGCAGTTACATCAGTTAGACGCGTTCAATAGCGAACGTGTTCTGGAATTGTGGTACGCTAGCTGGACGGCCATATGTTCCTGTTAGGCGCCGTATCTGATGTTTGGACATTATCGCTGGTGATAGCAATACGAACAGACAGAGGATTCCGCGCGCACATCATTTGCGCAGCCACGAACCGCTAGAAGAGGGGACTGGCGGTTTGCCCCACAACTGCGAACACGCCAAGCTGCTACGACTGCTTCGATTAAATTAGACGTGATGTCCTCTATGCAGCACAATGTGAAGGCCAATACCGATGCGAGACTGACTGCAACTGACTGACTTCACTGTACGGCATTTAACTCCAATCGCGTCGTGGACGGTAGTTACACAGCCGTGCAGAATGTCAGTGGATCGTACTTAGTGTGTCCTGATAGAAACGATCAACCTATTCGTCTATCCAAGCAAGGTCAAGAAAAAAGTTCGTTGTTAGTTTGTAGGCTTATGCAACCGGAAACAGTTCGCCCAACTATTTCTTGGTTTATTAGACAGCGTCATTTGTAAAAGTTTTAAACTAACATTTAGCCAGTGCGACAAGTTTCAGAGCATATGAGGCTACAGGCGATGCGAACGAGAAGTCCGTTAAAGGAGCACTACATTAGTATTGCACACCCTGAAGAGCGCGACCCACAAGAGTCTCCGTAACGTTGATTCTTCATTTTACAATGTAACATGGTCTATAACTCTACATTTGTCTCAGCATAATGTAATATATCTGTTATCTTCCTGTGTCTCAAAGTCCTTGACAAGCATACATTCTCATTTTGTAATACTTTGAACAATATACTCGCTATTACTAGCTGAAATTTGTTGAAGTCAGACAGCTGGTTACATGTTCCATACATAATATGAACGATTCTTATCGAAACGATGTGGAACGAGTCATTTTATTGGATTGTGTGTGGGACGTAACTGCTAAGGTCATCAGTCCCTAAGCTTACACACTACTTAAACTAAATTATCCTAAGGACGAACACACACACCCATGCCCGAGGGAGGACTCGAACCTCCGCCGGGATCAGCCGCACAGTCCATGACTGCAGCGCCCTAGACCGCTCGTCTAATCTCGCGCGGATTTTACTGGATATATGCGGATGATCAGCGCTAAAATTAATGAACAGTAGTATGTCTATGTTCGTTCTGGAACACTTTGAAGACATATATACGCAACGAGGACGCTAACTACACCACACCGTAACCATCTGAGTCATCGCGCTCTGGCCGTTGTCCAAGGTCGGGCAGCCGTCCAGATGAGTCGGTTACGTACACCCACATACACACATACACACACACACACACACACACACACACACATACACACACACACACACACACACACACACACACACACACACATACGCACATACCCACTCACCCACCCACACACACACACACACACACACACACACACACACACAATGTTTACAATTAAAGTTTTCAAATGTACTTTGATTTGTTTCTTTAAAAGACACACACATGCACATACACACACACACACACACACACATACACACACACACACACACACACACACACACACACACACAATGTGTGTTCATCTGGCTGGTCAAATGGTTCAAATAGCTCTGAGCATTATGAGACTTAACATCTATTGTCATCAGTCCCCTAGAACTTTTAACTACTTAAACCTAACTAACCTAAGGACATCACACACAACCATGCCCAAGGCAGGATTCGAACCTGCGACCGTAGTGGTCACGTGGTTCCAGACTGAAGCGCCTAGAACCGCACGGCCACACCGGCTGGCTCTGGCCAGTCAGCTGCTCCACAGTTGCATGGCTACTCGCCTGTACACATCTCCACAGCTGTCATTCACCTCCGTCATCTATGGCCCGTAATGCACTATAGCTGCTTCGTCGCCGCTTTTGGGTAGTGCCTTTTTTCCTTGCACGGTATACTTTAACCATGGCAGCAAGCAAACTCAGCCGTTTCGGTAATGCTTCCACCCTTGGCCCAGAAGCCAATGATGAAACCCCCCTGGACGTCAGATAAATCACTCCGTTTCCGCATTATGCAAACGACTGCACTTTTTCCGCTTTATATACCCTCCACTGCTAGTGTTCCCACCTACCGTCTGTGAGTGGTTATTGCACGTTGACCTAGAACGTAGCCGGTGGTCACATTATTGTCACTGGATCATGTATTTTGGGCATTGCCATGTATATTAGCTGTGGTGCCGTTGAAACTCTATTAGTAATTACTATGTAGGACGTAAGGGAACGCGTATGACGTTCCGTCTCTCACAATAGTGGAATTCTTATTGGCAACCAAGATCGTTTCCTCTCATATGGTCTGGAGGACGACTATCCCTGTATTTCCGAAAAGGTTCGTAGGTAATTACTTACAGTTTGCTGTGATCTGCGTTTCCTCTCATCTAGTCTGGAGGTCGCACTGCCCCTATATTTCCGAAATATAAGTACAATTTAGTATTCCGAACTGAGTGGAGATAGGTGGCCTTTGCAGATGAATCGTGTTCCATCAGACAGATAGCCGTGGGCGTGTATGGCGAGATACGTCTGAGAGCAACACTTTCAGGTTGGAGGATGGAGCTTTATTCTTCGGGGAATGTTTTGTGGCATACATTGGGTGATCTCGTCATTCTGGAAGGCGTAATGGATCAACAAAAGTACGCATCTATCCCTGAGGGACCATGTCCTCTCCTAAAGGCAGTTTGTTTTTCCTAGGCATGATGGCATCTATGAGCAGGACAATGCAACGTGTCACACAGCTCGCAGTGTACGTGCGTGGTTTGAAGAGCACCAGGATTTGTTTAGCGTACTCCCATGGTCACCAAACTCCCAGATTTTAAGCCCAATTGAGAATCTATGGAACCACCTCGATGAGGGAGCTCATGTTATGGATTCTGAACCGAGAAATCTAACCCAGGTGACCACAGCACTGGAGTCGGCATGACTCCACATCCCTATCAGTACATTCCAAAACCTAGTTGACTCTCTTGCTGTGTATGTTCTCGCAACGGTCTGCACCGCAAAAGGTGGTTATTCAGGCTTTTGACAGGAGGTCACATTAATGCGACTGGAAAGTACATTGTTGTGGTCTTTGGAATGAAGCCGCACGTGTTCACGCTAGTATAGCCTGTGCGAACCTCTTCTTCTCTGTAACTACGCAGTTTGCACCCAGTTGAACATGCTTAATGTAGGCAAGTCTCGGTTTCCCTCCTCAATTTTTACTCCTGAAACTTACTATAATTACCAAATTGACATTTCTGTGATGCCTCAGGATGGGCTTACCAGCTGATTTCTTCTTCCAGCGAAATTATGTCGTAATTTTCTTTTCTCAGCAATACAAGTTAAAAACTCTTCGTTGGTTATCGAATGTACCTGTATAATCTATAGCGTTCTTCTATAAAACTGTCGTTGTGTTGTTGTATTCTTCAGTCCAAAGACTGGTTTGATGCAGCTCTCCATGGTACTCTATTTTGTGCAAGCCTCTTCATCTCCGAGCAACTACTGCAGCCTACATCCTTCTAAATCTGCTCACTGTATTCACCCCTTGGTCTCCCTCTACTATTTTCACTCCCCACTCTTCTCTCCAGTGCTATATTGGTGATCCTTTGATGCTTTGGAATGCGCCCCACCAACCGACCTTTTCTTTTGGTCAGGTTGTAGCACAAATATCTCTTCCCCACAAAAGAAACCAAACAAATATCTCTTCTTCCCAATTCCGTTCAGTACCTCTTCATTAGTTACATGATCTAACCACATAACCTTCAGCATTCTTCTGTAGAACCACATCTCAAAAGCATCTATTCCCTTTTTGTCTAAACTGATTATCGTCCACGTTCCACATCCACACATGGTTACACTTCAGACTATTACTTTCAGAAAGGATTTACTGTGACATAAATCTGTATTCGATGTTTACAAATTTTTCTTCTTCAGAAACGCTTTTCTTGCTATTGCCAGGCCACATTTTATATCCTCCCTACTTCGACCATCGTCAGTTATCTGGTTTCCCAAATAGCAAAACTCGCCTGCTACTTTAAGTCCTTCATTTCATAATATAATTCCCTCGGCATTACTTGATTTAATTCGACTACACTCCATTATCCTCGTTTTGCCTTTGTTGATCTTCATCCTATATCCTCCCTTCAAGACACTGTCCGTCCCATTCAACTGCTCTTGCAAGTCCTTTGCTGTCTCTGCGAAAATTGCAGTGTCACTGGCAAACCTCAAAGTTTTTATTTCTTCTCCCTGAACTTTAATTACTACTCCAAATTTTTCTTTTGTTTCGTTTACAGCTTGCTTATTATACATTTTGAATAACATCTGTGATAGACTACAACCCTTCCACATTCCCTTCTCAACCACTGCTCCCCTTTTGTGCCCCTCGGCTCTTATAACTGCCTTCTGGTTTCTGTACAAATTGCCAATACCCTCTTGCTCCCTGTATTTTACCCTTGCAACCTTTAGAATTGAGAGTATTCCAGTCAACATTGTCAAAAGCTTTCTCTAAGTTTACAAATGCTATAAACGTAGGTTTTATCTTTCCTTAACCTATCTTGTATCACACCTGTCAAAGCCTGCTTTCTTTGGGATTGGAATTATTATATTCTTCTTGAAGTCTGAAGGTATTTTGCTGTCTCATGCGTCTTGCCCACCAGATGGAAGAGTTTTGTCATGGCTGGCTCACCCAAGGCTATCGGTAGTTCTAACAGAATGTTGTCTACTCCTGGGACCTTGTTTCGACTTAGGTCTTTTAGTGCTCTGTCAAATTCTTCACGCAGTATCATATCTCCCATTTGATCTTTATCTACGTCCTCTTCCATTTCCATAATATTGCCTTCAAGTACATCACCGTTTTATACACTCACTATATACTCCTTCCATCTTTCTGCTTTCCCTTCCTTGCTTAAGATGGGTTTTCCACCTGAGCTCTTGATATTCATACAAGTGGTTCTCTTTCCTCCGAAGGTCTCTTTAAGTTTCCTTTATGCAGCATCTATCTTACCACTAGTAATATACGCCTCTACATCCTTACATGTGTCCTCTAGCCATTCCTGCTTAGTCATTTTGCATTTCCTGTCGATCTCATTTAGACGTTTGTATTCCCTTTCACCTGCCTCATTAATTGCATTTTTTTATATTTTCTCCTTTCATCGATTAAATTCAATATCTCTTGTGCTAGCCATGGACTTCTACTAGCCCGTATCTTTTTACATAATTGGTCCTCCGTTGCCTTCATTATTTCGTCTCTCAAAGCCACCCACTCTTCTTCTACTGTATTCATTTCCCCTGCTTTTGTTAGTCGTTCCCTAATGCTCCCTCTGAAACTCTGTACAGCTCTGGTTCTTTTAGTTTATCCAGGTCCTACCTCTGTAAATTCCAGCCTTTTTGCAGTTTCTTCGGTTTTAATCTGCAGTTCATAACCAATAAAATGTGGTCAGAGTCCACATCTGTCCCTGGAAAAGCCTTTCAATTTAAAACCTGGTTCCGAAATCTCTGTCTTACCATTATATAATCAATCTGAAACCTTCTAGTGTCTCTAGGTCTCTTCCACGTATATAATCTTCTTTCTGTAACACTATTGTTCAAATATTCTCTCCTTACCTAAACTGAGAAATGAATTCATGGCACTTTAATTCATATTCGATGTACGCAAATGTTGTGTTTTGAGAAATGCTAATCTTGCTAATTCGAAAGCTTTCATTTCTTCTCTTTGAAGTTTAATTCCCTTTTCAAATGTCTCCTTTTTGCCTATATTATATGCTCAATGTACAGATACAGTATCATAGAAGATAGATTTGTTGTTACATCAACGCGGACTGTTCAACGTGCCTACGAAGCTCAAAAATTGACAGGAATGTCTGTTGTCAGTAAACGCAGATCCGTTTCAACGAGTTTTCGAGCAAAGATTGCGAAGAGATATCCGTTTTATAAACAAAGACTGTCTTTTCTTGCTGCAGTGTATTTTATTTCCTTTAGACGTGTCTTGCATTTTACTTTAATGCATCTTCAGTGGGATAGTTCTTGGAATCGGCGTTTCTTCTCATCTGGTCACATGTTGGAGGTGGCACTTTAACTTGACTTACGAAAAATAAGCACGTTTTCATATTCCGAATTTTCTTCTCGACAATTTTCATATTGTTTGCCCTTATTGCTGTGGAGCACTAGTAGTCTTCTGTCACTAGTTGTAGATATTTTAATTAAATTTGTGATTTAAAGTCTTAACTTCTGTGAGTTCTGAACTCACAGCATTAATTTCGTTATTCAAATTCTCTTTACTAAATGCGACTGACTTTTCGTCACTGCCAGTAGTTATGTTACGGATTTTGTCTACTTCATTGTTCAATACGTTGCACTAGATCCGTACGCCGTTAACCATTATATTCATCGATTTTTGTCCTTCTTGCTTGTATTATTGATTTTAATGATCTCATAATTTTGCGCCTGTGCTTTCTAAAGAGCTTTACTAACCAGTTCAGTTATTTGCTTGCATTTTTCTGTCAACGTGGGTCCGAAATTCTTCGGTTTCGATTTCGATTTCTTCGCGTTTGACTTTACTTCCCTCTCTGAGCTGATCATGTTTTTCATCGAACATCTCAGTAAGCTCAGATCGCAAATTATTGACAGTATACGTTAACGTGTTCAATTTAGTTTTGATTTTCTCCTGAATTTGTTTGTTTACCTCCCACATTTCTTTGTTTTCGTCCCGAACAGATTGTAATTGCCTTTGCGATTCTTTCATTTTGTCGTCCATCATTAATTCCATTTCCCCTAATACCTGAGTAGCGACGTTATTACTAACACTAGTGGTCCCCTTTTTGTTGAGTAGCCAACGGTGTTGAACTAGGCTTGGACAGATGTTTTCAATAAGCATCAAGTTAAAGAGAGATGCAAGCTGTGATTGCTGATGAGCTTCATCGTCCTTGCCATTGAACGTATCCTAGGTGGGCAGTTATCACAAAAGGATTTGGCAACCTCCATCAAGCATACTTGATAGACATGATCGCATATTCGAAATGGAATTCTGGATATAAATATTAACAGTGGTTGATGTTTATTCCAAATACGCATGGGTTGCTGCTCTGAAGACTAAAGGCGATGTTGCAGCTGCAAACGCGCTTAAAAAAATTTACACAGAAAGAAGGCGGGTTCCAGTACACTTACAAACTGATCTTGGGAAATAATTCCACAATACTAGTTTCAAAAAGTTAATGCAACATCTCAGAATTAATCATTAGTCCACTTTTACAAATATGAAAGCTTCTGTAGTTGAACGTTTCAGCAGAACTCTCAAGAGTCTTATGTTCAGAAAATTTACTGCTCAGGGCTCCTACAAATTGATTAATACTGTACAAGGATTCGTAAAGCAATATAATCACACGAAACCCAGGACAATTAAAATGCAGCCAACAGAGGTGTATAATAAAATCAAAATGATCGATCCACGCCCTTCGAAACTTAAAATTGGCTATTATGTCAGTATTAGCAAACAGAAGACAGTCTTTGACAAAGGATACACTGCAAAATAGTCAACGGAAATTTTCAGAATACGTAAAGTGCAGTTTCTCAGATGCAGATATTGGCGGTACGTTTTCCATTTTCAAAATTTGCGAGGTTGCAAGCGAGCTCTTACCTGCTACCTTTTTGGTTTGGTTCCCATTACTGCAAGGGGTGGGGAATCTTGGCTGCTACATTTCTCCTTGCCGCCGCCACTCTTCTGGTAAAGTCGAAGGATAGCGACAGACTTGATCAATCGTGGTACACAGGACGTGGTACACAGAAAGAACTATCTCCGTGGTACTTAAGCCGAACTTTGTCAGTCGTTGTGCGATCGACCTATTTCCGTTGTACACAAGTCGAACTAACCTACACTTGCACAACACACTGGAAAAACGACACACGCAAGGTGTTTTATGCTCCTCAACCGGCCTAAACCGACCCTTTTAATACTTGACCTGATAATTCGTAAGAAAGGGAAGTTCACAACATGCCCATATTAAATTATGCAAATTTTAACCTCTTGTACACACACATACAGAGAAAAGTGTAATTGTAAATATTGTGTATGTATGTATGTGTGTGTGTGTGTGTGTGTGTGTGTTCAAAAAATGGTTCAAATGGCTCTGAGCACTATGGGACTTAACTGCTGTGGTCATCAGTCCCCTAGAACGTAGAACTACTTAGACGTAACTAACCTAAGGACATCACACACATCCATGTCCGAGGCACGATTCGAACCTGCGACCGTAGCGGTCACGCGGTTCCAGACTGTAGCGCCTAGAACCACTCGGGCCGGCAGTGTGTATGTATGTGTGTAAATGTGTGTGTGTGTGTGTGAGAGAGAGAGAGAGAGAGTGTGAGTGTGTGTGTACTGATCACAGAGAAAACTGTAATTGTAAACATTGTGTGTGTGTGTGTGTGTGTGTGTGTTGAAACGGATCTGCGTTTACTGACAACAGAAATTCCTGTCAGTTTTAGAGCTTCGTAGGCACGTTGAACAGTCCGCGTTGATATATCAACAAATCTATCTGGACGGTTGCCCGACCTTGGACAATGGCGAGAGCGCGATGACTCAGATGGGTACGGTGCGGTGTCGTAAGCGTCCTCGTTGCGTATATACGTCTTCAAAGTGTTCCAGAACGAACATAGACATACTACTATGAACACATTATCTTTTTTTATTCTACTCATCTAATACACTTGAACGATGAGTATTTTCTTTACTGGCTACCAGTCAATAGAATAGAAGGCTGAGCCACTGGCAGCTTTAATAATGGGTAATAAAGCACTCAAGGATTCTTCTTCCATCTCTCATTCCAATTATGAGCTTATATTCTCGTTTATTCTAGCACCTTCTATTCATTTCTCTACCATTGCGTTTCAATATCCCGTGATTATCAGGTCTTCATCTTCTTTTTACATACTTAGTTAACCAATCAGTGCCTTCATACACTCTGTACACTCTATCTCTTCATCTTCTGCTTGTAATGTCGGCATGTTTAACAGAAATATTGTGCTTTCACGGGCCCGTTTAGAATTACTTGCTGTTTGCCTTATCTTCCTGTTCACAAAGAATCCTACTCCTGTTATGGAATTTACTGCTAACATTGATAGGGCCTTAAACTTTTATCTTCTTCCCATATCAGTTTACTGAAGGCAACTATACCTAGATGGTATGGCTTCTGCCAGACATAGTCGTTGTCGGTACACTAAACCCGCATATCCCTAATCCCCTTCCGTTCTGTACTGCACATGTTACTCGTTGTAGGTAACAAGTGATGTTTTTCCAAGTTTCGAATTTTGTTCAGCGCATTCGGTGACCTTCATTTACCCGCACATACATTTTCGCTGCCCCTTTTTTCATAGCTTCCCACAAAAACATATAAATCCAAATAGTAATATACACTCTTGGAAATTGAAATAAGAACACCGTGAATTCATTGTCCCAGGAAGGGGAAACTTTATTGACACATTCCTGGGGTCAGATACATCACATGATCACACTGACAGAACCACAGGCACATAGACACAGGCAACAGAGCATGCACAATGTCGGCACTAGTACAGTGTATATCCACCTTCCGCAGCAATGCAGGCTGCTATTCTCCCATGGAGACGATCGTAGAGATGCTGGATGTAGTCCTGTGGAACGGCTTGCCATGCCATTTCCACCTGGCGCCTCAGTTGGACCAGCGTTCGTGCTGGACGTGCAGACCGCGTGAGACGACGCTTCATCCAGCCCCAAACATGCTCAATGGGGGACAGATCCGGAGATCTTGCTGGCCAGGGTAGTTGACTTACACCTTCTAGAGCACGTTGGGTGGCACGGGATACATGCGGACGTGCATTGTCCTGTTGGAACAGCAAGTTCCCTTGCCGGTCTAGGAATGGTAGAACGATGGGTTCGATGACGGTTTGGATGTACCGTGCACTATTCAGTGTCCCCTCGACGATCACCAGTGGTGTACGGCCAGTGTAGGAGATCGCTCCCCACACCATGATGCCGGGTGCTGGCCCTGTGTGCCTCGGTCGTATGCAGTCCTGATTGTGGCGCTCACCTGCACGGCGCCAAACACGCATACGACCATCATTGGCACCAAGGTAGAAGCGACTCTCATCGCTGAAGACGACACGTCTCCATTCGTCCCTCCATTCACGCCTGTCGCGACACCACTGTAGGCGGGCTGCACAATGTTGGGGCGTGAGCGGAAGACGGCCTAACGGTGTGCGGGACCGTAGCCCAGCTTCATGGAGACGGTTGCGAATGGTCCTCGCCGATACCCCAGGAGCAACAGTGTCCCTAATTTGCTGGGAAGTGGCGGTGCGGTCCCCTACGGCACTGCGTAGGATCCTACGGTCTTGGCGTGCATCCGTGCGTCGCTGCGGTCCGGTCCCAGGTCGACGGGCACGTGCACCTTCCGCCGACCACTGGCGACAACATCGATGTACTGTGGAGACCTCACGCCCCACGTGTTGAGCAATTCGGCGGTACGTCCACCCGGCCTCCCGCATGCCCACTATACTCCCTCGCTCAAAGTCCGTCAACTGCACATACGGTTCACGTCCACGCTGTCGCGGCATGCTACCAGTGTTAAAAGACTGCGATGGAGCTCCGTATGCCACGGCAAACTGGCTGACACTGACGGCGGCGGTGCACAAATGCTGCGCAGCTAGCGCCATTCGACGGCCAACACCGCGGTTCCTGGTGTGTCCGCTGTGCCGTGCGTGTGATCATTGCTTGTACAGCCCTCTCGCAGTGTCCGGAGCAAGTATGGTGGGTCTGACACACCGGTGTCAATGTGTTCTTTTTTCCATTTCCAGGAGTGTATACAGTAGAAATTACGCGTTTATATAAAGCAAACCTGAAAGAGCCAGATCAAGGGTACCTCATGTCGATAATAGTTTTTCACGTGGATCAGTGACGCAGTACTTGTAATTAAATTACTTCAATTCCGATTTAGGTGAACGCTCCTTTTCTCCTTGACGTGAAAATTATCTTAAGCTACTTGCATAGGAGAAATACAATGTCCAGTAGTAATTCTTGGATAATACACTATGTATTGAATTTAAATGGGGAAAGGAGAAAATATAAACATTCTGCAAATGAACCAGTCTAAAGGGAACGCAGACACCTAAGAAAAGTGCAAAATGGCTATGCAAGAATGGCTAGTCGAAAAATGCAAAGAAGTTACAGCATGCACGATTATAGGAAATATACATAATGTAAAAGCGACCTTGGAAACAATATTATAAAAAGTGAAGATGAAATAGATGAGGATGAATTAGGAAGACTTTAACAGAACACTGCAAGACTTCGCAACATGGCTCCTAGCCTAGACGACATTTCCAAAGAATTATTGGAGTCCTTGGTGGAGCCAACTGTGATACAATTGTTCCACCTTACATGAAAGATTTGTGAGATAGCCAAATACATTCATACGGGGTCAGAGTGACAATTCGAGGTCCAAACAAGGCATGTGCTGACAGCTGTGTATATTGTCGAACCATCAGTACAGTACGCAATGGTTGTATAATGCTGACTCGAATTACACTGCCCAAAAAAGGTGAAGCAACAACAAAGGAAGAAATTAAATGAAATTTCACGGGGTGAAGGAATATGTGGTAGTATTTCAGTGACTGCAGAATCGAGCCACATTTACAAAGAACGTGGTAGAGTGTGCTCTCTTATCAGTATGGCGTTGCCCCCATGTGGCGTGGATGCGTGCACTGATACGGTTGGGAAGGATGTCATAAGACCGTTGTCTCCTCTCCTGGGGAACGCTGGCCCACAGATGTTGTAACTGGTTCTCGATGTCTCCTATATATCTAATACTGGGACAGAGTTGGCATCCTAGCTATTCCCAAACTGTTCTATCGGGAATAAATCTACAAATCTTTCTGGTCCCGTGACTACCTCAACTCATAGAGGCACGTGTCATGTGTCGACGGGTATTGTCCGGTTGTAAAATGAAACCACGATACTGTCGCAGCGGAGGTAGCACGTAAGGATGTTCGTGACGTGCCGTTGTACCTTCAGTGTTCCCCAATCACCACCAACCGTCACCTGTACCAAATGGCACCCCAGACTATAACGTCAGATGTAACACCGCCGCACATCCTCAAAAAATTCGACAAATGAGACCCTTCCCACGTCGCTACCATAATCACCGACGAAGGTCATCTGGAGCCATTTATTGGTGAATACAATACTAAAGCACTCATCAGCAGTCCATGCTCCCGATCACGTAGCAGTCTGTGGTGTTAACCGGAGACTACGCGAGGGACAATAATTCCCTAGTCCGCCTGCTACCAACCAATGATGCGAGACGACACAGAACAATCAGATGACAGGGTCAGATGTGAAGGAGTTACAGTGTGCTTCGTGTATAACATTGCAATCCTCCCTTACCGTGGCCAGATGTAGTCCACAGGAAACTTGACGAGTATGCCCGCCCTCATGTTCCCGTGCAATCCAACATCGGGCCACCGTCACATCTGAATGCCGCACAAATCTGGCTATTGTAGGATTTGACCACTTGGCCAAATGGAGAGCTACAATGGTCCTCTTTAAAACTCTGTCATGTGATTACAACGCTGTCTCACACAATTACGTGTCATCTACGTCTCCTTCACAGTGATCACTCAAGACTCGATGCTGTTCAAGCCCCTTGTTTACCCTGTTAGGCCGGGTAAGAACACTGACCACGGACACACCAATGCACTGTGGTGTCCGCTCTACCTGTCGCAGTGAATTACAGATCGTATAATTTAAATACACACTGATGGTGCGTACGTGTACAACGTCACATAGACACCCCAACATATCTTCTGGTTGCTTCACTCTTTTTGTCATGCAGCGTATTTGCAGAAGAATGGGCAAACTTATAGAAGCCCGCCTCGAGGAAGATCAGTGTGTGTGTATGTGTGTGTGTGGTTTTGTGGGTTAGGTGCGCTCAACGACGAGGTTAGCAGCACCATTACGAAATCAATCACAACTATTCTGATTAAAACTGAGAAAATTGAGAAAATATATAAAAATCAATGTGAGGCAAAATCGCATTCACTCTCACCCAATCTCACCGGGTTTGGGCTCCGGAAAAATGTAAGAACAGGCAAGTCAATATTGCCCCCATGATATATCCAAAGAAAGGCTAAAGAAATGCATACTTTATTGTTGACAGAAATACACTCGTCGTAATTCTGAATGTATCAGGGGTAAAATACAGGCTACGAAAGGCCATCTATAACTTTTACTAGACTACAAATCAAATTAAAACTGCGTTTTCAGATTTTTTGTTTTTTAACAATCGGTTTCGTCCTTTCCTCAGACCATCTTCAGGCTTTTCCTCCCCATTGTGGCATCTGGTGGTGGCAGACGGAGCGATGTCCGTAGAAGTAAGGCTGTCACTTGATTCCGTAGAAGCAAGGTTGTCACTTGACAACCTTACTTCTACGGATGACGCTCCATCTGCTGCCACCTGCTGCCAGAATGGGGAGGAAAAGCTTGAAGATTGCCTGAGGAAAGGACGAAACCGGTTGCAAAAAACAAAAAATTTGAAAACGGGATGGAGACTGTTTTAGTTTGATTTTTAGCTCTTTATACCAACATCTGTGCTCCAGTTACAGAATGCTTTCTAAAATTTTACTGGGCTGCAGTTGTTAGAGTCGAAGGACAAGAAAGGAGTGCGGTAATGGTGAAGTCGGGATTGTAGCATATTCCCGATGTTATTCAATCTCTAAAATCAGAAAACTGCGAATACTGATTGGCCCATTATACTACTGATAAATAATTTCATTCAGTATACGATTTTTTTGTTGAGCGCTGTCGTGATGTGAAATTGTTGACAGTAATTTATGAGTAGTTTATTTACATCTTCTATATGGCTTGTCTCTGATTATTACACTCATAATCTCTGTTGAAATTAGCATTTCAATGTCTAATGAAATCTGCACGATACCAAATATTACAGTCATTAGAAAACTGTGGGGGAGGAAGACCAACTGAAATTCACTGAAATTTTAATTCTAATTACTGTCCTTGGGCTTGGAACTTCGAGTTCGTTGATTGTTTTGTGGCGGATCTACATTGTTGAACGATTTCATATTGTTTAAAATACGAGGTCTACGTAATGGAAGTAATACTGTCCAATGCCTAAGTTCGTAGTATCCTTGGTTTACTACCTTGCAGATTAGAGTAATAACAAAGCGTGTAGCGTTAACCTCACCAGACCAGAAAGTCATTCGGGGTGTCAATTAACGAAACAAAACTGTTGCATTTTGAGTCATCAAAATTATTATTTTAACCCTTACATTACAACTTTACTACTGAAATGGCTGAAACTGAGAGATACTGTCGCGCTGCCACGTTCCCTCTTATATCAACATTTATTTTCGTAATTCCTTGATGAGTGCTAGGGATGACTCATTCTGAATAGTTAGCACTACATTTAGGTAGAATGTTAATTATGTAGGACGAAGAGAGCCATTCATGCACACAACACAATGTCAGATAGTAATTAGAGGAGTGCAGTGTATGATCACTGGAATGATCCTATAACACACATGTGTAGAGCCAATATTGCATAGCATGGATCCTATATAACTCACATATCCAAAAGAAAAGCAAGCTCACATCGCTCATCAGAATTTTCTAACGAAAATTTTGAGTTGGTGTGGGTGGCCATTACGAGACTGACTTTTTAATGTCGTTAGAGCACCAAGATGGTTTCAGTTAACCTGTTCATCTGATGACATTGTCTTTGGATGGGCAGCATGTGACTGAAATAATTAATAAAATAGCTCTTGTAGTGATCTCCTGTACGCTATCTTTTAAAATTTCGACGACAGTTATCCTTGAATTTAAATTTTCCAAGAAGGTTCCACTTGTAAACAATGGTAGCAACGCTCGGCTGTTCCTTATCGTTAAATAATACTCTAACGTTCTTTATTTTCCATAGGAATTTCATCATCTTCTCGGATGAGTACAATATTTTCCACTATTCTATGAATCACAGTAGTGATGTTATCTAATTTTTCGTTGGTACGGACTATGAGCCAAGGGACAAAAAGTTGGACTAACTGCAAATGTTAATTATTATTTTTGTTTCTAGCCTCTCAATCATATTGCAATTAGTAGTTCAGGTGAGACCCAAATTATCATTCTTATAGGTGGCCGATAACGCTTAGCGACAATAGTCATTGCCGCTGATTAGATACCTGGCCACCCATCCAATGTTACATTATACAGGTTACTTTTGTTAGCAGGGATTTCGGATTTATTGCCTAAGTAATGTTCAAAAATTAATAAATATTTTTTACAATAAAAGTTAGCAGTTTTTTTATTAAAGAAGGTTCTTTGAACTTGCTTAATGTCTGGGAGAGTGATCCACTTGCCGTCAGCAAATTGCCTTACGCAGAACGGCAAAAAAGGATCATAAACGGGAAACAAATGAAACGGTTTACTCTTTAGAATCTACATCAACATGTACATTTATACTCCGCAAGCCACCCAACAGTGTGTGGCGGAGGGCACTTTACGTGCCACTGTCATTACCTCCCTTTCCGGTTCCAGTCGCGTATGGTTCGCGGGAAGAACGACTGCCGGAAACCCTCCGTGCGCGCTCGAATCTCTCTGATTTTACATTCGTGATCTCCTCGGGAGGTATAAGTAGTGGGAACCAATATATTTGATACCTCATCCAGAAACGCACCCTCTAGAAACCTGGACAGCTAGCTACACCGCGATGCAGAGCGCCTCTCTCGCAGAGTCTGCCACTTGAGTTTGCTAAACATCTCCGTAACGCTATCACGCTTACCAAATAACGCTGTGACGAAACGCACCGCACTTCTTTGGATCTTCTATATCTCCTCCGCCAACCCAACCTGGTACGGATCCCACACTGATGAGCAATACTCAGGTATAGGTCGAACGAGTGTTTTGTAAGCCACCTCCTTTGTTGATGGACTACATTCTTTAAGGACTCTCCCAATGAATCTCAACCTGGTACCCGCCTTATGAACAATTAATTTTATATGATCATTCCGCTTCAAATCGTTCCGCACGCATACTCCCAGATATTTTACAGAAGTAACTGCTACCAGTGTTTTTTCCGCTATCATATAATCATGCAATAAAGAATCCTTCTTTCTATGTATTCGCAATACATTACATTTGTCTGTGTTAAGGGTCAGTTGCCACTCCCTGCACCAAGTGCCTATCCGCTGCAGATCTTCCTGCATTTCGCTACAATTTTCTAATCCTACAACTTCTCTGTGTACTAAAGCATCATCCGCGAAAAGCCGCATGAAACTTCCGACACTATCTACTAGGTCATTTATATATATATATTGTGAAAAGCAATGGTCCCATAACACTCCGCTGTGGCACGCCAGAGGATATTTAACGTCTGTAGACGTCTCTCCATTCAGAACAACATGCTGTGTTCTGTTTGCTAAAAACTCTTCAATCCAGCCACACACCTGGTCTGATATTCCGTAGGCTCTTACTTTATCAGGCGACAATGCGGAACTGTATCGAACGCCTTCCGGAAGTCAAGGAAAATAGCATCTACCTGGGAGCCTGTATCTAATATTTTCTGGGTCTCATGAACGAATAAAGGGAGTTGGGTCTCACACGATCGCTGTTTCCGGAATCCATGTTGATTCCTACAGATTAGATTCTGGGTTTCCAGAAACGATATGATGCGTGAGCAAAAAACATGTTCTAAAATTCTACAACAGATCGACGTCAGAGATATAGGTCTATAGTTTTGCGCATCTGCTCGACGACCCTTCTTGAAGACTGGGACTGCCTGTGCTCTTTTCCATTCATTTGGAACCTTCCGTTCCTCTACAGACTTGCGGTACACGGCTGATAGAAGGGGGGCAAGTTCTTTCGCGTACTCTGTGTAGAATCGAATTGGTATCCCGTCAGGTCCGGTGGACTTTGTTGAGTGATTCCAGTTGCTTTTCTATTCCTTGGACACTTATTTCGATGTCAGCCATTTTTTCGTTCGTGCGAGGATTTAGAGAAGGAACTGCAGTGCGGCCTTCCTCTGTGAAACAGCTTTGGAAAAAAATGTTAAGTATTTCAGCTTTACGCGTGTCATCCTCTGTTTCAATGCCATAATCATCCCGGAGTGTCTGGATATGCTGTTTCGAGCCACTTACTAATTTAACGTAAGACCAGAACTTCCTAGGATTTTCTGTCAAGTCGGTACATAGAATTTTACTTTCGAATTCACTGAACGCTTCACGAATAGCCCTCCTTACTCTAACTTTGACATCGTTTAGCTTCTGTTTGTCTGAGAGGTTTTGGCTGCGTTTAAACTTACAGTGAAGCTCTCTTTGCTTTCGCAGTAGTTTCCTAACTTTGTTGTTGTACCACGGTGGGTTTTTCCCGTCCCTCACAGTTTTACTCGGCACGTACCTGTCTAAACCGCATTTTACGACTGCCTTGAACTTTTTCCATAAACACTCAACATTGTCAGTGTCGGAACAGAAATTTTTGTTTTGATCTGTTAGGTAGTCTGAAATATGCCTTCTATTACTCTTGCTACACAGAAAAACCTTCTTCCCTTTTTTTATATTCCTATTTACTTCCATATTCAGGCATGCTGCAACGGCCTTATGATCACTGATTCCCTGTTCTGCGCTTACAGAGTCGAAAAGTTCGGGTCTGTTTGTTATCAGTAAGTCCAAGATGTTATCTCCACGAGTCGGTTCTGTGTTTAATTGCTCGAGGTAATTTTAGGATAGTGCACCCAGTATAATGTCACTCGATGCTCTGTCCCTGTCACCCGTCCTAAACATCTGAGTGTCCCAGTCTATATCTGGTAAATTGAAATCTCCACCTAAAACTATAACATGCTGAGAAAATTTATTTGAAATATATTCCAGATTTTCTCTCAGTTGTTCTGCCACTAATGCTGCTGAATCGGGAGGTGGGTAAAAGGAACCAATTACTAACCTAGCTCGGTTTTTGAGTGTAACCTCCACCCATGCGTGGCATGCTACTATGCATGTCCCCTCAGTCGCCACAACGAATGATTACGATACATTAAGAATGTCTTAGGTGTAGCTTTGCTGCAAAACTAGATTTTATAACCATAAATCAGATAGTATTCTGGAGTGTTTATCAGGCTATAGTGTAGGAGTTAGGATGTTATTTAAAGGGGACGAATAAGACATTGTGTTACTTTTGGCCCACCAGTGAATCAACACTCCCTCCAAGAATTGAAAATCGATGCATCATTATTTCTCGAATGAGCACGTCTCTACAGGAGATGGGGTACTGGGGGTTAAAGAGGCTGTATTTTTATCACTTATATAAGGTGTGTCCGGTATGGTGTACTCATATCGGCAGCGTATAGTTTATTTACCTTTTGTTCGGAAAAACGGAAATGCAGAGGTCTCAATAGACTGCTACTAGGTCGCGGCAGACGCGATATACCAAGTTAGTCGTAAATCACAGGATTTGCAAACTTTTCCTGATTACTGAGCCGCGGCACTGCGGACCTTACCCCGATGCTAACACTTGCTTTCCCCAATCCCGTCTCCTAAAGGCGCTCTAAATTCACACCCTGGGAGGTGTTAACGAGATTGCAAAATTAATAAGCGAGATTTATAGTGCCACTTTTCTCTACGAGGTGATTCCTTTGTTAAATGAATCGGTTATGAAGTTTCATTTAAAAATTAGAGGGGAAGGGTAGCGGTCGAAGCCGATCAATCAACCGTTGGCGAGGTGGAGACCACTGACGGGTTTCTCAACATCTTATCAATCTTAATTTACTCATGTCCAAACGCGTCATTACAGATATCACATCTTTAAAATTATTACGTTCTATGCCTGACACTACCACAGAAGGTTTAATTAAAAACCTATTGAAATGAGAACGAATTGAAGCACATCTCGTTTCGTCACACAGCAAACCCTTCCTATAAATTTACATTCTCGACGTCAGTCGGCATAATTACCTGTATAATCTAACGTCAATAGATCATGCGATACTCGTTGTCGTAAGAAAAGTGCTACAGTAATATTATCTTGCTGAAGCACACGCATACAGCACAGGTGCAATATTGTTTCAGAAATGTTTCAAATCTTCAACCACTGCTTCTCTTTGAACAGATTACTGATTTTAATAATTACACAAAATTCTTGAAGGAACAGTGGGATAATCAGATGAGATACAGAGATAGATTGAAAGCAAATAGTTCAAAGCATTTGTTTATTTCGGCATCAGAGCTCGCACCTTTATATATGGACCTTTAGACAAGTTACTATGTAACCTAATTTTTTTCAGTGGACACGGGTTCAAATGGCTCTGAGCACTATGGGACTTAACATCTGAGGTCATCAGTCCCCTAGAACTTAGAACCACTGAAACCTAACTAACCTAAGGACATCACACACATCCATGCCCGAGGCAGGTTTCGAACGTGCTACCGTAGCGGTCGCGCGGTTCCATACTGTAGCGCCTAGAACCGCTCGGCCACCCCGGCCGGCAGTGGACACGGAGTCGGTTGTAGAGGCGCGAACCTGGTAATCATTTGTAAAGGAAAATATGTCATCTGTGGCGATGAAATCACACACTTTTGATAAGAATGGAAAAAGTGATAGAAGTATTCTCCCGTTGGAAGTTGGGAGGATGTTTGTATGGGATAAAATGGGTCTCCTAACACGTCTAACATTGCCTCTGATTGGTGAGAGATATAAGAACTTGCTGTCCGATCACGTGTATTCTCCTGTTCAGATACAGCATTCGCAGCAACTTACGTCTTGAAAAAGACAATGCACCAACGTGATGCTCCCAGGTTGTGTGACATTGCATTGTGACATTAATTTGAGGAACATTCCACAGACATGAGAGTGATTTTGCGTGCTGACCAGCTCTGCGCCCCCCCCTCCCCCCCAAGCCATCACACCATCACTACACGCGCAAGAAAATTTCCGGCGTCTTGCCTATATCCTACCGAGCATAAGTGCAACATCACCAACCAAGACCCGCCCTTGTCAGAACTAGCTGTGATCAGTGGTTGGCTCTGCGTCCATGTATCAGCAGAACTCCGGAATGCCTTAGGAGCGCCTGCGTCACCGGTATAAAGGGTGCACTTGGCAGTGGTTAGTATATATAGGCTTCATTTGCCTAGATCGCAAGTTTATATAACGGTATGCCCGGTTTCGATTGAGCTAATAATCATGTGCATATCTCAAATAGACATAAGAATTTCTATCTACTTACAATATACAGGGTGTTACAAAAAGTATGAAACTTCCCCTTAGAAAAATTCTACAAGACTGTGCTTAACCTGACACACAATATTTTTAGCGCAACGCAATCTGACTTTCAAAATTCCCTACAAAACAATGGCCCTGACTAACATTAAACTATACCTTTCAGAAATCACTTACCTCACAAAAATCTTCGCTGCTCAAGCTACTGCAATACAGCGAGCGCCACTACTGCCAGCTAAATAAAAGATTCAAACTACTGAAGGCACTAACTACTGATAGGGATAGTTAGCAAATGAAAGATATTAATAGAGAACGAACAATGTATTTACCTTAATATCATCACAAGCCATAATATATATATCAGTTCATGACAAATTACAAATCTCCGCCATCTCTCTCCCCACATCCACCACTGCTGGCGGCTCACCTCCAACTGCGCAACGCTACGCGCTGTTAACATCCAGCTGCCTAACACTACAATGGAGAGTATTACAACAATGCAAAGCAGACACAGACTGCCCACAGCACAGCCAGTGATTGTCATACAGAGGTGGC
The DNA here is from genome assembly GCF_021461385.2 of Schistocerca piceifrons. Taxonomy (NCBI): domain Eukaryota; kingdom Metazoa; phylum Arthropoda; class Insecta; order Orthoptera; family Acrididae; genus Schistocerca; species Schistocerca piceifrons. The sequence goes on along the minus strand of NC_060138.1, from coordinate 552,663,130 downwards.
GTTACCAATAAAAAACCTAAACAGCCTACTTACATAGAGAAAACATAAACAGCCTGAGAAAACATAAACAGCCTACTTACATAGCCCCCATGCTCCCCACAAAAAAATTTTTACAAATGGTGTTGGGCACTGGACAATACAGATTTGACAAAAATTTTTCTTTTCATAATTACAATAACAAAGAAATCAAATGCACACACTTATTGATACAATCTTGGTCAAAAGCTAAAATTGTCTCACAGTCCATAAAGACAGTCCTAATCGTACATAACAGGAGAATAGCAGTGTTTTTCTCAAAGTCTGAGCAGTAAAAGAAAATGCACACAGAAGTAGTGGATTTCCATGCAGTCTTGAAGAAGTAGTGTTGTCCTTCCAATGGAAAGACAGTGCTGACTCTCGACATGCATGCAGGTAATGGGCCACAACAGAGCAAACCCACAGCAGAGTCATTCGAAGTTTGGAAGAATATTGGTAGGTAGGTCATCACAGAGCAGACCCACTGTAGTCCTGGTAGAGATTGTGGTATTGGTGGGCCACCAGAGGTGCAGACCCACTGCAGTCCTTGTAGAAATAATGGCGTTGGTAGATCATCATAGATGCAGACCCACTGTAGTCCTTGTAGAGATAATGGTATTGGTGGGCCACCAGAGGTGCAGACCCACTGTAGTCCTGGTAGAGACGGCCAGCAGCCATCCGTTGCGACTGTGCAGGTGCACAATCACCATCGAAGATTCTTGCAGAGAATATAGCAAGTCCATAAACCACCACTTGTGCACTCAGAAAGTTTTTCTTTTAATTGTCCTTAGAACCAGCAATGCTGTTATCCAGTCCCTTGCTGAATTACCAACACACGTGCAAACACTAACAGTCCCTACTTCTCATATATTGTCCACATACTACGACCAACAGAAACGTGTGCAGTGAAATGTAACTAACAAGTTAATAATGTCATGAACTGGTGACAATTACAATTTTATAACATAAGAATACAATTACAAAGGTACAAAATACATCATTAAAAACATAATAATACAGATAACATTTGTAGTACAGGCTTTACAAAAGAATAGAAATAAACATATACATGAGTGTTACAAAAATAGTGACATAAGTACATACATAAAATAATGAGAATAGTTTTCGAAACATTAATTTCACACATGAACATTGAAACAGAACAGAATTGTAAACAACTTTACAAAGAAAATAATATATTATTAATGCAACTTATATTTGAGGATAACAGTATTCCTCCTCATAGTGAATATAGCTTAGTATTAGAAGAGAAAAAAAATTCTATGAAACAGTGCACAGAGACAAGAAGAAAACAAATACTCAAGGGTACACAAACACATAGTGGGATAACACCAATAGGGTTTTCAGTGTAACATTTGGTACTGCAGTCCAACCCAAAACTTCATATATCTTTCCTCTTATTTCATCCTTTGTTTCCACCAAAAAAAATTCTATCTAAGCATGCTTTCTGTATTTATATGTTCACACATTTCTTACCTCAACATTTATTTCCAAGAAAATCCTACCTAAACCTGTTTTCTCAATGCATTTCTTCCAATTCATCGCAACTCATTCTCTTAGAGGCTACCCCCTCTTAAGCTAACTTAAATCTACTGAGCTCAGATGCTAAACTAAGGGACGAGGCAATGCAGCATCACATAACAAATCAACACAAACAGCAATGCAAAAAATGCAAATTGGCAAAGCTAGCAGCATAAATGAGCAAAAGTCAAATTCAATAACACTATGCCTGGCAAACAGCAGCAACTTATACCTAAACATGACATAGCGCAAGCAGAAAAAATATTACACTAAACAACAATGCAGATAAGGGAAATGTATATTCACATCTTAATGTCTATGTAATTAAAGTGGTGCACCACAAGAAGTTATTCTACCAAAAGTTACCAATTACTTGAAAAGAAAATTATGAATGCAGTTATTAGTTCCTTCTTATTGTTCTCTCCATTCCAAGAGCTCCTTTTTCGAAGAATGTGGATCAGAAAATAATTATTTAATAAATCTGTCGACAGAAAGTGTTCACATTAGCAAATGCATTTAATTTTATAAAAGCAATGCTGCAACACAGCTGGAAAACAGATGTCAAATGAAATAAGCAACTATGAAAAGCAAAGCATAAAAATATCATTCAGTAGTCATGTGACATTTCATAAGTTAGTAGCTCTCAACTCTCGTAGAAAGACGCTTGTCGTTATCAGGTTTGCAGATGTAAGAATATTTCCAAGGATAATGGCCTCCCCTTTTTTTTTTTTTGTGCTACCTGAGCCGCTGAAAAGGGCTCGCAATAATGGCTTTTTCTCCAGGCGTCTGACACAGCTGGGTGCCCGCGACGCATTACGTGCAGGTGGTCACTTAACTTTCGTACGGAAATATTTACGACAGGAGATTCTGCTACCGTGGTAGTCTCATATAAAAATATTTCACAGGTCAAGAATTAGCGTTGCAAATCTGTAGAAACAAAACCCTATAAATATAACAGTGTCCAAAAAAATTTTCAGTGGCATTGTGATACATTCATGCATATACACACACATTTCATAACTCTTAAAGTACGATTCTTGGTTTCCAACAACCTTTTCATAAATCAGAGTCCCTAACCCCTACTCCTTATTCCTTACCTTATTACACATATACATATTCATATTCATCAACACGTCTTCAATATTTCATCATAATAGCTACATAGCATAATCAGATTCCTCATATAGCATCAGCTTATTTATCATAAACATACCTCAACAGCATAGTACACATCGTCGTCGTAATAATAACATCATAACACTTCAGTCAAATCTTAAAATCGTCGTAACTTCCTCCAATAATTTCAAAACGTAAAAAAAATTCTCTGCTCATTTCAATAGTGTCATCTACCTCAAACGTACTTTAAAATCATGATCCCATACCAAATATCTCAAAGCTCTCATAGTATCACAATGAATCCGAAAAAATATGAACATTTCACAAAGTACAGACAAAATACAGTTTCATAAGTGTGAAGTTATCCAACTGTAATTGCGTAAACATCTGTCACTGACGTAGTAAAAAGAATGTTTGTTTCTCTGTCAAATAATCAGATAGCTGTGTAATTCTGTGTTAGAGAAATATGGTACCGATGTGTAAAGTTGTATAAGCAAATACCATATTAGCTAGGGCTCCTTGTGCTTGCCAAACACATGGTACACAAAGTAAGCGTGTACCCCCCTGAGGATTAATGTAATTATACCCTCAGGTGTTACAGATTACACCAATGGAATGAAATATATCACGGAAAACTTTCTTTGTAATTCAAAAATCTTTAAAAATAAATGTTTTAAGTACAAAATTAATCACTGAAATGCGTGTCCTGTAGCGCTAAATGTGCGTCTTGTTGCAACATAATCTGTGTGGAAGTGTCGTAGTTATCGTCCTCCGAAAGCTAAGTTCTGCAGAAGCCAATGTACTTACCTCATGATAAACAAAAGTGAAATGCTTTGCGTATAGATATCGTAGTTATAATGCTTATTGGCGTGATGAAGAAAGTACTGTACAGTAACGTAATGTTGTGCCACGAAAAAGGCTGTCTCATTGTTGCTATACCACAAAAGTTACTACTAAAACATGTTTTTCTTTCCAGAAGAATTTAGAAAACTGTGCAGATATAAAACAGATACACCGCAAAAGCAACATTGTAAATTGTCACTCATTAGTAGCGTCGTGATAAAATCGTGTAGCTGTCACATAAACTAACTATTGTCTCATCTGGTATCTCACAGAAAGTACTTTAAATCCGGAATGTATTTTCAAGTAAACCAAAACGTTGCATTAAAATCTCATTAGCAGTACTGGTAAATGTTCTAATCGTGCAACTAACAAGCAAGAATGTACACACACAATTACACTGTGTCGTCTGTTCGCAATAACAATGCATTCGTAATTTCTGTTTAAATAATTTCTCTTGGTTCTTGGCTGGATATTTAACTTCAAACATTGTTGCATGGTAACAGTTTCTAAAGCATACTAGTAACGTGAAGTGAAACGTTTTATGGCAAAGACAAAGTTAAAAGGCAGATTATCTGTCAATAAATGGTTTTACATGAGAAATGTGGTGTAAACCTTTACTCTTCCTAGTACGCAGAGTTTCAACTTCAACGCAATTATCATGCGGTATTCGTCGGTAAAGAATACTGGAATTTTGCTCAAGGTTAGCGTCTATGTTATTTTTCTCTGAGCCAGCCGGCGCACGCGGCTGCCTGCGGTGTGAGTCATTGTCTGTTTCTTTGTTGGCGCGCGTCGTTACTGGGATTAGGAGGCCTAACTTCCACAAATTCACCTTGCCGAGAGGGCCCAGCTCTGCTTAAAGCTCGCCAGTTCTGATGCAATTCAGGTCTGTCGTTACGATCACATCGTCTGTCGTCATGTCGATAGCTCCTGTAGTTTCTTTCTTGTCGGTTAAGTGGTGGAGAATTTCTCCCTGAATCGTAACTGCGCGCTGGACCGTTGCGTCTAAAGTTATTCTGTCTCCCTTGATAATAATTGTTTTGGTTCCCATATTGTCTGTTTCTCTGATTGTCTCTGTGATAGTCATTACCACGGAGAGGTGATCTTTCGCTGTAGTTATTACTACTCTGCCAACGGTTGTCATACGGGTGGTGTCTGTTTTGGTCACGATTTGTGTTTTGAGAATAGCCTTGTCGTCTCAAGTTATTACTTCTTTCATCGCGGAATTGCGACGGATGTGACCTGTAATTGTTGTGTTCCTGGTTTCGCGTTCCGCGATTGTCAGTGTCAATTTCTAATTCTTGTAACAGTCCCTGAAATGCTTCAATGTCGTCTTTGCAACGCCCTGCCAAAATAATGTGTCGTAAATGTTCAGGTAATTTGATTAAGCAAATGCGGATGAGTTCTGAGGGGCTGTATGGGTTTGACAGGTACTGATTCTTGTGCAACATGTCTTCAAAATATTTCACAAGACTGGAAAATTCAGATTGTTCGAAATGTTTCATCATTATGATGCCATGTTTTACGCGGTCTTGTGTGGCTTGAGACCAATATGCTGAGAGGAAGGCATGGTAAAATTCTCCTTCACTGTGGCAATCGTGAATGACCGATCGCATTCTTACAGCTGGTTCATTCTCCAAGTAGCCACACATAAATTCTAATCTGTGTTCTAACGACCAGTTGGGAGGAAAACAATGAGAGAATTGATGGAGCCATGCTTGTGGATGAATGTCGTTGCCAGAATTCTTAAATGTTTTGAATTTACGTGTAGTAATGAACAGCTTATAGTCAAAATCATCATGACGGCGAGTCGCATATCGGTCATTGTTAGGTCGTGTCGGCCGTTCCATCTCAAAATTCGGTGCACATTCCCAATTTCTTTCATTACTTCCGAAATGCCCTGTGTTATTATTTTGCAGCTTTTCCGTGTTTCTAAGTCCCTCTTCCCGTGTTGGAGCGCGAGTGTTCTCTGAAATACGTAATTCTTGTATTACCTGTGTCAGCTGATCTTGTACTTCCCGGATTTCTCTTTGGTGTTGTGTATTAATTTGATTCTGATTTTGTTTGAATTTTCTTATTTGTTCATACTCTTCTGTGTCAGTGAAGGCTACGGGTCTTGTGTCATTCAGATCATCATCTACCTTTGTAGATAAGTTAGTGAATTGATCCGAAAGTTCGGCTACTTTCTCCGATAGTGTACTTATTTCCTCAGCGTGTTTTTCTGAACCAAGTTTCAGAGTATCTACTTTGTCCTTTAAGTTTTCCTGAGCTTTTGCAAGTTGCGTAACCGAATCGGTAGATGCAATTGAGTCAAATTTAGCCCACAAGGTCTCATGATTTTCATGAACAATGGTTTGCACCTCTTTTATGGCTGCTTCGTGATTCTGTAATGCATTTTCATGCCGCGAAAAAATAGGTTGAAAATGCTCACAAATTTGTGTTTTTACGTCATTACAGACTTTTTGACATTTCGATTCGATGTTATGTAACTCAGTGGTTAAATCTTCACGTGTTTGTTCAAGTGTAGTGTCTAACTTTTTGAGATTTTGTTCCACTGTGTCTAACTTTTTGAGATTTTGTTCCACTGTGTCTAACTGTTGCTGTGTTTGTCTCTGGTGTTGTTCCATTGTGTCTAACTTTTCAAGCTTTTGTCCCATTTGTTGCATTAATTGCAATAATAAAGTATTAGTGTCTGGAATCTGTTTCTCTACGCTTTTCGGCAGTGCATTTGCACCGACAACATTCACATTTTGACAAGCAGAAAATGTGTCTTGACTTATTTGAGAAAACGGTGATGACCCAAAACCTGAATCTACAGTATTTGCGAAATTGTGTCCTGTCACTTCGGATTCCTGAGGCGAGCTGTTGCCGACCGATCGATCGATAATGCTTCCCTCTTCACTAATTGTTTCACTGTCCACGCCATTGTTTGCCGCCTGCTCCATTTCCCTATGAACAGTTACCAAATTACTACTTTGAACATCAGTTAATTCATTACTCGGTGGCGCTAACACACTGCTTTCATTTTCACTGTCATTTCTCAGTTTACTTTGGAGCCTAGTATTACGTTTTTTACACGCCATAATTGTCACAATATTTCACACGATAACACAGAAAAGCACAATTTGAAGAGCAAAATAAAATAACATAGCAATGGAAATAATGTCTACTTTATTGCCAGCGCAGCTGCGAAATACTTGGTGAAAATCTACATGCATGCCACAACTGTTTTACTGTACAACAATGAAAGGCTACAACTACAAAGGAGATTCTCTCTACAATTACGCGCTAGCAATAAACAAAATCTACACTAATTACACAAACTACAAGAAAAAATCAGAAGATTCCAGTGAGGTATCCTAGGCTAAGGGTCGACATATGAAACTTCCCCTTAGAACAATTCTACAAGACTGTGCTTAACCTGACACACAATATTTTTAGCGCAACGCAATCTGACTTTCAAAATTCCCTACAAAACAATGGCCCTGACTAACATTAAACTATACCTTTCAGAAATCACTTACCTCACAAAAATCTTCGCTGCTCAAGCTACTGCAATACAGCGAGCGCCACTACTGCCAGCTAAATAAAAGATTCAAACTACTGAAGGCACTAACTACTGATAGGGATAGTTAGCAAATGAAAGATATTAATAGAGAACGAACAATGTATTTACCTTAATATCATCACAAGCCATAATATATATATCAGTTCATGACAAATTACAAATCTCCGCCATCTCTCTCCCCACATCCACCACTGCTGGCGGCTCACCTCCAACTGCGCAACGCTACGCGCTGTTAACATCCAGCTGCCTAACACTACAATGGAGAGTATTACAACAATGCAAAGCAGACACAGACTGCCCACAGCACAGCCAGTGATTGTCATACAGAGGTGGCGTTACCAATAAAAAACCTAAACAGCCTACTTACATAGAGAAAACATAAACAGCCTGAGAAAACATAAACAGCCTACTTACAAAAGGTACGGCCAAACTTTCTGGAAACATTCCTCACACACAAATAAAGAAAAGATGTTATGTGGACATGTGTCCGGAAACGCTTAATTTCCATGTTAGAGCTCATTTTAGTTTCGTCAGTATGTGCATTCCAGCCTATGACTCGCGACTGGGGAAGACCTAGAACGACGAGGACACCTGCAATGGACGAGGCAATTCTTCGTGCAGTTGACGATAACCCTAATGTCAGCGTCAGAGAAGTTGTTGCTGTACAAGGTAACGTTGACCACGTCACTGTATGGAGAGTGCTACGGGAGAACCAGTTGTTTCTGTACCATGTACAGCGTGTGCAGGCACTATCAGCAGCTGATTGGCCTCCACGGGTACACTTCTGCGAATGGTTCATCCAACAATGTGTCAATCCTCATTTCAGTGCAAATGTTCTCTTTACGGACGAGGCTTCATTCCAACGTGATGAAATTGTAAATTTTCACAATCAACATGTGTGGGCTGACGAGAATCCGCACGCAATTGTGCAATCACGTCATCAACACAGATTTTCTGTGAACGTTTGGGCAGGCATTGTTGGTGATGTCTTGATTGGGCCCCATGTTCTTCCACCTACGCTCAATGGAGCACGTTATCATGATTTCATACGGGATACTCTACCTGTGCTGCTAGAACATGTGCCTCTACAAGTACGACACAACATGTGGTTGATGCACGATGGAGCTCCTGCACATTTCAGTCGAAGTGTTCGTACGCTTCTCAACAACAGATTCGGTGACCGATGGATTGGTAGAGGCGGACCAATTCCATGGCCTCCACGCTCTCCTGACCTCAACCCTCTTGACTTTCAATTATGGGGGCATTTGAAAGCTCTTGTCTACGCAACCCCGGTACCAAATATAGAGACTCTTCGCGCTCGTATTGTGGACGGCTGTGATACAACACGCCATTCTCCAGGGCTGCATCAGCGCATCAGGGTTTCCATGCGACGGAGGGTGGATGCATGTATCCTCACTAACGGAGGACATTTTGAACATTTTCTGTAACCAAGTGTTTGAAGTCACGCTGGTACGTTCTGTTGCTGTGTGTTTCCATTCCATGATTAATGTGATTTGAAGAGATGTAATAAAATGAGCTCTAACATGGAAAGTAAGCGTTTCCGGACACATGTCCACATAACATATTTTCTTTCTTTGTGTGTGAGGAATGTTTCCTGAAAGTTTGGCCGTACCTTTTTGTAACACCATATATATATATATACACTCCTGGAAATGGAAAAAAGAACACATTGACACCGGTGTGTCAGACCCACCATACTTGCTCCGGTCACTGCGAGAGGGCTGTACAAGCAATGATCACACGCACGGCACAGCGGACACACCAGGAACCGCGGTGTTGGCCGTCGAATGGCGCTAGCTGCGCAGCATTTGTGCACCGCCGCCGTCAGTGTCAGCCAGTTTGCCGTGGCATACGGAGCTCCATCGCAGTCTTTAACACTGGTAGCATGCCGCGACAGCGTGGACGTGAACCGTATGTGCAGTTGACGGACTTTGAGCGAGGGCGTATAGTGGGCAAGCGGGAGGCCGGGTGGACGTACCGCCGAATTGCTCAACACGTGGGGCGTGAGGTCTCCACAGTACATCGATGTTGTCGCCAGTGGTCGGCGGAAGGTGCATGTGCCCGTCGACCTGGGACCGGACCGCAGCGACGCACGGATGCACGCCAAGACCGTAGGATCCTACGCAGTGCCGTAGGGGACCGCACCGCCACTTCCCAGCAAATTAGGGACACTGTTGCTCCTGGGGTATCGGCGAGGACCATTCGCAACCGTCTCCATGAAGCTGGGCTATGGTCCCGCACACCGTTAGGCCGTCTTCCGCTCACGCCCCAACATCGTGCAGCCCGCCTCCAGTGGTGTCGCGACAGGCGTGAATGGAGGGACGGATGGAGACGTGTCGTCTTCAGCGATGAGAGTCGCTTCTGCCTTGGTGCCAATGATGGTCGTATGCGTGTTTGGCGCCGTGCAGGTGAGCGCCACAATCAGGACTGCATACGACCGAGGCACACAGGGCCAACACCCGGCATCATGGTGTGGGGAGCGATCTCCTACACTGGCCGTACACCACTGGTGATCGTCGAGGGGACACTGAATAGTGCACGGTACATCCAAACCGTCATCGAACCCATCGTTCTACCATTCCTAGACCGGCAAGGGAACTTGCTGTTCCAACAGGACAATGCACGTCCGCATGTATCCCGTGCCACCCAACGTGCTCTAGAAGGTGTAAGTCAACTACCCTGGCCAGCAAGATCTCCGGATCTGTCCCCCATTGAGCATGTTTGGGACTGGATGAAGCGTCGTCTCACGCGGTCTGCACGTCCAGCACGAACGCTGGTCCAACTGAGGCGCCAGGTGGAAATGGCATGGCAAGCCGTTGCACAGGACTACATCCAGCATCTCTACGATCGTCTCCATGGGAGAATAGCAGTCTGCATTGGTGCGAAAGGTGGATATACACTGTACTAGTGCCGACATTGTGCATGCTCTGTTGCCTGTGTCTATGTGCCTGTGGTTCTGTCAGTGTGATCATGTGATGTATCTGACCCCAGGAATGTGTCAATAAAGTTTCCCCTTCCTGGGACAATGAATTCACGGTGTTCTTATTTCAATTTCCAGGAGTGTATATATATATAGGGTGGTCCATTGATCGTGTTCGGACCAAATATCTACGAAATAAGGGTCAAACGAAAAAACTCCAAAGAACAAAACTTCTCTAGCTTGAATGGGGAAACCAGATGGCGCTATGGTTGGCCCGCTAGATGGCGCTGCCATACGTCAAACGGATATCAACTGCGTTTTTTTGAATAGGAACCCCCATTTTTTATTGCATATTCGCGTAGTATGTAAATAAATATGAATGTTTTAGTTGGACCACTTTTTTCGCTTTGTGATAGATGGCGCTTCAGTAGTCACAAACATATGGCTCACAATTTTAGACGAACAGTTGGAAACAGGTAGGATTTTTAAATTAAAGTACAGAGCCTAGGTACGTTTGAACATTTTATTTCGATTGTTCCAATGTCATACATGTACCTTTGTGAACTTATCATTTCTGAGAACGCATGCTGTTACAGCGTGATTACCTGTAAATACCACATTCATGCAATAAATGCTCAAAATGATGTCCGTCAACCTCAATGCATTTGGCAATACGTGTAACGACATTCCTCTCAACAGCGACTAGTTCGCCTTCCATAATGTTCGCACATGCATTAGCAATGCGCTGACGCATGTTGTCAGGCGTTGTCGGTGGATCACAATAGCAAATATCCTTCAACTTTCCTCACAGAAAGAAATCCGGGGACGTCAGATCCGGTGAACGTGCGGGCCATGGTATGGTCCTTCGACGACCAATTCACCTGTCATGAAATATGGTATTCAGTACCGCTTCAACCGCACGCGAGCTATGTGCCGGACATCCATCATGTAGGAAGTACATCGCCGTTCTGTCATGCAGTGAAACATCTTCTAGTAACATCGGTAGAACATTACGTAGGAAATCAGCATACATTGCACCATTTAGTTTCCATCGATATAACGGGGGCCAATTATCCTTCCTCCCATAATTCTGCACCACACATTAACCCGCCAAGGTCGCTGATGTTCCACTTGTCGCAGCCACCGTGGATTTTCCGTTGCCCAATAGTGCATATTATGCCGGCTTACGTTACCGCTGTTGGTGAATGACGCTCCGTCGCTAAATAGAACGCGTGCAAAAAATCTGTCATCGTCCCGTAATTTCTCTTGTGCCCAGTGGCAGAATTGTACACGACGTTCAAAGTCGTCGTCATGCAATTCTTTGTGCACAGAAATATGGTACGGGTGCAATCGATGTTGATGTAGCATTCTCAACATCGACGTTTTTGAGATTCCAGATTCTCGTGCAATTTGTCTGCTACTGATGTGCGGATTAGCTGCGACAGCAGCTAAAACACCTACTTGGGCATCATCATTTGTTGCAAGTCGTGGTTGACGTTTCACATGTAGCTGAACACTTACTGTTTCCTTAAATAACGTAACTATCCGGCGAACGGTCCGGACACTTGGATGATGTCGTCCGGGATACCGAGCAGCATACATAGCACACGTCCGTTGGGCTTTTTGATCACAAGAGCCATACATCAACACGATATCGACCTTTTCCGCAATTGGTAAACGGTCCATTTTAACGCGGGTAATGCATCACGAAACAAATACCGTCCGCACTGGCGGAATGTTACGTGATACCACGTACTTACACGTTTGTGACTGTTACAGCGCCATCTATCACAAAGCGAAAAAAGTGGTCCAACTAAAACATTCATATTTCTTTACGTACTACACGAATATGTAATAAAAATGGGGGTTCCTATTTAAAAAAACGCAGTTGATATCCATCTGACCTATGGCAGCGCCATCTAGCGAGCCAACCATAGCGCCATCTGCTTTCCCCCTTCAAGCTAGACGAGTTTCGTTCTTTGTAGTTTTTTCGTTTGATGTTTATTTCGTGAGATATTTGGCCCTGTCACTATCAATGGACCACCTAGTATATAAAAGAATGTAACAAAGAACATATCATAAAATATCGTTACAGAGGTAGAATGACAAGTCGTCCAATCAAGGCATGTGCCTCGTTACGGTCTTTAACGATACTTTCTGTTGTGTTCTTTCTGACTATTTTTTTCTTTTTATATAATACATATTGTAAGTTGGTAGAACTTCCTATGAGCGATATTTTTTCAGTCTATTTAAAACTGAAGACAACGTCTGACACAGTCGAAATTGTTCTAATCATCTTACAAACTTGCGATCTACATAAATAAAGTTTACATCGAAAATTTACATCAGTTCTCCATATTCTCGATCATATAAAGTCTTACAAAAATAGTAGGTACGTGTCCACATTCAGCTGCTCATGAACGTATGCTAACACGTTGCAAGCAGTCAAGTCAAGTACCTACAACAAATGTACTCGTACTGGGATGAAAGGGCGTAGATTAGAAATCCTCGAAGAAATAGAAATTTTTAAACAACTTCCTCGATATGATTGACTCATTCTTAATGGGCAGCTACAATTACGTAATAAAAACTTCTTCAACGGTAACCGTTACTTGATATTTGATTTCGTGTTCCCCGTGCAGTGCCGAAATGTTTTTCTGTCTAAGTCGGCTCATAAGTTTTTGTTTGTTAAATGGTTTATATTGGCTGCATTTCATGTTACATCGTTTTCCCACACGCCCAGTTATTCAGGCCCCTTTTTAATTCTGTAATGGCGTTTTCAGCCTTCAAGCTGTACTTCTAAGCTCTCATGTAAACAAAATGTTACCATGTCTGCAGCTGTCAGATAAAATATCGCCTTTTACTTCATGTACTAAATAATGTTCATCGTAATATTCGTCTGTCTGTATTTTGAATGTTAAATAGACAGTTTGTATTTGCGGCTACTAGATGGCACTCTTGGTGTAATGTTCACCTGCCCGCAAATGCTAACGCGGATGCCTCAGTCTGATGCTACCTAAAGATCGACATGTGTGAGCAATCCGTAACGGCATGCCTTCCACGTATTTTACTTCAAAAACTTTGTGACTAAAGCTTTATCGCTTGATATTTATTTTACACGTCACTTGTAAATATTGTTTCTTTCTTGTACTGTTAGTCAGTTTTCAGTCTGTAAACTGTACTTCTAAGCTCTTACGTAGACAAAAAGTTACCACGTCTGCTGCTGTCAAATAAAACATTGCCTTTTACTTCATGTACTAAATAATATTCATCATAATATTCATATGTCTATATTTTGAATGTTAAGTAGCCTATTTGTATTGCGGCTACTGGATTCCACTCTTGGTGTAATGTTCACCCGCCCGCAATTTCTAAAGCGGGCGCCTCAGGCGGTTGCTACCACTGGCTTCACATGTGTGAGCTGTCACAGTGGGTTGCGTTCCGCGTATTCTTTTGTTTAAAATTTTGTGACTAATGCTTTATCGGTTGATATTTATTTTATACGTGACATCTAATTACTGTTTCTTTCTTGTACTGTTAGTCAGTATTTACACTTATACAAAAAAACTTTCCCAAATTTTTATACTTATGTTATCGGCCACTTTGAATATATTACTTCTGATGAAGGCCCTCATAGTGGTGCCGAAACCAGGTCAAATACATAATTTATGCGACGGAGGGCTGTTGTTATTGCTTTGTAAACGATTGCTGACCACGCAGCCATGTTTAAAACTTTAATTATATGTCTGTTTGTTTGATCTCGGTCTTTCGAGCTGTTCGCGGCGTTTGGCGACGTTGTCCCGGTGTGCTGTCTCTTACACACCGGTTCGTCGGGCGTGGACTGTCCGCGTCGGCTGTGCACGTGTGCGCGGGCGGCGCGCCGCTTCACGTCTCACCGCAGCCTCAGAGACGTTGCGGCCTGCTGGATTGCTATGGCATCCCTCGTAAGTTGAGTTTCTATCTCGTAGCAATCGGGAATTAATTTAACCGGAAGTGCCCGTTATTCTAAACCATCTTACTCATACCTCGCCGGCCCCTCCTGCCCCTTCCATGTTTTTCCTGTTTGAAGTTTGGTTTTAATGTAATAGTTTTAATACGGTGTAAGGCTCAATTTATTAAATGGGGTTTTATTCTGTTTACACGCATCTGAGTGATCAGGTATTGGATTTGTGTTGGGAATTGTTCCTATGCTCGTTGCATGAAATATTAGCCCTTAACAGGTCTCAGCTCGTCAGATACCAGGTTTGTGTAATTTTGTGATACCACTTGTCAAGCACCCTTTCTGGCTAGCCAAATGTTAGAATTTTATTCTTTAGCATGATTGCTGTCATTGTTTGCCCAACGCTAAGCGCGCGTTCGAGTTATGTTTGATCGTACTACTTGCTTGTTAGTCCTTCCTAAATTGGTGCATTTTATTCGTTTAAATTAACTAATTACTGACCATTTGGTTTAAATGAAGGAATTTTGGAGTGACTGCCTGAATCATTTGTATTTTATTAGTGTTTGTGGTATCTGTGCAATAAAATATTGTTGGACTCTTGTGAAGTAACAAATGACGTGGCAGCACCTTTTTCATGCCCATTTAGTTGTTACCTTATCCTGGGGCGTCCAATGACATTTAAGTTATTACGTACATTAAAAAATGTGTAGCCTATGTCTGTTCACATGTTCATCAGAGTACTATATAAAAATCTGAAGTAAATTGGTCAAAAGTTTTTCGAAATTTTTGGTAACAACCTTTACCCTATATAGTTTAAAATGTGTATCCTGTGTCTGTCTGAATGTTCAGTCGAACACAGTGTAAAAATTTGAAGTAATCGGTCAACCGGTAGAAAACGTTGCGAGATTTTTGGAAACAAAACTTCTACCCCTTATATTTTACATATGTGTTAATATATTATGTACATTAAAAATATACAGCCTATTTCCCTCCGAATGTTCATTAGTGTTTCATATGAAAATTTGAAGAAAAAGGTCAAGAATTTTTCGAGATTTTTAGTAGTAACTTTAGCACTTCATATATTACATCTGTATTTATATATTATACATTTTAAAAATATGTATCCTACATCTGTCCGAAAGTTCATTACACTTTAGTGTAAAAATATGAAATTTATAGGCCAAGAGCTTTTTGAATTTTTTGGAAATAAAATACCCGTTTTATACATTACATACAAAATTACAAAATACATATATTAATATGTATAGACTATGCCTATCCGACTCTTCATTAGAGTATCACTATTACAGTATTACTACAAAAATTGCTCCATTATAGATTATATATGTATTTATATACTACATATATTTTAAAAAAAATAATACTCTGTAGACGTACCAATGTCCCTTTGAGTATCGTGTAAAAATTGAATGAAATCGATCAAAATATTTTCGAGATTTTTTGTATATGTCACATGACTATTTATATATTATATGTATTGAAGTAATATATAACTTATGACTGTCTGGAAGTTCATTAGAGTATCGTGTAAAAATCTGAAGTAAATAGATCATTAACGTCTCAAGATTTGTGATAACATTCTCCGTACATGTATTCAAAAGATATGTCGTCTATGTCCTCCGCAATGTTTAGTAGAGTATCATGTAAAACGATGAAATAAATGGGTCAAGTATTTTTAGAGAGAGAGAGAGAGAGAGAGAGAGATTTGTACAAATATATATATTATTCCTGCCGTCTTTAATTTTTTTATGGTTGTCGCAGTTTATTAGTGCAGAAACGCGCACAGTTGAGCGCAATAAACAGTTCGTCAATCTCATTAAACTGAAGAAGTGTGTGATTTGCCTAGTAAGAGAAATTAAAACTGCCTTAGAATATGTAGAGCGAAGTAACTGGAGATACCGACGAACATAATAGAATGAAGGTATGAAAAAGCTACCGTTTTGTTTCAGAGACTATCTTCTCTATAATCCCCTATTTTCTGGCAGTATAGAACAGCTAGTGCTAACGCTTGATGTAATGGCATAATTACGTGAAATGTAAGAGCTTTTGTGTTTGCAACCCCCTTTATGAATCGAGAATTCGGTAGCTATTCTAAACAATTTGATGATTGACCTAACTGTATTGTATGCTTGTCAGTAAACCTAGGTCTGAAGTGACATGACGATATAGCGTCAGGCTGACAGCAAAATCATTGGAAAAGAAGCAGATTTTAGGAACCAACTCAAACAGTCAGCTACGTCTGTGATCGAAATGTTCTCCACGTGTCGTGAGAGAGCAACCGAATAGTTGCTCAATTTTCTTCTGTTCACTTTTCTTTGAAATCTACTCATCTATCGACGACACAATGTACGGGTTAGCTTATGCGTCTGTTAAGCTTTATATGAAATTTTACTAAACCTAAGTGTTGCAATACATTGTAGTTATTATTGAGACGGAAGCGCTGTGTATTACATCGAAATGTGAGTTCACGATGTCTAAACCAAGGAGATAAAGGTTGTTAATTTTCGCTCCAAGCATTAATGGCCGTTGAATTTTAAGTAGTTTCAATTTGCCATTCCTTTAAGAACCCATTTCGGAAATAATGCATAAAGGACATCATGGAGGCTGCAAACAAACAAGACAGAGTAAGTAAGTTTCCTCGAACGCCATTGCTTGAATTTCGCTGTACTGGATATCTCTTAATTAGTCTAAAATGAAGTTACCTTAGAATGTAGTGTCCTATGTCTTCTTTATTCGCTAACTTTGGACGCCAGATTCTGATAAATGCATTAGTCTCAGGTGTGTAGTAGCGGCATTCTGTAGCGAACACTGTTATTTACCGCTATCCATGTTTATAGAGGACACATAGACACGCAGTGTGATAATATACATACGTAAAAGTGCAGAACTTGTTGCAGTACGTAGTACATTAAACTGATAATAAAGACTACTTCCTATGCTCTGAGTTCACGAAATTCATATCTTTAGGAGGTTTATATGGCGGATGATAACATTTTCTTTTAAAAAAAAGCTTATCAGTCTCTCAGCTGGTTTGATGTTATCAACTGTTCCTTCCTACATACAGCTTGTCATCTCTGTATGACTAATCTATGAAATGTCAATAATCTTTTTTAATAATTGTCAATTTTTTATATTTATTTCGTAATGTTGTGCAATTTACGTCATTGGACGTTTTGAAGTAGACTGTTTAAAGGTTTACTATGAAACGTTTGGATCTTTAGTACAACATTTTCTAATTAAACTGCAAAATCCTGGTGGCTGCTGTACTCCCAACCACTGAAAACTAGCTGTGGGCAGGCCACTTCCTCCACTGCTCCCTGCCGCCGTTGGATAAGCAGCTGCAGCAGCAAGTCGTATACTCCTAGCTCACTCATTTGTTACATAGTTTAATTCTTAATTTCTTTGCGTGTTTTTGGTACTTGCATTGTTTAATTCATAAATTTCGGGCGTATTATAGTATTTGAGAGTTGTAGCATCGCGTTTTAGTACCTGAATAGTGTAAATTCGCGTAGTCTTTTGTCTTCTGTTTTTGTTTTGAACGGCCAGTGTCGGTTGGTCACAGTCAGTGTGCTCCCTCCCGCCGTTGGATAAGCAGCTGCAGCAGCAAGTCGTATACTCCTAGCTCACTCATTTGTTACATAGTTTAATTCTTAATTTCTTTGCGTGTTTTTGGTACTTGCATTGTTTAATTCATAAATTTCGGGCGTATTATAGTATTTGAGAGTTGTAGCATCGCGTTTTAGTACCTGAATAGTGTAAAATCGCGTAGTCTCCTTCCGCCGCCGAGCAGTGTGTCAGCAGTGTGCAATTAGCAGCATTACTGCATTTACTAGGCAGTCTTGTATTTTAATAACCGTTTATATTTTGTGTCGATTTGTTTGCGCTCTCTGTAGATTAGTTCAGTTTGCACAACAGTTTTTAGCATGGATAGGGACTGCAACTGCTCTGTTCGGATGCAGGCTGAGTTGGCATCCCTTCGTTCCCAGCTTCAGGCAGTGTTGGCTTCGGTCACACAGCTTGAGGCTGTTGCCAATGGGCATCACTGTGGGGGTCCGGATGGGGGTTTGTCGGGGACGGCCAGCTCGTCCCACGCATCCCCCAGTCGGACTACGACTGTGGTTGCCCGGGATACTGCCCACATTGAGGCTGATCCCTCACCTGTGGTAGAGTGGGAGGTCGTCTGAAGGTGTGGCAGGGGGCGAAAGACATTCCGGAGAGCTGAAAGGAAGGCCTCTCCAGTTTGTCTGACGAACCGGTTTCAGGCTCTGTCTCAGGCTGATACTGATCTTCGGCCTGTTCCAGAGGTTGCCCCTCAGTCTGCAAGATCCGGGCGGTCGCAGAGGGTGGGCTTACTGGTAGTTGGGAGCTTCAACGTCAGACGCGTAATGGGGCCCCTTAGGGATATGGCAGCAAGAGAGGGGAAGAAAACCAATGTGCACTCCGTGTGCATACCGGGGGGAGTCATTCCAGATGTGGAAAGGGTCCTTCCGGATGCCATGAAGGGTACAGGGTGCACCCATCTGCAGGTGGTCGCTCATGTCGGCACCAATTATGTGTGTCGCTATGGATCGGAGGAAATCCTCTCTGGCTTCCGGCAGCTATCTGATTTGGTGATGAATGCCAGTCTCGATAGCGGGATGAAAGCAGAGCTCACCATCTGCAGCATCGTCGACAGGACTGACCGCGGACCTTTGGTACAGAGCCGAGTGGAGGGTCTCAATCAGAGGCTGAGACGGTTCTGCGACCGTGTGGGCTGCAGATTCCTCGACTTGCGCCATAGGGAGGTGGGGTTTCGGGTTCCGCTGGATAGGTCAGGAGTCCACTACACGCAACAAGCGGCTACACGGGTAGCAGGGGTTGTATGGCGTGGGCTGGGCGCTTTTTTAGGTTAGATGGTCTTGGGCAAGTACAGAAAGGGCAACAGCCTCAACGGGTGTGGGTCAAAGTCAGGACATGCGGGGACCAAGCAGCAATCGGTATTGTAATTGTAAACTGTCGAAGCTGCGTTGGTAAAGTACCGGAACTTCAAGCGCTGATAGAAAGCACCGAAACTGAAATCGTTATAGGTACAGAAAGCTGGCTGAAGCCAGAGATAAATTCTGCCGAAATTTTTACAAAGGTACAGACGGTGTTTAGAAAGGATAGATTGCATGCAACCGGTGGTGGAGTGTTCGTCGCTGTTAGTAGTAGTTTATCCTGTAGTGAAGTAGAAGTGGATAGTTCCTGTGAATTATTATGGGTGGAGGTTACACTCAACAACCGAGCTTGGTTAATAATTGGCTCCTTGTACCGACCTCCCGACCCAGCAGCATTAGTGGCAGAACAACTGAGAGAAAATTTGGAATACATTTCACATAAATTTTCTCAGCATGTTATAGTCTTAGGTGGAGATTTCAATTTACCAGATATAGACTGGGACACTCAGATGTTTGGGACGGGTGGTAGGGACAGAGCATCGAGTGACAGTATACTGAGCGCACTATCCGAAAATTACCTCGAGCAATTAAACAGAGAACCGACTCGTGGAGATAACATCTTGGACCTACTGATAACAAACAGACACGTACTTTTCGACTCTGTATGTGCAGAACAGGGAATCAGTGATCCTAAGGCCGTTGCAGCATCCCTGAATATGGAAGTTAATAGGAATATAAAAAAAGGGAGGAAAGTTTTTCTGTTTAGCAAGAGTAATAGAAGGCATATTTCAGACTACCTAACAGATCAAAACGAAAATTTCTGTTCCGACACTGACAATGTTGAGTGTTTATGAAAAAAGGTCAAGGCAATCGTAAAATGCGTTTTAGACAGGTACGTGCCGAGTAAAACTGTGAGGGACGGGAAAAACCCACCGTGGTACAACAACAAAGTTAACTGCGAAACGAAAGAGAGCTTCACTCCAAGTCTAAACGCAGCCAAAACCTCTCAGACAAACAGAAGCTAAACGATGTCAAAGTTAGAGTAAGAAGGGCTATGCGTGAAGCGTTCAGTGAATTCGAAAGTAAAATTCTATGT
Source organism: Schistocerca piceifrons (assembly GCF_021461385.2). Lineage (NCBI taxonomy): Eukaryota > Metazoa > Arthropoda > Insecta > Orthoptera > Acrididae > Schistocerca > Schistocerca piceifrons. The sequence continues at coordinate 552,643,135 of NC_060138.1, read as the reverse complement.
ACCGACTTGACAGAAAATCCTAGGAAGTTCTGGTCTTACGTTAAATCAGTAAGTGGCTCGAAACAGCATATCCAGACACTCCGGGATGATTATGGCATTGAAACAGAGGATGACACGCGTAAAGCTGAAATACTAAACACCTTTTTCCAAAGCTGTTTCACAGAGGAAGACCGCACTGCAGTTCCTTCTCTAAATCCTCGCACAAACGAAAAAATGGCTGACATCGAAATAAGTGTCCAAGGAATAGAAAAGCAACTGGAATCACTCAACAGAGGAAAGTCCACTGGACCTGACGGGATACCAATTCGATTCTACACAGAGTACGCGAAAGAACTTGCCCCCTTCTAACAGCCGTGTACCGCAAGTCTCTAGAGGAACGGAAGGTTCCAAATGATTGGAAAAGAGTACAGGTAGTCCCAGTCTTCAAGAAGGGTCGTCGAACAGATGCGCAAAACTGTAGACCTATATCTCTGACGTCGATCTGTTGTAGAATTTTAGAACATGTTTTTTGCTCGAGTATCATGTCGTTTTTGGAAACCCAGAATCTAATCTGTAGGAATCAACATGGATTCCGGAAACAGCGATCGTGTGAGACCCAACTCGCTTTATTTCTTCATGAGACCCAGAAAATATTAGATACAGGCTCCCAGGTAGATTCTATTTTTCTTGACTTCCGGAAGGCGTTCGATACAGTTCGTTATCAATGGAGAGACGTCTACAGACGTTAAAGCAACCTCTGGCGTGCCACAGGGGAGTGTTTTGGGACCATTGCTTTTCACAATATATATAAATGACCTAGTAGATAGTGTAGGAAGTTCCATGCGGCTTTTCGCGGATGAAGCTATAGTATACAGAGAAGTTGCAGCATTAGAAAATTGTAGCGAAATGCAGGAAGATCTGCAGCGGATAGGCACTTGGTGCAGGGAGTGGCAACTGACCCTTAACATAGACAAATGTAATGTATTGCGAATACATAGAAAGAAGGATCCTTTATTGTATGATTATATGATAGCGAAACAAACACTGGTAGCCGTTACTTCTGTAAAATATCTGGGAGTATGCGTGTGGAACGATTTGGAGTGGAATGATCATATAAAATTAATTGTTGGTAAGGCGGGTACCAGATTGAGATTCATTGGGAGAGTCCTTAGAAAATGTAGTCCATCATCAAAGGAGGTGGCTTACAAAACACTCGTTCGACCTATACTTGAGTATTGCTCATCAGTGTGGGATCCGTACCAGATCGGGTTGACGGAGGAGATAGAGAGGATCCAAAGAAGAGCGGCGCGATTCGTCACAGGGTTATTTGGTAACCGTGATAGCGTTACGGGGATGTTCAACAAACTCAAGTGGCAGACTCTGCAAGAGAGGCGCTCTGCATCGCGGTGTAGCTTGCTGTCCAGGTTTTGAGAGGATGCGTTTCTGGATGAGGTATCGAATATATTGCTTCCCCCTACTTATACCTCCCGAGGAGATCACGAATGTAAAATTAGAGAGATTAGAGCGCGCACGGAGGCTTTCAGACAGTCGTTCTTCCCGCGAACCATACGCGACTGGAACCGGAAAGGGAGGTAATGACACTAAAGTGCCCTCCGCCACACACCGTTGGGTGGCTTGCGGAGTATAAATGTAGATGTAGAATGTAGATGTAGATGTAGATCTGCCCTTTAAATTTCTACTGTGTGCAAAGTGAAGTAGATAACGCGAAATTACTGCTCACAGCCTAGACCTTAAAGTGGGTAATTTTTATAAATCTGAATGTGATTGACACTCTCTGATTGGAACGATATGTCTGCATATTATTTACTATGATTAAAAAGTACTCGCTTAAAACTGGTTAATTGTATCCAGCTTGATATAGCGAGGATACCAAATAGAAACACTAATTAGTTAAATACTCAAATTTATTCAAAAACATGTCAATTACCGACCTATAAATTCAACTATGCGAATCGTGAGAATTTTTCCCTAGCTCAGGCATAAGCCTAATTGGATAGCAGTGTAACGTGCCATCCATGTATCGGATGGTTGTAATTAAACTTTCCCTATTTAACGTATTATAACAAGGAAATTAATTACCTTACGAGTATCAGACTTGGCAGCATTCATGTCCAGAATATGCGGTACATGATTTCCATGCATCACAGCGCCACCGTCCAGTTCCAACTATGGCCACCAGGTGTCGTGATCAGTCATCGTGATTCATTGTCTCACACACCTGACCAGTCGCGGTCCACTTGTTGACCAGTCAACATGAACTTGGACAAAATGAGCAGGCCATTATTGGTGAAGACCTATTATCAAAACAACAGTAATGCTCCGAGAATAACGACGGTTGAAAAAAATTTAGAAATTTGTGGTAAGTGTCTATGGGACCAAACTGCTGAGCTCATCGGTCCCTAGGCTTACACACTACTTAATCTAACTTAAATCAACTTACGCTAAGAACACACACACACACACACACACACACACACACACACACACACACACACACACCATGCCCGAGTGTGGATTCGAACCTCCGACAGGGGCAGCCATGCGAATCGTGACAAGACGCCCTAGACCACGCGGATACCTCGCGCGGCGCCGGCTGAAAGGATTACGGAAGAGTCCTCTCTCTCTCACACTCTCTCTCTCCCTCTCTCTCTCTCCACCTGCTGTGCGGAGCATGTTGAAGTTCGAATCAGCTGGAGAACTAGGCGTCGCTCCGGGAAGAGGCCGTCGACCGGTTGCACGACAGATGGTTGATGAAATCTCTGTTGCTATGGCAGACAACGCTGCGCGTAACCCCCGACAGGGCGGCAGTGCGTGTGCTGTGTCACGACAGTTCAATTCCAGTGGTCCACTGTACGGAAGGTGCATCGAACCATTTTCAAATGGTATCCGTACAAGATAATATCGTACAGCGGCTTGCACCACAGGACGCACAACGACGTGTTGACCTCACTCTCCACTTTCTCGCAAGGATTAAGGCTGACGAGGGCTGGCCCTGGACCACCCTGTGGACAGACGAAGCTCATTTTTCTCTAACGGATGAGGCGACACACAGAACTGCCGAGTGTGGGGATCTTCGCCTCCAGTCACTGTGCATGAAGTTCCTCTGTATGGTGAACGTGTCACCGTATGGTGTGGCTTCACGGCTACGTTCATCATTGGCCAATTCTTTTTTGCATAGGTTGGTGCTCAAGACCCAAAGACGTGCAGTGTGACTGGCCAGAGTTACTGCAATATGCTTTGCCAACATGTCACACCCGCCCTACAGGAGAGAGACGTATTGAACTCAACAGTTTTCATGCAAGGCGGGACCTCACCACACATCGCTCGTGAAGTTCACATGCTTCTCCGAAACACATTTGCAAACGATCGAATTATCTGCCGAAGGTTTCCAAATGCTTGCCTGGCACGATCACCTGATCTCGCTCCCTGTGATTTCTGGTTGTGGGGCTACCTGAAGGACAGAGTTTGCCAGGGGAACATTCACACATGTGCTGATCTGAAGCATGTATGTATATAACCTATTAAAGTGTGTGTTGTTCAATGGAGTGTGTGTGTGGGGCTTTATTAATTTTGTTTAATTTATATTTTATTTTTATTTTTAATTTGATTTTCGTTTCACTGCGAAGATATGCGAGGGCACGGCTCGTTCTTAGATTTTAATGACCCAAAAATGTAGCGTGGGATCCTGTGTGATTATTGGAGTTACTTAGACGAATCCGTGCTCAAAAACAGTAATCTTTATAGGCTGTATACACACTCAAAAAAGTATTTCAACATTTTCAATACGTAAGGACCTACGTGTGATTTAATTACGTTTGAGAACAGACCAAATCTGTGTCCTATTGCGCGTAACACGTCTGAACAAATCGTTAAGTGCTTTGAAAATGTCAGTTTGCTATAGCTAAAGAATGAAAGAAATAATGTCGCCGATCTCCAGCGTCTCCTGTGGAAAGAACTGGATAATAATTACGATAATTTGAAACTGCCGCTTAATGGCGGCCAGTGACGCCGTCCAGAGATGTTCAGCTTGTATCCGGCGCGGCGTCTGAATTTTTTTTTTAAAAATGGTGGGGCAAGCAAAAGGGATATGTGGTGTAGGTTACAGTTAAAATTAACAACAGCAATACTTTAGACATATTTTGGAGCTCACTGCTCAAATAATAAAACATGTAAACACCTTATGTAGTTTGCGCATAATGGCACCCTATCCGAACAAGACATAGCAAGAGAGAGTCTGGAGCTTTTTATTTCACGCCGATGCCAAAAAGAAAAAAGATAATAATAATAGTTATGCTACAGATAATAGTTTTTCTTTATAATCACATTCCTTGACTTTCAGCAGAGTTTCTTTTACGTATGACAAATATAACTGCTTAATATCGTAGAGCTGGCCGGGGTGGCCGAGCGGTTCTAGGCGCTACAGTCTGGAACCGCGCGACCGATACGGTCGCAGGATCGAATCCTGCCTCGGGCATGGATGTGTGTGATGTCCTTAGGTTAGTTAGGCTTAAGTAGTTCTAAGTTCTAGGGGACTGATGACCTTAGAATTAAGTTCCATAGTGCTCAGAGCCATTTGAACCATTTAATATCGTAGAAAAATATTTAATAATTTATAGTTCTCCTAAACTGGGCCACGGGACGTCATACATACCACTAGAAGTAGGCAACATACCTACGGACATGCTTTCAGATTCTTCTGGACACTGACAGACGCCGTATTGAGCCCATTTTGAAGCAATAATGGTACCGGTAAGTAATGGTATGATGTACCATAGCAGCACATTAAAAGTGTTTCAGTTGAATTTAAATTGAATTTATTCTGCATTATTTCTCTTCCCATGGCCTTGATGCCAATGCTACCAAGTTTGGTCCTCGTACGGTAATTAGTTTCCGTGTTATAACGTGTTAAATAGGGGAAGTTTAATTATAGCCCACAATTTACGCTCAAATGATTGCACTTTAAATAACCCTGAAAACTTCTGACTGAAACAGTGGAAGTAGGTGACTATCGCCATAGTCGATCATCCTGGATTCCATAAGTGTGAAATCGAAGTGAAGTACTCACCGGTGCTCCGAATTATGCTCACCAAGAATAAGGCGATGTTGCGCTGCGCTGTATTCTGCAGAAGACGAGGTCGTCAGCACCCTGTCGCAAAGCGAAAATGTTGCAGGACCAACCGTGATGCAGCGCCAAGAAAATCCGACCTCTATAGCTACCTTCCAAGGATTCTATCCGGACACCTCTACGACGTAAGCTCAAGACGATGCAGACACTTTTGTGACCAAATACTTAATGCTTTCTCTCTTCGTGCCCACTTACGTTCTCCGAATTCTTTCCCACCAAAATAGTGCTAGATACCGACTGCAAAATTAAGATGCGCTACTGTTGAATCGTGAGGACTCCCTTGAGTTAGAGAATACCGCCGAAATGCATCTCATTCCTACGTCAATCACAACAAGAACATCTCCCCTAGTACTTGAAAACACTGACTTCAGAACTGGGTTCTTGACGTCACTCACTGTTACGCCAATCGCACGTTCTCCCATCGGTGTTCTCCCACCCTCAGAGCTAAAGAAATTAGGCAAGAGCTACTACGAGGCTAGACTGTTCTCTGTGGCTCGCGTAACCGGTAGATGGCTGTCTTCAAAGGAGGTCTGCAAAACGTGGATAAGCGTCCCCCCCCCCCTCCCCCTCCAGCACTCCACGCTACACTACTCGCCGACCGCATATCAGGCTGTGCAGTCGTCTAGGTGAACAATAGCTTGCCACCCCACGGGATGTGAGTTCCGGCCTCCATATTAGTTCACCACCCGGGTGTCCGTCCTTACTCCCGCTTGTCCCGTTTGGCCGATACGTTCCCTGATCGCCATTTCAAATCCAATGCGCTGTTTATTCGCATACACGCCATCAACTTTCACACCCAGTGAGCTCATCAGCGTGTTAATAAAGGAAGGAAATGGCAATTACATAGAGCACCGTACTCCCAGTCAGCGTGATTCCGTCTCATCAATAAACGTTCTCATACTGATTTACGCTCTTGTCAGTCTGAATTACAAAATCACTCTGTAATTTTGATGAAAACAGCATGTACAACTGGCCGCTATGTTTCAAAGTTAAAACCCCTCGCTAAACAGAATGCATATTACGTTAGATGTAATAGTTTACTGAATACATTTGTTATCTCCTTGGCTGTAATATTTTTCCGATGCCAAATTTTGGCAGTTTAACAGAAGGTGTGATAAAATCAATTTATGCTAACGGTAAACTGCATACTTGTAAAAATAAAAGATGTCTCGTTACTTTTCTGCAAAGCGAAAGGTGTGAGAATCAACAATTTCGTTGCCTGCCGCCTCGGACAAAGTAATATGCGTTTCTACTCTGATTCTAACAATACGTATGTGTTAACTTATACGGCCTGTTAATAAAACAAAATTACTTCTGTTACGGATCTCGACACTACTACGTCATCTGCTGGGTGTACTTTGTGCGTACTTGCGATGGAGAAACGACACTACGTAGCGTGAAAAGTAAAGCACACAGAATACGTCAGATGCCAATGTAAACTGCCGGCCGGTGTGGCCGAGTGGTTCTAGGGGCTTCATTCTAGAACCGCGCCACCGCTACAGTCGCAGGTTCGAATCCTGCCTCGCGCATGGATGTGTGTGATGTGCTTAGGTTAGTTAGGTTTAAGTAGTTCTAAGTTATAGGGGACTGATGACCTCAGATGTTAAGTCCCATAATGCCCAGAGCCATTTGAGCCAACGTAAATTCGGAAGATGCTGAGGAAGAGAACGCACAAATAACGAGAAGCAAAGTTTAGTAGAGATTTCTGCATCTGTGAAAAGATACATGCGCGAATCATACAACGACCATCACCGTCATACCGTAGCAAAAGATATGGCAGAGAAACCGAGAAAATTCTGGTTCTATATAAAATCGCTAAGCGGGTCTAAGGCTTCCATACAGTCCCCTGTTGATCGGTCTGTTCTGGTAGCTGAAGATAGCAAAACGAAAGCCAAAGTTTCAAATTTTGCGTTTAAGAAATCGTTCACGCATGAGACACACAACAAACGTAACGTCATTTGACCATCAGGCACTCTCGTATAGACAGCATAGTAATAAGCTTTCTTGCGTCGACAAAGAACCGTAAGATTTGAAAGCAAACAAGGCACCAGGTCCGGACGAAATCCCGATTCGATTTCACAAATAGTACTCTACGGCACTAGCCAGTTGTCTAGCTTGCGTTTATCGCTAATCTCTCTATCAGCACAAAGTCCCTAGCGATTGTAAAAAAGCACAGGTGACTCCTGTATACAAAAAGGGTAAAAGAACGGGCCTGCCAAATTACAGACGAATAACCCTAAACTCCGTTTGCTGCAGAACTGTTGAACATATTCCCAAGTAGAATATAATAACTTTCCTTGAGACTGAGAAGCTTATGTCCACGGATCAGCATGGTTTCAGAAAGCGCCGCTCGTGCGAAACTCAACTTGCCCTTTTCACATATTATATACCGCGAACTATGGATGAAGAGCAACAAGCAGATTCCAAATTTCTAAATTTCCGGAAAGCATTTGAAATGGTGCCTACAGCAGGCTGCTCACGAGGGTACGACCATATGGATTTAGTTCAGATATGTGAGTGGCTCGAAGATTTCTTAGGTAATAGAGCCCAGTACGTAGTCCTTAACGGCGAGGGTTCATTAGTGACAAGGGTATCGTCAGGAGCGCCCCAGGGAAGTTTGATAGGACCACTGTTGTTCACTGAATACATAAATGATTTGGTGGTCGGGGTGGGCAGCCATCTGCGGTTGTCTGCTGCTGATGCTGTGGCGTATGGTAAAGTGTCTAACGCAATGCTTTCGGGCGGGAAGGCGTGCCGGTCCCCGGCACAAATCCACCCGACGGGTTAGTGTCGACGTCCGGTGTGCCGGCCAGTCTGTGGATGGTCTTTAAGGCGATTATCCTTCTGCCTCGGCGAATGCGGACTGGTTCTCCTTATTCCACCTCAGTTACACTATGCCGGCAATTGCTGGGCAAACACTTTCTCCACGTACGCGTAAACCATAATTACTCTACCACGCAAACATTGGGGTTACACTCGTCTGGTGTGAGACGTTCCCGGGGGTGTCCACTGGAGGCCGAATCGCACAATAACCCTGCGTTCGGTGTGTGGCAGCGGTGAAGTGAGTGGACTGCTGTAACCTGTTGTGGGGTTGTGAACCACTGAAGGCTGCGGCGGGGACGAAGCCTCTCCGTCGTTTCTAGGTACCCAGTTCCATACAATACTATAGAAAATGGTAAAGTGTCAAAACCAAGTGACTATTACAAGATACAAGATGACTTACTTGCTAGACAAAACTTCTAGTTGGTGTCGAGCGGTCTAAGGCGCTGTAGTCATGGAGACATGGACTGTGCGGCTGGTCCCGGCGGTGGTTCGAGTCCTCCCTCGGGCATGGGTGTGTGTGTTTGGCCTTAGGATATTTTAGGTTATGTAGTGTGTAAGCTTAGGAACTGATGACCTTAGCAGTTAAGTCCCATAAGATTTCACACACATCTGAACATTTCTAGTTGGTGTGATGAATGGCAACCAGTTCGAAATAATGGAAAATGTAGGTTAATGCGGATGAGTAGGAAAAACACACCCATAATTTTCGGATACAGCATTAGTAATGTCCTGCTTGAGACAGTCACGACATTTAAATATCTGGGCGTAACGTTGCAAAGCGATATGAAATGGAACGAGCATATTAGGACTGTGATAGGGAAGGCGAATAGTCGACGTTCGTTTGAGGGGAGAATTTTAGGAAGGTGTGGTTTATCTGTAAAGGGTAAGTCAATTATTATCCCCAAAGTAGTTTTAAAATTTTATTGTAATCAAACTTACAAGAACATTATTTTTCGACATAGTCTTCTTGCGTTTCAACGCACTTGGCCCACCTTTGTACAAGTTTCCTGATGCCCTCATAAAAGAAGGTTCTTGGTTGAGCTGTGAGCCAGGAATGCACCTCTTCTTTCACTGCTTCGTCCGAGGAAAATCGACGGTCCCTTATTGCCTAGTTGAGTGGACCAACCAAGTGATAGTCAGAAGGGGCAAGATCGGAACAATATTGAGGATGATCCAGTATTTAAAATTTGAGTTCCTGGAGAATTTGAGCATTGTGGGCAGCAGAATGCGGACGGGCTTTGTCGTATAAAAACCCACCTCTTTTTTACATCAATCCTCGGCGTTTGCTTCGAATTGCAGGCTTTACCCTGGCAGTAAGCATCTCACTGTAACGTACACTTTCACCATGATATTATAGTACTGGACGCCGCGCGTCCCAAAAAACCGTAAGCATCAGTTTTCCTGCGGACGGTTGGGTCTTGAAGGAAAATTTCGATGTTTCCATTCCATACTCTGCCGATTACTCTACGGCTCGTAATGATGGATCCATGTTTCGTCACCAGTAATGATCCTGCCTAAGAACTTTTCCCCTTAATTACCATAGCGATCCAATTTTTTTTTTTCAGATGTCCAAGTGCGTTTGTTTATGCAACTGTGTGAGTTGGCCGGCCGTTGTGGCCGAGCGGTTCTAGGCGCTTCAGTTCGGAACCGTGCGACCGCTACGGTCGCAGGTTCGAATCCTGCCTCGGAGCCGGCCGTTGTGGCCGAGCGGTTCTACGCGCTTCAGTCTGGAACAGCGCGACCGCTACGATCGCAGGTTCGAATCCTGCCTCGGGCATGGATGTGTGTGATGTCCTTAGGTTAGATAGGTTTAAGTAGTTCTCAGTTCTAGGGGACTGGTGACCTCAGATGTTAAGTGCCATAGTGCTTAGAGCCATTTTTTGTGAGTTGTTTTGGGACCAATCTTGCGCTAACTTTATGAAACCCAAGTCAGTTGTGGATGATTTCGTAGGCAGAGCCGTGACTAATTTGCAGACGATGTGCCAATTCGGCAATAGTTAATTGCCTGTCTAATAGAATCATTTCACGTGAACCCTCAATGGTTTCTTCATTTTTGGCGGTAAACGGTCGTTCGGCTCCTCTACCGTGTGTAACACTTGTGCGACCACACTCCGTTGTGGTAAAACACTGTTTCCGTACTGTACCGAAATTCGTCGATGCTTTTCGGCCCCTGATTCGCCTTCCGACCACAAAAAACGGATCACTGAACGTTGCTCTTCTTTGGTGCAAATAGACAGCGGAGCAGCCATGATTAACTGCACGGCAGCGATAACGAAACTAATCTAGCAGCTTGAAAATTGCCAAGATATAATAACAAATAAACAAAGCATGTGTCATCAAAGTAAAATGACGTATTACCAGAATACACAAAAATATAACTAAATTGCGGGTAATAATTGACTTACTCTCGTAAGACGCTGGTGCGACCTATTTTTGACTACTGCTCGAGTAACGGGATCCGTAACAGGTCGGATTGAACGAGGACATCGAAGAAATCCAGAAGCGAGCAGCTAGGTTTATTACCGGTAAGTTCTAAGAACACCTAACTCGAATTGTCGTGTTGCGTGTTGTAAGTGCAAGTGGTGTGGTTACTCTGTCTTATTGCTAGCAAAACTTAACGAATCGATTGGGCAATGCAACTCCTAATATCAATAAAGAAATACAGTCACTGCAAAATACGTTCAGCCCCTTAGGCACTGAATCATCTGGCCCTGTTCGAATTGATAACTTTGGTCCCTGTGCACGTAACAAATAAATTGAATTGTCTTACCTCTACAGCAGCAAAATATATGAAAGCTACCTACAGGCTAAGCAGTGTGAAATGCTGACCATAGTACTTGAAATGCACATGAAATTCATTTCGCTGATAAACGATATCATTTTAGAAAATTCAACTTCTTCAAAAAATGTATTACCTGGACTTTTATGGGGTACTGATTAAGGTGAATTACTAACACTCACTTTTTGAGCAAAATTATATTGCAAGTTATGTTTCGCTTTTCAAAAACATCTGGCAATTGAAGCTACATTACTCACAATTGATTCACAAACAATGAGATTTAAACAGCAGGCATTATCTAACTTCATTAATCAAACGTAAATGCAAATCATCAAATTACACACAGCTTTGTTAAGAAATCTTAAAAGCTTAAACGTAGACTTCCGCGGCCGTTGTCACAGTCAATTCAGCAGTTAGCAATACACCCTGGGGAAGGCGCCTTGCAACAGTCGCCGAAACGTCGGAATTTTACAGATGACAATGCGGCCTCAAACCCAGAAGAATTTTATTGACCAAATCTTAAAACTATTAAAAAATGAAATATATAACTAGCATCTCTATCAATATCGTTTACGTACATTCTGGGGTTAGTCAACATTTATAAATTATCGGCCAACTCATCTATACCAACGCGCTGGCAAAAACAGAAATCATAATTATTTAATATTTTTACCTTATTTCCATGAAGACTTCTGTTTCCATGTTCAACAGTATTCACATTCCTACATTAATCTAACTCTTGGTGGCTTCACACAGAACAACACAGAAACTGCCTGCTCATCGTCTTGCCCTCACAGCCAGCTACTTACAACACTGCGTCCAGCGCTTTCTAACTCCAGCACTAGCAATACAGTACAGTATCTTTGGCTCCGTGGTCGCGCACAGCTAGTGATCTACACTATCGACTCATTTTAATGTATTAACATTGTTTTCTTATCCTGATGCCGCATACAAGTGTGCCCCAGTATACTCCTTTCACGGTGAGCCCCTATGGCTGAATTTCATTCTCCTCACTGCGTAAGAAAGCAGCATGGATATATAAGTCTAAACATCGACATAGTTGTAGCTACATTATGTGATCAAAAGTATCTGGACACCCCCAAAAAATACATTTTTCATATTAGGTGTATTGTGCTGCCACCTACTGCCAGCCACTCCATATCAACGACCTCAGTAGTCATTAGACATCGTGAGAGAGCAGAATGGGGCGCTCGCGGAACTCACAGGCTTCGAATGTGGTCTGGTGCTTAGATGTCACTTGTGTCATACGTCTGTAAGTGAGATTTCCGCACGCCTAAACATACCTGGGTCCACTGTTTCCGATGGGATAGTGAAATGGAAACGTGAAGCGTCACGTACAGCATAAAATCGTACAGGCCGACCTCGTCTGTTGACTGACAGAGACCGCCGACAATTTCAAGAGGGTCGTAACGTATAATAAGCAGATATCTATCCAGGCCATCACACAGGAATTCCAAACTGCATCAGGATCCACTGCAAGTACTATGACAGTTAGGCGGGAGGTGAGAAAACTTGGAGTTCATGGTCTAGCGACTGCTCGTAAGTCACACATCACGCCGGTAAATGCCAAACTACACCTCACTTGGTAAACATTGTGCTGAGTCCTGCGGTGGGCAGGAAAAAGAACTAACAGTCAATACACATTAATACAGTTAAAGAAAAAAAACGCCTTCTTGGGATACACTAAGTTCTAAACGCAGAACAAACAAAAAATTACTCGACAACTCTGTGGTAGCAAAACAGACAAGGAAACCAGACAATGGAAGAAAATACTGACAAAAACTACTCGAAAAATACAACGTGCTACTAAGACTACGGCGAGTGAATACAAGGCTAGGGCCGGCGTAAGTACTGCCCGCAGCCGATCCTAGCGGTTGGTAAGCACTGACGGTCTAGGCATGCTTATAAAGCCAGGTCGGCGGAGTGCTACAGCAGTCACCTGAGTTCCGATTGGTGGAACACTGTCACATTTTATATGGCAAAGTAGTTCCGTGTTTATTCGGAAAGCCTGTTACTGTTTCTGTCCGCTGGCGATGTTTCTCTCCGCGCTGCTGAAAGGGGGCTAGCAACCCATCTTGCGTGTCGGTTCTGCGGAACCTCTAACAATAAAGGACCACTACGACATAAAAAAGTGCACAGCACCAAAAACGTCCATAGGAGGGGCATTCTGGTCGACGTCCATTGGTTCACGGCCGGCAGGGAAGGGAGGCGGCGACGCAGCACGGGCTGCGGGCGGCGGAGACAGCGGCTGAGGCGGAGGCGGAAGCAGCGGTTCCGCCACAGAACGGTCGGCGATAGGCAGTGGCAGCTCCCCCGGGGCGTCGTGCTCTACCAGACGGGGGCGGAGCTGGATGAGGTGCCGGCGGGCGGCCGAACCGTCGGCCCACCGGAGAGATGCCATCGCCCGACCGCAGAGCTCGGTGATGACGGCAGGCGCCCGGTGTCCCCGTGGATAAAGTGGTTTAAATGGCTGTGAGCACTTTGGGACTTAGAACTACTTAGAATTCTGTACTGCCAGTGGAATTTCCCTCGTCCATAACGCCCCATTTCACCCTGCATCAGACGGCCGGGCGGAACGTTTTGACGTTTTGTGCGGACATTCAAGACACAGCTCGATAAGCTGCTGAGCCACTACCAGTTAGAGGAGGCCGTCTTTCTTTTCTTGGCTACGAACTGCACCGCCCCTCCCCCTCCTCCAACATGCCGTTAAAACTCCAGCCGTGATACTTCAGGTCGACCATTCCGCTTCCCCTCATCTGTCCTGGTTCCCGAGGCTTCCCACCCTCCCTCCCGCCCGCACTCCGACGCACTCCATTCGAGTCGGGCAGGAGGTCTAGGCGCGGACCTTCTCTCATCCACGGGGCCGGCCGGTGTGGCCGTGCAGTTCTAGGCGCTTCAGTCTGGAACCGGGTGACCGCTACGGTCACAGGTTCCAATCCTGCCTCGGGCATGGATATGTGTGATGTCCTTAGGTTAGTTAGGTTTGAGTAGTTCTAAGTCCTCAGGTTAGTTAGGTTTAAGTAGTTCTAAGTCCCTACTACTTAGGGGCTGATGACCTCAGTTGTTAAGTCCAATAGTGTTTAGAGCCATTTAAACCATTTGAACAACTGATGTCCGCGGCCTACATGCCTCTAAGGAGTATGTCGAGGTGATCAAAAACCTGCCTCCTCCCACCAACGTGAAGCAACGGCAGTCCGTCCTCGCTCAAATCAACTACTATCTGCGTTTTATACCCCACGCCGCCGAGATTTCGGCGCCCCTGACCGGGTAATTGCGTAATTGTGCGAGTTGGGTTTGGGGCACGGCGTGTGAGCTGGCTTTCACACGTCTCAAGTCGGCTCTCTGCCATCTGTCCCGCCCTCCTCGTCTGGCCGCTTACGATCCTTCCTTCCCCCTCATCGTCGCCGCCGACGCCTCGGACTGTGGCCAGGGTGTGGTCTTCTCACAAGTGGTCGACAGCGTTGATAAGCCGTGGTTTTTGCATTCAAAAAATTGACCGACTTTCAAACCAAATGTAGTCAAATTGAAAAGGTCGCTTTGGCGCTGGTGTTTGCCCTGACGAAGTTCTAAGATTTCGTGTATGGTCGTCATTTCACGCTGCAGACCGATCACAAACCTTTGGTTTCTTTGTTTCACCCAGCTGCTGCAGTGCCCACCCGGACGGAGCGCCACCTCCAGCGTTGGGCGCTCTTCCTGACGACGTTCGACTTTGATATTGTCTACCGCACCTATGAACGGCACGCAAACGCAAATTTTCTGTCCCGGCTACCTGCGGGAGCAGACCGTGAGTTTGACGCTTCTCCCTTGGTTTGTTTCCATGTGGACCCGGACGTGGACGCAGCTCTGGACGCGCTTCCGTTTGATGCCGATGCGGTCCGGTGGGCCACCGCTAGGGATCAGACACCGCAAGCCCTACGTCGCCATATCGCTGCGGGTTGGCCAACCAGCCATCGTAGCGTCCGCAATGCAGAAGTCCAGCACTTTTGGGATAATCATGACATTTTCTTTTCCCACAGTGGCGTTATCCTTTTGCATAGCGATTCCGACGTTTCATGGGTGGTCATACCGCATGCGTTGCGCCGCCGTGTCCTCGACCTTCTCCACGCTTGTCAATGAGGCATCGTCCTCATCAAACAGCTAGCCCCCCGACACCTTTATTGCCTCCCTCGTGTCAGCTAGCGCAACCCAACTAAAATAAGGGCATCACACACATCCATGCCCGAGGCAGGATCCGATCCTGCGACAGTAACTGCAGCGCGGTTCCGGACTGAAGCGCCTAGAACCGCTCGGCCATCATCAGTTGTGAACCCGAGACAGCTAACCTCTAGCGCAAAAAAGTCACATTTTTCTTTCCTGTAACGCAGGTTATCCCCGGAAAACACCTGAAACAGCCGATCCAGGTTGTCCACGAGGTCCACTGCGGACGAGCCACCGACGATGACATCGTCCAAATTATTGGCCGCCCAGGGCACCTGGCTGGTGAGACGTTCCAAATAACGTTGGAAAATCGCGGGGGCGCTGGTAATGTCAAACAGGAGGCGCTTGTACCGAAAAAGGCCACACGGGGTATTGATGATTAGGATCTGCTGCGATTGCTCGTCCAACGGCAACTGCAAATAAGCATCGCGCTAATCAATTTTGGCGGAAACGGTCGAGCCCGCAAGATGTGTGAGTATGTCATCCACTGATGGGACAGGATAGGGGTCGATGACGGACTGAGAATTGACCGTGACCTTAAAACAGCCACAGATGCGTAAAGCAACGTTCGGCTTCTCGGCTATCACGATTGGCGGCGCCCAGTGACTGTGCGCGACGGAAGAAAGGATGCCTTCCTCCTGTAAGCGGCGAAGTTCCACCTGGAGCCTATCTCTGAGAGCAAAGGGGACCGGGAACAGCAGAGGGAAGAAGCTAAACATGCACGGTGAAACCCTTCATCTCTGGTGTGGAGGGTGAGAATAACGTGTCGTATTTTCTGAGCAACGGGGCGAGGAGGATATCCGATGGGGGAATCGACACCCCTTGTGCACTGATAAGCCCAGGCGACCAAAAATGTCCATAACCAGAACATTAGTAGCTCCAGGGGATCCAACAACCAACAACGTAGCGGTGAAGGAACGTCCGTTGTAAGAGATTCGTGTGGAAGAAGATGCCGTTAACGGATATAGAGTGATTACTGAAACTGCACAGCACGCGAGAGTACAGGGGTAAAGCAGGCGAGCCTAAACGTTTGTATGTGGCACCATCCACAATAGAGACAGATGATACCGCGTCAGTTTGTAAGACCACCGGAATGTGCGCGACTCCAAGGTAATGAGAAAACGGGCACCCGACTGGGGAATGAGGGAGAATACTTAGCCGTCAGTGGAATACGAGGCTTCCGGGTCCTGAGGTGAAAATTCATGAACCTGTGCGTCCACAGGAAGCGTGGCATCGACGCGAAGTTTCTGTGAAGCCTGACACACCACGGCGTTTGGCCCGCTCCTCTGGAAGCCGTGCATCTTGCCCGCCGGTGGGGGCACTCCGACATTTAGTGAGCCCCGAAACAGTCCGGACAGGATGGAAGCCGAGTGACTTCCTGTCACGGATTGGTCCAACGGATCAACGAGGCTCCCCCTCGGCGCTAGGCAACTGGCGAGTCGCGAAAACAGCTGGATCAAGACGCGGTGGTTGTAGCCGGTGAAACTGTTCAAACGCACGAATGATCGGCAGACAGGTGTCGAGAGACGGGTCCTGTAACTTCAAAATATCATCCTGAAACCCTCGTCTGGTGCGTGAAGCACCACCATATCGCGAATCGACGAAGAGGCATAAGACTGCTTGCAGGCGACGTTGGCGCACCGGAATTCACAATAGCGTGAAGACCCCGGAGCGTCGTAATCCATTCCGGATCAGTCTGACCTGGAGACTTTCGACAAGAAAAGAAAGTCTGACGGGCGGAGGTGACGTGTATTTGTGCGTCAAAGTACCCGAAAAGGCAGCCCTTAATGTGGGTAAATGAGAGACCTCGAGGGGACTGTTCAGGGTTCAATTTTTCAATTAAACGATACACCTGTGGACCGACTGTCGCTGAAAACAGAAAAAAAGCCCGACTTCGATTTTCGTCGTGAATCCCATGTACCAGTTAATGTTGTTCCAACAGTTCGACAAAATTTGTCCATAGTTCAACACAATTATCGAAAGGCAGAAACGTCGATGGAGCTACGTGCAACGTGTTAAATTTACCTGCGATAGAATCGACTCTATGGGGTACTTCTTGCAACCCTGACGAGTGAGAGCGAGTTTCTGAAAGCGTGAGCGTTGTCTGAATCTGCTATAGTGTTTCCACCAAGTACTGAAGAAGCTCCTTAGAGGAGGCCATGTCATTCGAAAATGAAAATCCGATGCTCGTCGCCAATTACTGTTGTGTTCTGCGGTCGGCAAGAAAAAGAACTAACAGTCCATTTGAACACACTTGATTACAATTAAAGAGAAAAAGACGCCTTCTTGGCATACACTAAGTTCAAAACGCAGAACAAACAAAAAATCGACAACTCTATGGTAGCAAAAAAGATAAGGAAACCAGAAAAAGGAATAAAATATTGACAAAAACTACTCTACAAATACAACGTGGCTACTAGACTACGGCGAGTGAATACAAGGCTAGGGGCGGCGTAAGCACTGGCCGGAGCTGATCCTAGCGGTTGGTAAGCACTGACGGTCTGACGGTCTAGGTGTGCTTATAAAGTCGGGTCGGCGGAGTGCTACAGCAGTCACCTGAGTTCCGATTGGTGGAACACTGTCACAGGTTGTCTGGTGAAGTAGTTCCATGTTAATTTGGAAAGTCTGTTACTTTCTCTGTCTGCTGGCGATGTTTATCTCCGCGCGGCTGAAAGGGGGTTAGCAACCCATCTTGCGGGTCGCTTTTGCGGACCCTCTAACAATAAGGGGCCACTGCGACACGTTGGACGATTGAACGTTGTGTGGAGTGACGAATCACGGCACACAAAATGGCGATCCGATGGCAGGGTGCGGGTACGGCGAATGTCCAGTGCACTGCCAGCGTGTGTAGTGCCAACAGTAAAATTCGGAGGCGGTGGTGTTGTGGGGTGTTCGTGTTTTTCATGGAGGGGATTTTCACCCTTTGGTGTTTTGCGTGGCAGTATCACAGCACAGGCCTACATTGATGTTTTGAGTACCTTCTCGCGTCCCACTGTTGAAGAGGAATTCGAGGATTGCGACTGTATCTTTCAACACAGTCGAGCACCTGTTCATAATGCACGGCCTGTGGCGGAGTGGTTACACGACAATCACATCCCTATAATGAACTGGCCAGACCTGACCTGAATCCTATAGAACACCTTTGGGATGTTTTGGAACTCCGAATTCGTGTCAGGCCTCACCGAGCGACATTGATACCTCTACTCAGTGCAGCACTCCGTGAAGAATGGGCTGCCATTCCCCAAGAAACCTTCCAGCACCTGACTGAACGTATGCCTGGGAGAATGGAAGCTGTCATCAAGGCTAAGGGTGGGCCAACACCATAATGAATCCAGCATTACCAATGGAGGGCACCACGAACTTGTAAGTCATTTTCAGCCAGGTGTTCTGATACTTTTGATGACATAGTGTGTAACCGTCAAAGGTCGGAAAATTTACTTTGGGTAAACAGAAGTCTACGAGAATAATTTTGTTGTGAAACTTACCAAGCAAACGTCACACTGTAAATGTATAAGTTCTAGCTGTAGCAGGATCTCCACACTGTCAGCACAATGCGAAAAGAAGTGAAACTGCACAGTCTTCTGCAATCTGAAAAGCAGTGTGGTAAACTGAACTAACTGTAGATTCATTCATTGAGTGTGCCTTCTGAAAACAAAAACGTATTTTCATAGTGAAAATGTTGGGAAAATTATTGAGACGTTTGTTTCTCTGCTCCCGTGTGATGAGTACTTTCTTCAGTCATATTACTCGATAGGGGAATTAGTCTTGTTCTTCACTTCGGACTCTCGCAGTTCGCATTCCAAGTGTCACTAATCTTTTGCATGAAAATCCGTTCTAATGTTGTTGTAAATTGAATTTTTTCGTCGTGTATAAAGTTTTGAAGCACATTAATAGAACACTAAGCGTATCAAGACACCATCGCATACAGTAAACATATAGACTAGGCATCCTGTACTGGTACGTAGATGTTGACGTGTCTGACCACTTTCAGGTTGCTAACCCGACCATCATCTTAATTTTCAACCCTTTAGAAACAGCTACTCTCCATTTTAAGAGGGAGACGCCATCCTAAAACTTCACTTTTTTTCAAAAAAATTTATTTCACATTTTTAGAGTGTTTACTCTCAGATCGCAAAACGGTTTGGCTGTAGTCAAATTGAAAGTACATCTGAGAAATGTTTGAATTACTGACTGCGTAGGGAGCTGTAGCACACCGAAAGGTACCAAACATAAACTTTGATTCCTATCACCATCAAACAGACTCATCTTGACTCCGATCTTTGCATAAACTTAAACCGGAAAAAGCAAATTGCAAGATTAGCAGGAAAATTAAAGCGAAACGATTGGCAGCCAGTCGTTACAAATCAATTACTTTGCCTGTTGATTGTATAAATAAAAGTTTAGGGAATGCACTGAAGTCCTGTTCAAGAAGCTTCAAGGAAACAGGCGTTGTCTTACAATCAGGTATCCCTACCACTACTCCTCCCAAAGAAAACTGTGAGTAAATATCTATTCAAAAAATTCAAGAAAAAGTTACCCTGATCTTGAAATGACAAGAATACTCACATAAGCAAGAAGTGAATTTCGTATGTGAGGTTACACCGAACCTAAGTATGGTCATTCGCCTGAAGGCAGCATATTGTTTGCACTTCTCCTGCGCTACCAGTCGGTCGTTCTGTGCTACGTGACGACGTCTGAACGTCCCGTTTTACAGTGAGCGCTCAAAACCCAGGCGACGAACGAGCGCGGTCGCTGTTGCTCACCTAGCCGCATCCTCAACATTCCTGCTGTGTTCATATGTTATTAGAAATTAATTTTAACATATGTTGAAAGGTTGCAAAACTACGGTCAGTCACTATTTATGCTAATTTATTGTCTTTATCAGTTTCATAGTGGTTCGCTCATCTTAGAACGTAGGGAGAAATTATGGATTTAACTGCTTGTCATTTTCATGGGTTTCCGCTGCAAAGATTTTATATTTGCTGTTCGTCCGTACAGACTTTGATTCTAAGTACCTCTCAAGGTGAATGCCGCGAGTATTCGCTAGAAAAGGCTTGGCCTCTGAGACATTCTTGTCAGTTTTCATAAGAGAATATTTTACAGATTTCGAAAGACATTTAGCTCACTTTGTGTCATTTCCAGCGATCATCACGAGAAGGTAGTCTTTTTTTCGTTCCTCATTAGATTTATTTACAATACTTACATCAAACTACTTTTCAATATTTACAAATTTTTTCAATGATTCTGACCTTTTAGTCGTCATTGTAACGTCTGTGCGTACGCCACAGAAATCAGAAATGATTTTAAGGTCCTATCAGTTCGAAGTTTCTTTAAAGCCTTCTCAATCGTTTAGTTACTCTTCATTGCTGACGTTTTCCTTATTTTCCTATCAAAGTTTATAATTAGTCGGTCCGACTTGTGTCCATAGTACTCTGCACTTTTCGAAGACTTTTCACTAATGAGTAAACATTTGAATGAACATTTGATATAAATGTATTTACTCTTCGGTTCCACCCTTCTGAGACAATAATAGTGCGATCGCACATTCCATTGCAGTTCCACATCTCTCTTGACGTGTTGAGACACTAGTCCACTAAATATTCACAGAAGTCCTAAGGCTTTTGTTTTTCAGGGCGTGCTCTCCTGACTGCACAGCCAGTTATCATCCAGCATTTCCAGGAGAAGATGTGCTACAGCAGAACGCAGTTTTATGTGACATCGTATTTCCTCGTTTTCCTTCTAGACAATGGTGAGACCACAACGACCTCTGTTCTAGAAAACAACCTGTTAGCTGCTTGGTCGATGGCTGTTTCGAAGTCCATCATCAGAGATACACGGTTCCAGCCAGGCACGTTAGTTTTAATAGCTTAAAAAGAAACGTTCATATGTTTCTCGTCCACCCCGATAGCTGAGTGGTCGGCGCGGTGGTCTGTCACGCCAAGGTGCCCAGGTTCGATTCCCGGCAGGGTCGGAGATTTTCTCAGCTCATGGACTGGGTGTTGTGTTGCCCTCATCATTTCATCATCATCAGTGGAAGACAACGGGAAACCACCACTGGAATCACTTCGCTAGACGCTCATGCGGTGGACCTCTCTGACGAGCTCCATGACAAGACCTGCCGTGAGGCGGAACATATAGTTTATATGGTTCTCACGTTTTATTTGGAAGCAAAGCGTAAACAGAAGGCATGGTTTTTGTTTCCTCCCAAGAACTATTAAGGTCAGCACAGAGTATAAATAACTGTCCAAACTGCTTGCTCGAATTCTTGGACGTTCCTTCCACAATGAATAATTCACAGTTTGATAAACACGCGTTTCGCTTTCGCGAGGAAACACCAACATTCTGTGTCATTCGGTCCCCTGGTATCATCTGCTGGTAAAAAACTGCTCCCATCATTCAACAGTAAAATATTTTCTTAGAAGAATATGCTAGAACAGATGGGATCTTGTGTAATTACCATATATTTTCGCCAAATGCAATGTAACGATTGTTTCTCACTTCTGTGTGATAGAAATAATGTTACTATGTCGTAGCCCCGATTGAAGAGCTGCCCTGCTTCTTCGACATAAACTGATGACACTGTAGCGTCTGTTTGTTTTGCCCGCTTCTTTGTTCTGACAAAATGTTTTCGCACTTCATTTGCTGCTTCATCTGGACTACAAACATGGCTACCTTCCCCTAGAACTGTTATTTTTTGTGAATAATCCTTTTTTGCATTTATTTTTTTTCAGAGTTTACAAAACGCCAGTAACTCACTTCTGGTTTGTTTGTATATCCAACTATATACCAATGACCGTTGTAAATCCTTAAAGGCTTCCTTTTGGTGGTCTGGGTGAACTAGCACTAAAAGACGGAACACCGATTGCCAGTCAAGGGTCATCTGCAATACTGAATTCTGGGATAAAGCCATCCACACTACCAATGGTACGGGGACAAGGCACTTTTGCAGGAAACGGGTTTTGGCCTTCCCTAGAATACGTCGGTCGTAGCGGCAGACGAGCCGGTGTATCCTACTTCCGGAACACTCTGTCCACTTCCTACAGTGTCCTCGTTTCCGTGGAACCCTCAAAACATTCCCTCTCCTTGCAAGTGTCACAAACACGCACATCGTAACGCTGTCAGCTGACCTGCCATTCTATAACAATTAATGGAATAAATGATTATTAGTTGAAACCCTCAGCTGCCGACAGGTGTTGTTGATAAATCTCGATGGGAACAGCTGAAACTGTGTGCCCGACCGGGACCCACAATCCCAACTGTCCACAATCTACATACGTAATGTTCCTATTAGATGGGCAAAATATCTATTAGGTACATTACGTATGTATTGTGGACAGTTGGGAATGTGGGTTTCACGGGAAGCGTTCAAGGGATAAGTCCCTGCAGTCGCACTACTCATCTATGCCCTCGGTGGCTCAGTTGGATAGAGCGTCTGTCGTGCAAGCAGGAGGTCCCTTGTTCGAGGCCCGGTCGGGCCACACATTTTCAGCTGTCTCCATCGAGGTATATCAACAATACCTGTCGGCAGCTGAGGATTTCAACTAATTATCATGTATTCTAAAGAAGCTGCGCGGTTAACAATGGTATCTGTTCTTTCGAGAACAGTTACCATTTTCATATATAATAAATGAACTCCTTGGAACATTCTGTGTCATGCCATACCATTGGTTGGAAACTAGCAACAGCCGGACTAGAGAATTGCCGCTAAATGTTTCTTAATGTGTAACACTGCGGTATTTAGCCAAATTCTGCGGTCAACTGCTGGGTTTTAGTTACGGCTAACGCTCGCTTATTACACCATGCTATGAACACGTCGGAGCCACAAGTATTTCTAACCCCAGTGCGCTGTAAGTATTGACTCAAAGTTTCACGTACTGGGCAGTACAGCTGAAGGCTTCAGGCGCCACGATTTAAACTAATCCTCTGTTTCAGCGACAGACAACTTGGAGGCGTTTAAAACTTTTTTCCGCCTTCCGATAAGCGCGTCATTATTCACCGTTTAAAAGCGGCTGTTGAGTGCTTTGCATTTTAACGTCGCTTCGGCGTCGGCTCATCGATAAGGAAGCGCTTATGCTTGGGAACGAGAGTCCCTCAGATAGCCAGATGTATACGCTTCTCTCTATAAGAGCACCATCAAAGATCGTTTCGCAGTTAACTTTTTTCTACGATTATAATCGTACTACAGAACGGCTTTCCCAGTTCATGGTTCAAGGCCCATAGTGCACCATTCCAGTTACATGTTGCCATCCTAATAGCTCCCAGGGGCAACAACAATGAGATTTTCAATATCTCATATAATTATTGGCCGAATTTATACTTCTAAAAAGATCTCACAATCTACTGATTTAGAGGTATAGTATTATGTTAAAAATGTAATAAAGTAAGACAAGTATTTCAGTTATAAACTGTAATACGGTGACTGCAAAAAATCGCAGTTTCAAGAAATACTTAATGCAGTGTAACGAAATTTCGGGAATACAGTACTCTAGGTAGCATACGCAAGTGATTAATACTGCAAGATCGAAGGTTAATAAGCGCGAGATAAGCGGTCGCAAATGTGAAATGCTGGTACATTAATAACCAGTGTAGCCTCCAGAATGTTGAATACAAGCACGCAAACGTGCATCCATTCTGGTGTACAGGTGCCGGATGTCAATTTGTGGGACGAAGATCCATGCCTATCCCACTTAGTTGATACAGCGACGCTTAATAGTGGTTGTGAATGACGCGATGACTGGAGACATATCTAGTACACTACCGGCCATTAAAATTGCTACTCCATGAAGGTGACATGCTATAGACGCGAAATTTAACCGACAGGAAGAAGATGCTGTGATATGCAAATGATTAGCTTTTCAGAGCATTCACACAAGGTTGGCGCCGGTGGCGACACCTACAACGTGCTGACATGAGGAAAGTTTCCAACCGATTTCTCATACACAAACAGCAGTTGACGGGCGTTGCCTCATGAAACGTTGTTTTGATGCCTCGTGTAAGCAGGAGAAATGCATACCATCACGTTTCCGACTTTGATAAAGGTCGGATTGTAGCATGTCGCGATTGCGGTTTATCATATCGCGACATTGCTACTCGCGTTGATCGAGATCCAATGACTGTTAGCAGAATATGGAATCGTTGGGTTCAGGAGGGTAATACGGAACGGCGTGCTGGATCCCAACGGCCTCGTATCGCTAGCAGTCGAGATGACAGGCATCTTATCGGCATGGCTGTAACGGATCATGCAGCCACGTCTCGATCCCTGAGTCAGCAGATGGGGACGTTTGCAAGGCAACAACCATCTTCACGAACAGTTCGACGACGTTTGCAGCAGCTTGGACTATCAGCTCGGAGACCATTTCTGCGGTTACAACTGGTTCAAATGGCTCTGCGCACTATGGGACTTAACTTCCAAGGTCATCAGTCCGCTAGAACTTAGAACTACTTAAACCTAACTAACCTAGGGACATCACACACATCCATGCCCGAGGCAGGATTCGAAACTGCGACCGCAGCGGTCGCGCGGTTCCAGACTGTAGCGTCTAGAACCGCTCGACCATCCCCGCCGTCCGCTGCGGTTACCCTTGACGCTGCATAAAAGACAGGAGCGCCTGTGATTATATACTGAACGGCGTATCACTCGGCGTGGTGGTATGGTATGCCATTGGCTTCACGTCTCGGTCACCTCTTGTTCGCATTGACGGCACTTTGAACAGTGGACGTTACATTTCAGATGTGTTACGACCCGTGGCTCTACCCTTCGTTCGATCCCTTCGAAACCCTACATTTCAGCAGGATAATGAACGACTACATGTTGCAGGTCCTGTACGGGCCTTTCTGGATACAGAAAATGTTCAACTGCTGCCCTGGCCAGCACATTCTCCAGATCTCTCACCAACTGAAAACGTCTGGTCAATGGTGGCCGAGCAACTGGCTCGTCACAATACGCCAGTCACTACTCTTGATGAACTGTGGTATCGTGCTGAAGCTGCATGGGTTATTACGGCCAGAGGTGGTTGTTCTGGGTACTAATTTCTCAGGATCTAAGCACCCAAATTGCGTGAAAATGTAATCACATGTTCTAGTATAATATATTTCTCCAATGAATACCCGTTTACCATCTGCATTTCTTCTTGGTGTGGCAATTTTAATGGCCAGTAGTGTATTTGAGCAGGCCAAGGCAACATGTCGAATCTCTTTTGAACATGTTGGCTTACAACAGCGATATGTGAGCGAGCGTTATCCTGTTGGAAAAGATCCCCTAAAGCTCTGTTCTTGAATGGCAGCAATACAGGTCGAATCACCAGATTGACAGACAAATCTGCAGTCAGGCTGCATGGAATAACCATGAGAGTGCTCCTGATGTCTTACGTAACCGTACCCCAGACTATAACCCTAGGTGTAGGACCAGTGCGTCTACTATGCAGACAGACCTCTTTCTAATCAGCACATCAAGTCACTGGCACCTAGGCAGAACCAGCTTTCATCAGAAAACAAACCTCCACTCTGCCGTCTAGTGTGCATTGACGTCGTAAATGGTTGTGTTTGGGGATCAGTGAAATGCACGTTACAAGGCACCTGACTCAGAGTTGCCCTTGAAGTAATTGACTTGTAACAGTTCGGTGTGTATGAACTTCCAGCATGCTGGAGTAACTTGGGCCAGCAACTTCTGTTAACCAACAGAACGAGAAACCAGCCCAAATTTCAAATATTTTATTTTTCATTCGACGACTAGTTGCCGTGACCCGTTTTCAAATAAACATAAGGAAGTCGACATCAGCAAAATGTGTAATGTGCATTCACAGTGTTATCTGCATAAGCTGTGAATGTACATTAAGCATTTTGTTCAGATATTCGGAAATTCCATTTTCCACATTGTTATGTTGATTGCACTGCAACATGTAGAAATAATACGAGTCATGTTATGAAAAGTTGCAGTGCAACAGAATGAGAATATCCAAAGGCGACTATTGCATAGCCGAAACCGGTTTTTCCATTCATTAAACTGTGTGATCAAGACGATTAAATAAAAATTATGAACATCATGATAGCTCTCTTAATGGTAGTTTTATGCTAAATTCTGTTCACATAACATCACAGTAGAATTTATCACGTCTTTCTTTGTGAGATTAAAGTCAATGATCAACAGTGTATGTGATGTTAGAGATCTAAATTACCCACGCTACATGCTCGTGTCTTTCTAAATTCGAGGCGTAATATACTTTCCCATAAAGTCCTGAACTTCAGGTATTTTTTAACTGAGATGCTATGAAGTCCTGATTGGGAAAGACACTCTTACTTGTAAACATGTTGTCACCTTGATTTCCCTTTAAAGTATTTTTTTGACTGAAGGTCTTACACTTTAATGTCAGAGGAATTTTACTTGTATGCTATTTATTTTTAAATGAAGTATTATGCTCTTTTCGGGTAAGAGTCTACGACTACGTAGGATGCAAGAAGTCAATGGATATCTCTCGATCTCTGAATATCTACACAAAGATGTCAACCATTAATGAGTTGTGAAACCAACAAGTTAATGTGATATAATAAAAAGCAGTTTTGCACGTACTATTACTCTGAATGAAGTTATTTCAATAAATAGAAAGTGAAACTAGGGATCGTATAAATAATTATTTACAAGCATTGGCGTAAAGGGTACAATTGTGACTTGTGAAAAAATTACTCAATGCAGTGAAACGTAGTTATACAAGTTAGATATCGTAACAAGTTTTGTTTTCGCAGACATATTTTCATGAAATGACACAAACTGTTTACTATTATTTCTTACAATTCGCTGAATGGCATGAGATTAGGATAAGTCATGGCCTTCTGAAAATAATGGAAAAATTATAAGCAGAGCCTTCAGTTTCACGTCATAAGTGTATAGTATTTACGTTTTAGAAAAATATTTACAGAGGAATCTGTCAACTTCTATAGCTCACTAGAAAGGATTAGACAATAAGTACAGATTTATTCGTGGTATACTGGGTAGGATTCTTAGAGATAAGAACACATAAATGTAAATTACTATATATATATATATATATATATATATATATATATATATATATATATATAGTAAAACAAGTGATACTGCCACTCTCCTATAAACTTCCAGGGTCTAATTACATTCTTTCTTTGCTGGTAATTTTGAGGAAGCGGACAACAAAAGTTTCGAATGATAACAGATATTAGCAGAATCGCTGACTGTACCATTTATTACTGAAGTTATTATTCATTTCAAACCAGCTCTAACAGCACTGAGTTTTAGCAAAATCCGCAAGTCACAATACAACTTTAATCACTTTACACCGAAGCTTTACGACCATCAAAACGCGTGGCGAAGAATTAGCCGGAAGATATTAGCGCGAACGGCAGACCAATGCCGACCCGCTGAGGCCGCTGCTCACCAGCTACTGCAGTCCTACGCCAGGAGAGATGTGACGTCCATTTCACCCAGTCTAACAATAACAGTACAGTCTGGCAAAATCTGATTGTGAGCTCCGCAGCATTACATTTTTCTAAGTTTTAGTGTGGAATGTTTATGTTTGTTTCATTTGACATTGCCAGAACTCCTGCTCATGAAGGCAACAGCATTCATCACACACATTGTGACAGAACTTCCACACACCATAACTTGTCATAACCTTTAAGAATGCACTGCTACAGGTTTGTTCATTTAACATCAGTTATTCTTTCTTCATCAGTTATTCTTTCTTCCAGTTAGCAAGTATTATAATTAGTCAATGTTGTGTAGGTGTTTATTGTAAACCGGCGAATGTAGATTGGATTAACTCGCATCACAGGTTCACAACACGAAATATTTGAGACCGCAGCCCCCTTATCATGGGCGAAAAGTAACCTAAACCAAGTCGGCCGGTGTGGCCGTGCGGTTAAAGGCGCTTCAGTCTGGAACCGCGTGACCGCTCCGGTCGCAGGTTCGAATCCTGCCTCGGGCATGGATGTGTGTGATGTCCTTAGGTTAGTTACGTTTAAGTAGTTCTAAGTTCTAGGGGACTGATGACCACAGACGTTAAGTCCCATAGTGCTCAGAGCCATTTGAACCATTTTTAACCTAAACCAATAAACAGTACCTCTGCTTCATGAGAATCTTCACATCCCTGACTAGCAGTTCCATGAAAAAAACGTGCTTGCTTGGTTCGGGCACTCACAGTGCGCGTTCGCATACCCGCACTTTTTACCTTTCTGTTGAATCAGTAACGTGTAATGAGGTTAAACAATTCTCCATTTTCGGTTTAAGCCTCATACTAGTTTGAACATGGATACCACACTCATTAAATCTAAGTATACGCTACTAAATGCAAGATAATGGAAATAAATTGGAGAGTTCAAAATTCAGCCAGTTGCTTTCCTATGCATAGGTTTCTGATGAACATCAATTTCGGCCTATCATTTCTCTATAGACAAGAACATAATAAGAAAAGAACCTAGAGGCTAAAAGCCTATCACTCATTGAACCAGAAACAGGAAGTTACTTCTTTGTAGCCACCAAAACCCATACTTTGTTATCAATGATTTGTTTACAATTATAAGACACAACAATGGATGTATATTTGTAAATATGGAAGCAATTCTACTTCTGTCCAGCAGTTTACGAAAAATGCTTACCAACTTCTAGCCACAAAACAGCCTTCGTTAGGTTTACACAAGTTGGTACACTTTTACATATTGTAATTTCACTCACTGTTAGTGTATACAGGGTGATTCAAAAAGAATACCACAACTTTAAAAATGTGTATTTAATGAAAGAAACATAATATAACCTTCTGTTATACATCATTACAAAGAGTATTTAAAAAGGTTTTTTTTCACTCAAAAACAAGTTCAGAGATGAAACTTCCTGGCAGATTAAAACTGTGTGCCCGACCGAGACTCGAACTCGGGACCTTTGCCTTTCGCGGGCAAGTGCTCTACCATTCTGGAAGTTCAGAGATGTTCAATATGGCCCCCTCCGGACACACGAGCAATATCAACCCGATACTCCAACTCGTTCCACACTCTCTGTAGCATATCAGGCGTAACAGTTTGGATAGCTGCTGTTATTTCTCGTTTCAAATCATCAATGGTGGCTGGGAGAGGTGGCCGAAACACCATATCCTTAACATACCCCCATAATAAAAAATCGCAGGGGGTAAGATCAGGGCTTCTTGGAGGCCAGTGATGACGTGCTCTGTCACGGGCTGCCTGGCGGCCAATCCATCGCCTCGGGTAGTTGACGTTCAGGTAGTTACGGACAGATAAGTGCCAATGTGGTGGCGCTCCATCCTGCTGAAATATGAATTGTTGTGCTTCTTGTTCGAGCTGAGAGAACAGCCAATTCTCTAACATCTCCAGATACTGTAGTCCAGTTACAGTAGCACCTTCGAAGAAAAAGGGACCAAAAACTTTATTGGCTGAAATGGCGAACACATGTACAACTAAATGAAACTTTATAGCTCCCTTAATTCGCCGACAGATAGTGCTTAGCTCTGCCTTTTGTCGTTGCAGAGTTTTAAATTCCTAAAGTTGTGGTATTCTTTTTGAATCACCCTGTATAATAGATGTTAATTGTTGCTGTGCTCACATATCAGCAATTTTGTTATGATGAGTGATGGTGAGTAACTAAGATATTGTTCATGCAACAGTGTCAGTTGCTCTCACATGTCTGCCTGTATGGGTAAGCATAGATTGTGATGTGAACCTCCCACCCCAAAACTGCCCAATGCATGATTCGGCAGCATATGCTGTATTGCTGCCGAATGGTGCGTGTGGAGGCGCATGTGCAGGATCATGCGTCTACACATTGTGCTACTGACGTAGCTATACATTATAAAAAGTGTACATTATGCAACACATTCTATGATTTTCTAACGTGGGTTATGTTCACTAACTTAAAAAATATGTTGCATTCCCTACTTCAACCTCTTAGAGGTCGATTCTTCGGTTTTTTTTTTCCCCTAAAGTAGCGTATGTTCCTCCTCTGGGCTAAAGCTATATCTATACCAAAATTCTTAGAAATCGCTGCAGCTGTTTCGTGAAAACGTAAGAGACACACCTAGTTTCGCATTTATGATGTTGTTCTGAAGTATGTATTCAACACGTTGGGGATTGTGTAAGCATTAGATTCATTACGTTGAATCGTATTATATAGAACATATCAACCAACAACAGTAGTTTCACAAATATGATTACTTTCAAGAGTCAAAGAGTGAATGGGTTTTTGAAAGAGTAAGTATTTTCCGCAAGTCCGCGTGATATTCTTCATATCAATACATATCTTGTACTACACGCTTTCTAAAGCAGCCTATCTTCTTCCTCGCTGTTCATGTTGTCTCCACGCTATATTTTATCGACATTGGTTCAGTGTTTTGATTATGAAAATGTAGCAGAATTACTTTCCAATTTATAAAAAAAATGGCTCTTAGCACTACGGTACTTAACATCTGAGGTCATCAGTCCCCTAGAACTTAGAACTACTTAAACCTAACTAAGCTAAGGACATCACACACATCCATGCCCGAGGTAGGATTCGAAACTGCCACCGTAGCAGTCGCGCGGTTCCAGACTGAAGCGCCTAGAACCGCTCGGCCACCCCGGCCGGCTCCAGTTCATAAAATTAGTATGGATTGCACCCACAGATTAGGTCAAAACATGAATACAAACACATATTGATATTCTTTAAGTCAATCAATGCGAGAATTGACATTCACAGTCCACAAAATTATACATAGATTTTGAGTTCATGTTCTTCTTATCGCTCATTAGTAAGGTAATAAGGTCCATATACAAGGTGAACAAAAAACTTTCAGAGGTGGTAGTACATTGAAAGCCTCTATGAGGGGGAAGATTTGTATGATGTGATAGAAGAAGAATCCGGAGTCGATTTAGAAAAGATAGGGGATCGACTATTAGCATCACAATTTGAAAGAGATTTGGAGGACTTAAGATCAAATACGGCAGAAGGGATAGATAACATTCCATCAGAATTTCTAAAATCATTGGGGGAAGTAGCAAAAACACGACTATTCACGTTGGCGTGTAGAATGTGTGAGTCTGGCGACAAATCATCTGACTTTCGGAAAGATATAATCCACACAATTCCGAAGACTGCAAGAGCTGACACGTGCGAGAATTATCGTACAATCAACTTAACAGCTCATCCATCCAAGTTGCTGTTCAGAATAATATACACAAGAATGGAAAACTACATTGAGATGTGCTAGATAACGATCAGTTTGGCTTTAGGGAAGGCTCATAAAGAAAGTAACACCAAAGGAAAATCAAGACACGTTCATAGGATCTGTCGATTTGGGAATAGTGTTCGACACGGTAAAATGGTGCAAGATCTTCGAAGTTCTGAGGGAAACAGGGATAAGCTATGGGGAGACAAGGATAATATACAATGTGTACAAACGTCAAGCTGGAATAATAACAGTGGATGACCAAAAATGAAGTGCTCGGGTTAAAAGGGTGTAAGGCAAGGCTGTAGCCTTTCGCCTCTACTGTTCAATCTGTACATCAAGAAGCAGTGATGGAAATAAAAAAGATTCAGGAGAGGGATTAAAATTCAGGGTGACAGGATGAAACGATTCGCTGATGACATTGCTATCCTGAGTGAAAGTGGAGAAGAATTACATGATCTGCTGAATGGAAGGGCCAATTTAATGAGTACAGAATATGGTTTTAGAGAAAAAGATAAAGTACTGAGAACTAGCTGAAATGAGAACAGTCAGAAACTTAACATCAGGACTGATGTGGACGAAGTAGATTAAGAAACTCTGCTACCTAGGCAGTAAAACAGCCAATGACGGACGGAGCAGGGAGGCCATCAAAAGCAGACCAGCAATGGCAAAAAGGGTATTCCTCGCCAAGAGATGTCTACTAGTATCAAACATATCTCTTAGTTTGAGGAAGAAATTTCTGAGAATGTACGTCTGGAGTACAGCATTGTATGGTAATGGAACATGGACTTAGGGGAAACAGGAACAGAAGGGAATCGACGCATTTGAGATGTAATGCTACAGACGAATGTTGAAAATTAAGTACACTGATAAGGTAAGAAATGAGGAGGTTCTGTGCAGAATCGGAAAGGAATTTGTGGAAAACACTGAGAAGACGAAGGGACAGGATGATAGGACAACTGTTAAGACATGAGGGAATAACTTCCACGGTAGTAGAGGGAGCTGTAGAGGAAGACAGAGATTGAATAAACCCAACAAATAATTGGGACGTAGGTTGCTACTCAGAGATGAAGAGGTTGGCTCAAGAGAGGCATTCGTGGCGGGCCGCATAGAACCAGTCAGAAGACTAGTGACAAGAAAAAAGTATGTACCAAAACAAGAAAAAAGCGTATGGTAAACACATGCCCCTGAATGCATATGTTAATAGTTTATGAACAATTGTTCGTCTTCGCCGTTATGAAACACATTTCTTCTACTGAACAAGCCCGCTTTTACTGGGAATTTTTCTCTTGCTTTGGTTCATACAAACTCCTCCCAAATATGGAGGTCAAAGACCTTCACAGTATCGAGGATGAAGAAGTGCTCGTAGCTCTTAAACTACGCATATTAGAGCCCATGTTTATTAGACTTTTTTACTTGTTGCTGGAGTTGTGGTTCGCCTTGAATAAAAGTAGCTGACAATAACTCCACTAAGAAAAGAGTTGTTGTAAATCCGCCTAGAATACGGCCGATGAAATGTAACAATAGATTTAATGGGGACATACATCAAGCTGCTATTCATAATTACGAATTAGTCTAGGTTCTTCCTTCACATTCGTGTAATTAAGTAAATTTCCTTCCAGTTCAGATACCTGGCTAGTATTCTGATATATTAATTACATTTGTTATTTGCTTGGCGTACAATACGTGAACTAGAAGTCAACCCCAAGCACTGGAGTGTTGTGGCTCTCATCCTCACTACTAACAATCTTCACCTTAAAGCCTTGGCAAAATTTACCTTGACCAGCACTCTGATCATCAACCTCAGTGCAAAACTTTCCTGAGGGGAGGCCAATTCTAGCAACCCTCTCACGCAGGAAGTTGATCTCTAAAATACTGTCCACTACCAGTCGATACAGACAAAGTTGACAAAGTATACGAAAATCATTAATTACTCGTGGTCCTGGTACACAGTCATACAGAACGTTTTACGGACGAATAAACCAAAATGAACTGTGGATTTATAAATACCATGAAAACTAAAATATATTGTGTGTCAGAGACTTGCAGCGTGCTAAAAATCTAAAGTCTGTGTGTAGAAGAAAACATGGAATGAAGTAGGAGCCGAAAAACTGACCGCTGAAGACGTTTTAAAATAAAGTGAAATAGACTGGTATAAATATGCATTCTATTTGGGTCACCAAAGGCGGAATATATACCAGTATTGTGTGTAAAACTACGACTGCTGAAGAGAGAGAGACCATAAAAAAACAAAAAAAGACAAATTAAGTACTGTATATGGACCTAACCTTTCATGGTTTTCAATCGCTGCGATTGTCAACATTTACGAGTACTTCGTGGCAGTCCGTGCCGGCGTCTGACTCATCTAGTCTTAGAGCGATGACGATGGGATCGAGAAGAATGTCAGTTAAAATTGCCCTTTCCACGTTCTTCTCCTGTAGCCGTTCTGCGTGCCGAACATAT
Source organism: Schistocerca piceifrons (assembly GCF_021461385.2). Lineage (NCBI taxonomy): Eukaryota > Metazoa > Arthropoda > Insecta > Orthoptera > Acrididae > Schistocerca > Schistocerca piceifrons. The sequence continues at coordinate 552,609,549 of NC_060138.1, read as the reverse complement.
TCATCCCATGCTGAAACAGCTATGCCGTCAAGCGCTACATTCAAAAGCTTTTCTGTGTGGGCTATTTTAAATTTCATGTGTCGTTTTGCGACATACCCTTTCACTATTGCTCATATGAGCTCTATCAGATTGTAGTGGAAATAATACTACAATATCGCAAGATGGAGAATATTGGCAGAGGCTAGGAAGCAGCTAGTTTCAAATTCGGGTCACGGCTGCTTGCCACGGAAGGACACGAAATTATCCACCGTGTTCGCGAAAGTTGCCGCCTCTTTAGCATTCCCAACCACTGTGCGGTGGTTTCCGACCGCTGCGAAGGGGAGCTAATGGTAAATGTGGCGCTGGTTACGTTGGCTACAAGGCGCTCTTCTTGCTGCAGTAAGTTTACTGTGTGGAGGGCTCCTCGGCTGCAAAAGCGGTGAGAGCCGCCATGAGACGGTTTAGCTGACATTGGATATTGTAAGGTCTTGCTATCTGAATCAAATGTACCTTGTACCGAAAAATTGTAGAAATTATGAAATGCCCAAAAAATTGATAAAGCCTCTAGTTCGGAATAACATGCTTTCTCTCGTACGAGGGTAAGCTCCTACTTGTGAATGTAGTCGTGTAATGTTTCTGAATTCCGTCGATTTCTTGAAGTTGAAGAAGTTCAGAACCCAGATAGTAACAAGAATTATCAGCTGAAATGCAAAAGTCTAGCTTAAGACAATGATGACAAAACACCGGAGCATTTATTAATAATGATGTTTTGATTCTTTCAAAATGGTGCGACATTTAAGAGCCCAACTTCAAGGTATGTATTTTTAATCAGCTCCTCAGGTCCTCTGATCGCAATATGTAATTAGATATAAATTTTCTATAAAAAGTTGCTAAATAAAAAAATTGTTTTTTATTCATGAGCACTGAGAATAACTGTAAAGCCATTAATCTCTCAGGATAAGATCTCATTCCAGTGTGGGTTACGATATGGGCCAGGGAATGAATTCCAGCTTCACAGAAACTCAATTATTTTTTTCAATTTAGCAGACACACCCATATGAAAAAAGGATCTGATATTAAATTGTGTCTCTTATTATAACGAACTTAAACAGTGATGATAAAGTAATTGGCATATAACATAATCCAGATAATTTTTAATTCCAAATTGTAAACTCTTGAACTGATACCCTAGTTGTAACGAGATGATCCAGTTGAACGGAGGTGAGCAGTTAAAGAGAGTTATGAGTTCGGGACCAGCCGCCATCTTAGCGTCAGTGAGCATGCTTTATGCACAGTTTTTCGCCACGGGCCGTTTCGCACGCGAGTTTACAGATAGTTAAGGTCATCTCCGAGTTAAATATCTTCAACATTTCGCGGCCCTGACAGCAACTGTGTACATAATAATTTTAATTTAGTTACACTGTTTGCCTAGAATTTACCTAGGTTTCAGTCGGGATAAACCAACCTTCTTCAGAATAACAATAACTACTGTCTTTCCATAGCGGACATCTTCAAGCTAAAACTACAAATCCATAAATTATCGTCAGGCTATAAAACTTATCTGGAACTGGCTCGGCCCCACTTCGCGACAGCGAGGCGGCAACCACGAGTGCTGTACTGGAACTGACGGTCAGTTCACTATGGAAAGGCGGTAGTTACTGTTATTCTGAAGAAGGTTGGGTTATCCCGACTGAAACCTAGGTAAATTCTAGGCAAACGGTGCAACTGAGGCTATTAATTATTAAAATTAAAATTAACATCTCAGAGTTCAGTAGCGCTCGCAGTGGTGCTGCTAATCGTTCAGTGCACAATAGATAGGGTGCTATTTAAGCAAACTAGCTGTTTGAAATGCCATGCCTGGGCTTCCGTTACCGTTGATGCTAGTGAACAAAGTGTTTTCTTCCATCACACACTCCCGTAATTCAGGAGATTCGCAGTTTTAATTCAGTGATGATCATACAACTGAAGGTTTAGTATTTTACATTTTTGACCTACACCAAGAGGCAATAGGACCTGGCCTTCATAAATTTACAGCTATACTTGTCCATCAGACTACCTCCTCAATTTATTATGTTTTATTGGAGCAACAATGTAGTAGATTTTACCAGAACAGATGCATTTTCTCTTGTCTGTAGCTTCCCTCTTTTGACTTACTGATTATCTGAACCTGTGCTAGAAGATAATTACTTCGGTGCCAGCCACGGTCGGGACCAGCAGTCGACTGGTAGGTGAATGACAAACCTTACCGTTTGCAGAGAAACAGAGAAATCGTCTGCTCAAGTAATTATTTTGCCACATTTCTGCAAAATTAACTTTCATTAGATTTCATCCAATTAATTACGGCAGCCAACGAACGCTACACTTTCTCAACGACATTTGATTGATAACTCGCATTGTCCGTAACAATCACTGAGGTTGTAGGAAAGTTCAAGTGGTTCAAATGGCTCTGAGCACTATGGGACTTAACATCTTAGGTCATCAGTTCCCTAGAACTTAGAACTACTTAAACCTAACTAACCTAAGGACATCACACACATCCATGCATGAGGCAGGATTCGAACCTGCGACCGTAGCAGTCCCGCGGTTCCGGACTGCAGCGTCTAGAACCGCACGGCCACCGCGGCCGGCTTATAGGAAAGTAATGGAGAAACTGTTTGCTTAACGATAATTTGAATACCTCTTAGTTCAGTCAGAAGGTCATTCGCCTGAGCTGCTCTTTTTTCCACGGAACACTAATGTGCTTTCTGGAATAAATCCCTAAGCAGAAATAGTGTGAATCACATTACTAGTCATCCACCGACGCCAGCTGATACTTTAAATCCACCTCAACCATCACTCATTTTCCATCTCGGTTTGCTCTGAAGATTCTGGTTTACCTATGATTCGTCCAAGAAAAAAATTTCTGATCCTGGATTTTCTTATTTCTAGAGTACTTCTTAAATTCTGTGTTCGTTGGAAGGTTAAACTCCATCTGTCTTGCCTCCTTGCGTTCATACTAAGCTTATCTGCCCTGCCCCTTGTCACGACTGGCAATAGCCAGTACACTTTAGATGAAGCTTAAAGCCTCATTACGTTGATTTATTATGGGGAAATGAATTTTATAAAAGTCCAGTGACCGTAGGTAAAGGAGGTAATAGTTCCGGTCTGTGAACACGTGAGAAGTGCACAGCCCTTACATTGCTACGAATGCGACAGGCGTGTCCTGGTTACTCAAAGGTTTGTGCTGGTTCGCGGGTGTCAAGTGGTCACCCACGGGAGCTCACAAAACCTACCGGTCCTTTCCACTAAGTAAGGTTAGCAGCCTATGGCACGACTCGCTTCTTGAGATGGCCAAGAACAACAATTTCAAGTGGTCACTAGGACACCACAATTTATGGCGGAATAGTACAAATCTTGGAATGTTTTGCAAACAACGGTGAGAACAGGGACCTCGCAGAGGGTACATCACATTCGTGTGGCCTCGGGAAATTCAGAAGTGTTAAACAACGCTATGATTAGCCCATCGCCAGCTGACATCAGATGGGAATTTCTGCGACAAAATAACGACGAAGGTATGCTCTGATTGGCCCCTGACTGATGATATTCCGGGATGGGATTTTATTAAACGTGGCATTGACGCGGTATTGGCGGAAAAAAGTAACGTTTTTCCTGATCAGCGTTTACGGCCAGATTGGCTCAAACTGCCGAGTCGGTAGCTGGTGGAAGAAAAAGTGAAATAATTGGTTTGATTGTGGACGGAGACAGATGGCTGGTTCGAGACGCCCTGGCGCTTAGAGGTGCCATGATGAGCGAAATACTGTTTCTCCAATACCATCACGGTCCTTCGATTTGCCGCCGCAGGAGGTTGGTAAGAGTATACAGTAGACCTCACTAGATGTGGGATAATGTTTAGATAGGGAGCGTACCATTGTCACACCTCTGTTAAACCCGGTTCATGCCTTCGTATCGTTTGATATGGTATTCAGTCGACCACCGGAGTTCCTAAATTAACAGTTGAGTTGTGTTGGATTAATGATTTAACGGATACGGTACCCATCCCTCCGCTTCCCTATCTTTTTAGTATGTACAGTACACCAGTGTCAAAAAACAGTCAATACCGTCACTGCGCGATGAAAATGTTACTTATGATGGTGCCACTAAAGCGGAATTTCTAAATAAAGTTTTCCGTAATTCCTTCACGAAAGAAGACAGTAAATATTCCAGAATTCGAAACCAGAACAGCTGTTACAATGAGTGACATATTAGCAGATATCTTAGGTGTTCCGAAACAACTCAAATCACTTGAGAAGTGGAAGTCTTCCTGTCCAGATGGTATACCAATCAGGTTCCTTTCAGAATATGCAGACACAATAACGCCTTTCTTAGCAATCATATACAACCGCTCACTTGACGAAAGGACTGTTCCTAAAGACTGGAAATTAGCACAGGTCAAACCAATATACAAGAAAGGAAACAGGAGTAACCCATTGAATTACAGACCCATATCACTGTCCTATATTTCTCTATTTGCAGTAGGATTTTGGAGCATATACTGTACTCGAACATTATGAATCACCTTGAAAGAAAATGACTTATTGATACATTACTAACACGGATTCAGAAAATATCGATCTTCCCATGAAGTAAAGAGTACTGTGGACAAGGGATCTCAGATCGATTCCATATTCCTAGATTTCCAGAAGGCTTTTGATGCCGTTCCTCACAAGCGACAATTAATCAAATTGCGTGCATATGGAGTATCGCCTCAGTTGTGTGACTGGATTTGTGATTTCCTCTCCGAGAGGTCACAGTTCGTAGTGATAGACGATAATCATCGAGTAGAACAGAAGTGATATCTGGCGTTCCGCAAGGTAGTGTCATAGGCCCTCTACTGTTCCTGGCTTACATAAATGATTTAGGTGGTAATCTGAGCAGCCCCCTTAGACTGTTTGCAGATGACGCTGTAATTTACCGTCTAGTAAAATCATCAGACGATCAATTTCAATTACAAAATGATATAGAGAGAATTTCTGTATGGCGCGAAAAGTGGCAATTGGCACTAAACAAAGAAAAGTGCGAGGTCATCCACATGGGTATTAAAAGAAATCTGATAAATTTTGGGTATACGATAAATCGCACAAATCTAAGAGCTGTCAATTCGGCTAAATACCTAGGAATTACAATTACGAGCAACTTAAATTGGAAAGACCACATAGATAATATTGTGGGGAAGGCGAAACAAAGACTGCGCTTTGTTGGCAGAACACTTAGAAGATGCGACAAACCCACTAAAGAAACAGCCTACATTACACTTGTCCCTCCTCTGCTGGAATATTGCTGCGCGGTGTAGGATCCTTACCAGGTAGGATTGACGGAGGACATCCAAAAAGTGCAAAGAAATGCAGCTCGTTTTGTGTTATCGCGCAATAGGGGTGAGAGTGTCACTGATATGATACACGAATTGGGGTGGCAGTCACTGAAAGAAGGACGGTTTTCTTTGCGGCGAGATCTAATTACGAAATTTCAATCACCAACTCTCTCTTCCGAATGCAAAAATATTTTGTTGACACCCACCTACATAGGGAGAAATGATCATCATAATAAAATAAGAGAAATCAGAGCTCGAACGGAAAGATTTAGGTGTTCCTTTTTCCCAAGCGCCATTCGAGAGTGGAATGGCAGAGAAGTTGTATGAAAATGAACCCTCTGCCAGGCACTTAAGTGTGAATTGCAGATTAACCATGTATATGTAGATATAGATGTAGTCGTCGTCAGCAATTAACTTTGTTTTTCGTATAATGTTAATACGAATACTTTATTTATACTTTATTTATATTCAAATATAACAATCAGTTTGTTTCATTTACATGTTTAACTGAAGGAGCGCGTAGTTCCCTTCAGTTCACTGTTTTTGAACGTATAGTTTTATAGTAGGATTACTGCAGTTACTCATCTTATGATTCTATGTTAGAGCATTTCAAGACAGAGTTTCCGTCACGTAATTCACAGTTAACACTGTTTTAATGGGAGTGTGAAGGAGTCTGACTAGGTCCATAACTCTGATAGGTTTCACAGTCTCACGCGCCCGTGGGATACTGCACCGTGAAGCAGCGATTTCGCTGTTCCATGCAAAATTTTCTTCCGTCATTTATATGAATATCTTTTAATATTTACTGTATTGAGGAAACATTGCCTTTACATTTTATAGCTTCGCGCGTTTGCAGCGTAATGTTTTTTGACAATAGGAAATTCGCCTGCCGTAGACATATTGAGCACAACACGTATCAGAATATCTTTTTTAATATCGTCTAAATTTGTGACTGGGTTTTCACAAATCTGGTTAGGTAAATAATCTTCAATGGTAATCTGTTGAACGGTGCTCAAGTTGACGCTAATCGCTTGTGCAGTGCCATCCTGATATCTGGCAACGTCAGTGATAAATCCAACGTTTTCTGCTTCCCAAGTGTTGAAGAAATCGTGTCTCTTGTAATTCAGTCTCTCGCTTTTTTAATTTGAAGTTGTAGCTTACCACTAACGTCAGCCATGACATCTCGCGACAAATGGAATAAAAATTCACCAAATAACTCGCTATAATCATGTTTAACGTTCGCTCTGGCTACGATGTTCACAGCAGAGCGCTATGAAAACTGCTGGACGCTCATTGCTCAAGGAAGAGTGGTTCACGTCAGGTGTGCAGAACGAGACGAATGGTGATCGCCTATGTTCATGACTACGACTATATTATCTGGTTTTAAGAAGTGCTCTGGATAACTACATTTCCTTGTCTTGCAGGTTTGTAACTTTACAAATTTGAGCTGGCGCCTCTTGCTCGCCGAATTTCACAATTTGTAACCAAAAAAAGTAGATACCTTGAGTCAGGCACTCTCTTTATACAAGCTGGCAGGCAGCACATTCAAGGAAGCACCACTATCCAAAACAGTCACAACAGGAATACCTCCCACAATACCAGCTAACCGACACCGTATATTGTTTGCGTCTAATGCAGGTAAACCTGGAGTAGAAGTAGCACTGAAAATTGATTATAATCAGTATAAAATAATGTATGGGTAACACACCAAAAAGGAAGTTGTGGAAATTAATAAGATAGTCATAGAACCATTCAGAGGCATTTTACGTTCGTTGTCGTTGTGGACTTCAGCCCAAAAACTGGTTTGATTTAGCTTTCCATGCTACTCTGTCTTGTGAAGTCTCTTCATCTCCAAATACACTCCTGGAAATGGAAAAAAGAACACATTGACACCGGTGTGTCAGACCCACCATACTTGCTCCGGACACTGCGAGAGGGCTGTACAAGCAATGATCACACGCACTGCACAGCGGACACACCAGGAACCGCGGTGTTGGCCGTCGAATAGCGCTAGCTGCGCAGCAGTTGTGCACCGCCGCCGTCAGTGTCAGCCAGTTTGCCGTGGCATACGGAGCTCCATCGCAGTCTTTAACACTGGTAGCATGCCGCGACAGCGTGGACGTGAACCGTATGTGCAGTTGACGGACTTTGAGCGAAGGCGTATAGAGGGCATGCGGGAGGCCGGGTGGACGTACCGCCGAATTGCTCAACACGTGGGGCATGAGGTCTCCACAGTACATCGATGTTGTCGCCAGTGGTCGGCGGAAGGTGCACGTGCCCGTCGACCTGGGACCGGACCGCAGCGACGCACGGATGCACGCCAAGACCGTAGGATCCTACGCAGTGCCGTAGGGGACCGCACGGCCACTTCGCAGCAAATTAGGGACACTGTTGCTCCTGGGGTATCGGCGAGGACCATTCGCAACCGTCTCCATGAAGCTGGGCTATGGTCCCGCACACCGTTAAGCCGTCTTCCGCTCACGCCCCAACATCGTGCAGCCTGCCTCCAGTGGTGTCGCGACAGGCGTGAATGGAGGGACGAATGGAGACGTGTCGTCTTCAGCGATGAGAGTCGCTTCTGCCTTGGTGCCAATGATGGTCGTATGCGTGTTTGGCGCCGTGCAGGTGAGCGCCACAATCAGGACTGCATACGACCGAGGCACACAGGGCCAACACCCGGCATCATGGTGTGGGGAGCGATCTCCTACACTGGCCGTACACCACTGGTGATCGTCGAGGGGACACTGAATAGTGCACGGTACATCCAAACCGTCATCGAACCCATCGGTCTACCATTCCTAGACCGGCAAGGGAACTTGCTGTTCCAACAGGACAATGCACGTCCGCGTGTATCCCGTGCCACCCAACGTGCTCTAGAAGGTGTAAGTCAACTACCCTGGCCAGCAAGATCTCCGGATCTGTCCACCATTGAGCATGTTTGGGACTGGATGAAGCGTCGTCTCACGCGGTCTGCACGTCCAGCACGAACGCTGGTCCAACTGAGGCGCCAGGTGGAAATGGCATGGCAAGCCGTTCCACAGGACTACATCCAGGATCTCTACGATCGTCTCCATGGGAGAATAGCAGCCTGCATTGCTGCGAAAGGTGGATATACACTGTACTAGTGCCGACATTGTGCATGCTCTGTTGCTTGTGTCTATGTGCCTGTGGTTCTGTCAGTGTGATCATGTGATGTATCTGACCCCAGGAATGTGTCAATAAAGTTTCCCCTACCTGGGACAATGAATTCACGGTGTTCTTATTTCAATTTCCAGGAGTGTAACTACTGCAACCTACATCCTCCTGAATCTGTTTATAGTATTCAAATCTTGGTATCCCTCTAAGATTTTTATCCACCACACTTCCCTCTAGTACTAAATTGGTGATCACTTGGTGCCTCAGAAGATGTCCTATCAACCGATCGCTTCTTCCCGTCAGGTTGTGTTACAAATTTATTTTCTCCCCAAATCTGGTCAGTACCTCCTCATTAGTTACGTGATATATCTATCTACACTCCTGGAAATGGAAAAAAGAACACATTGACACCGGTGTGTCAGACTCACCATACTTGCTCCGGACACTGCGAGAGGGCTGTACAAGCAATGATCACACGCACGGCACAGCGGACACACCAGGAACCGCGGTGTTGGCCGTCGAATGGCGCTAGCTGCGCAGCATTTGTGCACCGCCGCCGTCAGTGTCAGCCAGTTTGCCGTGGCATACGGAGCTCCATCGCAGTCTTTAACACTGGTAGCATGCCGCGACAGCGTGGACGTGAACCGTATGTGCAGTTGACGGACTTTGAGCGAGGGCGTATAGTGGGCATGCGGGAGGCTGGGTGGACGTACCGCCGAATTGCTCAACACGTGGGGCGTGAGGTCTCCACAGTACATCGATGTTGTCGCCAGTGGTCGGCGGAAGGTGCACGTGCCCGTCGACCTGGGACCGGACCGCAGCGACGCACGGATGCACGCCAAGACCGTAGGATCCTACGCAGTGCCGTAGGGGACCGCACCGCCACTTCCCAGCAAATTAGGGACACTGTTGCTCCTGGGGTATCGGCGAGGACCATTCGCAACCGTCTCCATGAAGCTGGGCTACGGTCCCGCACACCGTTAGGCCGTCTTCCGCTCACGCCCCAACATCGTGCAGCCCGCCTCCAGTGGTGTCGCGACAGGCGTGAATGGAGGGACGAATGGAGACGTGTCGTCTTCAGCGATGAGAGTCGCTTCTGCCTTGGTGCCAATGATGGTTGTATGCGTGTTTGGCGCCGTGCAGGTGAGCGCCACAATCAGGACTGCATACGACCGAGGCACACAGGGCCAACACCCGGCATCATGGTGTGGGGAACGATCTCCTACACTGGCCGTACACCACTGGTGATCGTCGAGGGGACACTGAATAGTGCACGGTACATCCAAACCGTCATCGAACCCATCGTTCTACCATTCCTAGACCGGCAAGGGAACTTGCTGTTCCAAGAGGACAATGCACGTCCGCATGTATCCCGTGCCACCCAACGTGCTCTAGAAAGTGTAAGTCAACTACCCTGGCCAGCAAGATCTCCGGATCTGTCCCCCATTGAGCATGTTTGGGACTGGATGAAGCGTCGTCTCACGCGGTCTGCACGTCCAGCACGAACGCTGGTCCAACTGAGGCGCCAGGTGGAAATGGCATGGCAAGCCGTTCCACAGGACTACATCCAGCATCTCTACGATCGTCTCCATGGGAGAATATCAGCCTGCATTGCTGCGAAAGGTGGATATACACTGTACTAGTGCCGACATTGTGCATGCTCTGTTGCCTGTGTCTATGTGCCTGTGGTTTTGTCAGTGTGATCATGTGATGTATCTGACCCCGGGAATGTGTCAATAAAGTTTCCCCTTCCTGGGACAATGAATTCACGGTGTTCTTATTTCAATTTCCAGGAGTGTAGTCTTCAGCATTCTTCTGTAGCATCACATTACGAAAGCTTCTTTCCTCTTCTTTTCCAAGCTGTTTATCGTCCATGTTTCACTTCCATACATGGCTATTCCATCCAAAAACTTTCAGAAAAGACTTCCTGATATTTTCATCTATATTCGATATTAATAAAATTCAGTTCTTCAGAAATGCTTTTCTGGCCATTGCCAGCGTACATTTAATATCCTCTCTACACCGGCCGACATCAGTTATTTTGCTGCTCAAATAGAAAAATTCATCTACTACTTTAAGTGTCTCGTTTCTTAATTTAATTCCCTGATTGAAGTCGACTATATTCCGTTATCTTTGTTTTGCTTTTTTTATTTTAATCTTATATCCTCCTTTCAAGGCACTGTCCATTCCGTTCAACTGCTGTTCCAAGTCCTTTGTTGTCTCTGACAAAATAAAAATGCAATCGGTAAACCTAAAAGTTTTTATTTCTTCTTTCTGGACTTCACTTTCTATTCCAAATTTTTCTTTAGTTTCTTTTGCTGCTTGCTCAATACACAGATTGAATAAAATTGGGGTGGGCTACAACCTCGTCTCACTCCCTTCCCAGCCACTGCTCCCCTTAGATGCCCCTCAACTCTTGCTATAAATAGCTTTTCACTTCCTTGCTACATACAAAATTTCAAGAAGAGTATTATATCCAACATTGTCAATGCTTTCTCTAAGTCTATAAATGCTACAAACATAGGTTTGCTTCTCGTTAACCTGTCTTCTAAGAGAAGTCGGAGGGTCAGTATTGCCTTTTTTCTGCAAAATCCAAATTGATCTTCCCTGATGTCGGCTTCTACCAGGTTTTCCGTTCTTCTGTTAAGAATTCGTGTTAGTGTTTTGCAACCATGTCCTACTAAGTTGATAATTCGGTAATATTCACAACGGCCAGCATCTGCTTTTTTTTGGAATTGGCGATATTGTGTTCTTCTTGAAGTCTGGGGTATTTCGCCTGTCTCATACATCCTACAAGTGATGTTTTTGGCAGCTGAAAACGACTGGATGGACAATAAAAGAAACAAAGGGAAAAGTTAAAGGAGACTGGGGCGCTTTTAGTAAACTAAATACTTTACTTCAAGCGATCAGACCCAGGAGCGAAGTAACAGTTATGGAGGGACGTTTCTTCCATTTTCACTACGTGTCCAGCCTACTGGAATCTTTTAGTTTGCTTCACTTCAACGATGTTAGTCCCTTGTGTAGTTCTTTGAGTTCTGTACCGTGGCACCTTCCCTATTTTCCAGTATCTGGGTCCCAGACTGGCCAATATATTTTCCTGAGAACCTTTCCCTCAAATGTAAGTTGTCGGTTAAGTTCTTTTCTTCGTGTGGTCCTAGTCTGACAACCAAATAGTACTGCTGGCATTATTAATGTTTTGTATAGTCTTAGTTTTTCTTGTTGTGATATGTTTCTTCTTTCTAATACCGTCTTTAGCAACTAATAGCATCTCTTTCTCGTATCAAGTCTTGTCTCAGTCTCTGCTTCAGTTGGTGTTTTTTTAGTAAAATGGGATCCAAGATATTTGAATTCTTTCACATGTTTATACCTGATAAAATTCTCCGTTAGATCTTGGGAATTATGGAGCACTCTTCCTATGGTCATGTACTCAGTCTTTCCAGTACCAGCTTGCAACCCAATCCTCTATGCCACTGACTCTAGAGTCTGAGAACTTATTATCGCTTCTTCCTGTGTGCATACTATTAGGCCAGTGTCATTCGCATAGGCCAGATGGTAATATTTTCATTGCTGATTTGAACGCCATAACAGTTCTCTTAATAAAAATCCTATACTTTTTCGAGAACCACATTGAAAAGGGCAGGTGGTAATCTATGTCCTTATCTTAATCTTGTATCCACTTGGAAACTTTTTTGGCATTTTATTGCTTATCTTAACCTCAACTTCTGCGTCGTTTAAGCATATCCCTTCAAGTCTCACTAGTTTCTGTGGTATATGAAATACTGTCATGATTTTAATCAGACTCGGTCTTTGTGTACTTCACTATCTAACATTTCAAAACGGTTGGTCAGTTTGATCTCGAAAGTGCCATATATATTTGTTGAGACTTTCGTGATCATTTCGGGTGATTTTTTTCACATCCTTTTGCTCTTTCTGGGTTTCCAAAATTGTCTTCATCGATACACTGACAAGGAAGTGGTCCAATCCAAACTCAGCTCCTCTTACGATCCTTACATTTCACATCCACTTCCTTATTCTTATCTTTATCAGCAAATTCTCAATTTAGTTCACTGTCTTACGATTCGGAGATATCGAAGTTCCTTTACACATTTGTTTCCTGCCAAATGCCGCTTTGAACAACCCTTTTGTAGAGGCAAAATTAACCAACCTAATGCCATTATCGTTGATCACATCATGTAAGCTGTGCTCTCCAACGGTTGCCTTGAAGGTTGCTCCTTTCCCCACTTTGGCATTTAGATCTCCCAAGATTGGTAAGTCTTAGTAGTGGAGCTTAAAACTTAGTTACTAGTGTGTCTGTGAACACAGTTCACAATAAGTGTGTATTAGTGCTGTATATGACTTACAGGACTGAGAAGTCGACTGTTAATGTAAAAACTATTAAATAGACTGTAAACTGATATGAGAGGAAAGGTAGATTTCATGTAGGGAAATACTAGAGAGACGGAAGAACAAATTAACAGAACAGGAAAGAATAGAACAGAACTGAAGATGTAACCAGAACTAATGGTGGAGGTGGGCATCATTAGCAGCTAGTCAAACAGGTGGTTAATGCAGCAGGAAAGTTGTTTGGTAGGTTCTAATGGTCAGAGATGAGAAATGATCCATAAGACCTACTGCAAGGGAGGAAGACGACATTGGAAAATTTGCAGGAGCCATATCGATTTATGTAGATGATGAGCATAAAGTATGGGGAAGCCTGTAGGAAGCTTTTATCTTGTGGATTTTAAATGATCATCGATTTTGGGTCCCCGTGCTTTCTCTTCGCTATCTATAAAAGTATAATTTTCTTACCCCTCAAAGCCCTACTTTTTCATTATGAATATATTTATAAAACACTCACAGTTTACATTACAACTCATTTTAAAGACAATGCCTTTCAAGCAGCGAGCAATACGGATGACACACTTGTGATTGTTGTCGAGAGCTTCTGATCGGTATCGTCATATGGTAGTTTCCTCTCTACACCCCCCTGCAGGCCCGTTGGTTAGAATAGGCCCGAGAAATTCCTGCCAGTCGTAAGAGGTGACTAAAAGGAGTCTCACACCTTTCGGCCCATATATGACGGTCCCCTGTAGGGTTTGACCTCCATTTTTCAAAATTTTCCTCAAGAGCGAGCCAATTGGGGAAGGGCGCCTTTCAGGTTGCATCGTGTCCATTGTGCATTGAGATCTCTAGCCCACTTTCTCGTCGTGGCATTACAGTCCCGTGGCATTACTCGATTGTGACAAGCTGGGGGATGTTTCCGTTACCATCACGCCTCATAAGAGCTTAAATATGGCCCAGAGTATTATATTCCACAGGGACCTTCTTTTGCAGTCTGACGACGAGCTACGCGCCGACTTAGAGCGATGAGGAGTTAATTTCATCCGGTGCGTCCATCGAGGTCCAGGAGATAATCAGGTTGCCACCTGGGTCTTCAGCTTGGCTTCAATGGTGACACATCACTCGAGAAGGTCAAGGTTATGGTCTACCGATGTGATGTCAAGCCATATATCCCTCCCCAAATGCGGTACCTTAAGTGCTGAATGTTTGGCCATATGTCTTCCTGCTGTAATTCCAGCATCACATTTTGAGATTGTGGACGTCCATCTCATCCCAATACTTCATGTTCCCCTCCTCCCATCTGTGTCAACTGTGGAGAGCATCATTCCCCTTACTCACCAGAGTGCAGGATTTTACACCGAGAAAGGGAAATCATGGAATACAAGACCCTGGACCGACTGACCTATACTGAGGCCAAGAGGAAATTTGAGTGCCCACATCCTGTGTGTATGACCTCCTCTTATGCTGATGCTACGAGAACATTTGTAGCCCCATCAGTTCTGTGAGTTCCAGTCGGCTCTCAGAGTCAGAAGTATACACTTGCCTCCCTTGATGGTGGGGGGGGGGGGGGGGGCACTTCCCTCCCTGTTGCTCCAATACAACCTAACTTGGGAGCATGGTCACCCCAACCATAGGGGACACCAGTCCCCATTTCTCAGTTGGCTCCACTCACTAGGAAGGGGTCCCTTGGGTCAATATCATCCCAGGTTTCTGCTAGTGGGAAAGGTGACACCCACCTGTAGCTGAAGTGCCAAAAAGCAGTTGGTCATAGGGCTTCATGATCATCCTCAGTTCTGGAGACTGAATCAGTGAAACATTCACAGCCAGAGAAACCCAAGGATCATCGAGATAAATCTAGAAGAAGACCCCCAAGACCAAGGGAATTGCAGTGGCACCCACTCCACCACTGCCTACGAGCTCTGCGTCTGAGGATGAGGTGAAGATTCTGGCATCCATGAGGACCTAGATCTCACCAGACCCTCAGACACAATGGATATAGCCTGTTCAGGAAATAAGTCGGTGGCAGCAGGTGACCCTGAGGTGTATAGTGCCTTATTGAGTGTTTCATGCCTTCCCAGTCTGACGATCACTACATCCTCCAGTGGAATTTCGGCGGTTTTTTCCACCACCTGGCTCAGCTACAACAACTGTTAAGCTTTACACCTGCTTTCTACATTGCCCTCCAGGAAAACCTGGTTCCCGGCAATGTGGATCCCTCCACTTCATGGCTACAGGGGATATTACAAGAACCATAGCGAATATAATAGAGTGTCAGGTGAAGTTTGCGTTTATGTCCTGAAGTCGGTATATAGTGAACCTGTGCCCCTTCAAACCCCTCTTGAAGCTGTGGCTGTCAGGATACAGACGACACAGGAAATAAGGGTCTGCAACATACACTCCTGGAAATGGAAAAAAGAACACATTGACACCGGTGTGTCAGACCCACCATACTTGCTCCGGACACTGCGAGAGGGCCGTACAAGCAATGATCACACGCACGGCACAGCGCACACACACAAGGAACCGCGGTGTTGGCCGTCGAATGGCGCTAGCTGCGCAGCATTTGTGCGCCGCCGCCGTCAGTGTCAGCCAGTTTGCCGTAGCATACGGAGCTCCATCGCAGTCTTTAACACTGGTAGCATGCCGCGACAGCATGGACGTGAACCGTATGTGCAGTTGACGGACTTTGAGCGAGGGCGTATAGTGGGCATGCAGGAGGCCGGGTGGACATACCGCCGAATTGCTCAACACGTGGGGCGTGAGGTCTCCACAGTACATCGATGTTGTCGCCAGTGGTCGGCGGAAGGTGCACGTGCCCGTCGACCTGGGACCGGACCGCAGCGACGCACGGATGCACGCCAAGACCGTAGGATCCTACGCAGTGCCGTAGGGGACCGCACCGCCACTTCCCAGCAAATTAGGGACACTGTTGCTCCTGGGGTATCGGCGAGGACCATTCGCAACCGTCTCCATGAACCTGGGCTACGGTCCCGCACACCGTTAGGACGTCTTCCGCTCACGCCCCAACATCGTGCAGCCCGCCTCCAGTGGTGTCGCGACAGGCGTGAATGGAGGGACGAATGGAGACGTGTTGTCTTCAGCGATGAGAGTCGCTTCTGCCTTGGTGCCAATGATGGTCGTATGCGTGTTTGGCGCCGTGCAGGTGAGCGCCACAATCAGGACTGCATACGACCGAGGCACACAGGGCCAACACCCGGCATCATGGTGTGGGGAGCGATCTCCTACACTGGCCGTACACCACTGGTGATCGTCGAGGGGACACTGAATAGTGCACGGTACATCCAAACCGTCATCGAACCCATCGTTCTACCATTCCTAGACCGGCAAGGGAACTTGCTGTTCCAACAGGACAATGCACGTCCGCATGTATCCCGTGCCACCCAACGTGCTCTAGAAGGTGTAAGTCAACTACCCTGGTCACAAGATCTCCGGATCTGTCCCCCATTGAGCATGTTTGGGACTGGATGAAGCGTCGTCTCACGCGGTCTGCACGTCCAGCACGAACGCTGGTCCAACTGAGGCGCCAGGTGGAAATGGCATGGCAAGCCGTTCCACAGGACTACATCCAGCATCTCTACGATCGTCTCCATGGGAGAATAGCAGCCTGCATTGCTGCGAAAGGTGGATATACACTGTACTAGTGCCGACATTGTGCATGCTCTGTTGCCTGTGTCTATGTGCCTGTGGTTCTGTCAGTGTGATCATGTGATGTATCTGACCCCAGGAATGTGTCAATAAAGTTTCTCCTTCCTGGGACAATGAATTCACGGTGTTCTTATTTCAATTTCCAGGAGCGTATATCTCCCTCCAGATGGTGCGGTACCCCTGAACGTATTGACTGCACTGATTGATCAACTCCTTAAACCTTTCCTATTTTTGGGAGATGTTAACACTCTTAACCCCTTGTGGGATAGCACCATGCTTACTGGCCGTGGCAGAGATGTCTAAAAATGTAGCGCCTAGAACCGCTCGGCCATCCTGGCCATTGATAGAAACAAGAGTGTTGGGAGAGGTATGTGCCATTGGGTGCCATACATCACCTTCCATGTCTGGACGAACATCAGACGTCTTTTTGGGTACCAGATCCCAACAGGTGTCTCTGGCGTTAACAACAATGGCGTCCTCTCTACCGAAGGAAATGCGGTTGCCGAGAACTTTGCTGAGCACTATTGTCGAGCCCCTGTGTCAGAGAACTACCACCCAGCCTTCCACACCCTCAAACAGCGGATGGAAAGTCCTCTCTTTAACTACACTCCACAGTGAACCCTATAACGCCCCACTTACAGAGTGGGAGCGTGGGAGCTCCTCAGCGCCCTTGCACATTGCCCCGACACAGCTCCTGGGCCAGATCAGATCCACAATCACATGATTAAACACCTCTCGTCTGACTACAAGCGATATCTCCTCGTCATCCTCAACCGGATCGGGTGCGTTGGCGTCTTTCCATCACAATGGCGAGAGAGCACCTTCATTCCGGTGCTAAAACCCGGTAAAAATCCACTTGATAGCTATCGGCCCATGAGCCCCACCAACGTTCTTTGGAAGCTGCTGGAACGTACTGTGTGTTGGCGGTTGGGTTGGGTTCTGAGTCACGTCGCCTACTGGCTCCATGTCAGGGCGGCTTCCACCAGGGTCGCTCTACCACTGACACTCTTGTGTCCCTCGCGTCTGCCATCCGAACAGCCTTTTCGAGACGCCAACACCTGATTGCCGTCTTCTTTGACTTACGTAAAGCATACGACACGACCTGGCGACATCATTTCCTTGCCACATTGTATGAGTCTGGTCTCCAGGGCCTGCTCCCGAATTTTATCCAAAACTTCCTGTCGCTCTGTACTTTCCGTGTCCAAGCTGGTGCCTCCCATAGTTCGCCCCCCCCCCTCCCATATTCAGGAGAATGGCGTACTGCAGGGCTCCGTATTGAGTGAATCGCTATTTTTAGTGGCCAGTAACGGCCTAGGCAGCAGCTACAGGACCGTCGGTCTCCCCTTCTCAGTATGTAGATGAATTCATCATTTCGTATTGCTCCTCCAGCACTGGCGTTGCTGAGTGGCGCCTACAGGGTGCCATTCACAACTCGCAGTCATGTGCTCTAGCCCACGGCTTCAAGTTTTCAGCCGTAAAGTCGTGTGTCATGCACTTCCGTCAGCGTCGTGCCGTTCTTCCAGAAACTGAAATCTTGATGTCGATCCACTCACTGTGGTGGAGATGTATCGATTCTTAGGACTGGTTTTCGACGCCCGATTGACATGGATACCTCACCTTCGTCAGCTTAAGTGGGATTGCTGGCAGCACCTCAATGTTCTCCGCTGCCTGAGCAACTGCGGTGCAGATGGCTCTACGCTGCTGAAGCTCTACAGAGCCCTTGTTCAATCACGCTTTGACTATGAGAGCCTGGTTTACGGTTCGGCGGCGCCCTCAGCGTTGCATTTACTCGACCCAGTGCACCACCGTGGCGTTCGTCTAGCGACGGGAGCTTTTAGAAGGAGTCCAGTGACCAGTGTCCTGTTGGAGGCCGGAGTCCCTCCAATGCGGATCCGACATGCACAACTGCTCGTCAGTTATGTTGCACACATTCTTAGTTCTCCTGAGCATGCGAATTACCGTCTCCTTTTCCCACCCATGGCAGTTCATCTCCCGCATCGGCGGCCCAGGTCAGGGCTCACGATTGCAGTTCGCGTGCGATCCCTTCTCTCCGAACTGGAGTCCTTCCCTTTACCACTTCTACTTGAGGTCCATAAACGTACACCTCCATGGTGAACACCTCGGCCGAAGCTTCATCTGGACCTTTCGCATGGCCCTAAGCATTAACCCTGTCACTTCTTCTCAATTCTTTACGTGTTCCGGGGCTCGATGACTTACGGTAATGTTGGCTTCGACTATGTTCACAGAGGCCATATTGAACAGGACTCCTCGCCCGCTGGCTGCAGTGTATTCGCTGCAGAGCTTGTGTACTTCAGTACACCCGTTCCTGTTCTGGTGAGTCGTTTCTTCTCTGTTCTGACTCCGTGAGCAGCTTACGGGCTATTGACCACTGTTACCCTCGCCATCCTCTGGTAGCGAACATCAAGGAGTCCATCTCTACACAGGAACGGTCCAGTCGTTCAGTGGTGTTTGTGTGGACCCCAGGACACGTCGGAATCATAGGAAATGAACTTGCTGACGGGCTGGCCAAACAGGTTACGTGGAAACCGCTCCTGGAGATGGGTATCTGCATTCTGTCTTCCGCTGCAAGGTTTTTCCGCTTCGGGAGACGGAGTGGCATAACAGTATGCACAACAAACTGTGTGTCATTGAGACTGTGAATGTGTGGAAGTCTTCCCTGTGGGCTTCTCGCAGGGAATCAGTTGTCCTTTGTCAGATCCACATTGGCCATACGTGGCTCACACGTGGTTACCTCCTCCATCGCGAGAACCTACCTTAGTGTCGCTGTGGCTCCCAAATGACAGTCGTCCACCTCTTTCTGGACTGCCCATTTTTACCCACTCTGCGGCGGACTTTTTTTCCCAGGACCCTACGTTCGGTGCTGGGCGACAACGCCTCAACAGCAGCTTTAGTTTTACGTTTCATTCCTGAGGGTGGGTTTTGATCTGAGTTTTAGCCCATGTCCTTTGTCCCTCTGTGTCCTCAACCCTAGGGCTTTTAGGGTGGAGGTTTTAATGTGTTGCCGGGTGGCTAGCTTCTCCTTTTTTATTCTCATGGTCAGCCAGCCATGGTAATCTGCTTTCTCGTTTTTAAATCCCTTCTCCCTGTTTCTTACGCCTCTCTGTGGTTTCCATGTCCTGTTTTGTCCATTGTAGTGTTTGTTGTTCTTCTGTCGTTCTTCTGGTTCTTCCTTTCTCCTGTTGTTCTTCCCTACATCTTCTTTGTTTCCTTCTTTGCCTTGGGTAATTGTTCTACTGGGAACAAGGGACCGATGACCTCACAGTTTGGTCCCTTCCCCCCCCCCCTTTTAAACCAACCAACCAACTTTCCTGTCTACAAGCAACAGCACTAAATCATTTAACCTCTCGTCAGTTATTGATGGTCCAAAGCGCTTCATTATCACTCAAAAACTGGAAACACTTCTTTCATTGCACTGAATGCACACTGATACTGCCATAAGAATTTTCAGGGGAATATGTAGATTAGAAAACAATGACATTAGTTTAATTTTGTTATATAGGTTAATGTCTTCTGCAATTCCATCCCCCAAATCTTGGTAAGATTACCGGTGGAAGAGGTCAAGAACTTCTGCTTTTTTTCCAAAACTTAACTCTCTTTTGCAACTACACGAAAGGACCATCTACATTTCAATACGATTTTATAATCCCTCTTCAGATGGTTTGCAGAATTAAAATCAAATTAAATACAACATTGTATTTCTGTCTAGTTTCAAATCCTTTTTGTAGTAAGTCTGACGCTGTATCAACAATATTTTGATAAAATTATGCTGTGAATCGTTCTTTCACATTAATGATTGGTTCAACAGAGTAATGACATGAGTAAAATGAGCTTTGATCCTACTTCGTACAACTGGAATTTGGTCTGCACATTCCTTTCTCCACCTAAGATCTCTACATCTGCATATCGTGAAGGGGGTGTAGAAATTCTGAAGCATTGTGTATGTATCTGCCGTAAGTGAAGCATATATCGCATTACATTCTTTGAAGGAAATTTTTTCACTTTTTACTTTTCATGCGTTTGAAGTAAATGTGCAAGCTAGGTAAAATATTCGATAGTGAACATCTGAATGTGACTGTACGTTAATGATTAATGGGAATTGGTTAATAAACCACGCATTCAACTGTACTACATAGATCTTTTTCCGTCACTAAGTGTCAGCCTTTTCCTAATATTTCCAAATATTTTTATTGACTTCACTAAAAATATTCAAGAGAAGTATGACATTCGGCAAAGAACTATCTCATATCCCCCCAGGTGAAAAAATAAAGAAGTTAGTCGCACATATAGCTTTTCCATATAACAAGGGTTTAGGGAGTATTTGTAATTTCCACGGTTCTAGGCGCTCAGTCCGGAACCACGGGACAGCTACGGTCGCAGGTTCGAATCCTGCCTCGGGCATGGATGTGTGTGATGTCCTGAGGTTAGTTAGGTTCAATTAGTTCTAAGTTCTAGGTGACTGATGACCTCAGAAGTTAAGTCGCATAGTGCTCAGAGCCATTTGAACCATTTTTGTAATTTCCAATGATTGCAGCTGTCAGTTTCAGTCCCGTTTTAACAGGTGAAGGAGAAACCAGAACTTTGCGTTTTGAAGTCGAGTGCGGAACTTCCGAGGCGCTTCACTACAAGGTAAGACTAAGCGCGGATGAAGTCACGAAATTCCAAAACTTTTACCGCCTGCTCTGCCAACAGCTTCCGCCTGCCCAACTTCTTCCCGAGGCATTGTTTCCGAAATTTACACGCCGGTTGTTATTAATGATATTATAAAATAAATGAGCGCGGTTTGTAATCTTCTTCATAAAACTGTCACTCTTCTGTCCGCAGTAGATCCTATTTCAAGGAGTTGCAAGGAACAAAATCTTATTTAAAAACCAGAAGGAAACTTAGTAGCTTAAAACGTGAAAGTGATGTTCGGTAGACGTTACCGAGAGCAGAGCAGAGTGGTGCGGTGGATATTACTTGCTCATCAGCAATTTCCGAGCTCCAGACTGGGGTTTTTTCCGAATGTACTAGCCAGATTAATTCTTATAATCATCACGAATCCACAGTTTGGTGTAATAGTTTATAGATCTTATGCGCAGCACTCTCATGACCACGAAACAGAGAACTGTTGCGCGTCTCATTCTCCGAGTTTCTCAGTCAGACAGGGCCAGTGTCCGTGGATTTCTCGTCTCTTTTGCTTTCTTTCGTTGGGAAGCTGCAGCCCACCCTTCGCCCTCTGCATCTGCATCCAACATAGAGTTGACAAGCATAAATAAGCTTAGCATTTGATTTTCCTTTTAAGAAATACACGTCATTTAATCTGATATCGCTTTGAAAGCTTACATCAAGTTATTCAACTAATGGTACTGATTAGAGACTTTTCACTGATGTACGCAAATGGGACTTGAAGTTATCGTCTGTTCGCGTTTTATACTAAAGCTGGGTACATAAAGTGGAAAAGCAACAAATTCCATGTCTGGAGGAAAAGTTTCAACATCCTCAATGAAAAACTTTGTAAGACGAACCAACAAACCATCAAATCTCTTATTTATAGAAAATTTATGTCGAGGAATTTAGAGTAATAAACTGTGAAGCTTTCTGTTCCAACCAAGAACAGATTTTAGTTATCCACGAGTGAACGTACAGCAGCTAGAGGGCACTAGAATAAATGTTCATATAAAGAATTGGAAATATCCACAGCCGACAGCAAGATGGGTGCCCGAATTTCCCTTCCTGTTTTTCTCTCGGATCCAAACTGTAAAGACTTGCGTCCTGATCAGATCACACAACTTAAAATTTACTTACAATTTCTACACTCGGTAATATGGCAGTGGAAGATGAAATATTAACACCCCCGAACTAATGGTCCCTCAACCCTTTAGTTTTCCCCATTTTTTACAGCTGTATCCTTTATATGGTTGTCATTAGGCCCACTTAATAATATCACTATGGAGAGACAGTCTCAAACAGTGGACCAATATAAAAACCCATCAGAGGAGGTGAAACGATTAAGTCATACAGCGCACGCGCAGTCTATTATCAGTGCCCATCAGATTCTAAGTATCTAATGAAGCATCACCTATCTCAGCACCTTATTAAATGGCGTATCTCATTTTAATTTACAATTTCTGAGGTATCCATAAGATGATACTATTATAAATATAAGATTCTAACACAAGTTGCGATTCAGTAAAACACCCCAATGATCGAGGGACCACAAATTAATTTCTATCAACGATGACCATCTTCAGACTTGTGCATTATTCATGTCATTGTGAATTTTGGTACAGTCGAGGCCAGTGTGACTGTGCTATCAAAACACTCAGTGACACGATTTGTGTAATATATTGCATTTACTCAGGTCTGCAGATGATCATCGTTCACCCTAGTAATAACCCAGTTGATAAAAATTTATGGTCTATGAATGAATTTAAAATAAAACAAATTAATTCTAACTTGACGACAGTGATTTGACGGCCTATGTCCAGGAGACACTTTTAAATGAATGCTGTTACAGTCACAGAGAAAGAAATGGTGGCGCTTTTTTGTTACTTTGTTTCCTTTAGCGACTCTCTAGATCCAGACAGCTGTTTCTCTAGCATGTGTGCAGTGCATGCATGAAAGCACGGATGGCGCGATCCCCATTAGAGAAAAAAATGTTATGACGTAATATCTTTTTCCTTTAACAGCTAGCATTTGATTAACAGAACAGCAAATGCTAGCAAATCCTCGTTTATAAAGGTCCCGTGCCGTATCGAATACGGTTTGCATTCATTTACCCCTTCATTATGTGCTGCGATATTCACTCAAACACTCCTCTGTCCTAAACGTACATTTTATGAATGAAAAGCTTGTACTGATGATCAATGCATTGATTTGGACAAAATAAGACTAAAATACTAAGTCTATAAAATTAGGCGACTCACTGTAAGTTAGGAATGTTCAAAGTGAAAATTATTTATCTCAGAAAATAACTGAAATATATGCACTACTCAAGAAACACAATATTAAACACCTAAAAATTATGAAAAGAGGGCGCTGGAACATGAAACAGTAGTCGTTGCCAAACGTACACCAAGTGCTACATGGGAAAAATATGTCGCTGTGTTCTTGTGACGACATAAAAAAATCACTTATACGGTAGTGTAGAGTATATTAGCAAATTACAGCAAAATCTAAACGCGTTCTAGTTTAAAATCACTAAACACAAACATGAGTTACCTTTATTTATCGCACAACTTCTTTCAAACAGGTACTGCTACATACTGGCAACATGCAGAAACTAAAACAAATCAAGCGCAGCAACCATGTGATCTAATGTATATGCTACAATCAGGCATAGAGAGTTTAGTTTATTACCAGAGGTAGGAAAAAATGAAATGTCGATGTAGAATATACACTACATTAGAACTGGGGAAGATGCGTAAAATGTTGCAAAACCACCAGTCCAATTTAAACGAAAGGCTCAATGTTTAGACGAAGTATGTTTGGTTTGTAATTATAGCCATATCTCAAGAGGCATTTTATTTTACCGATGTTGAGCTCTTAGGTGCAGAAGAGAATGTGTAGACCAAATTCAAGTTGTACGAAGTAGGATCAAATCTCATTTTATTAATTTTGTATGGAAACAGCAGAGATGATGAAGTCTGACCTGTGAGCTCTACAGAGCTTCTTGGCATGGACAGTGTTTCGAATTCTCGTTGTCGGTTTTTCTTTCACTTGATGAATGACCTTTCTTCAAAGCCGAGAGTGCGGCACTTCTGTGGAGCACCACAATCAACTTAGCTACGAACGTCCAAATTTCACGTAGCCCTTGTTGTAGTCGAAAGAAAATGGTATGTGATGTCATATTGACACAACACCGTCTTCTGAGTTTGTGTGCCTACCACGAAGCGGGAGATTTGGAAGTGATCCGATTTTCAAACATTTATTGTATCCAAACGATGCCTTTTCCGAGATGGATGCCTCATCAAAACTTTATCTAGTAAGACTCCTATACAACCCCTAGAAGTCTCTAATAGGAACTGTGATACTACCTGTAGATATCACAGACTAACAAATCAATAAGTTTGTGCTCATGTTGCCAAATAGCAGAAAATTATGCCCTGTCACAGAAAACCTCATAGTAAGTGCTGTAACGAAGACTATAATAAAAGAGAACTGACTGATAACTTTACGAATATCTCCTTGACAAGCTCATTTTGCTCAGTTACTCTACGCTATTGGTTATCTACAACGTCTATTCACTTTAGAATGTTTGTTGGGTACTCTCTGTCGCTTTTTGAATCTTATTGTTTTCTTGGACTTTGTTCACAGACTCAGATCTGAACAACCGTCGCCTGGCTTCGGTCATTTAGAATGATTTACGAAGCATTTTCAGTACATTGAGTTTAGTTTTTCAAGACCTCTAAAATGTCTCAGTATCTTCTAAATCTTCATTTATACTCCGAAAGCCATCCTTAGGTTTCTCGGAAGGAGCGACGGTCGTTAAGACTCCAAGGGAACTCGAATATCTGTGGCTTTTCCGTTATGGTTGCTTGGGAAGAAAGATGTGTAAGAAAGTTGCATGTTGCCTGACTATCCATGGAAGGTACGGTCTCGGAAATTTAACAGAAAGTGATCTTGTAGCGTCTTCCAATGGAATTCGACAAGCACATAGCGCTTACTAAACGAACCTATAGCGAATAGTCCAACTTTTCTTTGAACGTGCATATCGGCCTGCCAAATGCATTTCCAGCAATTAGTTTTTGTGGTAAATAAATTTAAATGTCGTATGACTAGGGCCTCCCGTCGGGTAGACAGTTTGCCGGGTGCGACGCCACTTCGACGTCTTGCACGTCGATGGGGATGAAATGATGGTGATCAGGACAACACAACACCCAATTCCTGAGCGGAGAAAATCTCCGACACAGCCGGGAATCGAACCCAGGACCTTAGGATTTACATTCTGTCGTGCTGGCCACTCAGCTACTGTGGCCGGACAGTTTTTGTGGTGGTTTCAATTTTATTTTCTCCGGGCGAGTACTCATAGATATTTGGTCATTGTTACTGTTTCCTGTGACCGATCAACAACAGTGTGAACGAAAATATATGTGCAAAACAATGATTTATTTTGAGGTTCAACAGCCAGTCGCATCGCCAGGAGTCATCCCCTGCAAATCAGCGAGCAAATCCAGGCTGCAGCTTCAAGAATGCAAGGTGATGAGTGGACTTAATTTCTTTCTCAATCCTGTTAGTTACAGTATTCTTGTATTATGTCTTCCCCACGCCTAATCAACCTCATGGTGCATGCGTCAGTTACACATAACGTGAAAAGTAAAGTCTCTGTAACAGTCCCTTGGACGTCACATGGAGGGTGTCGCAAGACTCTTCAACACCTAGATGCAGTGATGAAAGGACACATATTCAGCACGCAGGTATTGCAGAAGTCGGCACCCATCCTCTCTGAAAGAAAGGGCTGCAAAAAGCATGGAGTCGCTAACATAGCACGACAGCGAGGAAAATGATGCCAGGATTGCTCAACACTCACATGTCCATGCCTGTCCACGAGCCAAGATGCGCTGCTAGACTTAGACTTCACTAACTCCAGGCCACTGCCTGTGCTAAGTCTGAATGCTGCGGACATAGTGCCTTCCCACCAGCGGCCCAACTACACTCCTGGAAATTGAAATAAGAACACCGTGAATTCATTGTCCCAGGAAGGGGAAACTTTATTGACACATTCCTGGGGTCAGATACATCACATGATCACACTGACAGAACCACAGGCACATAGACACAGGCAACAGAGCATGCACAATGTCGGCACTAGTACAGTGTATATCCACCTTTCGCAGCAATGCAGGCTGCTATTCTCCCATGGAGACGATCGTAGAGATGCTGGATGTAGTCCTGTGGAACGGCTTGCCATGCCATTTCCACCTGGCGCCTCAGTTGGACCAGCGTTCGTGCTGGACGTGCAGACCGCGTGAGACGACGCTTCATCCAGTCCCAAACATGCTCAATGGGGGACAGATCCGGAGATCTTGCTGGCCAGGGTAGTTGACTTACACCTTCTAGAGCACGTTGGGTGGTACGGGATACATGCGGACGTGCATTGTCCTGTTGGAACAGCAAGTTCCCTTGCCGGTCTAGGAATGGTAGAACGATGGGTTCGATGACGGTTTGGATGTACCGTGCGCTATTCAGTGTCCCCTCGACGATCACCAGTGGTGTACGGCCAGTGTTGGAGATCGCTCCCCACACCATGATGCCGGGTGTTGGCCCTGTGTGCCTCGGTCGTATGCAGTCCTGATTGTGGCGCTCACCTGCACGGCGCCAAACACGCATACGACCATCATTGGCACCAAGGCAGAAGCGACTCTCATCGCTGAAGACGACACGTCTCCATTCGTCCCTCCATTCACGCCTGTCGCGACACCACTGGAGGCGGGCTGCACGATGTTGGGGCGTGAGCGGAAGACGGCCTAACGGTGTGCAGGACCGTAGCCCAGCTTCATGGAGGCGGTTGCGAATGGTCCTCGCCGATACCCCAAGAGCAACAGTGTCCCTAAGTTGCTGGGAAGTGGCGGTGCGGTCCCCTACGACACTGCGTAGGATCCTACGGTCTTGGCGTGCATCCGTGCGTCGCTGCGGTCTGGTCCCAGGTCGACGGGCACGTGCACCTTCCGCCGACCACTGGCGACATCATCGATGTACTGTGGAGACCTCACGCCCCACGTGTTGAGCAATTCGGCGGTACGTCCACCCGGCCTCCCGCATGCCCACTATACGCCCTCGCTCAAAGTCCGTCAACTGCACATACGGTTCACGTCCACGCTGTCGCGGCATGCTACCAGTGTTAAAGACTGCGATGGAGCTCCGTATGCCACGGCAAACTGGCTGACACTGACGGCGGCGGTGCACAAATGCTGCGCAGCTAGTGCCATTCGACAGCCAACACCGCGGTTCCTGGTGTGTCCGCTCTGCCGTGCGTGTGATCATTGCTTGTACAGCCCTCTCGCAGTGTCCAGAGCAAGTATGGTGGGTCTGACACACCGGTGTCAATGTGTTCTTTTTTCCATTTCCAGGAGTGTATGTATGCCTGCCATCTACTGTTCGTCACCTACCGTGGTGGACCATAGCTTGGACCATCTAGCTGTCCACCTGTCACCGCCTTGGTGTTCATCACCCTGTGTGGGCACATGCTGTCGCCGATCACCATCGCCTTGTGGGGGCCCGTATCTCTAATGTGTGCTGCCACCATCCTTGATGGGACCTGCATGTTGGTATCACCTGCCTCAGTGTACTTCGTGCCGAGAAGCGAAAAGATGCCACTGTTCATCACATGCTACCTAGCCCTGGACCTATATCAACACTACAGCTGCTGCGCTGCTGGCAGCGTATCTTCGCCAGCTGACGCCTCCACTTGTGGGAGGTCTATCGATGCAATATGTACTTGCTGATATGAGTAAGCTTCTGCCAGCCAAGACCAGTCTGCGTCACAGAGAGCATTCACTGCCATTCAGTACCATCATTACTGTGTACTTTGTTTTTTAATAAAAAGATTACTTGACAATGATGTATTCATGACAGATCACGGGGCAAGCACCTGACACCTACTACAACACCACTGCAGCCACACCCATTGGAGAACTGCATGCATCATGGCCTGTCACCCCACTGGTCAGCGATCCCAGCCACTGCATGTGGTGCCAGACTTTATGGCGCCCATTGATGGCTGGATTATGTCGTCAGTTCCAGGCTGCAGCTTCAAGAATGCAAGGTGATGAGTGGACTTAACTTCTTTCTCAGTCCTGTTCATGTGCTAGGGCAATACTGGGGAACGAGGAGAGTCATAGGACCTGAGGAAGGAAATTGTGAGGCTTGAAAAACCCATTTATCTTTCACAGTTCTATGGTCGAGGGACAGCATCTTCAATTCGTAATCAAAACATCCTCAGTGTCGGGTTCGAACCTCGCCAACGTTTACATTTTGAATAAAAATCAGTATTATGGCCGAAGATTTCCAGCATAAAAGATCACCCTCATTCTGCCAATGGCCTTGTCAAAGAGGGTCGACGAGCAAACAGAGGTTCAGGGCACTCTCTTGTCCATGGGGTTTGAAACGGCCCCTAAAGGAGGAAAAATCAGCGACGATCAATAGCATGAGGATGCAGAAGGCAATGGAACCCACTGCATTAAAGACATATAATGTTTATCCAAAGGACATGTGGCCTGTAATTTAAAAAGTGTCATGATGATCTCTCCATTGGAAAAGATTCCGGAATAGTTCCCTGGAGGAGACTGCCAAGAGGAAGGTGATCATGAGAAAAAGATCGAATAAACAACGAAAGGATAAAGAACTTCCATTATACTGCAGGAAAAACGATAATGTTCTACGAGTCTGGCGTTGAATTACAGAAGCTTGAAGGTGGTAGAGAAGCTAGAAAATCTGAAAAGGAAATTGCAAAGGCTCAGTCTAGACATAGTGAAGGTCAGTGAAGTGAAATGAAAAGAAGACAAGGATGTCTGATCAGATGAGTATAGGGTGGTATCAAAAACAGTGTGCCCAGAAGCAGACATAGAATCAGATCACAATGTACCAGTGATAAACAGTAGGTTGAAGCGTAAGAGATTAGTCAGGAAGAATCATTAGGCAAGGAAGTGGGATACGGAAATGTTACGGAATGAACAGATACGCTTGAAGTTCTCTAAGGCTCTAGATACTCCAACAAGGAATAATTTATCAGGCAACCCAGATGAAGAGGAATGGACATCTCTAAACAGGGCAATCACCGAAGTTGGAAAGAATAGCTTAAGTGCAAAGAAGATAAATGCAAAGAAACCATGAGCAACAGAAGAAATGCTTCACTTGATCGACGACAGAAGGAAGCACAAAAATTTTCATTGAAATTCTGGAATACAGAAATATGTCACTGAGGAATGAAATAAATAGGAAGTGCAGGGAAGCTAAGAGGAAATGGCTGCATGCAAAACGTGAAGAGATCGAAAAATAATAAATTGTCGGAAGGACTGAGTCAGCATATAGAAAATTCAAAGCAGTCTTGGGTGAAATTAAAAGCAATGATGGTAACATGAAGAGTACAACGGGAATTCCACTGCTAAAGGCAGAGGAGAGAGCGGATGGATGGAAAGAGTAAGCTGAAGACCTCCATGAGGGAGAAGATTTGCTCTGATGAGATAGAAGAACCTATGACAGCAGATTTGGAAAAGTTACGGGATCAAGTATTAGAATTTAAAAGAGCTTTGAAATAAGGAAAAATGGATAGATGTCATTCTATCAGAATTTCTGAAATCATTGTGGAAAGTGTCAACAAGACGACTATTTGCCTTGGCGTGTAGACTGTACGAGTCTGGCTACATTTCATGTGATTTTCCGAAAAATATCATCTACACAGCTGCGAAGACTGCAAGAGCTGACAAGCGCGAGAATTATCGCACAATCAGCTTAAGAGCTCATGCACACAAATTTCTAACAAGAATAATATGCAGAAGAACAGAAAATGCACCATAGAGGCAATTCTGACATTGTGGTTGATAATGGAAGCAAGAGTAAAGAAAAATCAAGACACCTTTCGATTTGTCGACATGGAAACAGCGTTCAGCAATGTCAAATCGTGGAAGATGTTCTAAATTCGAACGAAAATGGGGGTAAACTATAGGGAGAGACGGGTAACATACATGTACAAGAGCCAAGAGTGAATTCTGCCACCTACGCAGCAAAATAGCCAATAACGGATGGAGCAAGGACATCAGTACCAGACTAGCACTGGCAAAATGGGCATTCCTGGCCAAGAGAAGTCGGCTAGTATCAAATATGGGGTTCAGCTTGAGGAAGAAATTTGTGAGAATATACTTTTGGAGTGCAGAATTGTATGGTAGTGAAACATGGACCGTGGGAAAACCGGAACAGAAGAGAATCGAAGCATTTACGATGTGGTGTTACAGACGAATGCTGAAAATTAGGTGGACTGATGAGGTAAGGAATGAGGAGGATCTGCGGAGAATAGGAGAGGAAAGGATTATGTGAAAAACACGTCAAGAAGAAGGGAAAGGTTGATAGCACATCTGTTAAGGCAGCAGGGAATAACATCCGCTGGACTAGAGGGAGATAAAGAGAGGGTAACAACTATAGAGGAAGATAGAGAATAGAAAACATCCAGCAATAATTGAGGGTGTAGGTTGCAAGTGCTACTCTGTGATGAAGAGGTTGGCACAGGAGAGGAATTCATCGTGGGCCTTATCATACCATTCATTAGACCGACGACCACAATTCTGGGACCAAAAATAATAGCAATGACCACATAGTAGGCGACAACCTTTAGTGAACAAGTTATCTCAATTAAATGTGGACAACATGCAGATGAATAAGCAGTTAGCTGCTGTGGCAGAAGGTAGCCAGTTTAGAGGCTCCTTCATTGCTCTGAGGAGACAAATTTCGTTGAGTAGCGATGTGCAGATCGTGGTAGTATCGCGTACACAAGATATAAACGGACAGAGCATTGGCAGAGCTGTCATTTGCACTCAGGTGACTAATGTGGGACTGTGACCGACGTGATTATGGTTCCACGACAGGAATTGACATACTTTTAACGCAAAATTTATAGCTTGAGCTAGAGGCATGGGATGTTTCACTTAGGAAATCGTTTGGGAACTCAGTATTCCAAGATCGACAGTGTCAAGAGTGTGCCGAGAAAAGCAAATTTCAGACATTACCTCTTACCACGGACAACGCAGTGGCCTTTACTTAACGACCGAGAGCAACGGCGTTTGCGTAGAGTTGTCAGCGCTAACAGACAAGTAACACTTCCTGAAATAACGGCTAAAATCAATGTTGGACGTATGATGAACATATCCCTTAGGACAGTGCGGCGAAATTTAACGTTAATCGCCTATGACAGCAGACGACCGACGTGAGTGACTTTGCTAACAGCACGGCATCGCTGGCGGCGGGTCTCCTGGGCTCCTGATCTTATCGGTTGGACCCTAGACGATTGGAAAACTGTGGCATGGTCACATGAGTCCCGATTTCAGTTAGCAAGAGCTGACGGTGTGGTTCGAGTGTCGCAGACCCCAAGAAGCCAAGGACCTAAGTTGTCAAGAAGGCTCTATGCAAGCTGGTAGTGGTTCGATAATGCTGTGACTTGTGTTTGCGTAGAAAGGATTGGGTCCTCTGGTCGAGCTGAACCGGTTATTGGCCGTTTTCAACCATTCATGGACTTCATATCCTGAAACAGCAATGAAATTTTTATAGGTGCACAATGCGCTACTTCACTGGGTCACAATTGTTGGCGATTGGTTTGAAGAAAATTCTGGACACTTTGAGCGAATGATTAGGCCGCCCAAATCTCCCGACGTGAATCCCATCGAACATTTACGGGTCATAATCGGGAAGTCAGTTCGTGCACAAAATCCTGCACCGGTAACTCTTTCGCAGTTATGTATGGCTATAGAGGACGACTTGTTGAGACCATGCCACGTCGAGTCGCTCCACTACGCCTGGAAAATGGAGGTCCGGCATGATATTGGGAGGTATTCGACGACTTTTGCCACATCAGTGTAGATTCGACTGCCCCCAGTTTGGCTAACCCCTTTTCGGGAAAGACAACGGAGGATGTGTTGTCATTCACAGGTCACCTAGAAGCTGCTGCAAGGATGGCTGCGTCTCTGGACAGATGAACAACAGTTACGAATGATCGAGTTGCGATTGTGAGTGGGTGGTGATGCAAAGATATTCGTGATGTGTTATTAAGTCTTAAGGAGTTCGCCTGCATTCGAGCAGCTTAAGGATGGGGTCGTGCAGCTCTATAAGAAACAAAACAGTTGAAAGATTCTTTCGTGAACAGCTGGGTGGATTGTCACAGATACGAAATAAATCAGTAGATATTTTCCTCGATGCGATTAGAAAGGTAAATACTATCACCTATGAGTTGACGGGTGATGACGAGACGAACGAAGTATTGTTAGATGAGTGAAGCATAAAGCATTGGACGCTTTTCTAAGTGGTTCCCATTCACTACGTCAAAGAGAGTGTGTACGGGAAACCCGGAGGTCCTAGCTGCAGTCATCAAGGTGGCTATGGATTTGGAAGAGAAAATCTCAGTGGAAGGGGTACTGGGATAAAGGGGTGTCTTCTCTGCAGACCTAAGGTGTGTTCTGACCCGTTCAGTGTCTCCAACTACGTTGTGAGGAGTGGCATGGAAGCAGCGTTGTACGAGCAAAGAGGCGAAATGAGCGAGGACGAGTAATCGGTTTCAATACCAACGGGAACTCTGAAAGCGGCAGACAGTGTTCCCAGAAAGTTCCACTACTAAGTAAACGTATGCAGAGGAGGATCGTTACTTAACTGGCGTAATACACCGTAGTTGTTTTTGGACACGCTCCCATGTCTGTGATGAGTTTGGACCTTTGGGTAAGATGAAGTTGAGCTGTCAGTGTTATAAGTTGACTCTCAGCACAAAGAAATGTAATGTATTGGATGTAAAAACGCAAAAGGTCTATTGTTGTATGGTTACACACCAATTACTGGAAGCAATCAATACATAAAAGCAAGCATACGAAGCGACTGAAGTGGAAAGACCACATAAACTAATCACAGATAAGGTAGATACCAGGAACCATCAGAATATATAGTCCATTCATAAAAGAGACAACTTATAAGACTTCCGCTTGAATAATACTTGAATATTCCTTCCGCTCGAACAATACTTCAATATTCCACGTCAGTCATCTGTACCACACAGAACTGATAGAGAAAATAGATAAGATCCAAAGACGAGCAGATTTTTCGTTACAGTTGATTTAGTTAAGTGCGCATGGCATGTGTCATGGAGGTTCTCAGCCAACTGCGATGGTAGACGCTACAAGACAGGCAATCAGCATCAAGCGTCTAGAACAGAAAGAGAGGGTGGAGTGGGACGGGAAGGGGGAAGTAGTGACTGTGGTACACAAGTACCTTCTGCCACACAATGTGGGGTGCCTTTTAGAGTAGAGATGTAGATCCAGATGTAGGTAATGTATCATACATGTATACAAAAAAACAATCTGACATTCGCTTAAATGACTGAGTAAACTCGCAGAAAATCCATTTAGAAGCTGGCTGACATCTTGGGTCTGCAGCTGTCATATAGATTTAATGATAGTCTGGTTTATGTCTCGGTGTTACGTGCTACGCTGCAGTCTGCAAACCAAACAGCTGTCTGCGTAGCACCGCTAGACTCACAGCTGCAGCTGCAGTTGTCACACGCAGTTATATCGCCTGTCCGTAGTCCTCGTCATGCACTGGCAGTTCACTCCGTCCATGCGCGCAGAGCTTCTGTTGCCACGGTATTTTCGCGATGTGTTTTTAAATTTTTTCCAGTGCTTATGTTTAATAAAATATGACGATTCGAACAGCAGCGTTTTTAATCCTGCGATAAAATAAATAAGCGGATTCGTGGTGTTAATAACTGAGCCACGCGACAGCTGTAGGACGACGTGCGGTTCAGACCTAATTTTGAAATGTTTTTTGTCGGCACACTGTGTGATGTGAGCCTATTGGTATCCAGCTGATGTTGGAGCGGTCGTGTGTGTGCTGTGTGGAGAAGGACGCTATCTTTTGCAACGTTCAGTCATCACTCACTTTTGGACTATTGAACTAGTTTAATGCACATTGTAGTTAGAACCAGTAAAAAATGAAAATAAATTTTCGAGGAAATAATAATCTTTTGACTTTCTTAATATCTAGCCTTATGAATGTTTATATTGATGCAGCTACAAAACACGGCCAAACCAATATAAAATGCCTTAGAGTTGAGAACAGTGTATAACACAGTTCTTTTTCAATTTCAAACATTGGTCTGAGACCGAAACCGTACAATAACATGATAGGTATAAAACAGCCAGCTAGTTGCAACAAAATTTTACTTTTATCGGGGTTCGACAGTGATTATGGTTGTCCTCATCAGAAAATTCACGATTACCTAAACTGATTATAAATAAAGTGTAACACAGAGAAAACTGAAGCATAACCAGTTTTCACTCTGAACAGATTCGTAAGAGGACTGTATTGTATGTTAGCTGGGGGCCTAGAAACGACGGAAAGGTTCCGTCCCCGCCGCAGCCGCAGTGGTCCACAACCCCACGACGACTACTGCAGTCCACTTCACCCCTCCGCCGCCCCACACCGAACCACTCTTCTCTTTCAGTGTTATTGTGCCCCTCGGCCCCCGGTGTGCCCTGCCCCCGCCCCCCCCCCCCCCCCCCCCAGGGAACCTCTCACAGCAGACGAGTGTAACCCTATGTTTGCGTGGTAGAGTAGTGGTGGTGTACGCGTACGTGAAGAACTTGTTTGCGCAGCAATCACTGACATAGTGTAGCTGAGGCGCAATAAGGGGAACCAGCCCGCATTCGCCAAGGCAGATAGAAAACCGCCTAAAAACCATCCACAGATTGGCCGGCTCACCGGACCTCGACACAAGTCCGCCGGGCGGATTCGTGCCGGGAACCGGGCGCTCCTTCCCAATCCGGAAAGCCGTGCGTTAGACCGCACTTCCAACCCGGCGGCCGAGAGGACTGTACTCACCTGTGGTGACTAACGAATGACTTTAACACCAGTGATGCTCTCGTCGCATAAAATAATTCATTAAGAAGTTAATATTAAAACCACACAAAATTAAAGACATTGAAACTGTCATAGAGGAAAAATCTTTTAGAAAAAAAAAGTGCCAACACATATAATTTGTCTTTTGCCGATCATTTATTATTTACAGGCCATGAGCCTACAGAAGTTCACGACGTCAGTATCCTGCACACAGAGAGGACAGGCTTTAGATCGGACATTCTTGAAGAGTTAGAAATTTCCAAACGCCTCTATTTCAACGACGGTTTCATTCTTGTTGAACAGCTGCGGTTATGTAATTTTAAAAAAAACTGAATGGTATAAAGCCGATACTTAGAGATGCCTAAGGTTGAATCCCCTTTTTTCCTCAGAGTAGGCGCTACAATGTCGTTTTCTCGCACCCCTTAGCGGCATGTCCGGTACTACTCAGTGTAGCTATAGCTTTACTGGCCGCTACGGTCGCAGGTTCGAATCCTGCCTCGGGCATGGATGTGTGTGATGTCCTTAGGTTAGTTAGGTTTAATTAGTTCTATGTTCTAGGCGACTGATGACCTCAGAAGTTAAGTCGCATAGTGCTCAGAGCCATTTGAACCATTTAGCTTTACTGGCAGTTACTAGGTTTATGACAGTTTCAGTTTCTTGAATTTCATGTAGTTTTAATATTAACTTGTTAATGAAGTATTTTATGAGACGAGAGGATCTTTGCTCTTAAACTCGTTCATCACTTACCGTATGTGAGTACAGTCATCTTATGAATCTCTTCCGAGCAGAAATTGATTATTCTTCAATGGCTGTTTTATATCTAGTACAATTCTGTTTGCTGATTAGCAGGTCTTACTTGCAGGCAACGAGATAGACATACAACTGGCCACACAACAATTCTTCAGAGTTTTAAATTTCAACACAGAGTCGACGTTCAGCAAACCTAAAGTAATGACATTCAACTGTTGCGTCCAAAGATTTTAATCAACAATAACGTAATGTTCAGCTGAACAAATATAACTATTTGTTATCCTATGACAAAACCTTGAGAAAGAAATTGAACAAATTCCTACTGATGCATGGCAGTATAAACAGGACGCTCGCCAGAAACCACAGACAAATGAAATTTTATAAAATGATGCCTGTGCCTATGCTGTTGCATCATTATGACAACTGGGCTCTGAATAGTAAGGAGAGAAAAGTATCACATCCCCGTTAGTTGCGAACACGATCTGAGCGACATTGAATTGAGGACTGGTTTCTTTGTATGCTGCAAGAAATGAGGAGGGTGGCACACTTATTCAGTCTCTTAGATCAGGTGAATGTAACAGAGAGGACTGGTTTCACATTACGAAGTATTCCGAATTTCAGACAGGCAATGTTTAAAGAGATCAACAATTTTTAACATATTTTCCTCACCGCGAGGAGCGCCTTGCTGAGACTTTAGTCTTATAGATCGCTAACCTAACTCCTTCAAGAGACAATTGCATTATAGCTGCATTATAGCAAACTTTATTGTTTCCTAATCACCAGAGACGAGCGCTGTTTCACGACTCGTTCCGCTTATTTATAGAGACTATGTTTCACGACTCGTACTGCTTATTTATAGAGACTATATGTATGTAAGTATATCACTCTGTTCTCGTAATAACCAACCTCGGTTAGAGACGACAATTATGCCATAACTCTTTGCAGAAACATACATATAAGCTCACTAACGGAGACAAATGCAGGTTGCTCATTTCTTCTATCTGACAGATAAACAGAGACTACCAATATTATTGTTTCTGTACACTTACCTGTCAGTTGCTCAGCGAAATGGGCTACAGACGTCCTCACAGACTGCTTACTACCGCCTGGTACTCAACACGTTGACGTCAAGGCTTTGCTTCTGAACTCTGAAGTCGTCTGTGTACACCTCGCGACCCTGGCACCTCCTGTACTGCAGCGGCTACCGAACTACTACTAATACTTTTCAGGTCCCTCACTTATGCCAACGGCTATTAGTTTCGTGTTCGCAGATTATGTTTTCACGTTTCTCCTACTTTCCCCTACTGCTTTCCTAATTTCTGGTAACTTCCAACCCTGGTTGAAATGATTTTCAAATTCATCTGCCGGCGTGTCCTCTGTTACTTACAGGTATGTTATCTGTGAGTAACAGAGGACACGCCAGCAGATGAATTTGAAAATCGTTGCAACCAGGGTTGGAAGTTACCCGAAACGCACTGACTTTGTTCTGAGGCCACCATGTTCCACTTGGCTTGTTGACAAACTGCATCCGCTCGACTGAACCACTTGCTGCAGGTCCCGCGTAATATGTATCGATGTTCGGGTGTTCTAATGGAATTCGACAGCCGTGAAGAGCTATGGAAATAACGGAAATGAAATTCCTGAGAACAACTGCTAGATATAGCCACAAATACGAAATAAGAAATGAAAATTCGGACAGGAGTTAACGATATTTAATATAATAGAAAATATGAACAGAAAATTAATTTGTACGAGTATTTCTCATGAATGGAAGACAGACACATGCGGAAAACATTTACGTCTGGGAAACGGACGTATGAAAGGGATCTGGACATGCGAGGTAGAGATGGATGGCCTTGGAATTTGTTTTCGAATGAAACCGACTGGATGGGTCACTGTGAGATGATTATCTCTTCAGTCCTCGGTTCATTATATTTGGCGCCTGTGATTCTCGCGTCAGATTTACTGCCTACAAGAAGGATCCATTCAGACATACCAGAGCCATAGGAGGACATCACTGTCTGTTTGATGTGGGAATCAAAGTTTTAAGAAAGGACGTTTTGGTTCAGTGACTCGCGGGTAAAGTGCATGAATAATGGTCCTAAGGTCTTGATGTTGATCCTGAGGCAGTCCTAAGTATTTTACCTGTCGCGTGTCTTCTTTCACATTTGGGAATGTTTGTCGATTTGAAAAATGTTTAGGAGCCCTCTTCAAGCTTTAGGTTCGGCTTTAACTGGCAGATTAAGGCAGCACAAAGACAACAACATACTACCTCCGACAGGACTGTGCCTAGTAAAGCACTATCGTGTTCAAACCAGTCTTTTGACTGATGTCAGCTTTAGATTTTTCTCTGCTTCAAGATTACAAGTACATGCGAGACTAGAAGATATTACACAAAGTCTGATTTGATGAACAATCTTAACTGAAGATCATATTGATAAGATTGAGAAATTCACTTAACACGACTAGTTTCGGACGCATCATCTGGTGCTTCACACTGCAACACGAAGGTAAGGACATGCTATACAATGAAGCGCCAAAGAAACTGGTATCGACATGCGTATTGAAATAGAGAGATATGTAAATAGACAGAATACGGCGCTGCGGTCAGCAACGCCTATATAAACAAGTGTCGGGAGCACTTGTTAGATCGGTTACAACTGCTGCAATGGCAGGTTATCAAGAGTTAACTGAGTATGAACGTTGTGTTACAGTTGGCGCTAGCGATGGGACACAGTATCTCCCAGGTATCGGTGAAATGGGGATTCTCCCGTACAACCATTTCACGAATGTACCGTGAATACCAGGAATACAGTAGAGCATCAAATCTCCAACATCCCTGCGGCCGGAAAAAGATCCTGCAAGAGCGGGACCAATGACGATTTAAGAGGATCGTTCAACTTGACAGAAGTACCACCCTTCCATAAATTGCTGCAGATTTCAATGCTGGTCCACCTACAAGAGTGAGTGTGCGAACCATTCAACGAAACATCATCGAGTAGGGATTTCGGAGCCGAAGACCACTCGGGTACCTTTGATGACTGCACGGTACATAGCTTTACGCCTCGGCTGGGACCATCAACACCGAAATTGGACTGTTGATGACTGGAAACATGTTGCCTGGTCGGACGCGTCTCGTTTCAGATTATATCGAGAGGATGGACGTGTACGGGTATGGAGACATCATGAATCTGTGGACCCTGGATGTCAGCAGGTGACTGTTCAAACAGGTGGATGCTCTGTAATGGTGTGGGGCGTGTACAGTTGGAGTGATTTGGTTTCCCTGATACGTCTAGATACGACCCTGACAGGTGACACGTACGTAAGCGTCCTGTCTTATTACCTGCATCTATTCATGTCCATTGTGCATTCCGACGGATTGGGGCAATTCCAGCAGGACAATGCGACATCTCACACACCCGTAATTACTATTGAGTGGCTCCAGGAACACTCTTCTGAGTTTAAACATTTCCGCTGGTCACCGGACTGCCCAGACGTGAACATTATTGAGCGAATCTGGAACGCCTTGCAACGTGCTGTTCAGAAGAGATCTCCACCCCCTCATACTCTTACTGATTTATGGACAGCCCTGCGGGACTCATGGTGTTAGTTCCCTCGAGCACTACTTCAGATATTAGTCGAGTCCATGGCACGTCGTGTTGTGGCACTTCTGCGTGCTCGCGGGGGCCCTACACGATATTGGGCAGGTGTACCAGTTTCTTTGCTTCTTCAGTGTAATACAGTGTTAACACTATAGTGAAAACAGTTAAAACATAATGAACGGTAACGTTTAGGATCGTATAGGGCATGTGACTACGTCCGTGATGTTTGTATGACCAGTACATAGGCAAGAACTGTACGTAGCGAAAAACATGCGCTGGAGCTTGATAAGTGTTTACAGTACCAAATTACTATCTGCATAACTGTAACGGACCATAAAATCTATGTAGTCTCTGATGTAAACCAGTGGAGGATTATTCTCCGGTACTGTACCCAGACCGCATCCAACCAAACGCTGAGACGTTGACTGACTTTATTTGTAGCACGATGAGCCTTTACAACGCACTGAATTCTCGCAATCAGAGACAAAAAACAGTCTGTTGTTCTAACGATTTCTGTATTGTAACCACTGTGGCTTAATGATCATTTCACTAACAAGAGTCCTTCCTTTTCTCATAGAAGTCACTACAGTCCACTTGCTAAAACTTTTTTTTATTTAATAGTTCCGGGTATAACTCATCATCAGAATACGAAGTAAAAGAACTTCATACCGAGTATTGTGTCGAGTGGTACCAACCACAACACTGAGCACCAATGTTTGAGTGTGACCAGTACACAGAAGACAACTGCACGCAATGAAGATCACGTGTTGGGCCTCGATACGTGCCTACGAAGTTTCTTATTACGAGGAACTACCAAAGAATGTCTGTAGTCTGCCTTCCACTAGTCGCTCATATTATACGTTAGGCCACATCTATTTTACTTGCTATAATGTCCTTAACCTGTCTATTTTAACTTACACATTTATTCTTTTTTATTAGTTTACACTACTTACAGCATTTTTATTAGTTTTTATTAGTTTTCTTTATTATTTTACACTACTTACAGCATGAAACATGGACGATAAATAGTTTGGACAAGAAGAGAATAGAAGCTTTCGAAATGTGGTGCTACAGAAGAATGCTGAAGATTAGATGGGTAGATCACATAACTAATGAGGAGGTATTGAATTGGGGAGAAGAAGAGTTTGTGGTACAACTTGACTAGAAGAACGGATCGGTTGGTAGGACATGTTCTGAGGCATCAACGGATCACCAATTTGGTACTGGAGGGCAGCGTGGAGGGTAAAAATCGTAGAGGGAGACCAAGAGATGAATACACTAAGCAGATTCAGAAGGATGTAGGCTGCAGTAGGTACTGGGAGATGAAGAGGCTTGCACAGGATAGAGTAGCATGGAGAGCTGCATCAAACCAGTCTCAGGACTGAAGACCACAACAACAACAACAAGAACATGAAGTGGATAATTTCTGTGCAGCATTGTCACAGATACGAGTACTTACCGTGGCCAGTGCGTTATTCCATTATCTCTGCCTGTCCTACAAGACGACTTTTCTAAACGAATATGCTTTCGGAAACGACAAACATATTTATCATCGTCGCCTTGAATTGTGATTTACCTATTGCTACTAAAACCTAATGCAAATGTAGGAATATATACAAGGATGTATCACAAGTTCATGCATCAAACCAGTCTCAGGATTGAAGACAACAACAACTTACAGCATGCGTCCACTATTTCCGTTAGGTAAGTTATAAGATTTAGATATTCTGCATCAGCACCGTAGAATAGACTTGCAATTTCATACTAATTACAAATTTTCCATTTCGGGCACTTTGGGACACTGGCTTTAACATTATTAACATTACGGACAAATCTCAAACTTAGCACAGGATACAGAAATTCAGTGCGGAGAAACTTCCCCTCCCTTTACCGGTTAAGAGCCGGTGAGATATTATGCACCTCGAACGGTGATCGGACTCGTCATGCTCTGAGATCGACTTGTGTTGTAGATGCGAATTTTAAACTTAAAAGCTTAGTGTTTAATGTTCTGTTTACAAGGAAGAGATGGCGGTACCGCTGACTGACTTTCTGAAAGAAACTCTATATCATTTGCCTAAAGTATCTCAATACTAGTAGATATCCGGTTATCTGGACGGAGTCCGTAGTACAAATACAAATCCGCCTAATTCAGTATAGCGTTTGACACAAAACGACTGCTTGTTTCGATTTCTTTGTACTTTTAAAACAAACGTTGATGTTTCTGTTCTCCTCGACTATTTGTTGTGACATATTTCTCGGAATACTTTCGGCTTTGTCTGATGTCGCTTTTAAATGAAAGAGGATCTCTATATGTTTTCTGGATTTTGTTTAAAAGTATTGTTTTCATGAAACTGTAGTGACTCTCATTACCTGCTGTTGCACGGAAATAACTGCTATGCTGAGAGGTGGGCCCGATAACCCTGATTTAGCAATATTCAACACACTTGAATGTGGGCCAATCAATGGGCTCATAATTAAGTTATAATACAGCTAATGAGAAAGGCACGCAGAACCGTGATTAATTTGCCATTATGCTAGATCTGTATCACATTATAATCGAACAGTCTATGAAGTAAATGTAATTATCTAAACGTAATAACGTCCTTCTTTGGCGAAAATAATAAACTACACACGCTGTAATTATTATTGCGAGTGATACTGCGGTAAATGAGTGTTAGCAAATGCCTCTACGCAAGTTAAACGAAGTTTATGTGTAAGGAGTCTTTAAACATAAAACCATAAAATGAGTAAATTAACAAAGATATTTTCATATTGCAAGAGTAGTCACGTCCAAATGAAAGGGCTGTTTATAGAATATCATTATTTTATATCATTCCGTGACAAAGAATGTTTGTGTAGGACCTATTTATCGAAATATCAGGCATGTAGACTGACACAGGTACCAGACGCACTGTTAAAACGTTCATTAAACGAATGTCTTTATAGGAACGAATTTTCAGCAATGACAATTATGAGTATACTTTCGAGATCTCTATTCCACAACCACGCCTATTTAAAAGCGCATTTATCACATTATCTGGTTTAGTAGTAGTAGTAGTAATAGTAGCGCAGAAAGAAAATTCATCGTCTTGGAAATCCTTTTGTGATAGGCGCAACTATGAGGAAGCAAATCGGGTTTCGTGTTTGCTTTAAAACATGCTGTAACGATCGTCGGCGTTAGTAGAGACTGGACTTGGTGAGTTGGTATTAGTTAACAATGCCTTTAAATTGACAAATACGCCATTATCAACATCCACTGCGTTTGAATGGTGCCGGCCGCGGTGGCCGAGCGGTTCTAGGCGCTTCAGTCCGGAACCGCGCGACTGCTACGGTCGCAGGTTCGAATCCTGCCTCGGGCATGGATGTGTGTGATGTCCTTAGGTTAGTTAGGCTTAAGTAGTTCTAAGTTCTAGGGGACTGATGACCTCAGATGTTAAGTCCCATAGTGCTCAGAGCCATTTGAACCATTTTTGAATGGTGTCGTGTAACAAGGCTACGAGAAGCCATAAGTTCCTTTTGAGATACTGCAGAAGGACTTGGCAGTAATGTGGCCATTGTACATGATTGCTGGCAGCGATGGTGATGAGAATGTACGGTCGTAAGTAGACCAGGCTCCGGATGGCCACTTAGCACTAGGGAAGACCATCGTGTTTGGGTATGGCTCCGGCAGCATCACTGCCAGCACCAGTTCGCACCGCAGTGACACAACGAAACGTTACAAATCGGTTACTTGAAGGAAACCTCCAAGCCAGACGCCCTGTAGCGTGCATTTTGCTGATCCCAAACCCATTTGTGTTATCAGTGGTGTTAAGCGACAGCTCATTAGAGGGCAAGGTAGAGGTCTGTTGTGTTTTCTGCTGAAAGTTGGTTCTGCCTCGATGCCTGTGTTTGCCGTTTATTGGTTAGAAGGAGGCCAGCTGACACCACCGCAACGAACCCGTCTGTGTGCTAGGCACACTGGACCTACACATAAAATTTTGGTCTGGTATACGATTTCGTATGATAGCAGGAGCACTCTCGTGGTTATCTCACGCACCCTTACTGCAAAACTGTGTATCAGTCTGGTGATTCGACCTGTTTTGCTGCCATTCATGGACAGCCTTCCAGGAGAAATTTTCCAACAGGGTAATGCGCACTCACTTACCGCTATTATAGCCCAACATGCTCTGCAGGGTGTAGAAATGTTGCCTTGGTCTGCCTGATCACCGGACTGTCTCCAATCGAGCACTAATGGGACATCATCCGACGACAACTCTAGCGTCATCCACAAACAGCAGTAACCGTCCCTGTATTGACCGACCAAGTGCAACAGGCTGGAAGTCCATGCTTGCATGCAACATTCTGGCGGTTAGAACTGTTATTAATGTACCAGCGTTTCACAGTTACAATGACATATCTCGCGCTTACATTACCCAGTGGTCTTGCAATGTTAATCACTTAAATATTACCTAGACAAAAGTTCTCGAAATTTCATTACTCTAAATTAATTATTTCTTGGCGTTGCGACTTTTTCCGTCGATGTATCTCAACCTACTACACTCATTTATATTCGCTTACTGCATTTAAGCCTTGGTCGCTCCCTGCCATTCTTACCATCCCCCCCCCCCCCCCCCCGTCTTCACCTATTTCCCTCCATTATCAAATTTTACGATTCCTTGACTCTTCACGACGTGTCCAACTGGCAGAGGCTTTCTTTGAGTCAAATTAGGCCATGAATTTCTTTTCACCCCGATTTCATTTAGTATCTCTTCATTTACCTATCCTTATCGTTTAGTTATTCAATTTACCCATCCTTAGCCTTCTACTTTCCAACTGTGGTGTCACCGCCAGACACCACACTTGCTAGGTGGTAGCCTTTAAATC
Source organism: Schistocerca piceifrons (assembly GCF_021461385.2). NCBI lineage: Eukaryota > Metazoa > Arthropoda > Insecta > Orthoptera > Acrididae > Schistocerca > Schistocerca piceifrons. The sequence goes on along the minus strand of NC_060138.1, from coordinate 552,565,284 downwards.
GGCCGCGGTCCGTTAGTATACGTCGGACCGCGTGTCGCCACTGCCAGTGATTGCAGACCGAGCGCCACCACACGGCAGGTCTAGTGAGACGTCCTAGCACTCGCCCCAGTTGTACAGCAGGCTTTGCTAGCGATGATATACTGACAAATACGCTCTCATTTGCCGAGACGATAGTTAGCATAGCCTTCAGCTACGTCATTTGCTACGACCTAGCAAGGCGCCATAACCAGTTTATATTGAGATTGTAATTATGTACCATCAAGAGCGATGTTCTCCAATTATGGATTAAAGTTAAGTATTCCAGAAGCTATGTACTATTTTTGGCTACTATAATTCCTTGTCATTTTCCAGACCTCACACCAGCCTGCGTGAGCTTAAACGCGTGCCTTTCGGCTTCCTCCAAACTCCGTGAATTGGCTCCTGCCAATTCACAACACCAACCATACTTTAAAAGCTTCAGTTCTCTTCTTTTCTGACCTGTCTCTCTTCCAAGTACCACTTCCGTGTAAGGATGCACTCGCCGGCCGCTGTGGTCGAGCGGTTCTAGGCGCTCCAGTCCGGAACCGCGCGACTGCTACGGTCGCAGGTTCGAATCCTGCCTCGGGCATGGATGTGTTTGATGTCCTTAGGTTAGTTTGGTTTAACTAGTTCTAAGTTCTAGGGGACTAATGACCTCAGAAGTTGAGTCCCATAGTGCTCAGAGCCATTTGAACCATTTGAACTGATGTCCTCAGATGTTAAGTCCCATAGTACTCAGAGGCATTTGAACCATTTGAAGGATGTACTCCACAGAAATACCTTCAGGGAAAGCTTAACACTTTTACTTTTCTTCCATCACAACAATAATGAAAACGTGAAGCCGACCAACCACTACTAACAAAAGAAGGACTACAGTGGTAATAATAATGAGCGTATGGCATTGGTGGCCGGGAGACCCCTTGCGGGGCGGTTTGGCCGCCGCACCACAAGTTCTTTAACGCCACTTCGGCGACTTGCAAGTGAATGAGGATGAAATGATGATGAAAGACACACAACACCCAGTCATCTAGAGGCAGAGAAAAATCCCTGACCCAGCCGGGAATCGAACCCGGGACCCCATGCGCGGGAAGCGAGAACGCTACCGCAAGGCCACGAGCCGCGGACACTACAGTGGTAAAGACAGCGCACTCGAACTGAGTAGGTGTGGTTTAGCTTCTCATCCAGTCGTCATGATTTCAGTTTTGTATCTCTGTTTCCGTGACATCAATGTGAGTTCAGTGGTTGTTCTATCCAACATCATGGCTGATTTCGTTCGGTACTCTTGTCCAGTTGAGCCCATGCACAGTCTCTAAAGTCTTCGATGTTGGTAGGACATCAAATAGAAACCTTCCTTCTCTATTTAGAACCATCTTTGGTCTTGTGTAATGACTTCAAAAAATTGGAAAACTGGTGGATACTGTGTTTAAAATCAGGCTCAATATGCTAACCACTGCGCCCTATGTGTTGGTCAAGCCTTTTCTGCCACCAATGTGGCTGAAATAATCCTTAATTTATTTTATAAGTAGAGGCAGCTCAGGAAAGTCCACCCCACGAAAGTTCAAGTTATTTCAAGTCACTACGGACTCTTGTTGGGGTACCACTAGCTGACTTGTGCTGCGACTACAGGCTAGGATTTGCCTGAATGTGAACTTATTATACCCAGCCATGAGGAAAGGGGGAACTAATGTACGCTGCTATATTTGGTCCACGCAAGCAACACCTGTCGGTAGCAACAAGCTGCTTCAGTTAACTGTCAGCGTCAAATACTCTCCGCTGAATTTAATGGCACGCTGGTGCGCTTGTGAGGCAACCCGAGAGTCTCAGAGAGCATCAGGTAGCTCGGTTTTGAATAATTCAGCCCGACGGATTTTACTCGTTATGAGTTCGTCTCATTAAATTCAGGTATAGCCTCTGTACAGCGACTTCAAGGGAGATATGAACATGTCTTACAAGAGCTCCAGAATATTAATCTTTTCTTACATCCCCTTTTTTTTTCTTTATTGTGATTTCATTCCCCTGCCCCATATGGGCAGGGGAGGGCTGTCAGCAGCACAATCCGCCGCTCTTCAGCCGAGTGACATGACAACTAAAACAAGAATAAAATAATACATACATAAGGAGGTAAAAAAGGGGAACATAAAACAGAGTAAGGGGAGAAAATGGAGGTAAAAATACAGTGACATGTAGACGTTCATTGCGGACAGTTAAAAAAGCCACCAGAAAGTTAAAAAACACAGTTGGCGATTCTTAAAACACAGCGAAGACACTAGATGCGCATGCACAGGTTAAAAGTTGGCCACAGTATTAAAAACACTCCGAAACAACACACTTAAAACCCACTTGGAGCACACACGACGAAGAATAAAACTACCAGGTGGGACCTGCCGAGGGAAAGGTCAGAGAGGATGGAAAAAGAGGGGAGAGCATGGGGCAGCTGGGGAAGCGGCGGGATGAAGAGAGGAGGGGCAACCGTGGGTTCACGAAGAGGCAGGAGACACATGGGCCGGGAGAGGAAAAGGGAAGACAGGGCAGGAGGGAGCGCAGAGACACTGAAAGAAGGCACATTACATCCCCTTCAGAGCGCCGGCTCTAAATACCTACGTACGTAATATGCGCGCTGATGACCCGCAAGGTCTGCGGCTGACCTAACAGCAGCACCAGGTGACGTCACAGGTGGAAAGTCTGGCATCCCGAGCAGCTGAGCTGCAGCTGCTGTGGAGAGCACCACACTTTACCGTCGATACTGCATTACAGCTCACACTTAGAGTGCCGATCATATATCAGTGAAATTTAGCTGTGTGTTTTGTATTAGGCACCTTCAAGTCAGTCATAAACATCGGTAATAAACATAGAGATACTCTCCCCGTAATTAACAGTGGTGTGCAAGCTGATGTACTGCGTTTGTTTAACATGTGCTTCAATTTAAAATCCAACTATTTCCAATATTTTCCTTTTTATTGTTATGAGTATGACTTACATATCTTTTTCTAACTTTACAAGATCGCATGTGTTCCAACTAATGTCATTTGCACCTTCTTAGCGACAATTAATGAGAATAATAAATAACTCCAGTTCATTTCAGGTCTGTTTTAAGCCGATACCACCATTCGCGATCTTAGTGGAAACTTAATCTGTTTAGTACTTTTAGTGCAGTCTTCGTGGATTGCATTAGTTGTCATAGATCTGTGATATATCGCCTGTTGTCGATATGTCTAAGTTTTCTTCTTATGATGTGACGTTGATGGTTACTGCTTCAGCACTGTAATCCCGCGGTGGTAAACACTTTTGTTCGTACCAACCGGTTAAAAAACAGTGAAACTGAAGTTCGTAAGCCTGTCATGTTTTAAGGACTACCCTATGAAATGAAACTTTTGTGGAAGCCGAAGCCAGCGCAAATGTTTATAATGGTAATTCCAGTTCATGCCTTTACGTACCAATGAACAACGAAACCCTAAATGAAACTAATACTGCAATGACCATGTTACTGTCAACAGCAGAAGATTAATGTAATGCACTCATCAGGTTAGTCCTAACAGTACTTGTAATAGATAAGCAAAAATGTAATGGTATGGACAATTTTTTGTTAGGCCATAGAAAATCGTGTGCCAGGTAGTTTCTTGGGATTTTTCTACGATTACAGTTCCAACATCCGAATAAATATGGTTTTAAAGACTTTACATAATATTAACAATTTTAGCAGGAATAATGAGCCAGAAATCCGTGTGAAAAATTGTACTAGCAGGCACAACAAACAATAGTCACAGATCAGTTCTCATATTTCACATTAACGTTTTGATGCTGGACGAAATAACATGAATACAATGCTAACACACTACAGACACATTTGGCGCGAAAATCGGCAGTTATTGGCCTGGAAATAAAAACACAGAAATCATTAAAAACAGCCCATCCGATTCTTTGCTGTCGTTATCTCAAAGATTGTGATCATATTTCCCGAGAGTAGTCAAACAAGACTAACGATCAGCAATACAGACTACAACAGTTTGCAGGATTCAAGTATTACGAATTGGGCACGAGGGATATTTTCTTTCTTTCCCGAGCCCTTCAGAAGAGTCTTAAAGTTTTATAGTTATCTGAGTGGAGATATTAGCATCTTGCAACATGCGATCCCCTTTGAAGACTGACGGAATGAAAATGGTCGTCAAAAATGGTTTCTTAGGCTAAAATATTTCCCAGTCTTTCGTGATCAGACGGTCGATTAATAGGACCAATACGGTAGCCTGAGTACTATGTAGCAATGATGCTTTGCAACTGCTAAGAAGCAGCGGTTGTAGGCGCCACAGTCTGGAACCGCGCTGCTGCTGCGGTCGCAGGTTCGAATCCTGCCTCGGGCATGGATGTGTGCGATGTCCTTAGGTTAGTTAGGTTCAAGTAGTTCTAAGTTCTAGGGGACTGAAGACCTCAGACATTAAGTCCCATAGTGCTCAGAGACATTTGAACCATTTTTGTTAAGAAACAGTATCGATTCTACGCTTAACCTGGTGTTCTCCATTTGCAAACATGGACCACATTACACGTTATCTCACGTTATTTACGTAGTTCACAACTAAAGCTCTACCATGAGAATTTTATTTACACAGTTCCAGTCACAACATTTTGGTAGATATCGTCTTCTCTAGTAAAAGGTTGTCGATTTGAAGATATTAGGCAGACTTTTGCGACAAAAGTTGCTCCCATCAAGGAAAAGAGAAGATAAAGTTGACAGTAGGGAAGAAAAGTACCTATGATGTTCGCCGAAATTATAGAACTGTGACTGCCAACAATGAGGAAGATCATACTGTGGCAACTGCAACGGGATCGATAAAATTGAAATTCTTACAAAAACTGCTGTCTATGGCTATTACCGAAGTAAATGAGAAATTGTCGTAGCGTATAATCATGATTGATGTGGTGATATTTTCTTAATCTGAAGTATTTGTTAGGCCCAATATTCAGATACGGGAATCTTAGACAGGTCGGGTTGTCACTTAGATCACTTATGGCAAACTAAAGGTATTAGCGTTGAAACGTCCCCTTAGAAAAATTATACATGACTGTGTTTAAACTGACACACAATATTTTTAGCGCAACGCAATCTGACTTTCAATAATCCCTACAAGAGAATGGCCCTGACTAAATTAACCTATACGTTTCACAAATCACTTACCTCACAAAAATCTTCGTTACTCGAACTACTGCAATACAGCGAGCGCCACTACTGCCAGCTAAATAAAAGATTCAAACTACGGAAGGCACTAACTACTGATTGGCATAGTTAGCAAATGAAAGCTTTTGATAGAGAACAAACAATGTATTTACCTTAATAGTGTTCAAAGGTCATAATACATAGCAGTTCATGACATCTAGTCTTACAAATTTACTGTCTCTGATGGACACACGTCCAGATCATCAGCTCTCAAAACGCCGCCATTTATCTCCCCACATCCACCACTGCTGGCGGCTCACCTCCAACTGCGCAACGCTACGCGCTGTTAACATCCAGCTGCCCAACACTACAATGGCAGACAACAATGCAAACTAGCCACAGACTGCACGCAGCACAGCCAGTGATTTTCATACAGAGCGCTACGTGGCGTTACCAATAAGAAAACCTACTTACATAGCCCCCATGCTCCCCACAAAAAATTTTACAAATTATGTTGGACAGTGGCCAATACAGATTTGAAAAAATTTTTCATAATTATAATAACAAAGAAATCAAATGAACACACTTACTGATACAATGTTGGTCAAAAGCTAAAATTTTCTCACAGTCCATAAAGACAGTCCTGTTCGTTCATCACAGTAAAATAGCAGTGTTTTTCTCAAAGTATGAGCAGTGAAAGAAAATGCACACGGAAGTAGTGGATTTCCATGCAGCCTTGAAGAAGTAGTGTTGTCCTTCGAACGGAAAGACAGTGCTGACTCTTGACATGCAGACAGGTAATGGGCCACAACAGAGCAAACCCACCGCAGAGTCAGTCGAAGTTTTGAAGAATATTGGTGGGTAGGGCATCACAGAGTAGACCCACTGTAGTCCTGGTAGAGATTACGGTATTGGTGGGCCACCAGAGGTGCAGACCCAGTGCAGTCCTTGTAGAAATAATGGTACTGGTGGGCCATCGAAGGTGCAGACCCACGGTAGTCCATGTAGAGACGGCCAGCAGCCATCTGTTGCGACTGTGCAGGTGCACAATCACCATCGAAGAGTCTTGTGGACAATATAGCAAGCCCATAAACCACCACTTGTGCACGCACAAAGTTTTTGGAATTGTCCTTAGAAGTCTTGCAGACAATATAGCAAGTCCATAAACCACTACTTGTGCACTCACAAAATTTTTTTTTGAAATGTCCTTAGAACCAGCAATGCTGTTAAACAGACCCTTGCTGAATTATTAACACATGTGCAAGCACTAACAGTCGCAACTTCTCACAGTTGTGCATATACTATGACCATCAGAAATATGTACAGTGAAATGAATGCTTACGACATACAACTTAGCTAATTTGATGAACTGGTGTCAATTACAATTTTATAACATGAGAATACAATAATGAGGTACAAAATACATCATTAAAGAACATAACACTACAGATTAAATTTGTAGTAGTACAGGCTTTGCAAAAGAATAGAAATAAACAGATACATCAGTGTTACAGGAAGTATGACATAAGTAAACAAATAAAATAATGAGAATAGTTTTTGAAACATGAATTTCACACATGAGAATTGAAACAGAACAGAATTAATAATGTGTAAACATCTTTACAAAGAAAATAACATATTATTAGAAAAATTCCACAACATAACTCATATCAGCTAAACACATAAAGACAGGAAAAACACAAATATACAAGAGTACACAAACACATAGCAGAATAACACAAGAGGAAAGGGCAGGGTTTGTTTTACTGCAGTATCTTGCAAACAAAACTTTCTTTACTTCTTGGAGATCTCGCTTCGTTCTTCATTATTTCAAAAAGTACTATCTATACCTGCTTTCTGTACTTCTTTCGTAAAACTTCTCAATGCATTTCTTCCAATTCATCGCAACTCATTCTCTTATATAGTCTACCCCCCTCTTATGCTAACTTAAATCTACTGAGCTCAGATGCATAAACTAAGGGACGAGGCAATGCAGTAACACATAAAAATTAACACAAACAGCAATGACAGCAAAAAAATACAAATTGACAAAGCTATTGCAATATTACAACTAATATAAGGCACTGTGCAGAAAACAAGAAAAACAAATCAGTAGTAAAACTGGCTTAACAGAGTAATACAAAGTGAAATTCAGTAGCACTATGCCTGGCAAACAGCAGCAGCAAATGTAATAATTTATATCTAACATGACAAAGCTCAAGCAGAAAAAATATTACAGTAAAAATGGCCATGTTTAATACCTACGTCATATCTTACTTAACACTAGAGTGATGCATCACGATAACTTACTCTAGCAGACAAGTTACCAAATTGTAAAAAAATTATTTATGCAATTCCTGTGAAGGGAAATGTCTATTTATGTTCCCTCGTTTTCTTGGAATCAGATAATAAAATTATTTTTTACTGGATCTGTAGGCATAAAATAACTATATTAGTACATCTATTAAATTTTATTTTAACCAATGCTGCAGTGCAGCTAGAAACTAGATATTAAACAAAATGAGCAATCTCTCAACTAGAAAGGCAATAGATGTAAAATGTTTCTCATCATTTCATTAGGCATTTTAGTAAATATCATAAAATAAGAGTGTAATCATATGTTTTCAAGTTTGAGTGTGTCGTATTTGCGATGCTTTCTACAAAGGAACGTCAATAGCGAGGATAATGGCCTCTTTTTTTCCACCTGTGCTTCTGAAAGGCACACTCTAATGGCTTTTTTCCCAGGCAACTGATGCGCAGCTGGGTGCCCACGACGCATTACGTGAAGGTGGTCTCTTAACTTTCTTACTGAAATATTTACGACACCAGTTTTCACTACAGTGACAGTCTCATACAAAAAAAATTTCACAGGTCGAGAATTTGCGTTACAAATGTATAGAAACAAAATCCTATAAATATAACAGAGTCCAAAAAATTGTCGCCAGCATTATGATACATTCACGCATTTACACACATTTCATAACTCTTAAATTACGATTCTTGGTTTCCAAAATCCTTTTGCTTAAGTCAGAGTCCATAACCACTACACATTATTCCTTACCTTATTACACATATACATATTCGTCGACACTTCTTCAATATTTCATCATAATAAATACATAGCATAATCAAATTCCTCATATAGCATCAGCTTATTGATCATAAACATACCTCAACAGCAAAATACACATGGTCTTGCTGTAAGATAATTCTGTGGAAGTGTCGTAGTTATCGTCCTCTATTAGTAAAGTTCTGTTGAAGTCAATGTACTTACCTCGTCATAAACGAAAGTGAAATGCTTTGCGTATAGATATCGTAGTTATTATGTACCTTACCGTGATCAAGAAAGTACTATAATGTAACGTATTGTTGTGCTACAGAAAATGCTGTCTCATTGTAGCTATACCACAAAAGTTACTACTAAAACATGTTTTACTTTCCAGAATAATACAGAAAAACTGTAGAGGTATAAAACAGATACACCGCAAAAGCAACAATGTAAATTGTGTCACATATTGGTAGCGTCATGATATAGTCGTGTAGCTGTCAAATAAATTAACCACTGTGTCATCTGGTATCTCTCAGAAAGTATTTCAAATAAAGAATGTCTTTTCAAGTAAACCAAAATGTTGCATTAAAATCTCATTAGCAGTACTGGAATATGTTCTAAGTATGTAAGCCTTATAGTCGTTATGTAATCGTGCAACTAACAAGCAAGAATGTACACACACAATAATACTTTGTCGTCTGTTCACTATAACAATGCATTTGTAATTACTGTCTAAATAAGTTCTCTTGGTTCTTGACTGGATATTTATCTTCAAACATTGTTGCATGGTAACAGTTTCTTAAGTCTGACAAAGCATACTAGAAATGTGAAGTGAAAAATTTTATCGCAAAGACTAAGTTAAAAAACAGATTATCTCTCAATAAACGGTTTTACATGTGAAATGTTGTGTAGACCTTTACTCTTCCTACTACGCAAAGTTTCAATTTCAACGCAATTATCATGTGGTATACGTAGGATTCTGTAAGGTCCATTGTAAACTAGAAAGAATTTGTGACTAAAGTGTTTCTTCTTATGTGACTATGAATGAGCTTTAATGAGAACTTTCTGACCAATATATAATTTCTTTGCATTTGCTTTACCGTGTAGTTTTCTCCTTTTGTCTGCTGCAGATTTTATATTTTTAATAGCCAAATCAATTATGTCTTTGTGTCGAAGTTTACGTGTATTCGGGAAAGGTACAAGCTCTCTGATTCTGTTCCGTGGTTCTTCATTCTTCAGTGCAAGAGTAGGTGGTAAAGCAGTGGATTCATGAGGCATTTAATTCAGCACATTTTGAAATAAATGTAAATATCTGTCCCAATGCTGATGCTTTCTGTGACAATAAAGTCTGCAAAGCTTATTGATTTCTTTCATAATCCGTTCAGACGGGTTACAATGTGGTGAGTACAATGAAATAAAACCAGGTTTGATTTTATGATTCCGAAGCATGCGTGACCAAACAGCAGATCTGAATTGCGGTCCGTTATCTGAAATGACTTTAGCAACGTGGCCAACTTCATGTAAGAAATTTTTAACAAAGGCGTTGGATACAGACCTTCCAGTAGCTTTACGTAACGGAGTGAAAGAAACAAATTTTGAAGTAAGTTCAACTGCGACTAGAACGTACGAAAATCCATTAGATGTTCTGACAAGGGGTCCCAAGAGATCAACAGCAGCAAATTCTTTTAATTTAGCAGGAATGATAGGAAACAACGGAGCGCGATGTGAGATAGTAGATGGTTTCGCCTTTTGACAAAGTTTACAAATAGACAAGATTCTTCGAATTCTTTTTTCCATATTGTTAAAATAACAAGTCGTTCGAAGAATATGATAACATTTTCGTGGACCAAAATGTGCGTAGCTGAAATGAATGTACCAAATGAGCTTATTAACAAAATCGTCTGGAATGCAAAGTACCCATAGCTTGTCATCAACAGTGCAGTATTTGAAGAGTATGTTGTTTCTAATCAGATAATAATGCCGAACCTGAGTGTGTGTCTTTTCATGCCATTTACTTTTGATGTCTTTCCAAATCGGATCTTTATCTTGTTCATGAGCAATGTCCTTTAAAGATGTGGTGATGAAGTTTTCAAAGGCGACTTTCTGAATGTAAAGAATACTGAAATTTTTCTCGAGGTTGCCTTCTGTGTTACTTTTCTCATGCCCAGCCGGTGCGCGTGAAAGTGCGTCCGCAACAATGTTATCCTTGCCGGGAATGTAGACTATTGTGAAGTGGAATTCTTGCAGAAACAGTGCCCAACGTTTTAACCTGTCATGATTTAATTTTGAAGACATAAGAAATTGTAATGCACGATGATCACTGTATACTTTTAAGTGCTTACCAGAAAGAAAGAAACGGAATTTGTTAAACGTCCAAACGATAGCTAAAGCTTCTAATTCAGTAACGGAATAATTTTTTCAGATTTTGTTAGCACTCGGCTAGCAAAAGCAATGGTTTTCTGAACAGTAGTGTCATTTTCTGTGGCTTCTTGAAATAAATGGGCACCAAGACCGACTTTAGAAGTGTCCGTGCTAAGACAGAAATCTTGTGACAAATCTAGATGAGCTAGTATTGGCGCGTTAAGTAGCGATTCTTTCAAAGAATTGAATTCCAGCTGTGTTTGTTCGTCCCAGTTCCAAATAGTATTTTTTCCAGTGAGAGAACAAAGTTTTGGTGTAACTAGAATTTGCATATTCAGAAAACGACGGTAAAAATTTACGAGACCTAGAAAACTGCGGACTTGTTTTTTTGTGGATGGAACTGGAATGGCTCTGATTGCTTCTAACTTTTCAGGATCCAGCTGAATGCCTTCAGAAGAAATAATATGTCCCAAAAACTCACCTTTGTCCTACCGAATTCAGACTTTTCCAAGTTAACTGTAATTCCAGATTCTGCAAAAATATGTAACACGCTGTTGAGGATGCGATTATGTTGTTCCCATGAGGCTTCTGCTATCAGAATATCGTCCACATATAAGGTGATGTGACATTTTAAGAACTCACGTAATATGGAATTTAGTCCACGAATGAATGCTACCGAAGAAACGTTCAAACCAAAAGGAAGTTTCCGAAACTGATAACAAACGCCGAAACAAAGGAAAGCTGTGTATTTTCTACATTCTGGATGAAGTTCGATCTGATAAAAGCTGGATCTTAGATCAATAGAAGACAACACTTTTACACCATTAAAATTTTGATGAAGTTCTTCCAACGTTTGCGGCCTGTCTGTTTCAGGAATGATGATTGTATCGATTTGTCACTAATCTAAGACAAGCCTGATCGATCCATTTTTCTTCTCAACAACATGTAATGGATTGTTGTATGAGCTTACTGCAGGCTCAATAATGCCCTCGTCAAGCACAGATTGTATTTCTGTTCTAACACAGTCCCTATAATGTGCCGGAATTACGTATGGTCTAAGACAAAATTTAGTATGCTCACGAACACGAAATTGATTGTTCCTGTTTTGTGAGCAAAAACTGTGGAATGTGCTTGTAAAATCTCAAAAAGGTCTTCGCTGTCAGTGTTATTACAATTCTCAATTGTTTGAATTTTATTCTGAATTATCTCATTAGTTTCAAATATGCCGTCGATATCATCCCTGTCAGTACTTGCAGAGTGATTGTTAGTGTCAAGTTCCGTCGAAAATTCCGAACTGTTGTCTAACACGAGGTAAAGCCGATTAATTTCCTCGTCATGGTTTGAGAGCCAATCTTAAAATTTCAAAGCTATTGATTTACGTTCTTTCTCTAAACTTATTTCAGCATCATGAAAGTTTAAGATTGCTTTGTATTCATTCAAAAAGTCTACTCCCAATATAATTTCCGTCGACAATAATGGAATAATAACAAAGTTCATAGAGAAGCTGTGGCTTTGACAAAAGAATTCTAAGTTGGTTTGTTGGCTTACATCTACACTTTTTCCAAAGATTGCACCTTGTAATTTAATCTTACGTAACGGAAGTGTGGGGCAATCGTTCGATTTGTTGCATTTGCTAAAGGCTCTTTCACTAATTACTGAAATGGGACTGCCAGAGTCAAGTACTGCCGTAAATGTTACGTCATTTACTGTAATGTGAATCACAGGATATGCAATGTTGTTATGTTTTACGTCGTGTTCCTGGAGTAAGAAGTCCCTAATGTCTTCCATTTTTACATAATTACTAGCTGCGTCGTCAGTTTCATATGTACATTTTGTGGCTGCCAGCGGTATGAGTCATTGCCTATTGTGTCTTTGTTGGCGCCCGTCGTTATTGGGATTTGGAGACCTAACTTCTACAAATTCACCTTGTCAAGAGGGCCCTGCCCTGTTTGAACCCCGCCAGTTCTAATGCAATTCAGGTCTGTCGTTACGATCATATCGTCTGTCGTCATGTCGGTAGATTCCATAGTTTCTTTCTTGTCGGTCACATGGTGGAGAATTTCTCCCTGAATCGTAACTGCGCGCTGGACCATTGCCTCTGAAGTTATTCTGTCTCCCTTGATAATAGTTATTTTGGTTCCCATATTGTCTGTTTCTCTGATTGTCTCTGTGATAGTCATTACAGCAGAGAGGTTATCTTTCCCTGTAATTATTACTACTCTGCCACCGGTTGTCATACGGGTGGTGTCTGTTTTGGTCATGATTTACGTTTTAAGAATAGCCTTGTCGTTTCCATTTATTATTTCTGTCATCGCGGATTTGTGACTGATGTGTCCTGTAATTTTTGTGCTCGTGTTTTCGCGTTCCGCGATTTTCAGTGCCAATTTCCAGTTCTTGTAACAGTCCCTGAAAAGCTTCAATGTCGTCTTTGCAACGTCCTGCCAAAATAATATGTCGTAAATGTTCAGGTAATTTGATCAAGCAAATGCGGATGAGTTCTGAGGAGCTGTGTGGGTTTGACAGGTACTGATTCTTATGCAACATGTCTTCAAAATATTTCACAAGACTGGAAAATTCAGATTGTTCGAAATGTTTCATCATTATGATGCTATGTTTTACTCGGTCTTGTGTAGCTTAAGACCAATATTCTGAGAGGAAGGCATGATAAAATTCTCCTTCACTGTGGCAATCGTGAATGACCGATCGCATTCTTACAGCTGGTTCATTCTCTGAATAGCCACACATAAATTCTAATCTGTGCTCTAATGACCAGTTGGGAGGAAAACAATGAGAGAATTGATGAAGCTGCGCTTGTGGATGAATGTCGTTGCCAGAATTCTTAAATGTTTTGAATTTACGTGTAGTAATGAACAGCTTATAGTAAAAATCATCGTGTCGGCGAGTCGCATGTCGGTCATTGTTATGTCGTTTCAGCGGTTCCGTTTCAAAATTCGGTGCACCTTGCCAATTTCTTTCATAATTTCCGAAATGCACTGTGTTATTATTTTGTGGCTGTTCTGTATTTCTATGTCCCTCTTCCCATATTGGAGCGCGAGTGCCTCTGAAACACGTAATTCTTGTGTTACCCGTGTCAGCTGATCTTGTACTTCCCGGATTTCTTTTTGGTGTTGCGTATTAATTTGATTCTGATTTTGTTTGAATTTCCTAATTTCTTCGCACTCTTCTGTGTCATTAAAGACTACCGGTTTTGTGTCATTCAGATTATCATATACCTTCGTAAATAAATTATTTAGCTGATCCGAAAGTTCAACTACTTTCTCTGATAATAAACTAATTTCCTCCATGTGTCTTTCTGAACCAATTTTCAGAGTATCTACTGTGTCCTTCAAGTTTTCCTGAGTTTTTGCAAGTTGCGTAACCGAATCGGTAGATGCAACTGAGTCAATTTTAGCTTGCAAGGCCTCATGATTTTCATGAACAATAGTTTGCAGTTCTTTTATGACTGCTTCATGATTCTGTAATGCATTTTCATGCCGCGAAAAAATAGGTTGAAAATGCTCACAAATTTGTGTTTTTACGTCATTACAGACTTTTTGACATTTCGATTCAATGTTATGTAACTCAGTAGTTAAATCTTCACGTGTTTGTTCAAGCGTGGTGTCAACTTCCGAAGATTTTGTTCCATTGTGTCTAACTTTTGAAGCTTTTGCTGTGTTTGTGTCTGATTTTGCTCCATTGTGTCTAACTTTTGAAGCTTTTGCCGTCTCTGATTTTGTTCCATTTGTTGCATTAATTGCAATAATAATGTATTAGTGTCTGGAATCTGTTTCTCTATGCTTTTTGGCAGTGCATTTTCACCGGCAACATTCACATGCACAATTACCAATTTACTACTTTGAACATTAGTTAATTCATTACTCGGCGGCGCTAACACACTGCTTTCGTCTTCACTGTCATTTCTCAATTTACTTTGGAGGCTAGTATTACGTTTTTCACACGCCATTATTGTCACAATATTTCGCACGACAACACAGAAAAGCACAATTTGAAGAGCAAAATAAGAAAACACATTAACATAGCATTGAAAATAATATCTCGTTAATTGCAAGCGCAGCTGCGAAATACTTGGTGCAAATCTACATGCATGCCACAACTGTTTTACTGTACAAGAATGAAAAACTACAACTACAAAGACAATTCTCTCTACAATTACGCGCTAGCAATAAACAAAGGCTGCGCTAATTACACAAACTACAAGAAAAAATCAGAAGATTCCAGTGAGGTATCCTCGGCTAAGGGTCGACATATGAAACGTCCCCTTAGAAAAATTATACATGTCCGTGTTTAAACTGGCACACATTATTTTTAGCACAACGCAATCTGACTTTCAATAATCCCTACAAGAGAATGGCCCTGACTAAATTAACCTATACGTTTCACAAATCACTTACCTCACAAAAATCTTCTTTACTCGAACTACTGCAATACAGCGAGCGCCACTACTGCCAGCTAAATAAAAGATTCAAACTACTGAAGGCACTAACTACTGATAGGCATAGTTAGCAAATGAAAGATTTTGATAGAGAACAAACAATGTATTTACCTTAATAGTGTTCAAAGGTCATAATATATAGCAGTTCATGACATCCAGTCTTACAAATTTACTGTCTCTGATGGACACACGTCCAGATCATCAGCTCTCAAAACGCCGCCATTTCTCTCCCCACATCCACCACTGCTGGCGGCTCACCTCCAACTGCACAACGCTACGCGCTGTTAACATCCAGCTGCCCAACACTACAATGGCAGACAACAATGCAAACTAGCCACAGACTGCACACAGCACAGCCAGTGATTTTCATACAGAGCGCTACGTGGCGTTACCAATAAGAAATCCTAAACAGCCTACTTACAGCGTCTTCTGCTGAGTAGGCTACGAAATAAGCTCACCAAATATCAGGTGGACCCAGGCGCTTAACAAACAATAACTTTGGTCGGCTGCTCACTCCATCCACTATTGCTAACGGAGTTACAGCCAGCGCGATAGTCCAAGGACTTTGTTATTTGCTGCACCATCTTACTGTCTCAGTATTGTAATTTTTAGTTGCAGCAAGCTACTGTCTGTCTTGAACTCAAATGTTATTCCACTCATTTCCCTCTATCTCAGTGCTGTATTTTAATGAAGCAACAATCTTCTTCAAAAGATTCATGTTAGGACCATCAAATGATAGATTAAAAGTGGCTGAAATTTGAGCCTCGAGGATGCGCTGGATGGGGCAATCTGGGCACGAGGAGATGAACTAGGTTGTCCAGACTTCACCAGCTGTCAGGCTGGAGGGCACTGGCTATTTCGATTTTAGCGGATTACCTCTGAATGTTGTTGTTCCTGTTCAGTCTGATAATGGATTTGTACCCTTGTCAGCTGAGCCTTT
This sequence comes from Schistocerca piceifrons, assembly GCF_021461385.2. Classification (NCBI taxonomy): domain Eukaryota; kingdom Metazoa; phylum Arthropoda; class Insecta; order Orthoptera; family Acrididae; genus Schistocerca; species Schistocerca piceifrons. Next base: position 552,549,317 of record NC_060138.1, on the reverse strand, counting down.
CGAGATTGTTTCATCAAGTGATGGTTTGCTGAAATTGACCACACCTCTCATCTAGACCGAGTTTGTTAGGGTGTGCAAGATTTTACTGTCCCAGTGTGGACAGTCGCCTCACGTAGAATTGCCAGTAGTGGAACTTCAGCTGAGTGGTAGCTCTTATCTGCAGGAGTGGGTTTCCGGCAACCAGTGTTGAGTACAAGATAAACTTGCTTAGTACGGATGTGTTTCTCTTAGACTAGAGAGCCATATTCGATGGTGGAATAGCAAAATATGAGTGCTGTTGTTTTTAACGTTTTCGGTCTATCGGAGTTCTTTATTTAAATTCTATTTTTTCCTAACGGCCACTGTCAGTGTTATTTCATTCATCTACTCTTTCTTTATTCCTTCCGAAATTCTGAATACGTATTTAGTGTGTATGGTAAGTGCTAACCTAATCTACATCATTCTTGATGCCCTGTACTATTATCATCATGATTGTTATTAGTGTTAACTATAATTTTCGTTATCATTATCATTATTACTGTCAAAAATTATTATTATTATTATTATTATTATCATCATCATTCTTTCTTTTCTCAGACGTTATGTCTGGTCAAAAAAGGAAAGTGACGCGGACCTTGATCAAGCGTCACTTCCTTTTAACTGTACGGTATATGTTATATTGCATTTAAGAACTTTCGGGTAATTGAACATGTATCAATAATTACGGATTTCTGTAGTTGTATATATAAGTTTGGATGTAGCTGTATTGCATTGATGTACTGGTGGATATTGCGTGGTATGACTCCTGTAGTTGATAGTATAATTGGTATAATGTCAGCTTTATCCTGATGCCACATGTCCTTGACTTCCTCAGCCAGTTGGATGTATTTTTCAATTTTTTCTCCTGTTTTCTTTTGTATATTTGTTGTATTGGGTATGGATATTTCGATTAGTTGTGTTAATTTCTTCTTTTTATTGGTGAGTATGATGTCAGGTTTGTTATGTGGTGTTGTTTTATCTGTTATAATGGTTCTGTCCCAGTATAATTTGTATTCATCATTCTTCAGTACATTTTGTGGTGCATACTTGTATGTGGGAACGTGTTGTTTTATAAGTTTATGTTGTAAGGCAAGCTGTTGATGTATTATTTTTGCTACATTGTCATGTCTTGTGGGGTATTCTGTATTCGCTAGTATTGTACATCCACTTGTGATGTGATCTACTGTTTCTATTTGTTGTTTGCAAAGTCTACATTTATCTGTTGTGGTATTGGGATCTTTAATAATATGCTTGCTGTAATATCTGGTGTTTATTGTTTGATCCTGTATTGCAATCATGAATCCTTTGTCTCACTGTATATGTTGCCTTTTCTTAGCCATGTGTTGGATGCGTCTTGATCGATGTGTGGCTGTGTTAGATGATACAAGTGCTTTCCGTGTACTGTTTTCTTTTTCCAATTTACTTTCTCCGTATCTGTTGATGTTATGTGATCTAAAGGGTTGTAGAAGTGGTTATGAAATTGCAGTGGTGTAGCCGATGTATTTATATGAGTGATTGCTTTGTGTATTTTGCTAGTTTCTGCTCGTTCCAGAAGGAATTTTCTTAAATTGTCTACCTGTTCATAATGTAGGTTTTTTATGTCGATAAATCCCCTCCTCCTTCCTTTCTGCTTAATGTGAATCTTTCAGTTGCTGAATGTATGTGATGTATTCTATATTTGTGGCATTGTGATCGTGTAAGTGTATTGAGTGCTTCTAGGTCTGTGTTACTCCATTTCACTACTCCAAATGAGTAGGTCAGTATTGGTATAGCATAAGTATTTATAGCTTTTGTCTTGTTTCTTGCTGTCAATTCTGTTTTCAGTATTTTTGTTAGTCTTTGTCTATATTTTTCTTTTAGTTCTTCTTTAACATTTGTATTATCGATTCCTAGTTTTTGTCTGTATCCTAGATATTTATAGGCATCTGTTTTTTCCATCGCTTCTATGCAGTCGCTGTGGTTATCCAAGATGTAATCTTCCTGTTTAGTGTGTTTTCCCTTGACTATGCTATTTTTCTTACATTTGTCTGTTCCAAAAGCCATATTTATATCATTGCTGAATACTTCTGTTATCTTTAGTAATTGGTTGAGTTGTTGATTTGTTGCTGCCAGTAGTTTTAGATCATCCATGTATAGCAAATGTGTGATTTGTGTGGGTATGTTCCAGTAATATTGTCTCCATAATTTGTATTATTTACCATGTTGGATAGTGGGTTCAGAGCAAGGCAGAACCAGAAAGGACTTAATGAGTCTCCTTGGTATATTCCACGCTTAATCTGTATTGGCTGTGATGTGATATTATTTGAATTTGTTTGGATATTAAGTGTGGTTTTCCAATTTTTCATTACTATGTTTAGGAACTGTATCAGTTTCGGATCTACTTTGTATATTTCCAATATTTGTAATAACCATGAGTGGGGTACACTATCAAAAGCTTTTTGGTAATCAATGTATGCGTAGTGTAGCGACCTTTGTTTAGTTTTAGCTTAATATGTCACCTCTGCATCTATTATCAGTTGCTCTTTACATCCTCGTGCTCCATTGCAACAGCCTTTTTGTTCTTCATTTATAATTTTGTTCTGTGTTGTATGTGTCATTAATTTCTGTGTAATGACTGAAGTTAATATTTTGTATATTGTTGGTAGGCATGTTATGGGGCGATATTTTGCTGGGTTTGCTGTGTCTGCTTGATCTTTAGGTTTCAGATAAGTTATTCCATGTGCAAGTGTATCAGGGAATGTGTATGGGTCTGCAATGTAACTGTTAAATAACTTAGTTAGATGTGAATGTGTTGAGGTGAACTTCTTTAGCCAGAAATTTGCTATTTTATCTTTTCCAGGGGCTTTCCAATTGTGAGTAGAATTAATTGCTTTGGCGACTTCATGTTGCAAAATTATCACTTCAGGCATTTGTGGTATCATCTTGTATGTATCTGTTTCTGCTTGTATCCACCGTGCATGACTGTTATGTTGTGCCGGGTTTATTATTATTATTATTATTATTATTATTATTATTATTATTATTATTATTATTATCAGTACTTGCGATAAATATTTTGTGAGTCTTCAAGCATTTTGTGAGATCTTTGGTATGTGTCGTTAGAAGTAAGATGGGGCCTTTAGGTCGGGCAAAATAAGCAATATATTGACGCATAAAACTCACAACACCTAAAGCTAATTATGTAGAGTAATGAAATAATGGGAAGTAATTTATCTAGGTAACATATTTAAGTGATTAATACAGCAAGATCACAGGTTAAATTCAGAACGAGATAAGCCGATGCAAATGTGAAATGATGGTACATCAAAAACCGGTGTAACCGCCAGAATGTTGAATTATGTTGTACAGGTGCCGGATGTCAGTTTGTTGCTTGGAGTTTCATGCACTGCCATTGCGCTTCATCGGTCAACACACGGGCGGTAAATGCTGTCTGTGGATGACGCTGGTGTTTCTGTCTGATGATTTCTCGTATGCGCTCGATTGGAGACAGATCTGGCGATCTGGCAGGCCAAGACAACATGTCAGCACTATGTAGAGCATGTTGGATTACAACGACGGTTTGTGGGTGAGCGTTATCCTGTTGGAAAACACCCCCTGAACTGCTGTTCATGAATGGCAGCAACAGCTTGCATTCAGGGTGCTTCGGATAATCACGATAGTGCTACTGCCGTATATGAAATCGCACCCGCGAGCGTAGCTCTAAGAGCAGGTCTAGTGTGTATGTAGCACACGGAGAGGTTGGTTGCAGGCCCTCGGCTGACCTCTTTCTAACCAACACACGCCCATCACTGGCACCGAGAAAAAACTAGCTATCATCGAATAACACAGCAGACCTCCACCCTTCGCTCCAATGAGCTCTCGCTTGACACCACTGAAGGCGCAAACGGTCCTGTTTTAAGGTCAGAGGAACTCACTATGGTTCGGTTTTATCCTTGAAGTACACGATTTTTAACATTTCGAAGTGTCACTGTGGTATAAACTGCTGCTCAAAATGCTGCTGCCGATACAGTACGATACGATGCAGTTATATGCGGAACACGATCGTCTTCTCTATCTATAGTGCCACGTGGAGCCCGGTTTCCATGTCACCATACATTTTTGTGATCACCGCTGCTATCAATCATGTAAAATGACTAAATTGCTGCCAAGTCTTTCTGTAGTATCCTACAAGGAACATCAAGCTTCTCGTAGCCATATTACACAATCATTTTATTCTCGTAGCCCTATTACAGAGTGAGGTGTTGATAAAGGCGTACTTCTCACCTTGAAAGCATTCTTCACAGGGTGTGTTTTAAGCAAATTCTGATTTGCATCTTCATAGTGGCACTTCGCGGACCACCCTTATGCGACTGGCGTGAGATCTGAATAGGCATCATCTCTCTGTTATGTAGAGTCACACACGTAAACTTCCGTTTATGTCGCACAGCTCCTTCTTGGTGTTGCGATTTTTTTCCGTTACTGTGTAAATAAATAAAAGTTAGCTCCACTGGATTTAAGTTCTTTATTGAATTTACTTATGTTCTTCCAAAATGACTAGGTTTTCTAGGAATTTTTGGTACCCTGAGTAAAATATAGTTACCCATTTCAAAGCAGTGTATACTAGTTTCGTGAATTTAGCAGAGACCTATGATTCATCGTTAACGAAGTTTATGAACTACTGGTAGAAACACACTATGATACGACGCCTCGTTAAAATTTGTTGTGAAAATTTTAGCAAAATAGAGGGCAAATATGTTTTTTATGCAAACCGAGACATACTTCACCGGCAGGCTACTCCTTATTTTCTTTCCATACGAAAATAAGATACGAAACTAAATGTGGCTTTCACAATATGTAGCACATTCCAGCGATTTCTGTAAATCACATAACAGTTAACATTAACAATAATAACATTTCCGCACTGTAATTGTCAAAAGCTGTCAATTTCCCTTAAAAATACGCTGTTTCAACTTAAAACGCTAGCCACGTTATGATCAATGTGCTTGGGAACTCTGTCTTGCGGAATGGAACACTGGTTTTTAATATGAAATCGTATGTAACATCAATTAATCAGTAAAATAAATTTCATGTTTACTTTACAGATTTGCTTTGTGGGACGAAATATTTCTGTTTTACTTCCGCGTATGGAACAGAAGAATTCAGAAAGCTGTGTCCCAAACAGGACTTTAGGTTCGTAAGAGCTAGAGCGAAGCCCGCCATTTTGGACTGTTGTCTTCGAGATAACTCGTAGTGCAGTTTCAGAGTTCCGGGAAAAGTTTCCGTGACCGCTGTCATTGTAATACAGCAAGAAGCAAAAATGGGATTTGCGAACTCCGTCGAAAGAGAAGTATATCCACTTTCTGGATCCACTGCGCGGACGTACTAGTTTCAAATCAGGTTAAGGAGAGGTAAAAAGTTTTCAGAAACACGAATCCTTCCTTCTAGATTCGCCGTAACACAAGTATCTTTTATACGTGAAGAGAACATTGTATAAACAAGCAAACAGTACAGAAAAGGTTTCACATATCGGGAATTAAAGAGAATCCGTTTACAGGATACTGTAATAACGAGTGGTAGAGAAGGCTAAGCTCTCGTTACATTGCACTGTAAGAGAATAATTTTACTACAATTTCTGTGATTAACAAGACCAGCTGCTTACAATGTCAGTGAAATTGCAGCAATCACTTTCTATTATCTAATACTACGTTGATATTTAAAAATGTTACTATTTGTTTACATTATAAACTTTTACGGTTATTCATAATAAGAATTAAGTAAAGATGAAGAGTCTTCTCTCTTATGAGATCGTGAAAAGAGTTAACGGAGCCACCAAAAACGCCCATGCCCGGAGACAAGTTCGTAGGGAAAGAAAAAATGTAATGTAGTTAAGTGTTTCTCCTCCACGATTTAAATGTCATTATTACCCGGGTCGGGTACTTACAAGTCTCCATTCGTCCTCGAAAATATTAAAAATACTCCGTGCTCCCAGGTCTAACCCCCCCCCCTCCAACCCCCCCTCCCCCCCCCCGTCCACTCCATAGAAACTGCCATATGGGCACCCTATGGAGCCACATATAACATACGAGAACAAGCTCTGTAAATAGTTCGCCAGAACGTTGTTAGCTCTTCAGGAGAAACGCTCAAAAGTCTTTAATTTGTAGTAACGAAAGTCAGAAGGGTTTGCTGAGGAGTTAGAACCGCATTCAATCAGTTCAAATTATAAATCATATATATATGAGTATTTTTCCGGAATTGGAAACAAACTCGATAAATCAGCATTTAGTTGCCGCATCACTGTAAAGATCAACGATGTAGATCTCAGTGTAAATCGAGTTGAGACAGATATAACTCTACAAAGCCTCATAGGCTTACAAAGTCATAATTAAATTGTAAACAGAATTTGCAAGTGAATCATCTCAATTCATAACCATAATCGATACAGAAAGTAGGTGCCAGCAATACGACAGAAATCCCTTCTATATGTAGGAAGGAAGGGAGGCTGGAACGAAGGAATTTTAGCACTTAATGCATCGTCAACCACTGAAAGACGGCCGTGATTGGACAAAGATGAGGTAGGAAACTGACGTAGACTTCTGTCAATAGCAATACTACGGCATTTACATTACGTCATTTAGGGAAATCATGGAAAATTAAATCTGGGTGAGTGGGTGAAGATTAGAACACTGTTCTTCCAAATCTGAATGCTGTACCTTTACCATTACATCAGCCCATGATAACTTAGTAGATAATGTTAGGCACAATGTTATACTATTTTAATAAACATTTTTGGAACAGCGATCAAAAAAAATTTTTTTTAATTTTTCTTTTTAAAAATAGGTGACCGGTTTCTGTCACATCACGTGACCATTATCAAACCCATGGCATCCTTCGAAGATGGTAGGCGCAGCACTCTTCTCAGCTGCTGTGACCAGTTGACATCACAGCAGCTGAGAAGAGTGCTCCACCTACCATCTTCGAAGGATGCCATGGGTCTGATGATGGTCATGTGATGTAACCGAAACCGGTCACCTAAAATCTTGTAGCATACGTGGTGCGATGAAGACTGAATCTTAAAAAGAAAAAGTTATACTGTTTGCAGATGCGTTCATTTACGGAAAAGTGTTAGCTAACAAATATTCATGTCGTGACAGATTTTAAAGCGAGGAATTATAAAATTTTACACTGAATGGGAGGTAGAAGTCTAATTGCTTTTGACCAAAAGTTTAATCAAAGTAGATTGTCAAGTCAAACAAATGTCTGGTACTAACAATGCTTGGTGATACGAAGGTTTCATTCAAATCAAATATCAAACACACTTCAGTTCATTGTTCGAATATTAGGAAACTGCAGTTCGTTTATAAGTTAAATTGTTCGCAAAATACACATAAGGCATATACTGAAATACTACTCAAGTGGGTGGGACCACATCCCATTCGTATTCAAAGAAGAACGGGGCGGATGATTATACGCCTGTGCAGATAACGAGACGGCTCAACAAAATTGGTATGTAATATGAACTGCGAAACACTTCAAGAAAGACATAGAAAATTTCTGTAAGTCTTCTGGGAAATGCGGTTTTCCAGTGAAATAAATGAGTCTCCTACAGGTTTCTTCTATAAATAGCATCAAATCAAAATCTGAATTACAACAGCTCGCATATCTCTCTTATCAAACTCCAATCGTAAATAGAAAAGAAAGAAACATCTGGCATCTCCTCGTCACTGATTTACAGAGAATAGTTTTAATCATTATGTTTTGCTTTAAACAATATGATAGTTGCTCGTTTTGCTATGGCTAGCAGTGGGAAACAGAGCAGAAGGAAACTGCGAACTCTGCATGCCATATAAGCCGCTTCGATCGTTCACTAGCGCTGGACTATTCTCAAAGAAGTTATAAAATATTGCTGCAGTGCTGCCGGCTTGGCCCATTTACCGAGGACCAGTGCAACACCAAGTCTCTTAGGGTTTCTTTACTCTGTGTTTCAGTTAATCCTACAGAATACAAACCCACATTCGACGCATTCATAAATTTCCTGCAGTAAACTTTGCATTCCTTACCAAAGGATCGCGAAATGTATCCCACGATACAGAACAGTGGCTTGAGGTTTTATTACTTCTGAACTGAACCATGTATAGGAGGAGTCCCTGGCAATGAATTCATATTTTCGTCTCGTAAATAAGTGTCTCTTGCGACACCAGATTAAAGCATGTGTGGGAAGTTGTGACTTGCTCCCCTGTTCTTATTTCTGAATGGAACTCGTTTAATTTTTCAAAATACTTGAAATTTTATTTTTTCATCACCTGAAACTTATTCGTACAACTCTCCTACCAAATATCACCTTCTAGTGACTGGTGATGTTGTCCTACACTCATTGTTAAAAATTGCAGAAGTACACGAGGACTTTGCTGGTTTGTCTATAATACCAAAAGACATCGCTGAAGCTGCCATCTCTTAGCAATGCCATGCTGTCCAGGTGGCTTAGATATGGCGTCTGCTGGGATCACTCGAAGTCTTCTGCATACGCTGTATACATCACTGACTTCTTTTGCCGCTTGACCATCTTTAAAATCAAGTCACCTGATTGGCAACTGACTATCATACATTTAATAATTCTTTGAACTAATGATTAATTATTTCCAACTGTCTTCAATAGTGTAAGTTAATCTTATGTATTATCTTACGGCAACTAAATTTCGATCACGCATACAAATGAAACTGTATTACGTATACGACACGTTTAACTGTATAACATCTTCCACTGGCTAGCCCCGTTCAATCCTGTAGTAGCAGACTTGAGCAGAGATGCTCACTCTTACTACAGGGTAACAATTACTGAACTATATGAAAAACCGTAAATTAGTTACAAACTACGGCGTGGCGCACTTAATTCGGGGGGGGGGGGGGGGGGGCACAAACAAATAGCGAAATTCTGCATGACGCGCTGAAATGTCGGAACATCGACGCTGTCGATGACCTTCTGAACGGCTGTTTTCAGCTCAGCAATAGTTTTGAGGCAATTTCCGTACATCCTGTCTCAAATATAGCCCCACAAAGGGAATCGCATGTGATCCGATTCGGAGAATATGGCGGCCAATCGTGGCCCATGCCACGGGCCTCAGGGTACCCCAGTCCAAGAATGCGGTCTTCATAGTGTTCCCCCATGACATCAAACACTCCTGCTTCGATGGGGTCGAGTTCAGTCTTGCACGAACCACATTTTGTCTAAATAAGGGTCGCTTTGAATAATGGGGATGAAATCATCTTCCTAAACCATTAAACCTTCACGTAAAGTTCGGTAGTCACAGTGCCATCAAGGAATATCGCATCGATTATTCTGTGACTGGGCACTGCACACCACACAGTGACCGGTTGAGGGTGAAGAGACTTCTCGAACATGAAATGTGGATTATCAGTCCCCCTAATGTGCCAATTTTTCTTATTCACGAACCCATCCAAACGGCAGTGGGCTTCGTCGCTAAACCAAACCATATTTATATCAGACTCCTGTTCGTCAGTTCTATGGACAATAGTGTTGGCGAAACACTACCACTGTTCCATGACCGTAGGGATTAATGACTAATGGATTTGATTTTTGTATGGAAAGAGATGCAGGTCTTCAACAACAATTTGCCGCAGAGTCTCTCGGTTGCTTCCTACCTGTTGTGCAGCTCTTCTGATCGATTTCCTGGGGCTGGTTTGAAACACAGCACGTATCTTCTCGATGTTTTCAGGCTTTATCACCCTTTTTGGACGACCGTCATTGCCAACACTGTTACCACGAACTCTACCCTTTCTCTCAAACTTGTGAATCACAATCTTGATTGTTAGCACATTTGGACCCGTTGTCTTCAGCTTGAACTCGGTCCCAAATTTTCTTTGAGCCGCAGTTTGGCTGCTATCGCTCCCACAGTAGGCTTTCAAGAGTGCTATACACTCAGGCACGCTGTACTGTGACATTTTCACGTGCAAATGGCTGAAATAGGCGCGTGTGCATGCGCATACTAATTCCCATCACGCCCTTCGGCCAACCGTGCAGTTTGAACGTCCTAAAGCGAACTATTCAGAAATTGTAACGATTTTATTTCATACAATTCAGTAATTGTCACCTTGTAAGTTCTGACGTTGATACCAGCCAAGAACAACTAATGTATACCTATAAGTTTATGAATTTTAGCTATGCATGTACTTAATTTGATAAAATAATGTTGCTGTGTGTGGTTTTGTGTATTGTTTCTGGTTTCATATAATGATTAAAGAATCGAAACTGGTATGAAAAAGTCAGCAAACAAAATTTATGTAATCACTAACTGAAAACAGTTGTTGTCAAACTGTAGAAGACATGCTATGCGTACGAGAGACATTTGATGCTGTAAATTCCAAATTGCACTTTCCAATAAGTATCTAACAACATTTTGCATCTCCCTTCACACATCCTGTGAACTGACTGTGACGAGTCAATCAGATAAAGTGGAGGGCATGTCGGGGAAAGAGGATAACAGAACATTTGAGATGGGATGTTACAAACGGCTGTTAAAAATTAAGTAGACTGATAAGATACGAAATGAATGTCGTTGTCCATAAAGTCGAGGAAAGGAGTAAGTGGAAAGTATAAAGGTGTAGGATGATAAGACGTGTGTTAAAATATCAGGGAGTAACTTCCTTGGTACTGGAGGGAGACTGTAATGTACATTGTTGTGGGTGACCGATAAAATGTTAAATGATACACGTAACCTAATTACATGGATTTATCTGAATATCAAAAGTTGGACCATTAACAACTGAAGGAGAATGATAGCCAAATACGTTCACTGTCAATTAACTCTTCAACGACAATAACGGAAACATGTGACAACTTTTTAATAACATTTAATAATAATGGAAACCTGTGCGTACGGAAATCTGATAAATCTAACATGTGGGCCGGGAGGGACCGAGAATAAATCGCGAAAGTACTGAGTGAATGTCCTGAAATTGGCTAGAGTAGAATAGGAATACTGAAGATAGTACACAGAACTATTGCCAGCAATGTGTCACACCTGTTGTGTATGTTGGAAACAAACTGTTTATGACTTCACTAGGCAAATCTTCAGAATGGGGCTATCAGATTGTCAAATTATAAATTGACCTCAAATTCCCTACATTTCAAGTGTTTGGTCTCACCATAGTGCAGTTGTTGGTGACTGAAGTACTGTTATCTCAGTCAGCAGCAGCGCCAGCAGCCCTCTCCTGCAGCTAATTGTAGGACGGCCCGCAAACTGTCTAAGTCCTGCAAATGCATCAGATCAGCTGGAGGCTGAAGCTGATGGACATGACGGAGTGACAGCAGTACTCCAAGACATGAGACAAGACAACAAGGTCTGAAGTTGACCAATAATTGAAGAAGTAGAGGAAGTAAATCCGATACGAGAGTGTATGATTGTGCGGGTTCTGAATCTTCTGAGCTCCTACCGATCAAAATGCTCCCACAAAGTGCAGGTGTGTTACTTGGTTAACCAATGGTTTCCTTTCTACCATTCTCCTCTGAAAAAGTCGTTCGTCAATCTTCCTATCTCTCTACTCGGCCAATGAGGAAGCTTCCCTCCAGCACTGTCATGCTTCTCTGTTAGTCTGGAGAGGTTTAGATGAACCAATGTCTACAGGTCTTACATTCTTACACAAAATTTTTCATAAGAGCTACGCGTTCGACGGCTTCTCACCATTTTCAAAGGCCTGTCTTGGGGCTCTCTTTTCACCTGCAAGAAATCGATATCCAGCGTCCGTGTGAAAAGTCGTCTTTCTACGTTCGGCTGACAGTAGTGCCTTCTCCTAAAAATTATTTCTCGATCCATCTCACACAAACACTTGCTTGAGCAGCCGCTACAGTATGTCCTAACTGTTGTCTATCTGAACAGCGGTGCGGGATGTCACAAAGGCGCGTATGGGGCCTGGCCGTGACAATGACAATCTCCTCTCGCTGTCTTTCTAAGGAAGTCTTACCCGGGTCCCTGGCTCTGTGCCCGTGTCACCCAGTGAGCTTCCAAAACATTACCTTATTTCCAGCTAACATGCGAACCTGTTTTAGACTACTGTAGAAACTGGTAATCACTCATACATTTAATACCAATTCATTTCTCTGATCGTAATTTATTACTGATGTTGAGAGTGTGTCTCCACTCTGTGAATTTTTGAGAAGTTACATATGTTGCATGACAGTTCCGAAAAAATGTTCCATTGTAAGACATAGAGGGCAACAATTGTAGGGGAAAACAGAGACTGGAATACATGCAGCAAATAATTGAGGATACTGACTGTAGCGCAACCTGCTGTGAAGATAGGCACAGTGAAAGTGATCTTCTTCGAAACAGAAGATTTATGACCCAGAGATGAAAAATTGAACCATGCAATGAATGGGACAGAGAAGGTGCCCAATCGACTGCAGACACAGTGGCACCACTGGAGGGAGGAGGGGGGTGGAGGGGGGGGGGGGAGACTGTAGTATGCTGTAAGCAAAGCTCTTGAGCTAGACAGATGCAACCAAGACAAAGATGTTTTTTAATCAACTTTTTTTTTTGTCTTACGAACTTACATAGTTCATTCAACACTGAAAATTGGAAATGATTTGACACTTGTCACAATTCATTGTCGCTAGGACTTACTGGGAAGCTAAGTTCAGAGGGTCATAGTCATTTGTCGCCTCAATCTGCGTCCGGAGCTGGGCCTTTAACTATGAAAGCTGATATAAGACGGCGTCCAAGCTCTGTTGTCTGACCAGGTAACACGGAGGCGCACCAACATGTATTTCTGTCGTTTACAGGGTATCCCAGAATTGCTGCGCCAAACTTCTAGGGAATGTGGGGCACATCATAAGAATTGAGAATTGTATAGCAATGCATGGCTGCAGACGTCATGGATAAGTCGTAGCAGAGGTGGACGATGGAAAAGGAAACAAGAAAATGATTTATTTGAAACACTTATTGGAAACAATGAATACACACGATGTACGTCATGATTACAGCTCTAATGTCACTACCGGTGCTGCAGCATCAGATGGTATGCATGCCTGATACTGACTGTATCGGCTGTCGGGTAAGCTCGAACACACCAGACGTTTCTGTGATTGTAGCAGCTGTGCAGACGATTCTTGCAACATGCATTCCACTCTCCCAGGATCGCGATCCATAAGAGAGTTTGATGGCTCCTCGCAGAAAGAAATCAAGGTTCGACAAATCCTGTGAACGTGGGGGACAGGGAACCAGAAGACCATGCCCGAACCATCGGAGAGGGGATGACCTGTTCAAATGCTTATGACCAGCCAGTCCAAAGCGAGCAGATGCTCCATGATGTTGGAAACATTTGTTGTGCCTCACGTTCGCTGGAACATCTTCAAACAAGCTGGGAATAATCAGTTCCAGAAAGGCATGATAATTTGCGGCACTCGAGAGGGACAGTAAAAGGTACGGCTTGACTAAGCATGAAAGACTTCTACTTACGTTTCAAATCTAGACTTTAATAATAAAATGGGATGTTACTTTTAATCAGAACTCATGGAGAAGTTGTGGTCTAAATGACAATAGATTTATTCATCCTTAACATCACAAAACAACAAAAACGCCTAAAGAAACGTCACACAAACAGTTTTATTTGACAAATGCTTTCACTAACATGGGTTCTATGTTGGACAAAGTGATCAGCTGGGGAGCGACACACGACACTAACCGGAACACTAATCGTTTTATCTGACTTCATACACGTGAATCTGGGTTATGGCACAAAAACTACCGCACCATCAAGCATCTGTATTCTACCATTACAAAAAGAAAAATATGGTTTGTAAGAACAGGGTGCTGAGAAACATATATTGGAGCCCTACGCCGTGGCAGCAAATACCTTCCCCTCCTGCTGGTCAGGGCGACACACCACGATGGATTCGGTGACTGAAGTCATGGACGGCTGCAATCTGTTATTAATGGCGTGCACCACAAAAATGCAAGTATGTGGTCTCGCGTCTGGTTAATTCGGAACATAGGTACTTTCCTATGAAGCTCTGAAACCCCGGTGGATTCCAGTGTGCAGGTGGACCCATTTGCTGGTCTGCCAAACCAATTTGACTCCGTGCCATGACTATGCATGACAGACTATATCAAACGTTTAGACGGGTGACTCAAGACAAATAAATACACCCACGCATCACTCATTGTGTGCGTGATGCTAGAAGCAGTACCTCTGATGGTTCAGAAGGTGACTGCCACAGGCTCTAAGTGGCACACTAGCAAAGGACACAAGTGTCAACATTTAGGTAGAGACCTGCAGTTCTTTAATAGTGAAGCGACAGTACAAGGGGTAGTAAAAGCCTATTTACATCTTAGACTTCCCCCACTGTATCACAAGCCAGTCACGAGCTGGAACGCAGCATTCGAAGCTCTAAGAGCGCCCCTTGCTCTACTTGCACCGATTTGACCAATGAGAGACTTTAAAGTTAACTGGGAAAAAAGGAAAAAAGATTCAGCTTCAAGGCCTCTTTCCCACACGTTTATGTCGTGTCTTTTGCTAACAACACGACCAGAATGGAACCACACCCTTCCATAGAAAGCTTGTTATCTCTCCTGTTGCATCCATTTCGAAGTTTTCAAACAATGGCCGTAACTCGCTAAAAGCCTCGTGCTTTCACAAAAATGTTTTGTAACAGAATCTGGATGTCTGGTCGCCAGTGACCTATCCCACGGAAATTTGCAGAATGCTCACAGTTGTTTTGTCAGCTTCCTGCCTAACAAGGGCCCAACCTCTACCTTATTGCCGGTCTGCAATGCACTGGCCATTGCAGCGGTGGCTTCTTGGAGCTAGTCAGTCTACCTGGACATGGCTACCCCCCGACTGGCGCCAACTACCGGGTCTGCATAATGACACCATGGAACTTGGACATCCGCAGATGTTTCCACCCAGGTTCCACAGAAGAAACGCGCTTCTCTAGGACCACCGTCGTCATGCTCTTTTACTACAGTTGTTTAAATCGGCATCCTGTTCCTTTGAACACAGGTAAAGCTTATTGTTATTCCTTCCCTAGAGCATGCAACCAAGAGCATTAACTACTGCCCACCATTTCATCAAGATGTATGAAGTCAAATCGCAATAAAAATCATTTTCCCCAAGAACATGAAGCGGCATAACACCAAATCAGAAGTGATAGTGCCCTGCAATCTCTCAAGCAGTCTCCAATACAACACACCCACTCGTTACTGTCAAGCAATGTTGTGTCACGTGGTGCAGCACACCATGGGTTCTGCTGGTGCCTGAAAATGCCCATTGTGGCGACTGAATACGTCGTCCATAATGAATGAGGGCTCATCAGTGAACAACACTGGGAACACAAGCTGGGAAACGCAGATGTCGGTCACTTTGTTGCAGAAACCACTGTGTGAAACGCACACTTGCAGGATGGTCATTGGAGTGCACCATTTGTAGAGGAAAAGGGTGTAAGGACTCGGCGTTCAAAACATACTGGACACTGCTCCGAGGCAATAGCATGTATGCTGCTGCTTGTATTAGTCTCCATGGCATCTAACACACTTTTGTCCCTCATCATCGAGTGGACCGATCTTTACCTGCCAATTCTTAATGACCCATACTCGCACACACTTTGATGCAAACGTGCAAACAAAATGTGATGCGGTTAATGTCTGCATAACTCTTATGATGTACCCAACCTCTCTGGGATACCTTGTAACAATTTACAGAATAAAAGTGCTTGTCGAAAACAAATATAATAAATGGACGCATACAGTGCACATAGAGTTTGCAGGTATCGGAGAAAACATAAGTTGCCATAACGAAGGAGTTCGTGTGTGTGTGTGTGTGTGTGTGTGTGTGTGTGTGTGTGTGTGTGTGTGTGTTAGCATGAGGAAGAAAGGGCATTACAAGACGTCTATGAAAGCTGCTATTAAATAATTCGATTTGTAAGCAGAAGACCCCCAGCTGGCCAATCAGATCTAAAGACTTGCCTATGGAAATCCTTGCAGAACGCTTCTGGGGAGATTAGCATGGGCAATTCAATGTGAGCCATCAGGTGATACATTTTGCTACAGCTCAAAGGTCGGTTTGGTTTCAATTCTAGCGATTATCAGCATCTCAGACAGCAGACGCCTCTTTGCAACCAGCTCTGGCTGCCAGAGAGCACCTGTACATACATCCAGGACACTGCACAAAGATGCCATTGGGACCAATCTTCATGTGATACCGATACGCACTTAATTGACGCCCATTGTAGACCGCCAGCCAAAGACCAGTTGGTCTCAGAGTAACAACAGCTAAATCTAGGTAGCTACCCAGAGTGGTTCAGTTCATAAATAAAATGTGTTACCTTTACTTTGGGATATGCCACTTAAAGCGACATTGGAAAGGAGTTGGTCTAACGAGATAATGGGTGTACTGATATTGAGGGTTGTGGGTTGATGATAATGCAGTTCAACCAGGTGTGGGGCCAAAGTTGTGGCAGGCGAATGGGGAGGGGGAGGAGGAGGTGGAGGAGGGTGGCATGAAAGCCATGACTCCAGCCACTCAAGTAACATTTAAATGTTTATTTTTTACATTTATAAGTTTCCGGATTTTTTCGTTATCTTTTGGTGAATAATTATTTTGAAGACTATGAGACTCGAAAATGGCAAGTGATTCCAGAGTGTACAAGCTACGTTTAACACAGGACATTCAGTTGATCTCGTGGGTATGTGTCCACATCGATGGGCTAGCAGCCTAACCGTCTGTAGAAAACATCCCATTCAGCAAAAGGCGCATATTCCCTGGCTGACCATACCATCAGTCAACAACGAATCCGTCACAGTTCATGAGCCCACAGGTGGCATCGGCAAACCGCGGGAAATCGAGGAAGAAACAGTGACTCCAAAAAGTATTCGACCATAGCGCCTAGAATATAAGCACAACTATAAAAATATGTTTAACAAGCGAACAACAACTATTTCCATACATTGTTTAATGTCTACATTTAGAAATAAAATGCTATTTGGGTTCGCACGTTACTTAAAAGCATGCCCCAGTTGATGTCAAACAAGTATTCGGCTTGTAAGAAAGATCACAAGCGCCGCACTGACACACGGCTCTCTCTTCTTGTGTAGTTGTATTTCATCCACTGGAGAGGGTAGTTTCCTCTCTGTTTTCAAGGCTGGTTAGCGATGTGAAATTTCCTGGCAGATTAAAACTGTGTGCCGGACCGAGATTCGAACTCGTGACCTTTGCCTTCGCGGGCAAGTGCTATACCATCTGAGCTACCCAAACACGACTCAGGCCCCGTCCTCACAGCTTTACTTCTGCCATTACCTCGTCTCCTACGTTCCAAACTTTACAGAAGCTCTCCTGCGAACCTGTCGTGCTTGGGTAGCTCAGATGGTAGAGCACTTGCCCGCGAAGGCAATGATCCCGAGTTCGAGTCTCGGTCCGGCACACAGTTTTAAACTGCCAGGAAGTTTCACACCAGTGCACACTCCGCTGCGGAGTGAAGACCTCATTCTGTTCAGTGATAAATAAGTAATGTGGGTCGGAAACGTTGCGAAATAACAAAGCTGCATCAGGGAGTGGAACACAATCGGAGAAACATTGGCAGATCTACCACTACAGTGAAGACTATTATATAAACGTTTAATCGCAATAAAACGTAAGTAAATCATTCATGCCGGCCGGAGTGGCCAAGCGATTCTAGGTGCTTCAGTCTGGAACCGCGCGACCGCTACGGTCGCAGGTTCGAATCCTGCCTCGGGCATGGATGTGTGTGATGTCCTTAGGTTAGTTAGGTTTAAGTAGTTCTAAGTTCTAGGGGACTAATGACCTCAGCAGTTGAGTCCCATAGTGCTCAGAGCCATTTGAACCATTTGAACTTAAAGAGATAAATATAACAGGCTCAGTTAAACATGAAGCAGATGCAGCACCGGTCTGAGGACACCTGTCTAGAAGTTTGAATAACATGGGTCTTCCAGGGGTTTTGTTTTCTAAAAAGTAATTGTCCAAAACATACGGTTCTATATGTAAGGCTGCAGCTGTTGTACAGTATTACCCGATTGACGCCTACATCATCGCAATTCCTAGACATTAATCCAGTAGGCAATTTGTATACTCGGCAAAAATATGAGAAATCATTATAAATCCAATAGATTTGATCTAAAGAACGCTCTGTTACAGGAACGGCGTAACATTACAGTGCAAACAATAAAATCTCTTGCGATATTTGCACCGGACAATGCTAGAGATTACAAAAGAGGAAAGGAGGCACTAGTAGGTACATTCTAAATTCAGAGTCTCATTTTCAACATTGCAGACGAATACTTATTTTGCACCATAATTTGACTATCTTATACTTTTGAGTGTTTAACTGTGCTTACGTAAATAGAAATCTATTTTCGTTTTTTTATTGACTAATAAACAAGTCACTGCTGTACTTCATTCTGACAGTTTTCGACTATCTATACACCCTTATACTTATGTTTTAGAGGAATACTTTTTGGAGTAATTGCACATTTACATGAGGCTCCCAAAACCGAACCTCGTAAGGACCCTGTACAATTACTTTATAAATTACGGTTGTCAAAAGAAAACTGAAGCACTTAGAAGAAGAAACGGTGGAACGTGTGTACCAAGGAATTAAAAAGTGTGTTACCAAAGCAGTATTAAAAGCACTGGGGAAGCAAGAGGAAGAGAGGAAGTGGCACCCACACTGGTGGACTAAAAGCATTGAAGAAAAAGTGGGCCAAAAAAATATATTCTATAATAATTGGTTGAGAACATGGGGCCTGCCGGAGTGGCCGTGCGGTTCTAGGCTCTGCAATCGGGAACCGAGATACGCTACGGTCGCGGGTTCGAATTCTGCCTCGGGCATGGATGTGTGTGATGTCCTTAGGTTAGTTAGGTTTAATTAGTTCTAAGTTCTAGGCGACTGATGACCTCAGAAGTTAAGTCGCATAGTGCTCAGAGCCATTTGAACCATTTTTGAGAACATGGGAGAAATATGGTCTTTTATGTTAGAATGAACGGAGACGTAAAAAAGGACATCTGCAAAAAGAGAAAGGAAATCTGGGAGGATAAATGCGAAAATGTCGATGGGGGCCACAAAAGCGGCAGCAGAACGGAAAATGATTTAAGAGCTGAGGGAAGAAGTAAAAGAAAGAGCAAACCTACCGATTATTAGTCTGACGAAGTGAGAGAATCATTTTAAAGGCCAATTAACAGAAGAAACGACGGAATACAAGGAAATAAAGTGGGAGACATGGGAGAACCAGGAGAGTGAGCAGGTAGAGGAAATAACTGCGAAAGAGGTACAGACGACAGCTACACAAATGGAAATTGGAAAATCACCAGGAACTGGAAATGCACCATTCGAATTAGTGAGGTGTGGCCCAAGCACTCTGTATGAATATCTAAGCAAGTTATTTAATAAACGTATATGGAATGCGGAGAAAATTACAGCATAGTGGAACTTAACGTATCTAATTCCTGCACACAAAAACGGAAGCCAGAAAGTATGTAGCAGTTATCCTGTCACAAGTACAATTAGCAGGCTGTACGGGAGGATTTTAAAATCAAGACAGGTGAAGTTTGTAAATGAAGTGGAAGAACAAAGTTGCATTAGAAGAGGCAGGCCATGTGTAGATAACGTCTTTACCGTAAGGCAGATCACGGGTAAGATATTGGCAAGGAATCCAAGCAATCATTTGCTTCTCATAGATATTGAGAAAGCATATGACACAGTGTCACTATAGCTATTGTTCGAGTTGCTGTGGCCAGGGAACTGCCAAAACCTATTGAAAGTAGCATCATAAACCTCTACAAATCAGCAAAATTTGTTATTAAAGTAGGGAAAGAAATTTCTAGAGAGGATTTCAGAATAACTAAAGGCCTTAAGTAAGGATTATGTATCCTATACCTTTTATGGTGTATGTGCAGAAGGCACTGAATCTCTGGTGTAGAAAGTGCACGGGCATGGAGATTGAAGTGGGGAACCTGCGTATGTACACACTTTTCTAAGCTGATGAGCAGGTCGTTGCAACAAATGATGAAGATGGTACATTTTACATGCTCAGGAAGCTGTTGGAAGAGTGCAAGAAGTGGGATTTCAAAATTGATTTTGAGAAGGCGAAATCTCTGTTACGGAGAAGAGGGAAGTAACCTGGGCATTGACGGACATGTTATTAACGTATGTAAGAGTTTAAGTACCTGGGCAGCATCCTCTCACGTGATGAAAGATGTGACAGAGATATCCAACAACGGACAGGTAGGGAGGGTCGAATAGCCAAGAATTAAACACTGTGCTTTGGTCGTCAGAAATGTGTTTAAAGGTTAAAATTCGTCTATACAGATGCGTCGTGGAACCAGTAACTACCTATGGGGGTGAGCGCTGGGAAGTCACAAAAAGAAACAGAAATAGACTCAGAGCTTTAGAAATGAACCACTTTAGAAGACCCTCTCGAACTTTCCTTTTTGATCACGTAAGACGAGGAGATAAGAGAAAGGACACAGACTCATTATAGTATTACGCAAAAAATAGAAGTAAGAGAGCTAGGATGGTTTGGGCAGGTCAAAAGAATGGATGTAGGCAGATGGCCCAAGAGAGCAATTTCGAGACAACCTCCTGGAAGGATAAGATAAGGAAGACCACGGAAAGTGCAGCTAAGCGGTGTCTAAGAAACGATGGAGGGAAGAGGAATGCAAGAGAATGAGGAAGAATGGCGAGATCGAGGCATTTAGCGACTGAGATGTGGGATGCAGTGACAACTGTAGGCCTCCGCAACAAGAAAGAAAGAAGAAATGATGAAATTCTTATAAGAAAAAGCACTGCACTTTCACTTGGAAGCTGAAGTGCCTGCACTGAGTGAAAATTATTTGGAGAGGGGAAAATGTGTTGTTTATGGTTGAGGGCTGTGAGTAGAAAAATGTAATGGTCCATTAGGTGGGCACTATAGAGGTGGCAACAGATGTTGTGGTGCACAGTGCCATGACAGAAAGTGAAGAAGAGTTGATCTGTGCGCACGGCCGTTGTATCAAGAGATGAAGGGGGTGGGAGAGATGGAAAAGGAGAGGACAGCCATGCTGTGTAGTGGATTAGGTGGGAAGAGTTACAGATAGTGTGATGGACATACACCGTGGCAGATTTTATTGTCTGAGAAAGGCGGTCGGTTGAAGATGCGTTGTGTTAGGATATGGAGTGTGTGTTGGTGTAATTGCTGTGATAATATACAAAACTTTTCGCAATCGCCATCAACATCTTCGTTGGAAGAAAAGGAACGGTTTGTAGCCCCTGGTACATTACGGCCAGAGCAAAACACAAATAAAAAGAATTAGGTGGAACAGGGGCAAAGGAAAGGTCGCAATCTGCTGTGTGTGTGTGTGTGTTCTGTGTGTGTGTGTGTGTGTGTGTGTGTGTGTGAGAGAGAGAGAGAGAGAGAGAGAGAGAGAGAGGTAGCTGGAGTAGGAGGAGAGGGGAGAGGCGAGCGGCACAATCTGTCGGGTCGGTGTCCGGTGACCCGGCCGGCGTGTTCGATTGGCGGCGGCCGGTCGCGGCAATTACACGCCGGAGGTTGACCCACGCCGGCCGTCTGCAAATGCCGGGGCCGGACCACGCAGCACCAACACGGCGCACACTCTGCGCCAGGAGCGGCGGCGCAGCTCTGCTTGCGCTCCCTCGCCGAGGCGGACGCTTTCCCACCGCCCGTGCCACCACTCCATCCTGTGGACACGGCAGCAACTCGCCACACTCTGCTGTGTGCGGAGCAGATGGCTACGAGTCTTCAGTCCATTAGGAAGCTTAAAATCCACTAAACGATATTTTGTACGAAACTGGTAGAAACTTGTAGGTAAGGAGAAGCTGTGCAATAACATATTTCTTTGCATAGCCATCTTCCGCAGCAGCTGTTATACACGTATACGGTCCGCAGCTCGTGGTCGTGCGGTAGCGTTCTCGCTTCCCGCGCCCGGGTTCCCGGGTTTGATTCCCGGCGGTGTCAGGGATTTTCTCTGCCTCGTGATGACTGGGTGTTGTGTGATGTCCTTAGGTTAGTTAGGTTTAAGTAGTTCTAAGTTCTAGGGTACTGATGAACATAGCTGTTAAGTCCCATAGCGCTCAGAGCCATTTGAACACGTATATGGCTTATTATTGTTTTATCCCTTCATAAACTCTCTACAGTTTAAGAAGGTTTTTCACTAGACTGCGTTTTTCTTATATTTACAAAGCAAGTTCAGCGGCTATTCTGAAACTGCATGGTATGTTTATATTTTTTACTAATTAAAAACAGTCTTTCCACGTAAATCTAAGATGTAAATTACTACTACGGTTTTTCCCTCTTGTTTACTCGTTCTGTACCAACATGTCAAACCACACACTTCTAATATTAATCGACATCAGGCCACATAGTATGTCTTGTTGCTGTAGTCTTCATTCCGAAGGCTAGTTTTATGCACCTCTCCTTGCTACTCTTGCTGTGTAAGCTTCTTCATCTCCATATAACTATTGCAACTAACATTCTTCTGAAGCTTGTTGTGTTCATCTCTTGGTGTCCCTCTACGACTTTTACCTCTCACACGTTCCTCCAATATTAAATTAGTGATCCCTTGAAGCCTCAGAATGCCTATAATCAACCGATCCCTTCTTCCAGTCAGGTTGTACCACAAATTACTTTTCTCATCATTTATGCTCAGTAACTCTACATTTGTTACATTATCTACCCATCTAATCTTCAGCATTCTTCTGTAGCACCAAATTTCAAAAGCTTCTATTCTCTTCTTGTCTACTCTGGGTATCGTCCACATTCGCTTCCATGCATGGCTATACTCCACATAAATACTTACAGAAACGTCTTCCTAACACCTGAATCTACATTCGACGTTAACAAATTTCTCTACTTTAGGCACGCTTTTCTTGCCATTGCCAGTCTCCATTTTACATTCTCTCTACTTTCGCCATCATCAGCTATTTTGCTGCCCAAATAGCAAAACTCATCTACTACTTTGTGTGTCATTTCCTACCCTAATTCCGCCAGCATCACCTCTTCGGCTACATTCCGTTATCCTTGTATCACTTTTGTTGATGTTCAGCTTATATCCTCCTTTCAAGACACTGTCCATTGCGTTCAACTGCTCTTTCAAGTGGTTTTCTGTCTTTGACAGAACTACAATGTCATCAGCAAACATTAAAGTTTTTATTTCCTCTCCCCGAACTTTCAATTCTGCTGCAATTTTTCTTTGGTTTCCTTTACTGTGTGCTCAATGTACAGATTGAATAGCATCGGGTATAGGCCACAGCTCTGTCTCATTCCCTCCTTAATCACTCCTTCCCTCGCATGCCCCTCGACTCATAACTACTGTCTGGTTTCTGTACAAATTGTAAACAGCCTTTCGCTTCCTATATTTTACCCCTACTACCTCCAGAATTTCAAAGAGAGCATTCCAGTCAACATTGTCAAAAGCTTCCTCTAATTGTAGAAGTGCTATTAACTTTAGGTTTACCTTTCCATAACCCGTCCTCTAAATCAAGTCGTAGGGCCAGTACCGCTTCCCGTCTGCCTACATTTTTCCGAAATACAGACTGATCGTCCCCGAGGTCCGCTTCTACCAGTTTTTCGGTTCTTCTGTAAAGAATTCGTGTTAATATTTTGCAACCACGACTTATTAAACTGATGGTTCGGCAGATTTCACACCTGTGGGCATCTACTTCCATTGTAATTTCGGTTACGACTGTCTTCTGAGAGCTTGAAGGTAATTTACCCTCAGAGACCAGCTATGTGGATAATCTACTCATTACGGAGCCGACGTGGAGGCAACACAACATGAAGTTAGGGAAATCCTCCGCACCTTCAGAGAGTGTAGTTTCACTGTAAATATTACCAGACCTTGTATCGGGACGTGCTAAGTCAAATTCATAGGCCATATAATTACAGTAGAGATAATCTGTCTGAATCCAGAAAAAATATAAGCAGTAGCGAAATTTCGTATCCCCACTCCGTGGGTTTCTTGGAATTGTCAATTTCTACAAGAGATTTATACACATAAAACAGTTGGCTGCACCACGGCTTTTCCAACTCACTGGAAGGAAGTCTGTTTGGGTATCGGACGACATGGCTGAGGATGAGTCTCAAGCACTCAAAAATGCGCTCGTTGATGCGCCAATCGTGTCTCACCCCAGTCCAGAGGAGGAATTTTGTATAGTCACGGACGGTTCCTATCCTGTTCTGGAGATTACGACCTTCCAGAAAAAGCTGGTAATATGGTACACAAAACCGTGGCTTTAGGAAGCCATGTCATCAGCAAATGTGAAACAAATTACTCAGTAACCGAATTGGAAACGCTGGCGGTGGTCTGGGACTTCGAGAAATTCAGATTCTTCTTGTATGGTCGATAAACGAGAGCATACACCAATAGCAATAACAAAGACTGATAAGATGGTTCTCGCATTACAAGAATTTCATTTTACAATTATCACAACCTGGAGAAGAGAACATGATTGCTGAAGCGTTGTCACGATCACCTATAGGACTAGAGAGAAACAGTGTGAATCCATTGCAGGAGGAGCACTTTTTTTTGTGGTATGTTACAATACATCATCACCGGTCCATTGCGGCCTATGTTCGTGAGGCAGTAAATTTATCCACAGGGCAATGACTGCGTCACTGCAATTCACTTTGGAGGTGTGGGGGTGGACTTGTAGTCCCGTACCACCCTCTGACGGTGACAGTACTACATGAGTCAGGCAGAAAAATTTTGCCTAACGTGGGCAGGTATGATTGGAAAGTATTGGACGTAGAATGGGGGCTAGTCCCGCCAAAGGATGCGTCCGTGGTGGGCGTGAGGAGGAGCACTTCAACTACACTATATAAAAATATAGCATTTGAGAATTATGTGACTGCGAGCATTAAAGACATCGGGAGAGAACAGGAGAAAGACCCAGCTTTGACAATATTGAGGGGGAGAGTCAAGGACAGCACAGAGAACAAGATTAAGCAGTTCTATTTTTACTTAAAGGGGTGGCTTTCTACCGTGGCGAAGGGGAAGATATATTGTGGCGCATCTGCATCCCTGATGAATTCGTAAATAAAGTGATATGGCACACACACTTGAGTTACGCGCACTTCCGTAGCAGAAAGTGTTATTTAAAGCTGCGTAAACTGTGCTATTTTAAAGATATGGAAAGGAGGATAAGGAGAGTACTGGCGGTGTGTAAGGTGTATCAGAGATCGAAACACACAACAGTTACAATGCAGGCGCCACAGTACTCTATCATTCCGATGACATTAACGCATATCGCCGCCGCATATCTCACAGGACCTTTCCCACGTACAAGTACAGGGTACTGCTGCATAGTAGTCATCGTCTAAATACATCATATTGACGCCACTGAAGGACGCTACCACATAAACGATGAGCAAAGCTTTTTGCAAAGATTTACTGTCACATGTAGAACATGTGGACAGAATCATCTCCGACAATCGACCCGAGCTTCTTCTTGTTGTTGTGGTCTTCAGTGCTGAGACTGGTTTGATGCAGCTCTCCATGCTACTCTATCCTGTGCAAGCTTCTTCATCTCCCAGTACCTAATGCAACCTATATCCTTCTGAATCTGCTTGTTGTATTCATCTCTTGGTCTCCCTCTACGATTTTTACTCTCCACGATTCTCTCCAAATTTGCGAACCCTTGATGCCTCAGAACATATCCTACCAACCGAACCCTTCTTCTAGTCAAGTTGTGCCACAAACGTCTCTTCTCCCCAGTCCTATTCAATACCTCCTCATTAGCTACGTGATCTACTCATCTAATCTTCAGCATTCTTCTGTAGCACCACATTTAGAAAGCTTCTATTCTCTTCTTGTCTAAAATATTTATTATCCATGTTTCACTTCCATACATGGCTGTTGTTGTTGTTGTTGTGGTCTTCAGTCCTGAGACTGGTTTGATGCAGCTCTCCATGCTACTCTATCCTGTGCAAGCTTTTTCATCTCCCAGTACCTACTGCAACCTACATCCTTCTGAATCTGCTTAGTGTATTCATCTCTTGGTCTCCCTCTACGATTTTTACCCTCCACGCTGCCCTCCAATACTAAATTGGTGATCCCTTGATGCCTCAGAACATGTCCTACCAACTGATCCCTTCTTCTGGTCAAGTTGTGCCACAAACTTCTCTTCTCCCCAATCCTATTCAATACTTCCTCATTAGTTATGTGATCTACCCATCTAATCTTCAGCATTCTTCTGTAGCACCACATTTCGAAAGCTTATATTCTCTTCTTGTCCAAACTATTTATTGTCCATGTTTCACTTCCATACATGGCTACACTCCATACGAATACTTTCAGAAATGACTTCCTGACACTTAAATCAATACTGGATGTTAACAAATTTCTCTTCTTCAGAAACGCTTTCCTTGCTATTGCCAGCCTACATTTTATATCCTCTCTACTTCGACCATCATCAGTTATTTTGCTTCCCAAATAGCAAAACTCCTTTACTGCTTTAAGTGCCTCATTTCCTAATCTAATTCCCTCAGCATCACCCGACTTAATTCGACTACATTCCATTATCCTTGTTTTGCTTTTGTTGATGTTCATCTTATATCCTCCTTTCAAGACACTGTCCATTCCATTCAACTGCTCTTCCAAGTCCGTTGCTGTCTCTGACAGAATTACAATGTCATCAGCGAACCTCAAAGTTTTTATTTCTTCTCCATGAATTTTAATACCTACTCCGAATTTTTCTTTTGTTTCCTTTACTGCTTGCTCAATATACAGATTGAACAACATCGGGGAGAGGCTACAACCCTGTCTTACTCCCTTCCCAACCACTGCTTCCCTTTCATGTCCCTCGACTCTTATAACTGCCATCTGGTTTCTGTACAAATTGTAAATAGCCTTTCGCTCCCTGTATTTTACCCCTGCCACCTTTAGAATTTGAAAGAGAGTATTCCAGTCAACATTGTCAAAAGCTTTCTCTAAGTCTACAAATGCTAGAAACGTAGGTTTGCCTTTCCTTAATCTTTCTTCTAAGATAAGTCGTAAGGTCAGTATTGCCTCACGTGTTCCAGTGTTTCTACGGAATCCAAACTGATCTTCCCCGAGGTTGGCTTCTACTAGTTTTTCCATTCGTCTGTAAAGAATTCGTGTTAGTATTTTGCAGCTGTGACTTATTAAGCTGATAGTTCGGTAATTTTCACATCTGTCAACACCTGCTTTCTTTGGGATTGGAATTATTATATTCTTCTTGAAGTCTGAGGGTATTTCGCCTGTTTCATACATCTTGCTCACCAGATGGTAGAGTTTTGTCAGGACTGGCTCTCCCAAGGCTCTCCCGGGGCTTTGTTTCGACTCAGGTCTTTCAGTCCTCTGTCAAACTCTTCACGCAGTATCATATCTCCAATTTCATCTTCATCTACATCCTCTTCCATTTCCATAATATTGTCCTCAAGTACATCGCCCTTGTATAGACCCTCTATACACTCCTTCCACCTTTCTACCGAGCGAGGTGGCGCAGTGGTTAGCACACTGGACTCGCATTCGGGAGGACGGCGGTTCAATCCCGTCTCCGGCCATCCTGATTTAGGTTTCCCGTGATTTCCCTAAATCGCTTCAGGCAAATGCCGGGATGGTTCCTTTGGAAGGGCACGGCCGATTTCCTTCCCCATCCTTCCCTAACCCGAGCTTGCTCTCCGTCTCTAATGACCTCGTTGTCGACGGGACGTTAAACACTAATCTCCTCCTCCTCCTTCTTTCTGCTTTCCGTTCTTTGCTTAGAACTGGGTTTCCATCTGAGCTCTTGATATTCATACAAGTGGTCCTCTTTTCTCCAAAGGTCTCTTTAATTTTCCTGTAGACAGTATCTATCGTACCCCAAGTGAGATAAGCCTCTACATCCTTACATTTGTCCTCTAGCCATCCCTGCTCACCCATTTTGCACTTCCTATCGTTCTCATTTTTGAGACGTTTGTATTCCTTTTTGCCTGCTTCATTTACTGCATTTTTATATTTTCTCCTTTCATCCGTTAAATTCAATATTTCTGTTAGTCCTCGTCTTTTTATCTACTTGATCCTCTGCTTCTCAAAGCTACCCATTATTCTTCTACTGTATTTCTTTCCCCCATTCCTGTCAATTGTCCCCTTATGCTCTTCCTGAAACTCTGTACAACCTCTGGTTTAGTAAGATTATCCAGGTCCCATCCTCTTAAATTCCCACCTTTTTGCAGTTTCTTCAGCTTTAATATGCAGTTCATAACCAATAGATTGTGGTCAGAGTCCACATCTGACCCTGGAAATGTCTTACAATTTAAAACCTGGTTCCTAAATCTCTGTCTTACCATTATGCGATCTATCTGAAACCTGTCAGTATCTCCAGGCTTCTTCCATGTATACAACCTTGTTTTATGATTCTTGAACCAAGTGTTGGTTATGATTAAGTTATGCTCTGTGCAAAATTCTACCAGGCGGATTCCTCATTCATTTCTTACCCC
This sequence comes from Schistocerca piceifrons, assembly GCF_021461385.2. NCBI lineage: Eukaryota > Metazoa > Arthropoda > Insecta > Orthoptera > Acrididae > Schistocerca > Schistocerca piceifrons. The sequence continues at coordinate 552,520,863 of NC_060138.1, read as the reverse complement.
CAGTCCATATTCACCTACTATGTTTCCTTCTCTCCCTTTTCCTACTCTCGAATTCCAGTCACCCATGACTATTAAATTTTCTTCTCCCTTCACTACCTGAATAATTTCTTTTATTTCATCATACATTTCTTCAATTTCTTCATCATCTGCAGAGCTAGTTGGCATATAAACTTGTACTACTGTAGTAGGCGTGGGCGTCGTGTCTATCGTGGTCACAATAATGCGTTCACTATGCTGTTTGTAGTACCTTACTCGCACTCCTATTTTTATTCACTATTAAACCTGCTCCAGCATTACCCCTATTTGATTTTGTATTTATAACCCTGTATTCGCCTGACCAAAAGTCTTGTTACTCCTGCCACCGAACTTCACTAATTCCCACTATATCTAACTTTAACGTACAAATGGAAGGCCATGTTCAGACGGCATAGGATAAGATCAGTCTATTTATCCATAAGCATCCCCAATCGTCGCCGGCAAAGAAAATAATGGAGCCTCGAGAATCTCTGCCATATTTACTGCGCCTACAGGCACACCACCTGAAATATCTTCTCATGTGATTTCACGGACGTAATGAATGACGGCCACACGGAGTCATAAGAATGGCACCAATGACCGTGCTAAGAAATAGGTAGTCCAATGACATGATTCGCGAGGTAACTGACTTTCCGCCTTGAACCCGGAAACAAGAAAAATATATTATAGAGCTGGCTCTTACACGTGTGTGGGTGGCAGGTACGAAGAGAAGGGATGCATGAGACAGGAAAGCTTGAAAACAAGAGTTTCAGATTAGACAAAATTCCTCGTCAGAAGCTTCTGAATATCGATTAAGCAAAAGCACCTGTGCCACAAATTTCATCCAGTCACACGGTGGAACTCTAAACATTGAAATCCATGAAGTGTTTAGGGATTCATCACATCTGTCATAATAAGACAGCTGTTAATTGATGATACCTGTATGTCAATTTTTGAGAGTTATTCATCAGTTTTAGAGGTAAAAGGTGAATTCGTGCCGAAGTCTGATCTAAGCTGGCAGTACAGAGAGGAGTGTACAGATGGCAGTGAGCAGTATTCGACTCAGATTCTGTGCCAGATATCCGCATCAGCATCACCCTGCAATAAATTTGAATCAGCAGAAGTAACAAAGTCCACAGTGGCGCAAACTAGAAGAGGTTAGAGGTAGCTAAACTTGGTCGTGGGTAGAGAAACTAAATGTAAGTGTTGCGTAGTGTCAGAGTGCTTGAAGTATAAATGTGCAGGCTGTGCTGGCGTAGCCCATTGGGGTGCATGACGAGTGTTGGGAAACTAACATGACGCTGACATACACAACAGCAATGGCTTCACGACTAGAAAATGTTTAGGTGTCTTTTTAGATAAGAGATTAATTTCTTGTTGTATAGTTCTTTATTTTACTGAAAGACAGCAGCAAGGCCCTTTTATTTCTCTCCATCAATAGTATTATAAAGTTTGATGACTGTCAGTTCATACATTTGATAAGATTTTCTATGTATGTGTCTTTGCCAACATTTATTGTAAAAACACAGCACTAAAACACGTACTATGGATTATGTAAAGCGCTACAGATTTGAAAACAGCGACCGAGTAGAAGACCGCGGCTGGACATGTCTCAGCGCACTGCAGGCGCCCATGTCACAATGCAGCAGGCAGGGCTCGTGTGTCGCAGTGAGACCAAGGGCATGGATACCACACGCAGTGCTGGGCAAGCAGCTGACTTGACGTCACCGCAGGGGTGCCTCGCCTGCAGCCAGCAGATATTATTGGAGGCTCGCCCCTGATGTCTCGCGACCACTTGCCTACATGTGGCGGCACGTCTCCCCCCCCCCCCCCCTCTCCAGCCCCACCACCACCCTGTAACAACAGCGCTACAGCATTGCAGCCGGCAGACATGATGACATAGGGGCAGCTCAAGGGCGACGGAGGTATGGTCGCAGTTCTGTTTGTCCCTTTCACTCGTACCAGTGGAGAGTGAAATCAACCACAGGAGTGCCTCACCTGCACCCAGTAGGTACCAGAGGCTTGACTCTCACGTCACGCAACCACCTGGGACCACTGCAGTCTCATGCAAGAGTCTCGAGGAACCCACCCTAAATGTAACATCGCTGCCAACCATGAAGGAGAGAATAGGGAGGGCACCTACCACGACACTCACAACTGCTGCTGGAGGACTGTCTTCAACAAGAGCTGCTTTGTCATATGCTTCCCCATTTCTGGTCTGTTAAGAGTCAGATGCCTAGCTGCTGCTGCCATAGACTGGAGACAGATCCTGCCCCGACACCACTGCTACCACTGATATATGTTAACTAAAGAGGTAACCATTTTCTTAGCACCAGCTCTCCAGCTACACCTGCCACATCAATCTGTTACACACCTCTTAAGTGTAGTACTGTGTTTATATATCAGTCTAATGTTGAAGTTAATTTCTGGACTCGCTAAAGACCCTAGAAAAGGGAGGAGCAGGAGACTTAAAAATGTCTGTGTTTCTAGTTCTTACTTGTGTGTGCCTTGCCGTATTTATTTTATTAGGTTAAAAGAAGTCTTTCAAGGGACAACACAGTTTTTAGATGTGTGCTGGGATACAACGTCATTGTCATCTAAAATCATAGATTGACAAAAGATCACACACAACAAATACACTAAGGTTCAAACAACCTATTGAAATTGACTCATGTATTTATTTTATCTTTGTCATTTGCCTGACGTCTCGCTATATTACACGTATCGTTTACATATTGTATACTTCGTGTTAACACCATTTACCCTGTTGTACTAAAAGAACTAATTTTGCTGAATGCTTTGATAGAATTTGTCATATTATTGTCTTTATGGAAGAGTGAATCATTGTGAATGCTTGGGCAGGGGTAACAAAATCTCTGAGGTACAGAATGCTCAATGCACATAGATATTGTGGTTAGCGGAAAAATCGTTTCTGAACTCGGTTTCAGCGTCAAAGTGTTTCATATTTAAAATTCTGCATGACCTTTTAATCATTGAATTTACAGCCAGAGGTGTATGTTAATTACTTGAGGGTTTACAGGAACAATTCCAACATCCAACAAATCATAACTCTTTCGCAGGCGTGCTGCAGAGAGTGTGTGTGACCCCCTGGTTGAATGAGGACAAGACAGAATGGGATTTTTTTTCTTTTTTTTTGTTAGAGTGTAATAATTTCTTCTTCTCTGTGTCACACTAATTGAAGCGTGATACTGCCCATGCAGAAATTATCCGATAATGGGGATGTAGTGAAAGGTGGCAAGACCCTCTTTCACATTAGCTACTCTGTCAGGCAGATTAACATTCATATTTTAGGTCATGATCTCTGTGGTCCCAAATACTACATTTGGTATGTGTGGCTTATGACCTTTGCATGGCGAAATTGTGAGCAGAAGTTCTTATAACTGCACGTGTAGCCTGTAGAGAATTTGTACCAGAGGGGCCGTAGTGGACACAGGGAGAAAGATGAACTGCAGGCCACAAGTGTTGTGTCCAGCAACCTGGCTGTTCGAGTAATTTCGGGATGCAGCGCTCTGTGAATTGTACCTCAGGCCATAGCACTCCATTCTTCCCACATAGGGTCAGAGCAGGAGGGCGTCGACTTGCAAAACATTTTACCTGAGCCATTAACTCCCCTGACGCCAGGAAGTTGCCAGGTTCTTTTGGAGAGTGGAAAAAACATATATTTCACAGACAGGACTGTCTGTGAATCAGGAGGTGTTTCAGAAATTGGAAATGGTCGCCCTGGAAAGATTACATCTCTTCATAAATGAAACCTGACCACGCTTCTCGTGAGAATGAGGTTTTTCAGAGGTGTTTCAGAAATTGGAAATGGTCGCCCTGGAAAGATTACATCTCTTCATAAATGAAACCTGACCACGCTTCTCGTGAGAATGAGGTTTTTCAGAGGTGTTTCAGAAATTGGAAATGGTCGCCCTGGAAAGATTACATCTCTTCATAAATGAACACACTTCCCGTGAGAATGATGCCTCCTTAGTCTAAAACCTTCTTTTTTCAGAAAAAAGAGATTTTGAGTAGCTGATTTGCTCCCCTCGGGATATACCTAGTCTTGATCCCTCAGCGTGGGTGCTGTGTCCGGATTGCCTACCAGGTCAACGCAACTATCAAGAGGGGAGATTCAATGAGTGGAGGACACACCATTTGTACAATGTGGAGGCGAGTTTTTTCTGCTAATTCAGCTTTGATACGAGGCTTGGCGGAAAGTGATTATGATTCTTTCTTTTCTTCCTCTTCTGGTCCTCCTCTGGTGAAAAACTTCAGGTCATTCCATAGTGGGTGAGACTTGGGGTATGCAACTTTCGTTGGACTAAGAGCTAGTGGCAGTTTCCAACTGTACCGACTGTGGTACTGCATATCATCTCGGACATATCATGTGTCACGAGGGTAAACTCCTTGTCCTGAGTCAGCCACCTAACGTTTGACATCTCCAGCATGCGCCGTCGTACTAAATTAGTTAAAGTGACAGAAGACTAAAGCAAAAAAAAGTGCCATCAATAAATTCACTAATTTCATATATAAAAATTAAGGACTGTCTCACGATTTGAATATTGTTGAGAAGATAATTTTTTTCTATATGTAAAGATACTAACATTTAGCATCACTTGGACATATATTTATGATAAAACGTAGCTCGTCAGTTCCTAAGTGGAAACTTGCTTCTCAGTCATGAAACAAGACGGTTTTACCAATAGAAGTTACCAGCTATTAAATACGATAGTAAAAGGCTGTATTATGAAAAAGAATAGACTGGTACTCACCATATAGAGGAGACGTTGAGTTGAAGATAGCTACATAGCGTTGCTGCCTCTGGATCACGGGGTCCCGGGTTCTATTCCCGGCCGGATTGGGATTTTCTCTGCCCGGGGCTGGGTGTTTGTGTTGTCCTCATCATTTCATTATCATCATCATGTGTGACAGTGGCTGGACTGTATTGTGAAAAACTTGGATTGCGTAAAAATTGGGACTTTGTACGGGCGCTGATGACCGCGCAGTTCAGCGCCCCACAAATCCAACATCATCATCATCATCATCATCATCTAAAGTAGAAAATACACAAACTTTCACGTAGCCACAACTCCACACACACATTAGCACTGTCTCTGGCCACTGAGGTCAGAGACAGTGGTCATGTGTGTGTGTGTGTGTGTGTGTGTGTGTGTGTGTGTGTGTGGTTGTGCTTGCGTGAATGTGTATATGTTTTTTGCTTTAAAAGAAGAAGGCCTTTAAGTCGAAAGCTAAAACGTGCAGTAGTCTTTTTGTTGTGCCTGTCTGCAACTTATCGTCTCCTCTGTATATTTAGTAGCGATCTATGCTTTCTCATTCTATCTTGGATTTTCCATTGTTTAATAAAATACAGTTGTGTTCTCTACACACAACAATCATTCAGCTGACAAAGGCGAGTGCATGAGCCTGAAGGTGAACGATAAGTCATTTGGCAAGGAATACTTCCCTTCCTTTCAGCCTTTTTATTTTATTTATTTATTTATTTATTTTTTTGTCACTGACTAGTTGGAAGAGGCATGTAGCGCACAGACGAAGAGGAAAAGAGCAGCTTACAACCACATATTGCATCTGATAACAAAAGCATCATGTACCCGACTTATTCCAAGAAAGTGCCTGCAGTGTACTATAACTGAGTTTAGAATAAAGTGGTGAGTGTGGTACCACATATCAGTATCACCCAAAACGCGTCTCAGTTGGGAACGGAATTGTAAGTTTCTGTTGGACAGTGATAGCGGTCCCATGGATCTGGCGGAACCAATGCTGCATACCAGATGAATCGCACCTCCAGCGGGTCTTGACCACGAGCACTCTCATCCGTCGTGACATGGGATGGCCAACGGCAGTGCACTTGGAGCCTCATCGCTAGGACGCCATCATTTATGCTCAGTACATAGAGACTCATTCTTGTTGCTACTGTGTGAAATGGACTCTACTTCTTGCTGCATTATTTGTAATGAATCTTCATACACTCGAAGAAATACAAGTTAAGTAGCTCTTCTGTTTGTTTTGTTAATTTATTCGCTGATCATTTCTTCTCTTGTACAACTTCCCATCGATGACGGTTACCACACCACTCTGCAAATCACCTCTCCTTACCCTTGTGTACAAAGTCGTGCACAAAAGACAGGATAGTTTAAATGTGAATTTAGTCTAGATACAGCACGCTGAAGGTAAATAAAAATAAAAATTCTAGTGCCTTTCATGTTATTCAGTTTTCAACATTCGCCGTTCAACAAGCCAGATTTTTATTCAGTGTTCTATTTTGAAAATAAAAAATACTTCAGTTTCATTTACAGCACTCTTACACAAGTGCCGGCAGACATTTGACTGACTTCGCCTTATCACGTTGGGTTCTTCCTTTACGCGACATTTCGAGACAAGCAGACTATGGTGATGGCCCTGCAGCACATAAATCTGTGCCTGTTGTAACGTAGTACTGGGTTACATGGAACTTTCCGGCTACTATAGTTAACTCACTCACTTAAACGATGTTTCTGGGTAACCATTCTAGTGACTGGTGGACGTCACCCGTTACGATTTCCTTTCTTGCCCCAGTCTCTTCATCTGAGAAAAGTACCTACAGGAAACATACAAATTATTGTTTTTGTTTGTTAATTTGACGTTATATTTGGCGATTATCTTGTAGTCGCTAACCCAATTACTCAGGTACTTATTCTACATATTTCAAACTCAGGTTTCTCTTAAAATTTTCGCCATTTATCGTTCCTCCTACAATCATGGAATTTCCTCACTGGTGTCTCAACACTTGTCCTCGTTCTATCCTTCTTCTATGTTTGCACATATTTCTTTCCTTGCCGTTTTTGTGGACAAACTCCTCGTTTCCGTCAGTCGACTTCATCTTCATCATACTTATCCATCAACACATCTCAATCTCTTTCATTCTCTTCTTTTCCATTGTTTCCAACAAGAAAACGAAAAGATCGGTAAAAAACTTTCTAAAGCTAAGATCACATAAATATTTCTTTATTTTCAGTGTCCAGTTTCGAAGACTTCGTAATCTTCAGATCTCCAAAACTTTTGTTACAAAAGACCTGGAGATGAAAGCGAAGTCTGTCGAAACTGGTTGTTGAAAATAAAGAAATATTTATACGATCATGGCTTTAGAAAGCTTTTTTACCCAGTAAAGCAAATCGCTTTCTTGTTTCTCGACAAGAAAAAATTCGATCTGTGAGATCTTTGGCAAATTAATATCGATAGTGCTGACAATTCTGGACTCACTCGAATAGCTGAGCGCGTTAAGACTCGCACTTTAGGGATGCAGGGAAACGCGCCGGCCCTGGATCGTATCCCTACGGTGGAGGCTGCATTTGATTTTTAGGCAGTTGCTCACACTTGAAAAGGTGAACACTCGGTTGGTACCCAAGTACTATCGGTGATCCGCAGTTCGCAGAAATTTAGAAAAAAAAAAAAACATTCTCTCAGTTGCGCATGCGACACTAGACGCAAGCAGATTCCGTCCAGGTGGAAGGGGTAGCGTCGGAAAGGGTATCCGATCACTCACAATCACTAACAACGCCAAATCCGGAATAATATGCTGTCCTTGTGGAGACACGGGATAAGACCGAGAAGAAGTACACTGACAATTTTCAGCAGACTTGGCGTAATGTACTGACTCGCTGGGTCGCACCGTCTCTGCACAGCAGAGTCGCACTTATTCAGTCGCGAAAAATGCCAAGTCCTTGTCTTTTGTTTGTGTACAGCCTTATGATTTGATACGTTTCCGCTAGAGAGCTACTTGATGACCGAATTACACTCTACGACAAGAAAAGGACACGCCGTGAAGGAAATATCTGAATGGGATGGAAATCGGTCGATGGATGTAAGTGTGCAGACAATCAAATGACTGCAGTTCAGAAAATTTGAATGGTTTATTCAAGAGAAAGAGCTTTACAAACTGAGCAAGTCAATAACGAGCTGGTACAAATGGTTCAAATAGCTCTAAGCACTATGGGACTTAACATCTGAGGTCATCAGTCCCATAGACTTAGAACTACTTAAACGTAACTAACCTAAAGACAACACACACATCCATGCCCGAGGCAGGATTCGAACCTGCGACCGTAGCAGCAGCGTGGCTCCAGACTGAAGGGCCTAGAACCGCTCGGCCACAGGAGCCGGGGGCTGGTGCACCTCTGGTCCTTATGCAAGCAGTTGTTCTGCTTGGCATTGATTGGTGAAGTATCCTGAGGGATATCGTGCCAAATTCTGTCCGACTGGCGTGTTAAATCGTCCAAATCAGATGATGATTGGAGGGCCCTGCTCATAATGCTCCACACGTTCTCAGTTGGGGAGAGATCCGGTGACCTTGCTGGCCAAGGAAGTTTGGCAAGGACGAAGACAAGCAGTAGAAACACTCGCTGTGTGCGGGCGGGAGTTGTCTTGCTGAAATGTGAGCCCTTACCATGAAGGGCAACAGAACGGAGCGTAGATTATCGTCGACGTACAGCTGTGCGATAAGGTAAGGATTGAGGAGGTTTTGGGCAGAATCGGAGAGGAAAGGAATATGTGATAATGTGAAGGGATAGGACGATAGGACATCTGTTAAGATAAGAGGGAATGATTTCCATGGTACGAGAGGCAGCTGTAGAGGGCAAAAACTGTAAAGGAAGACAGAGATTGGAATGCATCCAGGAAACAATTGAGGACGTAGGTTGCAAGTGCTACTCCGAGATGAAGAAGTTAGCACAGGAGAGGAATTCGTGGCGGGTCGCATCAGACCAATCAAAAGACTGATGAAAGAAAAAAACCAAACAAATGCGTGCGGCGTATGACAACCAAAGGAGTAGTGCTAGAAATGAATGGCATCCCAGACCATCACTCCTGGTTGTCAGGCCGTATGGCGGGCGACAATCAGCTTGGTATCGAAGCAGGACTCAACACTGTAGACACTTCTACTCCGGCCAGCGAGATTCCAGACCCTAACATTCCTTTTTTCGATTTCCTATTCCCAATTGTTCTTACCTATGGCCTTCTAAAACAAAAGGTTGGTGTTCCTTAAACATGTACGCTCATGTCGGAGGATATTCCCACGAACACGACAGTAGATTGTTGAATTGTTCTATATTAATGTGAAATAACTGAAAATGCAGAATTGCGAAGTCCCTGTAATAAGCAAATATCTTTAATCGTACGTCGTGTAGCCTATGCAAATAGATGCTATGCAAACACGTCTGACTCGTTCCGTAGTTCCATGTCAGGAAGCGGTTTCGGTAAAAGACAGAACGACTGCGGGTGCTCTCGCCGCTGTGCGGTGTCCAGCAGCAGCAAATCGAGCCTCCACTAACGGCACCGCAATATGCGGGCGGCGCTGGCCGCTGGCGCTGCGGAATGGAGGCCATATCGCGGCGCAGCGCTTCGCTGGCTCCCCCTTCCAGCAGCGGTCATCAGAGGACCGCAAGAAGCCGTGCCAATCGGACGCGACCGCTGCCGCCGTATCGGTTTTGCATCCGGTTGGACCGCTTCGACAAGTTCTGCTTCGTCCCTCTACCCTTCGCTTAGATTTCCTGAGTCATTATCTCTTGCTACGAATCGTCAGTATGTCTGATGCCGGCAGTTATAGCTGCGTCAAAGTCTGCGCAATATCTATATCAGTTTGTTAAGTCATTGTCTGTCAGATTCCTGCAAGGATTTAAAGCTGTGTTTCTACCATACTCCAACTTTCTACTACATCTTACAAAAATTTTTCATTGTGGATGGTTTGTCTCTTTTATTGCCAAGTATCAGTACGTTTTCACTTATTCGAACTAAGTTATACATGGAGCTTGTATACTGATCTTCGTCTTCTCTTTTCTTTTTGTACTTACAACGGTATTCACTATTACGTTCTCTAGCACATTAGCAAACTGCCAAATTATTTCGTGCAGATATAAATTATTGATAAAAAACTATTAAAGTGGAGCAACAAATTTAATGTTAAAAGTATAATTTATTTTATTTCCAAAATCCGCTTCAGAGGTCTACCCCTACACCATCAGGCGGATTTATGACAATTAGTACGACACGAGATGTCTGTACGAATTTGGATAAACCTGTGGCAATCACTCGCGTGATCGCAGACAAATTTTCCTGTCTTGCTGCATCACATACGTCATTACAATAACAGCACGAGACGGAACTTTTACCACTTCAAATAGTGCCACAGGTTCCCCGGAGCTATAAACAAATATATGTCGTACGAACTCTCAGAAATGCACGTGATGATGGATGCTTAAACCTCTGAAGCGAATAGTCGAAATGAAACTGTGATTGTTAACATCAGCCTCGCAGTTTCAATCGGTATCAATAATAGTCACGGAAAAGTGTAACCTAAAATATTGTATTCACACAAATTTATTCGAACTGAATCACCGATCGAGATGAAGTTTGACTCACATTCGGGGATATGACTGTTCAAATCGGCAGGCATTATGCACTGAGCGAATGATCAGGTGACTAGGGGACTGGCTTGAGGCTTCTATTATAACCTTGAAGTGTTATCCGCTGGAAGGCCTATTGCCTGAGCGTAATCTAAGAGTCTTAGAATCTTTTGGTAGATAAATAATTATTTACGTTATGGTCGTCCCTTGACATAACTTCACCATTAATGGCTCTTCATTGGTTGTTGACAAGAGTCATTCGTTACTCCTGGCATTTAGATAAGAATAAATTCTCTTGTGAGTGACCAGAACTCCGTTCTGCGTGTTGGCTTTTAGAGGGCAGGATAGAAATCGGAATTTAAAAATTTATTTTAGCATCCTTCGGCCCGACAATACTAAAATGATAAACTGATACATTACAGAGCCTCCACCAGCTTGAAACGTCACCTGCTGACATGCAGGGTCCATGGGCTCATGAGGTTGCCGCCATACCTACACACGTCCATCCTCTCGATACCATCTGAAAACAGACTCTTCCGACCAGGCAACATGTTTCCAGTCATCAACAGTCCAATGTCCATGTTGACAGGTCCAGGAGAGTTGTAAAACTTTGTGTCGTGCAGTCATCAAGCGTACAACCTTGAATGGTTCGCAGGCTGGCACTTGTTGATGGCCCAGCATTGAAATCTGCAGCGACTGGCGGAAGAGTTGCACTTCTGTCACGTTGAACGATTCTCTTCAGTCGTTCTTGTAAGGTATTTGTCCGGCAGCAGCGATGTCGGAGATCTGATGTTTTACCGGATTCCTGATATTCACGGTACGCTCGTGACATGGTCGTACAGGAAAATCCCCACTTCATCGCTATCTCGGAGAAGCTGTGTCCCATCGCTCGTGCGCCGACTATAACATCACGTTGAAATTCACTTACATCTTGATAACGTGCCATTGTAGGAGTAACCAATCTAACCACAGCACCAGACACTTGTTGTCTTATATAGGCGTTGCCGATCGCAGCACCGTATCCTACCTGTTTACGTATCGCTTATTTCAGTACCCTTGCTGTACCAGTTTCTTTGGCACTTCAGTGTAATTTTGCAGGTAGATTGAATAGTACGTGTGGGTAGTGACTGCTGCAAAATATATTGCGAATAGAATTAGTAATAAAAAAAGCAATATTGAATATTTCTCGGGTATTTAGCCGGGTGGCGTCGTCCAAAAGGCGCGATATTTCGGCAAGCTGACTTCCTGCCTTCTTCAGGCGATGTCAAGAAGTCGCCGGGAAAACGTTAATCCCCAAAAAGTGAAACATTAAAATTTCATGCCCGTTATGTCAGTTTTACTGCAAGAGCAGTGAAAATGCAGTAAGAGATAAGCTTTTTTTTCCTTTCATTATTTTGTGGAGAGTGTCAGCGCGAAAAAGTTTCATGCAGATTTGAAATTATGTCTAAAGTTTTTTCTGTGAAATCGGTCTCTCATTATCAAATTCTGTATGAATGCAATACGGGTATCTGTGCACCGTCAGTTACGCCGCCACAACACAAACACACAGTTCTAACTGAAATACTAGTCTTATTAACATAAGATTATACCTATTGATCAGTAGCTTACGACAGAATTTTAAATTTTTAAATTCTGTCAGTAAGTATGCGAAATACTGAGCATTAAATTTTTATTGCCTTCGAAGCAGTTACATAGGCAACCTGCTAATGTTTTGGGTTGAAGGATGGCGGTTTATCAGTATAGATACTGGGATAGTAAGCATGGTAGACCAGATCACTAGCCCGAGCCTTTGATCCAACGATTTATGACTGCAGGCCCGACTCAAATTTTCATTGTCACTGTTTCCTCTTACTACGAGCGTCGTCCAGTAAGTAAAGAAACACATTTTTTTCTAGGCAAAATTCGTTTGAAAAAAATGCAGAATTCGTTCTGGAACGTCGTGGAATATTCCCGATTCAGCCCCTATAGTTTCATGCAGTTTCGACAAGCGGCGGCACTATACGTAGCTTTCAAAATGGCGTCTGTAACGCAGTTGCATTCCAAGAAGAGATATGTCATTGAGTTTCTTCTAATGAAAAAGCAGAGCATCTCAGATATTCATAGATGCTTGCAGAATGTCTATGCAGACCTGACAGTGAGCAAAAGCACTTTGGGTCGTTGTTGGAGGCGTCTGTCATCATCGCCACAAGGTCGTCCAAACCTATCCGATCTTCCGCGTGCCGGTCGCCCGCACACAGTCGTGACTCTTGCTGTGTTGGAACGTGACACAATAATCAAATGATCTTCTCCGTCTCCATGACAACGCAAGGCCTCTCACAAGTCTGCGCACTTGACAGGAGCTCACAAAACTTCACTGGATTGTTCTTCCTCGTCCACCCTACAGCTCGGGACTCGCACCTTCCGACTTTCACCTGCTTCGCCTAATCAAGGATGGACCCCGCGGGAATTAGTACGTAGATGATGTGGACATTACTCATGCAGAAAGAGATTGGGGACGTGAACCAGCAGAGTGGTGGCGTGAAGCAGTCGCATTGTATGAAAATATGCTGAAAGATAGGGTTTTATAGCTAAAAGAGTGACGAATAATGTGGTGTACCGACATCCAGAATAAAACCAAGCCACTTTCAGAAGTACCTGTCTTGCGTTGTTTATTGAACGCCCGCCATACTTCCGAACAAACGTGTGTGACTTTCTACACCGTGATGGAACATCCATAAAAAGATATTATGGTCGACTGTGGCCCACTATTGCATAGTCCAACTGAATTGTATGTTCTGACTGAAACGGATGGAGGTAATAGGGATGAAATCACTCAAGATTTTCTGTCTACAGCAAGTGGTTTATTGAAATTAGTAGGAGGAATCTTCTAAACCAAAATATCGCAACTAGTCATGTCACTAATACGGCACTGTATGCGCTGTGAAAAATTGAAGATTCATGTTTCAGTATTCTTTTTATCAATTAGTCCAACCTCGAATAAGGGCATGGGCCACTCTGACACGTGGTAAGTCATGTGCGATGTTACGCTGCAATGTCGTACTATTGTTCCGTTGTAAAGTTTTACAATAGCACTATGACCATTTTCCCTTGTTTATAATGTTAAAATCCCTGGGGTATAGTTCTGCCTGCTGGAGTGGCCGAGCGGTTCTACGCGCTTCAGTCTGGAACCGCGCGATCGCTACGGTCGTAGGTTCGAATCCTGCCTCGGGCACAGATGTGTGTGATGTCCTTAGGCTAGTTAGGTTTAAGTAGTTCTAAGTTCTAGGGAACTGATGGCCTCAGATGTTAAGTCCCATAGTGCTCAGAGCCATTTGAACAATTTGGGTACAGTTCTTATCGTAGATAGCTGTGCACAAGCCAGTCGGGGAACACACGAAGCGAACATTCTTAGATAGTAAATGAGGAAGTTAGAACTGACTCTTTTCGTAACCGGTGAAAATACTATTAAGTGATTTGGTTGACAGTCATCTGGAATTGATGCGGACACTCAAATCTTTGAAATATTTCCTTATGAATGAAAAAGATTCTGACAATTACGGGCTGCTGATTGTGTTAATATCGCAGTTGTAATTTAATGTTTTAGTGCCATTTTGAAGTAGATTAGTTTAGTAGCTACGTTGACTGTTTGTCTTAAAAATTATGTGGTTCTGCTCTTTCAGTCTTGGGTAGATATTCCAGACTGAGCGGAGCGCGGCTTCGTTCTGGGAACACAGAACAGAGCGTGTATTTGCTCAAGTTATTAGTTCAGGCTTCACTCGATAATCCGCAACGCCTGCCTCTGACAGCGTGTCATTGCGGAGTTCCGTCTGTGTGTTCTCGTTCCCTGTGCGTTATAATCGGAAGCGTAGGGAGAGGTTTAATTAAAATACTCACTGGAACATTTCTTTTAATAATTAAAGCGTGATATTCTTCTGCAAATGTCCAAGTTTCCATCATGGTACGCTGTTACTTTCATTCATATTCAGGATATTTTGATGAGCGGTTTAAGCTAAAACTTCCCATGGCCGTTCACTCACAACAGTGCAAGGAGAACTCATTGTCACAGAAACTTATAGTGTTATAGGCAGATTTCATTAACGGACTGCCTCGCTGAAGCTAAATAAATATGACGAGCCGAAGTATGATGTCGGCAGTAAATTTAGCGTAGGCGCAGTCGGCCACGGCCGTTGTCACTGTCAATAAAATTCTTCTGGGCTGTTGACCGCAGCACAAAACTTTAAGGAAGGCCATCTGCAACAGTGGCCGAAACGTTGGACAATTTTATATATTGACGATGCGGTCAACGGCTCAGAATAATTTTATTGACAGTAAATTTAGTGTAATAACTGTCTCGTTAATGTACTACAATTAAACAAAACTCTTCGTCGAAGTTAAGTCTCAGGTGTGACAAAAATAAGTTATGAGGCACCTTTATAAGACTATAGTTCAATTCTTTTATCTTGGCGGCTCGCGCATGCCCGCCCAGACGCTGGAGATAGCTGCGTTGCCAGTTGCACACGACGCACGCGCCAATAGAAGCAGCGCCATAGTATAGCATAGTTCGCAAGCTTACGTGTAGGGGGGAGCGTGCAGTTCATAAAGTAAAGCCACCACGGCCGCATTAACCATTTCGCTGCTACAAAGACGTGCTCCCTGCATTCCGCGCTGTGGGCGATTTTGTCACTGCACTGCTCGCCTGTGCAGACACATTGTGTTCCGACTGCTTTGACACTCTTTATCATTCGATTCCACAAAAACTATTTGGCTCAAAAATTAGATTTTTACCTATCTTCTTGACTGATACCTTCCCCCCATAAATGACTTAATTTTGTTTCGATGTTCAACGCAGTTATTATGCAGCATTAAATATAGTAAACCTTTGCACGAAATTTCGAAAAGTTTGCAGAGGTAAAAGTCCATAGAGTATACTTTCCGAATGGTCGATTTTAGTTGCCACAATGTTGACAATGAAATGTGGACAAGATACCTATATATTTCATTTAATTTAAGTACCATATAAGTGTCGTATGTAATATTGAGAAATATTCCACCTTTCGCGACTGTAACAAAAGTTTTACTTACACTGGGCACGTTTGGCTTTATTTTAAAGCACTTCAATCAATCAAAAGGAAGTAGACAAAATACATTAAACTAAACTGTGGACTTACAAAAACATTAGGACTTGAATATACCGTCTGTCAGTGAAGTGCTCAGAGCTATGTCAAATATAATTTTGTGTGTGGCACACAAATACAGCATTTATTTGCTAAAACACTGATGAGCCAACACAAACGTTGAATATTGTGCTACCGCAGCACAAAACTACGAAAGGTGACTTGGCAATGGAGGACACAAAATACAGTCCTCTTATGATGCTTCAAAAGAGAGAAACGCGTCTGGTCTAAATAAGTCGCTTATTACAGTTGCAGAAGAGGGATATATTTCAATACCATTGGTAAAACTGCGACTGTGGAACAAAAACAAGAAATAGAACATGAATACCATTGTGTATGTGCCATACCTTTCACCGATGGAAGTGCTTTAAAATAAAGCCAGACGCGCCGTGTGTACATAAAACTTTTATTACAGTCGCGAAAGACGGAATATTTCTCAGTATTACACACGACACCTATGTGGTACTTAAATTAAATGAGATATTGTTATACAGTAAACATTATATGAAATTTAGATATCTTGTCCACATTTCATTCTCAACATTGTGGCAACTAAAATCGACCATACGGAAAGTATACGCTATGGACTTTTACCTCTGCAAACTCTTCAAAATTTCGTGCAATGGTTTACTACATTTAATGCTGCACATCAAAACAAAATTAAGTCATTTATGTGGGGAAGGTATCAGGTAAGAAGACGTGTAAAAATCAAAATTTTTGGCCAAATAGTTTTTGTGAAATCGAATGATAAGTGTGTCAAAGCAGTGGGAACACCATGTGTCTGCACAGGCGAGAAGTGCAGTGATGACAAAATCGCGCACAGCGCGGAATGCGGGGAGCACGTGTCTGCAGCAGCGAAAAAGTTAATGAAGAGGCAAAGCACTAGAAATTTAATTCAAACGAATAAAATTCGTGAAGTAAGGCACTCCAATATTGTTTTAAAATAATGAAAATATTAAGCACCACACAAGGTTTGAACTCATAACCTTTCGCTTGGCAGCCCAACATCTTATCCGTTCCGCTACCTCGGCTCTTCGAACAATGTAACTCCATAAGGACTCTAACACCTCACGCAACTACTTATAAACACTGTTGGTATGACTATGAATTACTCACGCTTCGTCGAAGTACAATAGGAAATAAACAAATACCGCTGTTCTTTATTGCGAAAAAGCAGTTTGTGAGATTGAAACAAACACCTTTCCTTGCTATCGCCTGAATTAGGAGTCTTATTGCTTGTTTGGTTTAATTAATTAATAGAATATGAAGCAACTGGTATAAAGAATGCTTTTTCCAAACTTTCTGTAAAAGAAAGTCTGCTATCAAGACATTGCTTTTGTTCTATTACTTTATTTATGACTGAACGTTTCTAAAACTGAAGACACTCGTCCGTGCTCTGCACTGCTGTCGAGATCTGGCAACGTCGTTCTCTGTTCATTGGCTGACTGTGTTTTGTGACGTCAGATGCGCAGAACGAACCTAAACTCGGCCGCCAAGATATATGACGCGCACTTTAGCTACAATAAATAATCGCAGAGAAAAAAAAGTTACGCAATTCATTACTTTTCAGAACCATCGTCTGCCTGTTAATTATTTAGAGGACTATATCTGCATATATCACAGATCAATCACAGATCATACTGATTTACCAAGTCAATAATTATGTAACAAAGGCTGAAATGCCTGGGCTAGCAGGACAGAGCGGATTAGGTTGTGGAAAGGGACCAAATGAGTTCCTGTCAGTTGCACTCAGCATAAGAACTTTATTTATCAACACACAATATTACAACAAGGACGCAAAACACTCAAAACTTTAATTCACCTCCTTTGATTAACTTTAGATCTGCTGAAGGCCACATTCAAAATCCAAGACACAAGGCTTAAGAAAAATTGAAATACAAGGTTCTTCTGGAGGTTTCACCCAAGAATATTTTCTAAATCTTCGATCTAACTGCCTTAACAATTTAATTTTAATCGATCTAGGCTGAAGGTCGCATACTAAGCGATAAGCGGAGTTTCAATCAAAAGGCAGAAGGCTTTGTCCTAAAACATTTCATGCAAATTAGGCTAAAGGCCCCATTCAATAGCATAACAATCTTATGCCTTAAGGGCAAGAGAAGAAGATTAATTTAAGAGATATTAAAACTTGGCTGAAGCCCGCTCACCAGCAAATAATTTAACGGCTTAAGCCGTAGAAGAAGAGTTTCAATTTTAAAGGGCAGGAGGCCGTATCTTAAAACATTTCATGTAAAAATATAGCAATCTCATGCCTTAAAGTCAAGACAAGAACATTAATTTAAGAGATATTGATCCTGAGCCGAAAGCCACACATCAACCAAATAACTAAAATCCAAACTGAGAAATTACTACATAGCACACAAGGAACAGCTCTCAGAATTTCCGAGGATCGGCGTGCGATTGTAACACTGATACCCATTTAGGTGAGACAGGCAGCCTGTCCAACGACTTCTTAATCTGGAGGCAACCCAACCGACAGACAGGCGACCGACCAATCAACCATATCAGTTCCGCTCCATGCAACCAGCAATATGACCAAAAGATTTCAATACACGACACACAGAATATCAGCTGTCGAACTACACGCCCTGCTGGACAGCAACAACACGACGAGGAAAATACACTGCCTAAAATTATGTCAACGACCAGGGCAGGTAACCGGAACGTCAACGGCTACAAGTCAGAAGATACCATTGGTGAACTTCCATAACAGGGAATAAATTATATGAAGTTAAATTTCACAGGAAGACGGCTGGAATCTTAGCTGACTTAAACACATACACGTTGTTGCTCGCGGGAATGTCCCAAAAGCGACAACCAGGATCAAACGAAGAAATGTAAGTTAAGTGAGGACTCAACTTTCATAACCAAGATCGGTGGGCGACGAACTTCGTAATAATCGCAAGCAGCACCTCACACTCCAACCGTGCGAGCACGCCGCCAGCAGCTCCCGCCCGACTTCGCGCGACGGGGGCTTGCATGCTGCTCCGCTCCAACCGACCGACTGCACTGCTGCTCCGTCGCGACTGCACTGCTCGTGCGTCTCCCACTCACTGACTACCCGACAGACGATGACCCGGAAATACTATCGGTCGCTCCAGAGAAGGTACGACAGAGCGCTTATCGATACGCGCTGCTGCTGCCACTCATGGGCAAGTAAGACAGGAAGTTATAGTCACCAGTAAATTGAATAAGAAAACAAGGCGGCAATATCGTAATAGAAGATGACAAACAATTAGTGGGATGAACACGAGCCGTACACAGCTCAATGGCATTAGAATGGTAGGTTGAGTGTATATATGTATATTGCTTGAGAAAAATGTGGTGCATCCAGAAGGGAAGGAGGAAGCAAAATGAAACTTCACAGGTTGAGAGGGTGTGTGATGCTACTTCAGTGACTACAAGATTGAATCAAATTTACGAAGAACTTGGCAGTATGAGCCCACTTTCATTATGACGTTGCAGCCTCTCTGTCCTGAATGCATACACTGTGAAGGGTGTCATAAAGCCTTTGCATCCCCTCCTGAGACAAGCTGGCCCACAGCTGTCGTAGCTCGTCCTTGATATCCCGAACAGTTCATAGAGACATGCATTATCCTGTTGGAGAGTGTCACCACGATGTTGTCGCATGACGACATATGAGAACGGAGGACGATCGTAAAGTATTGTTGTGCCCGCCGTCCTCCTTTGTTGTGATCAGACGTAATCGATCTGGACGTTGACGATGAGTATGCATACTTTTCGAGATAAACAGGTGTGTCAAATGTTTTTTATTCCAGTCTCTGATCACAATATCAATTCTTTACACGACGACCGGTTTCAGTGCGTAATGACCATGGTTCAAATGGTTCAAATGGCTCTGAGCACTATGGGACTTAACTTCTGAGGTCAGCAGTCCCCTAGAACTTAGAACTACTTAAACCTGACTAACCTAAGGACATCACACACATCCATGTCCGAGGCAGGATTCGAACCAGCGACCGTAGCGGTCGCGCGGTTCCAGACTGTAGCGCCTAGAACCGCTCGGCCACTCCGGCCGGCTGTAATGACCATCCTCAGATATTTTTTACACCATGTCCTAAAGTGATAAGGCCACAATGGCATCGCCAAAACATATAATCAGCACAGCATCGTGTGCTCATTATATTTATATGTTTTGGTGATGCCATTATGGCCTTATCACTTTAGGACATGGTGTAAAAAAGATCTGAGGATGGTCATTACGGACTGAAACCGGTCATAGTCTGAAGAATTGATATTGTGATCAGAGACTGGAATAAAAAAACATTTGACAGTATTGGATCACTGTTTGTGTACGCGATTATGTCGCAGTTGATGAAACAGGTGTGTATAGAACGGGCTGCACGATACTTCGTCGCGTATATTAGCACAGTCGTTGTACTGGCGGTCCGTCAAATGTGTCGGCAGGGTGTTATGATGTCTTACTCACAGTACTCTGCCTACCATTAGGTGATCTGCTGTCAGTTGTGTGGTTCAAGTGGTGTCGTAGGCTATGTTAGTTTTCGTTCGAACAATGTTCATCGGACTTATCTCAGAAAGTAAGCATTTCCAGACCCATATTTACTCGATTTTTTTCTTGTTTCGATGACTACTACCACCTCTCAAAGTATTTGATACTATTTTTTGAACACACTATACAGGGTGTTACAAATGTGGACATGTGTCCGGAAACGCTTAATTTCCATGTTAGAGCTCACTTTAGTTTCGTCAGTATGTACTGTACTTCCTCGATTCACAGCCAGTTGGCCCAATTGAAGGAAGGTAATGTTGACTTCGGTGCCTGTGTTGACATGCGACTCATTGCTCTACAGTACTAGCATCAAGCACATCATTACGTAGCATCAACAGGTTAGTGTTCATCACGAACGTGGTTTTGCAGTCAGTGCAATGTTTACAAATGCGGAGTTGGCAGATGCTCATTTGATGTATGGATTAGCACGGGGCAATAGCCGTGGCGCGTTACGTTTGTATCGAGACAGATTTCCAGAACGAAGGTGTTCCGACACGAAGACGTTCGAAGCAACTGATCGGCGTCTTAGGGAGCACGGAACATTCCAGCCTATGATTCGCGACTGGGGAAGACCTAGAACGACGAGGACACTTGCAATAGACGAGGCAATTCTTCGTGCAGTTGACGATTTTCACAATCAACATGTGTGGGCTGACGAGAATCCGCACGCAATTGTGCAATCACGTCATCAACACAGATTTTCTGTGAACGTTTGGGCAGGCATTGTTGGTGATGTCTTGATTGGGCCCCACGTTCTTCCACCTACGCTCAATGGAGCACGTTATCATGATTTCGTACGGGATACTCTACCTGTGCTGCTAGAACATGTGCCTCTACAAGTACGACACAACATGTGCTTCATGCACGATGGAGCTCCTGCACATTTCAGTCGAAGTGTTCGTACGCTTCTTAACAACAGATTCGGTGACCGATGGATTGGTAGAGGTGGACCAATTCCATGGCCTCCACGCTCTCCTGACCTCAACCCTCTTGACTTTCATTTATGGGGGCATTTGAAAGCTCTTGTCTACGCAACCCCGGTACCAAATGTAGAGACTCTTCGTGCTCGCCGCGAGGGATTAGCCGAGCGGTCTCAGGCGCTGCAGTCATGGACTGTGCGGCTGGTCCCGGCGGAGGTTCGAGTCCTCCCTCGGGCATGGGTGTGTGTGTTTGTCCTTAGAATAATTTAGCTTAAGTAGTGTGTAAGCTTAGGGACTGATGACCTTAGCAGTTAAGTCCCATAAGATTTCACACACATTTGAACATTTTCTTCGTGCTCGTATTGTGGACGGCTGTGATACAATACGCCATTCTCCAGGGCTGCATCAGCGCATCAGGGATTCCATGTGACGGAGGGTGGATGCATGTATCCTCGCTAACGGAGGACATTTTGAACATTTCCTGTAAGAAAGTGTTTGAAGTCACGCTGGTACGTTCTGTTGCTGTGTGTTTCCATTCCATGATTAATGTGATTTGAAGAGAAGTAATGAAATGAGCTCTAACATGGAAAGTAAGCGTTTCCGGACACATGTCCACATAACATATTTTATTTCTTTGTGTGTGAGGAATGTTTCCTGAAAGTTTGGCCGTCCCTTTTTGTAACACCCTGTATACCCTGCCAAGGCTGGTAATAACAGTGAACACGAATAACACTAATGTACCTGTCACACAGAATTGCAGCTCTAATTATTTACGTACCCGCCGACGCTGTGTACGTGTGTGAAGTTACACTGACGTCCAACCATGTAATCTGGAAGCTTAACATCTTTTTGTCACTCAAAGAATAGCAAAGAATGTATTCCGAAATTGATGTTTACTATCCATTTGGCATTATCACCAACCAATATACTGCCGTCGCGTAGCAGCATTGTGCTGTCCAGAAAGCGCAGATGTAACGATTGTCACACAGCAACCGACTGATTTCTTCATCTGCTGTCTAATCACACGAAATACTCGCAGTCAGAGATTAACAAGCTGCTCTTATCGGGAACTATGTTATCTGATTATTCACTATTGGCTTGGGCAATTACAGAATGTTTGTTTTAACTTGAGACAACTAAACACCTCGAAAACGAAGTATCGGACGAAAAAAATGTTCTAGGTGGAAAGTTAATACTAGTAAAGAGAACATCTGTTCGTACTACAACTGCCACCGCCTAATCACCCCAACTTTGTATTTTCAAGTGCTAATCCTCTTTTTTTTATTGGATATTCGGACTCTGTGTCAAAAAATGCGTGATGTTTTCTCAACCCATTGTTTCTCATTCGTGGTAGATGGCAGAGTAATTGATGAATTTCACAACTGTGCTTGTTTCTGTGATTAAGAACAGACACATTTGATACCACATTTCATTTACAATGGACGCATAAACCTTTGTGTTCTAGCTGTTGGTGTTTATGTTCTAAATTTACTTTAGTGTTGCAAATTTGATTCTACAGTATATTGTGGTTAACCGTTTCAGTGTCTAGTTATAAACTACAATTAGCACCATCCAGGAACATCCCATCTGGACACTTTATGTCGCCGAGTCCTCTTGCCTCTCACCGTTGGGATGCTTGGTTTGTATGAGTATCAGTGACAGGTACGCCTGTCCCTAACACATCATGGACAGTTCACCTTATTACAACGACTGTGGTTTGTATTCCACCAGTAGCCGCGTAGCGGCCAGCGCGAGTGTTGCGGCAGGTGAACTGACACACGAACCGAATCCCAGATGGCGGGATTCGAGGGCGACCACTGAAATCAAGCTTTCCAGTGGTTTGGGCACTCACCACTTTCTACCCTACAGGGAAGAGAAATCTACGTTACCATACAAGTAGCTTATTTTCCATAAATGTCATTATTTGTATCGTATATTCGCATTTGCCGTACTCAAGTAACATTTGAACATCAGTATCAACTGTTAGAAAACCAAGATTTACACTTACATCGTAAATAACAAGTGGAATTAAATGCACCGATTCTTTTTGCAAGGATCGTTCGATTTTAGTGCCATCTAACGCGAATGGAAAACAATGGTTTGAGTAAACCGTGCGTATTTTTTGCGAAGAATTCGAATATACAACAAAAATGAGGGGGTGCCCATTTGAAAGTACAAAGTTGTCCCCGCCCACATAGGAGGGGTGGTTGGGAGGTGACAAGTTGTAGCAGAGACAGGTGCTCCCTTTACCAATTTTTACTGTTCACCTGGAACAATTTTTCCATACGACGCTTCGTTTTCGAGATATTTAGCTCTTCTTCTTCTTTTGCTTGTGCCTTTGTCCCGCATGGCTACAGGTTCACCATGGTGATTAGCGGATTTTGCGTGGTTAGTTCAAGGGATAGCTGGATGCCCTTCCTGACACCACCCCTGGATGAGGATGATGATGGTGGTGATGAAATGATGAGGACAACACAAATACCCAGTCCCTGGGCAGAGAAAATCTCCAACCCGGCCGGGAATCGAACTCGGGACCCCGTGATTCAAAGGCAACAACGCCATCCACTAGACCACGAGCTGTGGACTTTCGAGATATTTAGTTGTCTCAAGTTAAATCAAACATCCTGTGTATGTGGTGAAAATATTCACTTAAACATGTCTTATTCTTTCTGTTTAACTTGCGACATATTTCTTGACAGGTCTACATCACTGTAAAGCATTCTTATGTGTTATTTGCTACTTTTAAACCGTTTATGCAAGAGTAATTATAAGCGTTGCTAGAGTAATGTCTGCAAGTTTATGGAGTTAAAAGGACAGCTCTAGACATCAATTTGTAGCAGTCTCGTTTATTATGTGCAATGAATTGTGGCATTCCCTGAGCGCAAAGTTCGTTCCACGATGTCATTCTTAACATTTTTTATATTTTTAGCAACTAATTTGTCTAATTTAAGAAGGCAATAACTTTGTTTGTCTACTTTTAACACAGTTTTTATTAATTTTCATCAGAAGTCTATTGGAAACGACTCTCCAGTCGAAAAAAAAATACTTACGCAGATTTTGTCTGCAAAAAACCGCACTTTAAAAATGTATGCTCGCTATTGCTGCGCACGGTATGTGTGACTCAATCTGAGTGAGACTAATAGGGAAAGGAACATATCTCTTGTTAATTTGCATATTGTTCATTGTTTCTATTTTAAATATTTTAACAGAAACTAATTTATTTACATAATCTAAATTTATTCAGTTTAAGCGCTTCTTGTCTATCCATCAACAGAATCATATTATGTAGATATGATTGAAGATTGCTATCAAGACTTGCAGTGAATTATAAATCACAACAAATTCCTCCACTAGCTGATAATGTGGAGATTTATTTGCAAAATTAGGAAAAAAACCTGTAGAACGTCTCTGCAGTGATAGCAAAAGAATTTAACGTTTTATATTAGTAGAAATAGCTGAGAAGAGTAACATGTTTGCTTTAACACAATCATTAGATAAAAAATAGAAAAATTCATTGACCAAATAGAACTAAAGTTGAAAATGACAATATATAATAAAAGAATAAAAATGACGGTCCTAATAGATTTTAGAAATGCAATTCAGTATAGGTCCGTAAAATACCAAGTAAAACTAAATGCAAAGTGAGAAAGAAACAGACTCATGAGACGAGAAAGGAGGAATATGAATTATGAGCAGTTATGCAGTGAGCCGTGGTAAAAATTGCTGTTTTGAAGAGCGCGCCACAGCGCGTAGTGTGAAGCAGTCGCCCTCCGTTTATGGCGGTGGCGCCGCTGTGGCAATCGCAGCTTTGGTGTCTCCCTCTGGTGGCAAAGGGGAAAGGTTGCCTGTTCACGTGCATTTAAGGGGCGCTATGAGCTCGCCAGTGTCAGTCTGTGGTGAGTGTGGGTGAGTCTGGAGTCACTCTGGGGTCGGTCTCTCATCCCCAGCTTGCTAGTCTGTCTCTCGCCCGAATTTGTGAGGCAGTTAGTGTCCGTCATCCGGAGTGTTAGTATGTCTTTCGTTCGGATCAATCTTTAAAGCCGGATAAAAGGGAGTCTTTCCGCTCCGCCACTAAGAGAACTCAGTGAGTGGTCGCCCGGTCGGGGCTTAGTTCCTGCACCTGAGTCTGCGGGTTAGGCCGCCATCCGCCAGTCTCCTCGAGTTGCTCAGGCAATGGTCACTGGCGGTTGGATCGATCGGTTGGTCGGTCGCGCACTGAGACACAAGATGACTTGTCCGCCTTGAGCGTCGGCGCATGTGAGGTAGCCACGTGAGTTCAGTGGACCGCGCCGTACAGTGAGGGGTAGTGGCTTCGCTGTCGACACGAGAGCAACAGGAGTCAACCCACCACATCGGGCTGGCCGGTGCGAGATGCGACGCCGTGAGACGGGAGATCGGCGCGCCTTCCTGCGTCCGTTGAAGCGGCTGGCAGCAGGCGGTTCGGGAGACCGATTTGGGGGTGCTGCGCCAGGTCTTCTCCAGAAATCGCGGATTATTAGAAGTTAAGTGATTGATGATGTGTTGTTTCATTTACTTGTTAAATTCTACTTGTTTTCTTGGTGAGGTCACCAGCCGCTTTGTTTTGGGGTCGTTCCATCATTCTTCTCCGTTTGCCCACCCGCGGGAAGGTGGTTGTTTATGAATTGGGTGGTCCGTTTTTCCCGTGTGGAGTAGGGGCCGGTTAGAGCAACTTGTGGTTGAGGTTGTTCGGTAATCTCCCTATCAATCTGCCGTACATTAGTAGCTGCCTCTGTCATGTTTGTCGGATTCGGTGTGTTAACGAATTTATTGCTTGGAGTGTAACGGCCTAATTCCTGAAATATGTTTTGATCTTGCCTATCACTTTGAGAGGAGGTATATGTGTACTGTAGAACATGTTCACTTTTTTGGCCAACCTTGTATAATTTTATATAAGATTTCATTTTATGGGCTTCTAGTTAAATGGTCATTTTAGTATATAAAGTTGCCACCCTTCCACTGTAAGACTTTTCTTAGAAGTTAAAATCAAGTTGCACCTTCGGTGGCAAGATAATATTTTAATTTTATTGTTTTGTACCATTTCCATCCCTCCTACAGGGTGCTTAGTTTATGTGCTTGTGTGAATTGTTAAAACTTTTAGTTTAAAGTAATCTGGTGTGTTGCAGATTTGCACCAGTGTAGTCTTTCAGAGGTTGTTGTGAGGGGTCGTGACTATGGCCGTGTCAAGAGGGAGCGGCAAGGTTCTCAGCCCGAAAGCTCATACAGTCAAAAATTTGTTTCTTTCTGCCTCTGAATAAATTGTAACTTGATATTTAAAAGGTGATGTCTGATTATAATTTTAAATCTGTTTCTTTTAAAAAAATGCTTTTAGGAATAAAATTCCCATTTGTTAAAAGCAATTTGGTTATGATTTCATCAGTTACTCCCTGGCAACTACTTCCACGCTCACATAGTGTGATTAAATGTGTTAATGTTCTTGATGAATCGCAAGTAAATAAAATAAATTCTTAAGAATATTCTTTGAAAATAAATTCACGGTTCATGCAGTAATCCGAAGAAGCTGGAGTTTGTACATACATAAGGTTTTTTTCCTTTATTGTATTTCAATTCCCCAACGGGGCAGGCTGGCAGCAGCATATGCGCTGCTCTTCAGCCGAAAGACATTTAACAATAACAAAGGAGAAAACATAGTGAACATAGATATAAAAAAGGGGGAACATCATGGAAGACACTAGACAAAATAAGGGCGACTGTAAAATGGGGATACAAACCGTAAAACAGTAGTGCACACAAAAAACCACACACTGGGATAGTTAAAAGAACACAAGGCACAGTATGACAGATGGCACAGTATGACAGATGGCATAGCACATAACAAACACTGACAGTAACACTAAGTACAAGGCTAGCACACAATTAAAATCGCACCTCTCAACGCACAGGAGAAAAAGCACTGAACACAACACTGACGTGGCACACTGACGATGATCAAAACGGAAGATCTGCCAGGCACGAGGGAGAACGGAAGAAGGGAGGGAGGGGAACAGAGGGGGAGAGATGGGTGGGGGGCACGCTGAAGAGGGCCAGGTAGGGAGGGACGTGAAAGGGATGGAGGCAAGGATCAGGTGCAGAGTCTCAGGGGGGGAGGAGCAAAATCCGCTCTGGGAGAAGGAGGGGAGAGGAAAAAGGAGGCCCTGGGGAGGGGGAGAATATGGCCAGGTTATAGTTGGAAGGAAGGATATATGTCACGGCGATGTTCATCATCTGGGAGTGGGAGGCGCTGGAAATTGCCCTGATGAAGGAGATAGAGGGTATGGAGGTGGAGAGAGGGAGGGATACAGCGATAGAGGCTCGGCAATGGGCGGGGGTTGAGAGGAAGGAGGAAACCAGGAGGTGGGGGGATCAAGCCTGCGGACAATGTAAAGGAAGTGGAGATGTTGGAGGAACAGGAGGAGGTGGGGGAAGGGGATGAGTTCATACAGGAGCAGTGTGGGGGAAGGAAGGTGGATTTGGAAGGCAAGGCAGAGCGCATGGCATTCGAGGATTTGGAGGGCCTTGTAAAAGCAGGTGGGTGCAGAGATCCAGGCAATGCTGGCATAACAGAGGGTAGGATGGATGAGAGATTTGTAGGTGTGGAGGATGGTGGAAGGATGCAGTCCCCATGTCCGGCCAGACAGGAGTTTCAGGAGGCAGAGGTGGGAACAAGCTTTCTGCTGGATGGTCTGGAGCTGAGGGGTCCAAGTGAGGTGACGGTCGAGGGTGAGGCCAAGGTATCTCAAGGTGGGGGTGAGCTGGATGGGACGACCATAAAGGGTGAGCTAGAAATCATGGAAAGGAGTGGATGGTGTGGCCTATGATGATTGCCTGGGTTTTGGAGGCGTTGAGACGGAGGAACCACTGGTTACACCAAGTGGTTAACTGGCTAAGGAGGGTTTGGAGGGTCCATTGGGACTGTTGAAGGGTAGGATAGAGAGACAAGGAGGCAGTGTCATCAGCATAATGGAGAAGTTGGAAAGATGGGGATGGCTTGGGCATATCCATCATATACAAGAGCTAAAGGAGAGGGGAGTGGACAGAGCCCTGGGGGACACCAGCAGTGGGATAAAAGATATGGGAGTTGGTGTTGTGGAGGACGACATAGGAAGGATGGCAGGAGAGGAAGGAAGCGACCAGATGGACAAAATTAATAGGCAGGGCGTAGGTTTGGAGTTTAAAGAGGAGACTGGGATGCCATACATGGTCATAGACGTTTTGGAGGTCGAGGGATACAAAAATGGTGGAGTGACGGGAGTTGAGCTGGAGTGAGAGAAGGTGAACGAGGTTAAGGAATTGGTCTTCAGCAGAGGAGGAGGGTCGGAAGCCACGCTGGGTAAGGGGGAGGAGGTGGTATTGATTAAGGTGCTGATGGATACGGCAGGAGAGGATGGATTCGAAGACCTTACTGAAGATGGAGGTGAGGCAGATGGGATGATAGGAAGAGGCGGCAGAAGGAGGTTTGTTGGGTTTGAAGAATAAGAGGACATGGAAAGTCTTCCACAGGTCAGGGTAGAAGCCGGTAGAGAGGATGACATTATAGAGATGGCTGAGGACAGTGAGGAAGGAATAGGGGCTTTCTCTAAAGTGGCAGTAGGTGACACAGTCGTGACTAGGGGCCATGTTGCGTTTGGTCCGGAGGATAAGTTTAATGTCTTGTGCTCTGATTGAAGTGTTGATGTTGGAAGGGGTCAACTGTCCCAAGTACTGGAGACTAGGAGCAAGTGGAGCGATGGAGATATTGGCATGTTCCATGATGGTGGAGAAAAGAGAATAATCAAAGTGGGGATCATCTGGGATGGAGAAGACCTTGGAAAGATGGGAAGCGAAGTTGTTGGCCTTGCTGAGGTTGTCAGGAAGGAGGGAGCGTTATGGAGAAGGGGGTAGTGGGGAACAGAATGGGAACCAGTGAGGTGATGGTAGGTGGACCAGTACTTGGAGGAGTTGATAGGGAGGGTGGCGATGAGTCATGTGCAGGTCTGACGGCAGTCTCGGCGTTTCGTTGCTGTAATAAGGTTCCGTACATGTCACTGTATTTGCCAGTGGCTTTGGAGTGTATCCCTGTCATGAGTGCACAGGAAGGAGGGATAGAGGTGGTGGGATTCATGGAGGAAGAGGACAGCCCCTGGATGGTGAGTGGAATGGTGGGGGTGGATGGTTTTAGTAGGAACATGCACCTCCACAGCATCAGTAATTACGTTCTGAAGGAAGGACGAGGCGTGGATGATGTCGTCAGGATGGCTTTTGACCTGGGTGGTGATGGATTCCCAGTAGGCATCCCAGTTAGCACAGTGGTAGTCATGGATGACCTTGGGAGAGGGTGCAGAGTTTGGAGCTAGAGCAGGGGCATTGAATAGACATTATGGTGAGATGTACGGAAAGGTGATTGCTACCTGTGGGGTCAAGGATGGTGACGGCGATATGCCCAAGGAGGTTGGTGGAGGCAATGACAACATCTGGGGTGGTGTCACTTTCGGGTCAGGTGAGCTGGGGAAGGAGAACAAGGTCACATTGGATCATGGAGAGGAACTGACACCACCGCCAAAGGGCGGTGGGAAAGCAGCCATGGATGTTGAGGTCAGCGGCAATCATGTAGGTGGAGAAGGTGTGGTCAATATGTGACATGAAGCATGAATTCATAAGGAAGAGGAGCAGTGGAGCGGACATAGATGGTGGCACAGGTAATGGTGAAGGAGGGGAAGAAGATGCTGATGATAAGGGGTCATTCATGAGAGGTTGTGGCCGGACAGGGATATGCTTAAGGTGGCCGATCACGACTCCACCCTGCGCACGAGGACCAGGAGTATCAGTGCGGTGAAGAATATAGGGAAAGGTGCAGATAGAATGGTGGAGCTGGAGAAAGGTTTTGTTCAAGAGGAAGGTGTCGACCTGGAGACGAGAGAGGGTGTGCATGAGTAGGTATTTGTTGGAGCGGAAGGAGCGAATGTTCTGGAAGAGGATGTGATATTCGTACTGCACCGTGGTGGGAAGTGAGCGGGGGGGGGGGGGGGAAGAGAGGGAATGGAAGAGGCTTAAACTAGGGTGTCGAGGTGGGTGAAGGTGAAGTGGGCTTGGTTGTGGAGTAAGTGGCAAAGGTGTTCAAGTGGAAAACAGAGTGCAGAGTGGGCGGCAAGGGAGATTTCTTGGAAGGTGTGGGGGTACTGAAAGGGTGAATGTTTTGGAGTACAAAGTTAAGGAACCAGATGATGTCCTTGGCTGTGGGAGGTGGACGGAGGGAATTGTTGGAGTGGACTGGGGGATCAACAGGATGGACAGGGACTGTAAGCTCAGGGGTGGCTGGAGGGGGTTTGGCTTTGCACTTGTGGGTGTAGGTAGGACAGGGGCCATTGCAGGTGTTACAGGAAGGAGGAGCAGCGAGGTTGGGGCAGTTTTTAAGAAAGTTGGAGGCCTTGCAATGGGAACAGGTTGGGGGGGGGTTGCAGTTGGGGATCAGGTGGTCATTGTACATGAGGCATCACTGGCAGCGGTAGGATTGGGGAGGGGATTTGGAGGATTCAACATGGTGGCGACGGTGGTAAATCAGGGCAGCCTGGGTGAGGAGATGCTCCATACATAAGGGAAATGGGCAATTACTTAACGAAGATACTTACACAAACAGCAGATGGTGTTGCTGGTTCGGAGAAAGTAAAGGAGGGTCAAATATTAAATGAAATGACAGATGCCAAAGAAAAGACAGTAGCTCCAAACAAACGACAGCGTGAAAACGATAAAATGCCGGGTGAACGTTAAAAAAACCGACTAATTACAGGGACTGTTTCCTGGCTGGAAATGGTGGAAAAAAGTCCTATGGACATGTATCCGGAAATGCTTGATTGCCACGGTAGATGACGCTGACAAATGAAAGTTCCTCAGACCGAGTGCCGTGTCTGTAGCCCACTGATGAAGATTATGCAGATTGATGATATCAGTTCTGGCAAAGGTTGCTTCGTCAGTAAAGAGGACTAATGACAGAAATCCCATAAGTGTGACGGTCTGGTGCAAAAACCTTCGAAAAAATCCTTCCCACAAGGGGAAATCCGCTGCTGATAATCCTTACACTCGTTTCAGGTGATATTTATAGTATAAAATGTTCAAATGTACCTACGTTCTGTATTTTAATTTAAAAAACCTACCTGTTACCAGCTGTTCGTCTAAAAGTGTGTGTCATATGTTTGTGACTATTACAGCGCCATCTATCACAAAGCGAAAAAAGTGGTCCAACTAAAACATTCACATTCCTTTACGTACTACATGAATATGTAATAAAGAAAATGGGGGTTCCTATTTTAAAAAAACGCAGTTGATATCCGTTTGACCTATGGCAGCGCCATCTAGCGGGCCAACCATATCGCCATCTGGTTTCCCCTTCAAGCTAGACAAGTTCTTTCTTTGTAGTATATTCGTTTGACGCTTATTTCGTGAGATATTTGGCCCAGTCACGATCAATGGACTACCATATATATATATATATATATATATATATATATATATATATATATGTGTGTGTGTGTGTGTGTGTGTGTGTGTGTGTGTGTGTGCATATTTGCGTGTGTATCTTGACCTAGGCGTTTGACAATATTATCTTAGGCCGAGTCCCAGTCCCCAACGGAGAGAGGCGATTGTGGATTTTACGTCTGCTAGCAAAGAATATACTTCGCTTTTCCCAATATTGGATATTAGTCTTCCACACATTGTGCATTATAATGTCGTATAATCATTCCACCCAGATTTTCCCGTAGCTTCCTGGCTGTAAATTCAAGATACGTTTCACTTTTACTTCTATGAGCAGCGATGTCGCCGGTATTCAGCTACTTTGGGTAAATCGTTTATGAAATAGATTGCAGCATGTTTCCTAAAATCGAATCATATCGAACACCTGTCATATTATGTGTCCATATTAAAGTAACAGTGACCATTGTTAAGAAAGAACTGGTTCCCTCTAAGGAATGAACCATCCATTCCGATTATATGTCATGGATATACAGCTTTCTTCATGTTGAAAAATACAGATGCATTATTGATGATTCATATTCTTGGCCACTAACTTAAATATTGTGAAGACCTATATACATATATATATCTACAGCTACGTCCATACTCTCCAACCCACTGTGAAACTCATGCAAAGTATAGCTACGATTGCTACACAGTTTAGAGTTTCTTCTAGTCCCATTAACGTACGGAGCACGTTGAAAGTGTTGTTCATAAAAATTCTCTATTTAAACTAGACTGAACTGCATGTGACTGCTTTAGTCCTTAATAAAACTTGCATCTGACTGCGTATTTAACTGAACTGACTGCCTGAAAATATTGTTGGGAAATTAATACTCAAAATACATATCTGACTGCACGAAAATTTTAGTGGTACAAAATAAATGAAAGTCACCAACCTGCATCTGACTGCGTCTGTGGACTTAGCTCGTGCACTCCTTCCCGTTTAGCCGATAGTAAAACATATATTCATCTCAGCCGTAGCGCAATGGCATAAAATTGTCATTCCAGATAACTTTACTCATTTTGGCCCTGTTTAATAAAACTTCTGTAATGATCTGAATAATTTGCCAACAGATTATTTTACTCTGATAAATGAAATTATTAGCTTTACTCATGGGAACTTCACTTTAATGTACCTTTTGGTCCAATGCAAGCACAGGATGCGGAGAACGACATAAGACGTGAGATGAAACTCTAATTTTATCTAAAAAATATTTATTGTTCAAACTTTTAAGGCACATGTGAAAAACTAAAAAAAACTTCTATAGCATGGATTTAAGAGAAAGTTACACAAAACGCTTATTGCATCAACAATGGGATTTCTATCTAGCTTTTAGACATTATTTAAACAAAGAAAACCTATTTTATTAATTATTCTTTCTAGTTTCCCCAGGTATGTGTCGAGTTTCGCTCAATATATAGCTTATTATGTGCGTAGCGCCAATTCCTACTTTGATGCTGTCATGACCCGACTGCCTCCTGCACGCATCTAGCTCCTACTCGAAACACGTCTGCTGTCTCTGCGCATCTCCTCACCACTACTCAAACTTTTACCACGTGCACCTAGCTCTGTTAGCTGTCAAATATCTTACTACTCAAAGATGTACTACTCATCCAACCTTGCGGTTGGGAACTATCGACATTTTTCACTGGCTCTATCCTGATCGAATCTCTCACATACCTTTCACAACCCTCTGGTCCGATGGACCAGAATTTTGTGGGGGGATCTGTGCAGTTAGCACAGATTTCCCCACGAAATTCGTAAAAAAAATTACAATGGAAGATACAATATAAAATATACATGGTATTCTCATGAAAAGAGTATTACAGAGCAATGAAATTGGTCAATAAACCTAGGATGTTAAGTAAAATGTATAATATCATGAGATTTGCTATTCACAGTGAAACAAAGAACATCATAATGTACAAAACCAAAACATCTCTATATAGGACAAAAACATCAGTCATATAGGGTATTAAGTGAGGTGTATCAAATCAAACTTTACCAACAGTCCAGGTTTGCAAGTCAAAGTGACTCAAAGAACATCGAAATGTACAAAACTGAAATACCTGTTACATAATACCAAATGTTACCAAATACAAGCAGAGAAATATGAGGGAACACACCTCACATAACATGAAACTCTACCTAACAGTTATGTAGAATGTGAGAAAAAATACGTAAAATAGCGAAATACAAGTGAATCATGAATGTCACACAATACTAAGTGTTACAAAATGGAAACATAGAAATATAAGGAAAAATACCTCGAAAAATATCAAAGTTTACCTAATAGTTACATCATATAAACTTGAATGTTACCACACAGAAGTATAGAAATATGAGGGAAAAATACCTCAAATCATATCAAAATTTACCTGATAGTTATATAGAATATGAGAAGAAATATATAAAATATGCAATAAGATACTTTAATTAATAGTAGGCTTAACTATTACGTCTTTGTCACGTTACATGACAGCATAAACTGACTTTTACTTACCATCATTATCTTGGAGTAAACCTCAGATACATGTCGACTGTCTTTGATAATAGTGAATAAACGGCCTCGGGAGATCAGACACCCTGAGCCCTGAATTAGGTCAACTGTACAGGACAGGTCACATCAGGTGGGAGACCACACTGACTTATTACTGAGCTGTAGTGCAAGAAAATAGAAATATGTGGCCTCAGGCGATGGGACACACTGAGCAACCGATTAGGTCCATGTACACAGTATGTCACATCAGGTGATGTAACACACTGACCCCAATACTGAGCTGTAGTACAAGAAATGAGAAGAATTCGGGTAATGGGACACACTGAACCACTACTAATGCACATTTTACTATCTTGTCACGTCAGGTGATAGAACACACTGACCCTAATAGTGATCTGTAGTACAAGAAATGTGAAGAATAGTGGGCATCAGGCGATGGGACACACAGAGCCGCCGATGATGTCCATGTACACAGCATGTCACGTCAGGTGATGGAACACGCTGACCCCAATACTGAGCTGTAGTACAAGAAATGTGAAGAATAAAAGCTATCAGGTGATGGGACAAACTGAGCAACCGGTTACCTGTTAAATCAGGGGATAACTCACCCTGTAACAGAGGTCTCAGGTGATTACAAACCCTGAGCCATGGTAGTATCGAGTGTGAAATATATGTCAAATCAGATGACAACACCTACTGACATTCAGTTACAATTATCAGTCATAGAAGGCATGTTATGTTAGGTGGCAGTCCACACTGATGTACTCTTAACATTGTTAACTTCAATTGCTTATAGTAGACCTTTGACATGAAATCCTTAGTACCATGAAATGGGGCATTACAAACAGTCCCTTTTTTTTTTTTTTGTTCATATAGTTGGTCGTCTAACTCGTGCATTTTAAATCCTAAGTACAATGAAATGGGGCATTACAAATAGTGATTTTACTTAACAGATAACTGGTACACAGATATCTGACAAAAACAACAGAAAAAAATATTTAGAACAGAAAGATGAGTAGACTAAGAACTCAGAAAGGAAGAATGAGTTCTACAGAGCTCAAGGATATGGGGCACCAACGCCACATGGTGTGTCAGTTAAAGAACAACCGACCCTCTACCCCATTTAGTCCTGTTGTGTAGAACAAATGGGTAATGTGTTATCACGTGTTAATGTTAAAATCATGTCCATCATGTGTGAGAAAAAAAGCAAAGTTAGTTATATAAATAACACACAGAGACAATAAAGAGCTTACTAATTACTGAAGCTGAAAATAATGGTAGTTATGGTGCACCAAAAGACATGAGTATCATGGAAATAAAAACACAGTAATCTTATATTGATATAGTAGGAAAATAACACACTTTGGGAACAGGAATTAGGAATGGTCAAACACACTGAGCTCAGTCAAGGAGAGGTACTGTCATGTGCCAGCAAGTAGCAGTGTGACAAAACAGAAGTGTGCATAAATAGAAGCATATATGCATAGTATGTGGCCACATAATCAACATCACAAAGTACAAAGGCAAAAGCGTTGATTAAAAGATCCATAAGCAGTGTAGCACAAATATGAATAATAAATATGTAGACAAAGTATGAAAATAGCTGTAATTAAATGCAAGAAGTTAACGTCAGATAATAAAGCAAATTAGCATGCCAACACAGAACCAAATTTCAGCAGAAAGCATATTGCAGATAATAAAGCAAAAATATCAGGCCAACACAGAACAAAATTTCAGCAGAAAGCATAAGGCAAAATTAGCTGGCCAACACATAACAAAATTTCAGCAGAAAGCATAAGACATAACATTACTCTAATCCTGAAATAGGTAATCTTACAAAAAAAATAAAAGTGCAGAAACACAGAAAGTCACACATAACACACATGATAAGCAATGAGATAGAAACAGCTGTTTATATCTTCGCATGAACAACACATGATAAGATAAGAAGCAACATATAAGGTAGTACAGAGACATCGTAAAAGGTAATAAGTGTAATACTTTTGGTGCTGTAGGTATGAAAAAAAAGGATTAATAAAAAAATGCTGTAGCATGGTATGACTTAAGTCCTCAGTAGATCCTCAATAACGAGTCCAAAAACAATTCCAATTGGCCTCTAGTAATCCCAAGTTATCACATTATTGCATTATGGCATCTGAAAAATAGTTGAGCATTAATAAGCAGTTTAACATTGGAGACACAAAATGTTAAGTTTTCAGAAACGCGAATGGTCTTATTCTCAAAGACAAGGGTTAAAATAAAAATTACTGCCATAAAGAGAAACTGGATAATAGCATAAACCATGTGTGAACACATTACTCATATTGTACTCATCATGAAAATACGTGAATATTCGATTGCCCATTGCAACGAGAGCATTAATACACCATCTGTACTGGCAACGTAAAATGAAAATATTCTGACAGAGGTAAATTCTGGTAAACTTGCTACATCATAAAATCTTTGATACTCGTTTATAAAAGCTGTGAAAAAAATTAACTGTTAAATAGTACGAAAGTGAAACCTGAAACTCGTCATATAACCATTTTTGACATTCCTAGTAAATGCAAAACCACATCGCTCACACTTCATATTTATGTCGTCGTAACTTCAGCACACAGTATTTGCTAATCATCACTTGTAGCGGCCAAGATCCCAAAGTCTCAAAAAAAAAAAATGCAACTTCAATCTAACAATACCTCATTCTCCACATAAACTTCCAATTTCATCTTAAAAACACTTATAAACCCTCATTTTCTTCAAATACATAAAATTCATCGAGAACATTAGTCTCATCTTCATATCCTCATAGTCAATACTCATATTCAATACACGTAATACAACCTTAAGCACTAAGACCCTACGTAAACTTCAGGAAGATTGTTACCACTAGCTCAACATCAGCATACAAAGTAGCCTTCGTTGCGACAAAATCTTCATACAAGCAGTTTCATTATGTAATAATTCCATGTAATCATCGCAAAGTAACAGTGGTGAGCGACCAACAAAAAAAAATTATAAGAGCAAAATTGTCATGTAGTAAGTATCAAATCAAATTGATGAATGATGACCAAAATACTCCACTGTAAGGTCAACTTCGAAAGCCAGCATGAAATGAGTCCCACAGAAAACAATAACGTAGTTTATTAGTAATATACAGAAAAAATCTCAGTTTATTACAATACGTAAGATATCTGTAAATCTCAGGGAAGAAAACAGGTAACATTAAAAAAGGTGTCTCCAGAAAAAGATGTCTCCGAACTCTTTGTCTTTATCATATTGCCAGAACAAAACAGAGGTGGTGTTATTTGAAGTTTGTATACGGTCAGAATGTTCGCGCTCTATAAAAGAAAAGCGCACGACGCAGGCCGATGGACGTGAGAAAGAAAAAAGTTCTACCCTCCTGAGGTATTTGACTGGGGCTCGAGAAAAAAAAAACTAAGTGGCCGACCACCTGTCGCTAATGTGGTTCCCAGGCAACGGTTGCAGTGACGCGCTACGCGCTCGCTAACTGTACTCGGGCCAGGGAGAAATAATGTGAACAAACTAGGTGGACGTATATAGCTGGGATTACAGAAGTAAATGTAAGAAATAAGATTTAGAAAGTTCCCAAAGAAAGCAGTATTGTCTATTCAATAAAATGTTTGCAGTTTGTGATGTGATGTACACCACGTGATTTCTTCGTACATAGGGTTTGTACTTCAATTGCATTAGGATGTGCTATACGGACAACACGATATGGACCCTTATATAACAGAAAGAATTTCTGACTGAGATTGCGGGCTTTATTGGATAGCCTGTGGGGGCGGACCAGAACTTTATCTCCTACTTGAAAAGAAATCACAGAGACGAATGAAATTATCTTCAAAATCTAAAATGGCTTTATATTTGTTCAAAAAATCGATCCCCAAAATGACGTCTGTAATGAGGAGCGGAACTATTAAAAATGTTGCATAAAGAAGGTGTGTGTCAACTTGAAATTTCAGATAACATTGTTGTCTGATATCTATACTCTTGCCAGGAACAGCACGCTGATCGTGGTATGCATAAGCAGAAGTGTTGGAATGGTAGAAACAGCAGCGCATTTTTGAAAGGCGGCTTCACTGATAACAGAAACGGGAGAACCCAAATCAAGTACAGCAGAGAATTTTTGTGTGCCAAACGAAATATGAATGACCGGATGATGAACAACAGGTCGCAATTCGGTTTTTTCCAGCAGAAGATTCTCTCGTATATCATCACAACGGATAACGTGTGACGTTAAATTTTCTGAAGAATCAGGGCACCGCAGAGCATTCAGTAGGCGGAGCAGTTTATTGCTATTGTTGGTATTCTGTCTCACGCTGGGTATCTGCATTATTACGTGGGTTTGGTGGACGAACCTCTACTAACTGTACTGTTCGACCGGATGAATTGTTGATATCTGGTCTGGGGTGGAACCGGGAATTTGGTTGATGAAATGGTACACGTCCGTCATTGCCGTAATTCTGTGGGCTGTCACTGGTTTGTCTCCGGTCCTGATTTGGATAATTTGCCAACTGTGCAATGGCATATAGATTATTTTACTCTGGCAAATGAAATTATTAGCTTTACTCATGGGAACTTTACTTTAATGTACGTTTTGGTTCAATGCAAGCACAGGATGCAGAGAACGACGTAAGGTGTGAGATGAAACTCTAATTTTATCTAAAAAATATTTATTGTTCAAACTTTTAAGGCACATGTGAAAAACTGAAAAAAACTTCTATAGCATGGATTTACGAGAAAGTTTCACAAAACGCTTATTGCATCAACAATGGGATTTCTATCTAGCTTTTAGACATTATTTAACCAAAGAAAACCTATTTAATTAATTATTCTTTCTAGTTTCCCCAGGTATGTGCCGAGTTTTGCTCAATATATAGCTTATTATGTGCGTAGCACCAATTCTTACTTTGATGCTGTCATGACCCGGCTGCCTCCTGCAGGCATCTAGCTCCGACTCGAAACACGTCTGCTGTCTCTGCGCATCTCCTCACCACTACTCAAACTTTTACCGCGTGCACCTAGCTCTGTTAGCTGTCAAAGATCTTAGTACTCGAAGATGTACTACTCGTCCAACATTGCGGTTGGGAACTATCGACATTTTTCACTGGCTCTATCCTGATCGAATCTCAGCACATACCTTTCAACGTGAAGCATGACTACGGAAACGCCTATGAGCGCTGGGATTAGTCTAACGTAGTTTTCATGGTCCCTGTAGAGGCAAAATGTTCTAATCTGTGGGAATTCCTAAGAGATCAAACTGCTGAGGTCATCGGTCCCTAGACTTACACACTACATAAACCAATTTACACTAAGAACAACACACACACCCACGCCCGAGGGAGGACTCGAACCACCGGAGGGAGTGGCCGCGCAATCTGTGACATGACGCCTCTAGCCGCGCGGCCACTCCGCGCGGAGGGCAACATGTAAGAGGCTGTAGTACATTGCTAGATTCATCACTTAATATCGGTTTTCGTAACAGGAAGCAAACTTTTGCGGGATAGTTATCATCAGTCTTAAAATGTCTGCCAGCTCAGGTTTTTTGGCATTTGCTTGACACTCTCCCGTGAATTAAACACACTCGTAGCCATGCATTCTGTCCTTATTTGTAAGCACACGTTCAATATCATTTGTTAGTCCTATCTTGTGTGGGTCTTACACAGTTGAGCAATATTCTAGGATGGACCAAATGGGTGTTTCGTAAGCACTCAGTCTTCCAGACTTTTATTTTCCCATTATCCTACCAATGAACCGAAATCTTCCTCATGCTTTAGTTACGATTGCATCTCTGTGAACATTCACTGTCGTATCTTCTCAGACTGTTACAGGTACATATGTCGGTTGACTGATTCCAATTGTGACTCTGTGAAAATGTCACAGAATACTACATTTCGCATTTACTGAAGTTCAAAGTTTCAAACTTCTGAACATTCAAACCAAGTTACAAATATTTTTTTATAATCTTAATAATATTTGACTGAATATTTGAGCAGCTTTTTTAACGGAGTACTTCATTATAGATGACTACACCACATGCAATATGCCTGAGAGTGCTCCAAAAAGTGTGTGCCTTTTCATTAATTTGCGACATGAACCGCTACAGCCTCAACACACTTCCCTAGAGTCGCCTTTTTTCTCTGGACTGGCAATTTCGTTACAATACAGAAGGGGGCCGTGTTGGGGTGGGGGATATGGCGAGAGGGGGGGGGGGTCTAATGGGGGCTATTGTTTCATATTTTGTTTCTGGAGACGTTTGGATGTTAACTTAAATAATCTTCTAGAAACTGTGGCACCTGTGACCTACAAAGACGTTGTAACTGACCAGTGATCTGATAAGAACAGAGGTCATGGACTGCTTCGAAGCTCGTCTCGCATTTGACAGGGTGAGCATTGTAACTCTAAGCTGTATCATTTAGATATTATTTCTGAAGTCATATGCACAACAGTTTTTGACACAATTACATTACGTCTAAACGTGAAGTGACGAGTTAAGGTATCAACCAAATTCATGTTAACATCATTTACCTGCAGATAACAAGCTACCAGTACACGAAAATATACAAATGGTCCTGGAAAACCGTATAATCTAAAATTAAGGTTGTGCTGGCGTAGGCTGTAGCAAACATTGCATAGGAGGCTCTGGACTAGGCATGCCTATGACGTGAGAAGACCAGCACACAGCCCCAGACTACGCGCCGGTAACGCCCCCTGGGCAGCGTGCATATAGGCCGCCAACGCCGACCGAGCTGTCTCAATCTCTCGTTCTCAGTATCTCAGTACGTCGCATCGGGACTCAGTTTGCATTGCACCTCAATACTTCGTGTTGTGCTCTAGTCTTCCACAGTGGCAGTCGCCGCCTCGCCCCTTAGCTAGCTGTGAGCGAACGTTACCCATTGTACCGGGTGATCAAAACGTCAGTATTAATTTGAAAACTGAATAAATCACGGAATAGTGTAGATAGAGAGGTAAAAATTGACACACGTGCTTGGAATGACATGGGGTTTTATTAGAACAAAAAAAATACAAAAGTTCAAAAAATGTCAGACAGATGGCGCTTCATCTGATCAGAATAGCAATAATTAGCATAACAAAGTAAGACAAAGCAAAGATGATGTTCTCTACAGGAAATGCTCAATATGTCCACCATCATTCCTCAACAATAGCTGTAGTCGAGGGATAAGGTTCTGAACAGCACTGTAAGGCATGCCCGGAGTTATGGTGAGGCATTGGCGTCGGATGTTGTCTTTCAGCATCCATAGAGATGTCGGTCGATCACAATACACTTGCGACTTCAGGTAACCCCAAAGCCAATAATCACACGGACTGAGGTCTGGGGACCTGGGAGGCCAAGCATTACGAAAGTGGCGGCTGAGCACACGATCATCACCAAACAACGCGCACGAGAGATCTTTCACGCGTCTAGCAATATGGGGTGGTTCTAATAAAACTCCGTGTCTTTCCAAGCATGTGTGTCAATTTTTACCTCTCTATCTACATTATTCCGCGGTTTATTAAGTTTTCAGATTTATACTGACTTTTTGATCACCCAATATATAATTGTGATATGGACACGGACAAGATTCAAGAATTAATACACGTTATTTGATTGCTGTTAACCAGGGAACTTCAGACAGGACATCACTAAAGTTAAGTTTCAGTTCGTTCCTGTAATAAAGTGTATTTTAATAACAAGTGCATTGTGTGTTCCAGTGAGAGATAACCGGCCACCAACCTACCATACCACCCTCTCCTCATCCAGCCAGGAACCACAAAACATTAAAAGAGCGCACAGCCACAACAAACGCAACATATAGTACAAACAAACTGTCTTTAGCTTTTGTAGATTAGTTATCACTTAAAATGTGTTCACATTCCGCAGATTTGTATACAGAAAACCGATTGCTGATGGCACAGAGGTGCTGAAACATATTTAAGTGGTATGAAAAAAACAGTGTTTTGCATAACAGGAGGACTTTATAACCAGTGAGCTACTAAATAACAAATTCAAACTAAATGCAGCTCTACAGCTGAAGCACTTCTGTAACGGAAGATTTTACACAGTTTGAAAAGTACTGAAGTAAACCTCTGAAGTCGACAGTGTCTGAGAAGGATTTGCCCTTCAGCTTTCGCTTTCTATTACAACGTGGGACTGCATGCGAGATTAGACGATTTTCTACATTCGGAGACCATTAGCAGCCGCCTGCCTACACTCTTCGTTGTCCTCCTTATTTTTACATTATTTACACCATTTCAAATTCACGGTCATTGAGTCTTTGATTTCTGGTTTGTGCACTATCTCACTTCAGTTCTTCCAGGCTAAGTTCTTCATTCATCTGTGCCGACAATATTACCACGGAGCTGCAGCCCGAAGGATGGTGACGATGGTCTCTGAGCAACTCTGCTTGACGTATCAATAAATAATGCCTACCGTCACTAAGATTACGAATGCCATCAATGTTGTAGGTCCTACTGCAGTGAGTCAGCGTTGATATTCGGTATGGTCTTTTTTCACAGGTGCAAATAAACATTTCCATCACTAAGTAGCCACCCTGAATGGCTGGCATTTGGTCAGGGAGGCTGGAAGGGTCAATACAAGGCGTTATTTAGAAAGTTTAGGTTTCATTGGACTAAATTTAGAATGGTGGGTCCAGTAAGTCAAGTTACAAATAGGTGGTGTTCGGGATAGTGATTCTGGGCATTGTGGTGGGACACAAAAAGATGTATCTATAAATATCACAAAGAGCGCCGCTGATCAAAAACCTTTTCCACTGCAGCTCTTATCATTTTGCACTACTTTTAAGCAGCCTTGGTCACAATGTATGCAGATGATGACCACTGGAACTGCTAACTGCTACTGAAAGGACCATTGCGACCCTAACTTTTGGAAGAACTCTCCAATGCAGGCTTCTCAGCATGGAACAACCTGAGCAAGCACAACCGTGGGACCATTAGCTATGTTTGGTATATTGTGACTTGTTCGGCCCTGACAGTAGCAACTCCAAAGAAAGAGCGGTATGTGAGGCTTTCTCAGATACCACAATCAATCAATTGGCTTAGCAAATACCCATTTCAGAAAATACTCTAAATCTTGACTCTAATTTCCAAAACACACGCATGCACACACACTTGCACTCAATTACATTATATTTTTTTACTATAAGTCTGCACTGGATAGACAACAACTTCTATACAGACCACGCACTTCACAAAATAGTTGTCACATCACGCTATATAAAATCGATGCTTTCCTACCAGATTATATTAAACAGACTAATTTTCCTCTGTACACATTAAAATGTTACAAATTCCTCTTAAGGCCCATCTGCAAGTCCCTTTGACATATTCTTTAGACACATACATTGGCTATAGCAGCAAAATGTCTCCTTTACAATCACTTGTAAGTTTCTTGCATAAATGCACCTTCTATGTTTGAATCACTGTTCATCTTCATGCATACAAACATAAACATAACATACACACACACACACATATTCACACTAACTTTAAAAAAATGAAATTCACGAACATACTGTACTCTAGGGGAAGAAAAATTTCTCATTCAGTTCGAAAGGCCCTCCCGTGGCCTTAGAGTGTATGGATACATTGCCGCAATCATAGGGCTATCCCATGCCTTTCACTTCACCTTACGTTCCTACTTACCACTTACATCCCCACTTGCGAATACGCTGCTGGAACTGAAGCAGTTTTTCGGGGGTACCCTTGTATGGAGGAGCTCAACCTATATGTACAATCGTTATGTGAGTCAGGAGTTTCCCTTCTTCATTTACTAGAGACGTCATTTCAATTACTTGATAAGGGCCTTCCGTATTAACAAAGCTCATCATTTTCCTTTTCGCCATGTAGGGGGTAGTTAACATCAGCCACTCTCAAAATGGTACTTCGGTAGCTTTGCTTTTCCTCTTTGCATGCCACTCCAGGGCAGCTACAAATGGACTC
The DNA here is from genome assembly GCF_021461385.2 of Schistocerca piceifrons. Taxonomy (NCBI): domain Eukaryota; kingdom Metazoa; phylum Arthropoda; class Insecta; order Orthoptera; family Acrididae; genus Schistocerca; species Schistocerca piceifrons. Next base: position 552,476,838 of record NC_060138.1, on the reverse strand, counting down.
CACAATTTTTAGTAGATTTTATCACAACATTTTTTGAAATATCTCTTAACTACGCACAGATTAAGATGTGGTGGTGCCATATAATCTTCAATAACTTAGCAAGCTTCTTCTCCAGGACAAGGCATCTTTTGCCTGTAAACAACTTCATATGTTGATAAGTTCATACTCTCATCTACCTTTGAATTATAGGTTGCTAATACATATGGTAGTAGAGCATCCCACAATTTCTCAATCTGTCAATGCCGACACAATTTTTCATTAGTTCAAACATTAAGTTAGTTCTCTGACATTTTATTATGGTCTTTGGAATCACAAACTTCAGTTTTCAGTGGTTAACTATTTCCTAAGCTACAGTATTGTTTCTGTTTGCTACTTTGGCGCAACAATCACAGAAACAAATTGCAAAAAGTTATGAGTTACAGTTAAAATATATCAATACCCCATAGTATCGGTGCAAAGGGAATAAGAATGTCCTTACCATTCATTTAGAATTGTCTGTTGGCTTCAGGTAACTTTTGCAATGGAATCTGCTGACAACAAATCTCAGCTCTTTGTGCACGAGATATGCAGTTTCTGACATACTGCTCAGCATTTAGCTGACGTGTTCTTCACCAATAATTATTTGCAACATGTTGTGCAGCAGCTTGTTTGATCCCTTCCCTACAAAGATATAATCAAGAGCCTGTCTCAATGATTCATCATGTAAACTTTCTGGCATAGCTATTCACCGACCGCACATTCTTTCCAGATTGAGATTTCCACTCTGCAACGGAGTGCGCTCTAATATGAAACTTCCTGGTAAGATTAAAACTGTGTGCCAGACTGAGACTCGAACTCATGACCTTTGCCTTTTGAGGGCAGAGCACTTGCCTGTGAAAGGCAAAGGTCCCAAGTCTCGGTCTGCCAGGAAGTTTCACACCTTGTTTGTTTGTATGAATTCTATCATCAACACTGAATTGAGCTTGCATTGTGAACTGCTGACAATCTTGGTCAGTGGCCTGAGCCTTCCGCTACTGGTCTCCGAATATACCAATTTGTTCCATGGTGGGTACCTTGTATTAAAATGAATCTTCCTTGGTTGATATATGATTTCAAAATCAAACTCACTTAACCACGAAGCCCATCAGGTCAAGTGCGTAGTGAGATCTGTAAGGCCCATAACCCATTTCATTGCTGAGTGATATGTCACCACTTTAAAGTATGAGCCATGTAAGTAGTAACTCAAATAAGTAATTCTTTAGGTCAAACTGAGCAACTCTTTTTGAGCATCTGAGTAATTTTTTCTCCACTTTGTTTAGCTGTGTAGAAGCATAGGTTATTAAGTATTCAGTTCCATCTATTTTCTGAATTAATAAACACTATAAGGCGTGACTGCTGGTATCACATGGTCATATAAACTCGTATCTGACAATGCAGGAGAGCAATTATGGGATCTATGGTCAGTAAATTCTTTAATTGTGCAAGGCCTTTCTTTCAAATCTGAAGTCCAGTAAAATTTCTTTCCAAATCACTGTACTGGGAGTTAGGAATTTCCACATGGCTTGCAGAACCCAAAGAGTTGACACACACTAAATACTGGAGCGACAAAGGTAATGGGATACCTCCTAAAATCGTGTCAGACGTTCTTTTGCCCAGTGTACCGCAGCAACTCGACATGGCACGGACTCAACAAGTCGTTGGAAGTCCCTGCAGAAATATGAAGCCATTCTGCTTCTATAGCTGTCCATAATTGCGGAAGTGCTGCCAATGCAGCATTTTGTGCTCAAGCTGACGTCTCTGTTGGCTCCCACAAACGTTCGATGGGATCCGTGTTGGGCGATCTGGGTGGCAAAATCATTCACTCGAACTGTGCAGAATGCTCACGAACAAATTTTCCCAGTGACATGGTGCACAGTCATCCACAAAAATACCATTGTTGTCTGGAAACATGTAGATTCCATGAACGGATGTAAATGGTTTCCAAGTAGCTCTGAACAGAACAGAGGACTCAGTCTGTTCCATGCAAACATAGCCCACACCATTATAAAGCCACAACCAGCTTGCACATTGCTTTTTTGATATATGGGGTCCACAGTTTCATGCAGTCTGCACCACACTTGAACCCTACCAACAGCTCATGTCAACTGAAAGCAGGACTCATCTGATAGCCAAAAGTGTTCCAGTTGTCTAGGACCCCGTCGATAGAGTCACGAGTCAAGGAGAGACACTGCAAGTAACGTGCTGTTAGCAAAGCCCATTAACGCCAAATTTCGCTCCACCGTCCTAAGTGATATGTTTGTTGTATACTCCCGATTGATTTCTGCAATTACTTCACACAGTGCTCCTTGACTGTTTGTTTGCACTTACAACTCCATCCAAATGCTGATGCTCTCGGTCATTAAGTAAGAGCCGTCAGCCACTGCATTCTCTATGGTAAGAGATAATACCTGAAATGTGGTATCTGTGGCATACTCTTGACACTGTCGATCACGGAATATTGAATTGCCCAACGATTTCCGTAATATAATGATCAATCGTGTCGCTGCAACTGCCATTCTGTGTACAAAATCTGTTATTATCCAACCTTTACCTCATTACAAATCATTTCATTTTAATCAGCTGAGCACAAATGACAACTGTGCCGATGCACTAACCATTCATACCTTGTGTACAAAGTACTACCGCCATCTGTATATGTTGATATCACTATCACATGACTTTTGTTAGCGAGTGAAGACAAAATGAGCTTTCTTTTATATGAAATGACACTTTTCCAAACAAAGTCTTAATTTAGCCACTCATAATCGATTAAAGACGACATTCAACGCCACAATGTGCTCCCGTAAGTCCTTAGAAAAGACTATAATTTCATCCCCCCCCCCTCCCACCATGAACCACGGACCTTGCCGTTGGTGGGGAGGCTTGCGTGCCTCAGCGATACAGATGGCCACAGCGGAGGGGTATCTGTTGGTAGGCCAGACAAACGTGTCGTTCCTGAAGAGGGGCAGCAGCCTTTTCAGTAGTTTCAGGGGCAATAGTCTGGATGATTGACTGATCTGGCTTTGTAACACTAATCAAAACGGCCTTGCTGTGCTGGTACTGCGAGCGGCTGAAAGCAAGGGGAAACTACAGCCATAATTTTTCCCTAGGGCATGCAGCTTTACTGTATGGTTAAATGATGATGGCGTCCTCTTGGGTAAAATATTCCAGAGGTAAAATAGTCCCTCATTCGGATCTCCAGGTGGGGACTACTCAAGAGGACGTCGTTATCAGGAGAAAGAAAACTGGCGTTCTACGGATCGGAGCGTGGAATGTCAGATCACTTAATCGGGCAGGTTGGTTAGAAAATTTAAAAAGGGAAATGAATAGGTTAAAGTTAGATATAGTGGGAATTAGTGAAGTTCGGTGGCAGGAGGAACAATACTTTTGGTCAGGTGAATACAGGGTTATAAATACAACATCAATAACGGTAATGCAGGAATAGATTTAATAATGAATAAAAAATAGGAGTGCGGGTAAGCTACTGCTAACAGCACAATGAACGCATTATTGTGGCCAAGATAGACACGTAGCCCGTGCCTACTACAATAGTACAAATATATATGCCAACTACCTCTGCAGATGATGAAGAAATTGATGAAATGTATGATGAGACAAATGCAGTTATTCAGGTAGTGAATGGAGACGAAAATTTAATAGTCATGGGTGACTGGAATTAGAGAGTAGGAAAAGGGAGAGAACGAAACATACTAGGTGAATATGGATTGGGGTAATAACTGAAAGAGGAAGCCGTCTGCTAGAATTTTGCACAGAGCATAACTTAATCATAGCAAACACTTGGTTCAAGGATCATAAAATAAGGTTGTATACATGGAAGAATCCTGGAGATACTAGAAGGTATCAGACAGATTATAAAATGGTAAGACAGAGATTTAGCAACCAGGTTTTAAATTGTAAGACATTTCCAGGGGCAGATGTGGACTCTGACCACAAGTGGGAATTTAAGGAGATGGGACCTGGATAAACTGAATAAACCAGAGGTTGTACAGAGTTTCAGGGAGAGCATAAGGGAACAATTGACAGGAATGGGGGAAAGAAATACAGTAGAAGAAGAATGGGTAGCTCTGAGGGATGAACTAGTGAAGGCAGCAGAAGATCAAGTAGGTAAAAAGACGAGGGCTAGTAGTAATCCTTGGGTAACAGAAGAAGTATTGAATTTAATTGATGAAAGGAAAAAATATAAAAACGCAGTAAATGACGCAGGCAAAAGGGAATACAAACGTCTCAAAAATGAGATTGACAGGAAGTGCAAAATGGCTAAGCAGGGATGGCTAGAGGACAAATGTAAGAATGTAGAGGCTTATCTCACTAGGGGTAAGATAGATACTGCCTACAGGAAAATTAAAGAGAACTTTGGTGAAAAGAGAGCCACTGGTATGAATATCAAGAGTTCAAACGGAAACCCAATTCTAAGCAAAGAAGGGAAAGCAGAAAGGAGGAAGGAGTACTTAAAGACCTGAGTCGAAACAAGGCCCGGGAGTAGACAACGTTCTATTGGAACTACTGACGGCCTTGGGAGAGCCAGTCCTGATAAAACTCTACCATCTGGTGAGCAAGATGTATGAGACAGGTGAAATACCCTCAGACTTCAAGAAGAATATAATAATTCCAATCCCAAAGAAAGCAGGTGTTGACAGATGTGAAAATTACTGAACTATCAGTTTAATAAGTCACAGCTGCAAAATACTTGTGGCAGGGGTAAAATACAGGGAGCGAAAGACTACTTACAATTTGTACAGAAAGCAGATGGCAGTTATAAGAGTAGAGGGGCACGAAAGGGAAGCAGTGGTTGGGAAGGGAGTGAGAGAGGGTTGTAGCCTCTCCCCGATATTATTCAATCTGTATATTGAGCGAGCAGTAAAGGAAACAAAAGAAAAATTCGGAGTAGGTATTAAAATCCATGGACAAGAAATAAAAACTTTGAGGTTGGCCGATGACATTGTAATTCTGTCAGAGACAGCAAAGGACTTGGGAGAGCAGTTGAATGGAATGGACAGTGTCTTGAAAGGAGGATATAAAATGAACATCAACAAAAGCAAAACGAGGATAATGGAATGTAGTCAAATTAAGTCGGGTGACGCTGAGGGAATTATATTAGAAAATGAGACACTTAAAGTATCGTAGTACAGGAGTTTTGCTATTTGGATAGCAAAATAACTGATGATGGTCGAAGTAGAGAGGATATAAAATGTAGACTGGCAATGACAACGAAAGCGTTTCTCAAGAAGAGAATTTGTTAACATCGATTATTGATTTAAGTGTCAGGAAGTCGTTTCTGAAAGTATTTGCATGGAGTGTAGCCATGTATGGAAGTGAAACATGGACCATAAATAGTTTGGACAAGAAGAGAATAGAAGTTTTCGAAATGTGGTGCTGCAGAAGAATGCTGAAGATTAAATGGGTAGATCACATAACCAATGAGGAGGTATTGAATAGAATTGGGGAGAAGAGGAGTTTGTGGCACAACTTGACAAGAAGAAGGGACCGGTTGGTAGAACATGTTCTGAGGCATCAAGGGATCATAAATTTAGCGTTGGAGGGCAGCGTGGAGGGTAAAAATCGTAGAAGGAGACCAAGAAGAGAATACACTAAGCAGATTCAGAAGGATGTAGGTTGCTGTGAGTAGTGGGAGATGAAGAAGCTTGCACAGGATAGAGTAGCATGGAGAGCTCCATCAAACCAGTCTCAGGACTGAAGACCAACAACATAATTTCATCCAGGTATACCATGCATTGATTTGGATACATGCCACATAGTAGCCCATCTAATAGGCGGTCAATTGAAAAGGCATTCAGTAGTGCTGATAATGACCCTATAAAACCATAGAAAAAGTCCTGGATTGATCCTGTGGAGCTGCCTCTAACTGATGGTACACAGTTCACAAATCAATGTTCATAAGATAACTATATTGCTCCATGTAATCCCAGGTTTCCATTATGTTAGACATTTGCATGATTATTTAGATAACAATAGCTACAACAAACTCATTAGGCTTTATTCCTATCTGAGCTCCTTTTATGCTTAATTACTACTGGTGCCCCACAAGGGCTGACAATCACTTTTATAACCTTGTGATAGAGCTGCTGTAGAGTAAATTCCTGCATAAATGCTTGGAGATGGTGTGGAATCCGATATGGTGTTGTATACACACGTGATTCATTTCCAATGGGAATCCTGTGATCCATCACTTGCACAACTATTAATGATCTGGAAGGGTTAAACAATTCCGTGCATTCTTCTAATAATCAGTACACCTCATGACAACTCCAGTTCTCGTGAGCTGAAATTGTCAACCCCTACAGGCATTACCCTGCTTCCATCAACCTCTTGCACATAGGGTAAATTGCAGCACATAAAACACCGCCTTGTCCAATTGGCACTTTTTCCAGAGTAACCTCAAGCACACATAAAATATTAACTGGCAAGTCTGTTCTCACATCCATCCAGATTAGCTTGTCTGTGCCTTTCGATATTATATCACATTAGTCAAGTGTAATGAATCTTGCACATAGGTCAGTTGGTTCCCATGATATAAGGTATGTAACTTGTGGTAACTTGGTGTTTCAACAGTAAAACCGAGATCAAAAGATGCCCCAACATCTCCACTAGATACAGTTGTAGATCAACTTTTGGTGAAATATGACTGTGGAGCTAATGTCAACCTTAGAGGTTACTTTTGTGCAAGCCTGGAACTCATCCATCCCTCTCCCCTCTTCCCTCCCACTCAGAATATCAACACTGCTGAAACAAGTGGGTGAGCTCTACCCTCACCTCTACCACTTAGCCTACAACGAGCTGGATTCTAATATTTTATACCATATAACCTTTGACTTGCTATGGGCATCTGCGATCTTGTATCTAGTAAAAGGCCGTTTAAACAAAAGTCTGCCACTGTTTCTGCACAGAGGAGTTTCATGCTTACATTTACTGGGAACGCTGCGCAGTGTCCACATCGGGAGAACGGTGGAACAGATAGCTTTCTGGTTATCCAGATTCGGATTTTCCGCTGTTTCTGCAAATCGTGGGATACTTCGTTTCCTTTCCTATTCGTCCCATTTCCGAGCTTGTGTTACATCTCTAATAATCTCGCTGTCAACGACACATTAAACCCTAATCTTTCTTCCTTTTCTGCTCCTGCAACATTTGATATGAGAGGTGAAAGCTAGCCAAATTGTAGTATCCTGAAGTAAAGCCAGAAATGTATTGATCAGCCTAGAGGCGGATGAATGGAAACCTCTGCGACGTGCCGCAGAGGGACTTGAGACTGTTGAGGTGCCTTCAGGTTTTAGGTGGTATGTGAAAAATAGCTTTGCCACTCTTAGTGTTAGGTGCACACAAAAATGTATTTAGACTGATCGCTGCGTCCTTGTGTGGCTTCTGTTGATAAAGCTATCCAGATCTCAAACTTATAGCAACAGACCCAGCAATCTGCAAAAAGAAAAAGAAAAAGCAAACAAGGGGAACTAAGAATATTTGATTGTACTCAGTGAAATGCTGTTTGCAAAAGGAATTGCTTTCCTTGGGCCTTGTTTCAACTATAAGACAAGACTGTATTCGGCATTATAAAATTTCTGTTGCACACTTCAACCATACGCAATGTTGTAACAATAAGAAGCTACACAGTAACAAATATAAAAAGCTGGATTACCTTAAAAGTTGGCCTTATGATACTTCCTTTAATATAATCTCATTAGCTCAATATCTTTCCTCAGAACATATTATTACAAAAGCCTTTTCGAAATAATGCTGCTATACTGCACAACACGCTAGCCTCCATCCCTTTCCAAACAAGAACATTCCCAGACTGTCCAACACACACTGCTGTTAATCTCTAACATAATCTGAGCAACATCTCTGGCCTCAGACACTGTCTTACAAAGAATATGATTAAATCGGGATTACAGAGGTTGAGTCCATTTATCAGATTCGCAACTTCATTCAAATTTATCGCCAAAAATTCCTGAAAATCACCATGGCAAATGGGGCAGCCCCCTTTCGTCACCCCCTCCCCTATTAACCAAGAATTTTGCAGAGTGGTGTCTGTGATACAATAGCAGGAGGCATTCAAAAAATTCTCCCCCAAAAAAATCACAAAAGCATGGTGCAAAATGTATGGTTACAAATACCAGGAGTGTGTAACAACGCATAGAAAATATCATTGAACAGGTACAAAGTGATACAAATGTAGTAAATAATTGGAACTACAACTGATAGTACATACATGCAAACAAGTGTACAAAGCTTCTGGTAATAAAATTTTAAATATGGCTACTTGCTTCAGAAACCGTTTAGAAACAAATGAGGACTCAGTCACAATTTTTAGTCTTATTAATCATGTTTCAACACTTTTAAGAGTGCCTTCATCAGAATTTAGACGTTTAGACGTATAAAGTGGTTTATAACATAATTACAAATTTGTGGTAATATATATATATATATATATATATATATATATATATATATATATATATATTATTGTTGGCGAATTTTCCCTAAAAGGAAATCGTTAAGCTTATGACTTTGAAGGCTTGTTCTTCTTGTCCTTCCAGTACTCCTTCATTCTCTTGGAGATGGCCTCTTTTCTCTCCTCAGACCATTCTTGTTTGGTACGCTGTTTTAGCGCTTCTGACTTTACTTCCCAATTGTCTATGTGTTTTCGGAAGGTGCTTCTGTCTGTGGTGTTTGTGGTGCCAATTGCTTGTAGGTCTTTTCGGACTCCTTCCATCCAGGGTGTCGAGACTTTAAGTGTCTTGATGTGTTCTAGAATTTCTTGGTGAGTCTTGTTTCAGGGAGTCTATCTAAATGTCCGTAGAATTTAAGGCGCCTTTTTCTCATATCGTTCTCGATGTTCGAATATGCCCTTACTGTTGAGTTCTTCTGTAGTCTGTAGCCATCTGGTGTGGGTCTTCCTCCTAAAATTTTCCTCATGATTTTGCGTTCTTCTTTTTTGATTTCTTCAATTTTGATTTTCCTGTTGAGTGCTAGTGTTTCGCTGGCATACAGTACGGCGGGTTTGATCACTGTGTTATAGTGTCTGATCTTGGTGTTTCTGGAAATGCATTGTTTGTTGTAGACGTTTCGTACCATGCCTAGTGATTTCCGTGTCTTCTGTTGTCTGTCTTCGTAAGCCAGTTTCTCTGTTCCGGTCGGTTCGATGATTTCGCCTAGGTATCTGAAGTGTGTGACCCCTTTAATTTTGCCGTACTTGGTTGTGATGTCGTCGCCTTCTCTTGTTAGGACTTGCGTTTTTTCAAAAGAGATTTGTAGGCCGACTTTCTCGGCGCATTCTTTCAGGATTTCGATCTGTGTTTTTGCTGATGTTGGGTCATAGGTCAGTATCGCTAGGTCGTCTGCGAGTGCTAGGTAATGGATTTCCAGTCTTTTCCTTCCTAATGTGACTGGTCTCCAGGTGTTTTGTCTCCTGACTTCAGCTTCCCATTCGCTCATTACTTTGTCCAGGACGATGTCGAACAATAGCGGGGATAGTCCATCTCCTTGTCTTAGGCCAGTGTGGATTTCAAAGGGGTCCGAGATTTCGCCCATGAATTTGACTTTGGATTTTGTATTGGTTAGTGTCTGTTCGATTAGTCTTCGGGTCTTTTGGTCTAGGCCTTTTTCTCTGAGGATTTGGATGAGGCACTTTCTGTCGATCGAGTCGTAAGCCTTTTTGAAGTCGACGAAAGTGCAGATGATTTTTTTGGGGCCTGTCATGTGGGATTTTATGATTGATTTCAGGTTGAAGATTTGTTCGGGGCAGGCTCTGTTGGGTCTGAAACCCGCTTGGTATTCCGAGATGGCGGGTCCCAGTTGTCCTTGCGTTCTGGTAAGAAGGCAGGTTGATAGAATTTTGTAGATGACCGGCAGCAGGGAAATTCCTCTATAATTGTTTGTGTCTGTCCTGTCACGTTTCTTGTGTAGCGGGTGAATGAGTGCGGTCTTCCAGTCGTCAGGTATGATTTCGATTGTCCAGGTGTTCTGTATGATTTGTGTGATTTCGTTTAGCGAGTTTGGTCCTAGGTTCTTCAGCAGTTCTGCCGTTATTCCGTCTTCACCGGCTGCCTTGTTGTTTTTCAGTTTCTTTATGCAGTGGAGGATTTCTTCTTTTGTTGGTGATGGTGAGTCTTCCGGTGCGTTGGCCGGTTCTCGGGGTTCGAAGGTTGAGTTAGGTTCCGGGCAATTTAGTAATTTTGAAAAGTACTTCGCGAGCTCTTCACAGTTTTCTTTGTTGGTAAGTGCCAGTTTTCCGTCTTCTTTTCTGAAGCAGATGTTCTGTGGTGAGTATCCTTTGACTTGGTTGGCGAACGTCCTGCAGAAATCCCGTGTGTTGAAATTTCTGAAGTCCTCTTCGATGGAGTTTAGCTGATCGTTTATGTATTTGCGTTTCTCTTGTCTTATTGTTTTCGATGTTTGTCTTCGAATTTCATAGAAGTTGTCCTGTGTTTCTTGTGTTTTGTTGCTGTTGTAGTTTGTGAAAGCTGTTCTTCGATTTTGTAGGGCGATTTCGCAGGTAGTGTTCCACCAAGGGTGCCTGGGTTTTCTAGTCAGCGGGATCCGTTCTTTGGCTGTGTTCACAATTTTTTGTTTAAAGCTGGTCCAACTTTCGCCCCTTGTTTTTCCCAGTGTTCTGTGATGTTCGATTCTCTGATCTTTCTTGTATCAAATTTCGGTGAGGTCAATTTCTTTTTGTGTTGTCTTCTTGGTGTGAGTTTGATTTTGATTCTTGTTAGGTAGTGGTCCGAATCTATGTTGGCGCCTTTTCTCACTTGGACGTCGTGGATTTCTTTCTGGTAGTCATAGGAGATTGCCACGTGATCTATCTGGAATTCGCCTAGTCAGTGGACTGGTGATCGCCACGTCTTTTGTTTCTTGGGCTTTTTCATCAGGGAGGTTGACATGAATTTGAGGTTGTTTTGCTGGCAGAGTTCGATCAGTCTGGTGCCGTTTTTGTTGGTGAATTTGTGTGCAGGGAAATTTCCTACTGTTTTTCTGTAGCGTTTTTCTCTGCCGATTTGTGCGTTGAAATCGCCTAGTAGAATTTTCGCGTTGTCTTGGGGTATTTTTGCCAGGGTGGTTTCGAGTTTGTCCCAGAATTTGTCTGTTTCTTCTGGTTTGTCCTTGTTGTCTGCGTTCGTGGGGGCATGTACGTTGATGAGGGTGTAGTTCTTGTTGGCGTGTTTGATTCGCATGGTCATGAGCCTGTTGTTGATCGCGTTGACTTCTTTTACTGAGTCTAGGACGTTTTTGTTTACTGCGAAGGCCATGCCGAGGAGTGCTCCTCCTTTGCCGATTTTCCTGTTGGTTCCACTCTTGAAGAATCTGTAGTTTCCGTAGTCTATTGTGTCTGAATCCGTGTATCTTGTTTCTTGTAGCGCTAGGATCGAGATCTTTTGACTGGTGAGTTCCGTTGTTAGATTGTGTAATTTTCCCGTTTGTATTTGTGTCTGTATGTTGAAGGTGCCAAAGTATGTGTGTGTTTTCTTGGGTAGTTTGCCAGAGCGCTCCGAATCGCCCTTTAGTACATCTCCAGGTCCCCCAGAATCCGAGTGCCTGGTTGCCGTCTTGCGACGGGTGGATCGTCCACCTGGGGTAATGTTGTTTTTAGGTGTACTTGCCATTATGCTTGTAATTCGTCTGGCTTGCGCCAGTTTGGTAGAACCAGGGATTTTCAGTTCCTGGAGCTCGTATCAGCCGCACCATTGGTGACAGACGCTGGCCAGAGTACCGGTGGTTACCACACAGACGTGTCTGGGCTTTTGTGTTAGTTTTCTTCGTTTCGCCGGTTTTTACTCCGGGTACTTATCCTCGAGGATGTGATAGTTTTGGTCCGCCCCGAGTATTTGATTTCCTCGGTGCCACCCATATCTGGGAGGCTTTCCCCTATCCGCCACCTGGGGAGGCACCCGATGGAGGATCTATCAACCTCACACGGATATATATATATATATATATATATATATATATATATATATATATATATATATATATATATATATATATATATACTAGACAGAGACATTACTCAAATGTCAAGTACAAAATAGATAACAGGCCAGAAGGGCTTTAGTCACAAAAAATTGAAAAGGAATGTGTGAAGGCGAGCCTCTAAGGGCTGCTCATACCTGTACAGCCACAGGTTGCAACGAACTGGTGCACCCGCGTTAACAAGTGCGGCCTTTACAACCAGGTATAAAGAACACCTTTCAAGAAAAAATGGCACTAGCACCCAAAATTCGTATTTTTCCGACCATCTTCTGATTACAGGCCATGCGCCTAAAGCTATTTCCGATAGCAACATTTTGCACATCGAAAAGAAGGGGCTTAAATTATATGTTCTTGAAGAATTAGAGATTTTTAAACATATTTATTGAAATGATGGGCTCATTCTCAATGAGCAGCTGCAGTTACGTAACGAAAGTTTCTTTAGAAGTGTAAAGCTATTACTTGACATTTAATTTCAGATCTCCTCGTGCAGTTCACTGAAATGTTTTTCTTTTTTTTATCTAAGCCATCGCATAATTTTTCATTTATTAAATGGTTCCCAGAATGACATTTTCACTCTGCAGCGGAGTGTGCGCTGATATGAAACTTCCTGGCAGATTAAAACTGTGTCCCGGACCGAGACTTGAAATCGGGACCTTTGCCTTTCTAGGCCAAGTGCTCTACCATCTGAGCTACCCAAGCACGAGTCACGACCCGTGCTCACAGCTTCAGTTCTACCAGTATCTCGTCCCCTACCTTCCAAATTTCACAAAAGCTCTTCTGCGAACCTTGCAGAACTAGCACTCCTGGAAGAGAGGATACTGCGGAGACATGGCTTTGCCACAGCCTGGGGGTTGTTTCCAGAATAAGATTTTCACTCTGTAGCGGAGTCTGCGCTGATACGAAACTTCCTGGCAGATTAAAACTGTGTGCCGGACCGAGACTCGAAGTTTGGAAGGTAGGAGACGAGGTACTGGCAGAATTGAAGCTGTGAGGAAGGAACGTGATTCGTGCTTGGGTAGCTCAGATGGTAGAGCATTTGCCCACGAAAGGCCAAGATCTCGAGTTTGAGTCTCGGCCGGCACACAGATTTAATCTGCCAAGAAGTCTTTTGTTAAAAGGTTTATTGGCTGTACTTCATGCTATATCGTTTTCTACAAGCTGTATTATTCAGCCCTTTCTGTATTTTCCATAATGGCGTTTTTATGCTGCGAACTCTACTTCTAAGATCTGATGTAGACAAAATGTTACTGTATCTGTCGCTGTTAAACAAAATATTGGCCTTTATATTATGTACCTAACGATATTCATTATAATTTTCACCTTTTTACATTTGAATGTTAATTAGCCAAGTTGTACTACTAGATGGCGCTTTCGGTGCAATGTTCACCTGCCACACTTGTTAACACGGGCGCCTCAGTCCGTTGCAGCCTGTGGCTGTACAGGTAGGTATGAGCAGCCCTATATATATATATATATATATATATATATATATATATATATATATATATATATATATATATATATATATATGTGTGTGTGTGTGTGTGTGTGTGTGTGTGTGTTTGTCCAAAAGAACAGACACCACATATATGCGTAAATAAGGCGAGTCAGCAAGTGAGATCTTCAGTGCAGGTTTTAACTATTATGAGAATAAGCGAAATGCCGCAAGTAATGATAGTGGGCAAGGGGTACTACATTATTAGTGTGTCGAAAAGTTGAGAATTTAACAGGAGGCGTGCTAGGGTCGTCCATGCTGCCACAGTGGAGACCATGTCCGTATGGCTCAGTGGTCGGAGCATCTGCCTAGCAAGCAGGAGACCCAGGTTTGAATCCTGTTCCAGCGCAAATTTTCAACTTTCCCTACTGATTTCAATCAATGCCCTCTTGCAGCCATTTTTTTCATTTCCTTTGTGTCTGTATATAACCATGTTCCTACAGCATTCTGAGTAGCACTCATGGCTAGTGATAAACTGCATGTCATAAGCACGACCCACTTTAGGTAAGATCACATCTATATAACACTTACAAAATGCACTTTTTATGTTTTTATTTTGTCATGATCTAACAAAAAAAGTTCTAGTTGGTACATGATAAGAGCGGTTCAGCTGAACCGATTATGATGACACGTATTGCCTGGTAGCTGGTATAGATGGAATGCAGTTATAAAAGTTTTATTCGTGTGTATCATAGAACAGAAGTTTAAATATAAAAATGTATTATGCTATTGTTAATTTCTATCATGCAGTGTTCTGTATTTTAGATCTGAAAGTGGGTCATCAGTGACATGAAACTAGTTATCAAATAAAAGAGTTTTAGCGATCTTGACCTAGAATTTTTTTACACATATTTTAACATAACATATCGCATGTCTTCCGATTTGACAATGTCAAATAACAAAGTATTACTTCCTTACTACTGACTTCATTTGCAACATGTTTCGGAACCAGTTTTCTCATATACCATTGAATGTTCCTGCAAAATTATATTGTTTTGCAAGACATAGTTCATAAAAATTGAAATATGTAAAACACTGCTTCATCATTCAAGCTCTTTTAATGTATTACTTCTTTACTGTTAACCCTGTTGTCAACAAATTTGTAGACAGTGGAACCATATACCACTACATAAACCTACAAAATTATATCATTGTACAACACATAATACAGGGGATATGACGTGATGAACAGAGGTTCATAAAAGACAAACTTTTCTTAAAACGCAGCAAGAATTACGCAGACTGTATTGATACAGGGTTTCTTAATGCACATTATTTTGATAGTATTTTATAAAACAGTTGAACAATATGTTCTAAAAATTAGTACAATAACTTCTAATGAAATATACTAAATATTCTCACAGTTAATTACAAAGAAATGTTGTCTCCTTTTGAGCTGGATGAAGATAGATGACAGAACAGGCCCCATTGCATGTCTAAATGCTAGCTGCTTCATAATGAAAAAAACATAGGCCTAAGAAAAGCGACAATTATTTTTTATTAAACTTAAAAAATTCATGTTTAACATTAATTCTGAATGGAATAGAATGTAGATTGTTTTATAACAAATACATCATGTTAATAATGGGTACTGAATTCAGAGTTGACTGTGCAGTGCGGCCTCATTTAAGGAGCATAATTTGCTGTTGAGTCTTACCTCAAATAGGAAACACTACTATGTGAAACATGTTTCGGTAATAACTCACCTAAAAATAGTATAATGCATTTCATTCCTAAAAAATTCTTAAACAATTTATAAAACAGTAATATAATGTATGAGGAGTGAGAAAAGGCACTGAACAGACTCGCCATGCAAAACACTACTCGCTAAACGATTCAGCCTATTACAAAATTACGTTCGGTTTTGCTCGTTTTGCAAATCACTGTTTATAGAAGATGCTCGTTAATTGAGGTTTGACTATCTATTGTTCAACGTAATAATTATGGCAAAATATGTTCCATCAAGAGAATAGTCAAGAACAGTAATGTCGTGACTCAGCAGTTATAAGCAAACACACAGCACTTCAGGGGCACAACTCAGTGTGGTGGTTACGGACTAATGTCTTTCATTAGTATTACTTAAAATTATAATTGACACTTATCAGGATTTTTATTGTATTGAATGTTTTTTATTCATAGAATGACAGCAGTGATATTTGTCACAGGTGCCACTAAGCCAAATAAAATTAAACAAGGCTTGTAGTCCTACACTACAATAAAAATACAACAATTTCAATGCGAACGGTGTGCCAGTTTATTGGTGAATGATGTGGTTGTTATATTTGTGACGCACTTATAACCAAATCTTTCGTATGGTTACGTAGTCTTTTGCGACGTATCTCTTGAACAAAAGTCTCTCGGTGTACATGCCGCGTCAATTCAGGGTAAAAATCCAAGCTTTCAACCACTACCTCCATGGTCGTCGTCAGGGCTAAAACTGACTGTCAGTTTTAGCCCTGACGACAACTATGGAGGTAGTGGTCGCAAGCTTGGAGTTTTATCCTGAATTGACACGGCATGTACACCAAGAGACTATTATTCAAATATTTTCTATTTGGTGCGTATTTCCATTCTTATGTGGAGAGGTCCCTAATAGTGCAATCGACATTTTGAAAGTATCCCAAGTATCACACACTGCAACCATTCACCCCAATGGGCTCTCATTTTCGAGCAATTGATGAATAAAATTCGGACTTTTGGTTGGTTGGTTGATTGATTTGGGGAGAGTGGGCCAAACAGTGAGGTCATCAGTCCCATTGCATTAGGCAAGGATGGGGAAGGAAATCGGCTGTGATCTTTGAAAGGAAACATCCCAGCATTTGCCTGGAGCGATTTAGGGAAATCACAGAAAACCTAAATCAGGATGGCCAGACACGGGTGTGAACCATCGTCCTCCCTAATGCGAGTACGATGTGCTATTCGGAATTTTATGTTATACACAGTAGGGTTAAAAATATGTAATGTAGTGTGTTTGTGTGGTATAACGGATAGGATAACAGCTTCATTTGCAGGAGGTTGTGTGTTTCAATCTTGACAGGTACACATTTTTATTTTATTTTTAAATCTTTATCGAGTTACCTCTATTTTTTTATTCATTTAGTTGGTTTAAATGTAATTTTTTCTTTTCTTTGTCACATCATTTCAATCACCAAATGAACTCTTTCATTTTCTTTTTTTTTTCAATTGGAATATTTGTGAACATGGATTCAATTATATTTCTCTGTTATTATATTCAGTTACTTGAAAATTCCAAACTACCAGTTAAAACACAAAAGACAAAATAATCTATTCATATTTGTGCACTGGTATGAAAACGTATTTTTGTTACATAACGTGCAATTTTTTTGTATGGTAATCATCATATAAACATTTAAAACACAACCTAAATACTTATTGCACTATGGATAAAATAATGCAGATGAAAATTTGAATGAATGATGGGTTTTGTAAGTAAAATGAAATTGAAGTTAGTTAGGTGTTCCATTTATCTGTCTCACACTAACTGTTATGATGTGGAACATGTCACATGCATAAGAAATGTAGACGTGAATCACAGTTTAAAAAAAAAAAAAAAAAACTTATAATTCTTATTACCTACTCCATTCCCTTAAATGGCACAAAATGCATATATTATATTTACAGATTTATTTATTCCTGTTCAAAAATTCGTCTGTGATATACAAGGAGTTTTCAAGGAGATATGACTTCAATTTTTTTAAAACTATTTGTTGCTATCTGTCACACATTTTTTTTCATCTGGTAATTTATCGAAAAGTTTTATAGCAGCATATTTTACACATTTCTGTGCCACAGATAGGTTAAGTAGAGGATAGTGTAAGTCTTTATTTTTTCTGGTATTATAATCATCAATGTCACTGTTGTTTTTAAATTGGCCCATGTTGTTGAGAACAAATGTCGTTATTGAGCAAATGTACTGTGAGGCTGTTGTAAGAACTCCTAACCTTTTAAAGAGATGCCTGGAAAATGTCTGACTGTGAGCGCCACAAATTATTCTAACCACTTTCTTTTGAACAGTGAATACTTTTCGCCAAAGTGTTGAATTACCCCAAAATATTATTCCATATCACATCAGAGAGAGGAAGTATGCAAAATATGTTAGCTTGATAATTTCTACATCTTCAAAATTAGCAATTATTCTGATTGCAAATGTTGCTAAACCTAGTCACTTTAGGAGATCCAAAATATGAATTTTCCAGTTAAGATTATCATCTATATGTCCTCCCAAAAACTTAGTGTGCTCTACCCTGGCTAGTGACTTGTGTTGATAAGTTATATTTATTGAAGGAACTGTATTCCTTTGGATGAACAGTGTTTTTTCAGAGCAAGCCCATTCGCAGAAACCAATCAATAACATTTCCAAAGACATTGTTTGTATCATTGGAGCTTCTTTTACTGGATTAATAATGATGCTTGTATCATCAGCAAACAGTGTCAGCTTAGCTTCTTGTTTCAGGTAAGAAGGGAGGTCATTCGCATACATCAAGAACAGAAGGAGATCCATGATCGAACCCTGTGACATACCTAATGTAATTTCACCCCAGTTAGAAGAAGTGGAAAACTTCCTTACATCGCTTAAACCATATAAAGAAACTTTTTGCTTCGCGTTCTGTAGATACGACTGAAAGCATTCCGATGGTGTTCCATTTATACCACAGCATTCTATTTCTGTAACATAATGTCATGGTTCACACAATCAAACGCTCGCTGCGCAGTTACACTGAGCAAACTTTAGCACAAAAATTGTTTTAATATCTTGTTGGAGATGTCATCTGCTCCAACAGAACATTTATTTTTCAAAGATTTGATGATTTTCATTATTTCATAAGAGGCTGTTCAGTGAAAATTAATCTGATAAGGATTTCTCAAAACTGACAATTCCACGTTCTGCTTGGCTTTTCTTTTGGACTATTCCGACAAATTTCTTCATGTACACTTAAGAATTCGTCGTTACCAAATACTTTCTTTTCAATCCAAATACGCTCAGAATAGCGAAACCTTCAATAAAGAGCGAAGCGAAAAATGAGAAATAGATATAATGAACGCATTAATGTGAACGAAAAATGATGTGATGAAACAGAAGAAATTAAATCTAAGTTAATACATAAAATTAATTAAAAAACACATGAAAATAATGATCAAGGTAATGAAGATAATGATTTAAAAATAAAAAAAATGTGTACCTGATGACATACGAAAGCACAACCTCCTGAATTCAAAGATGTTATCCTCGCCATTACACCATGCAACCTGGCTTTAATGCTATTGAGTATCACACAAAATTCCGAATTTTTCTTTCGCCAATTACTCCCAAACGAGAGCCCACCACGGTGAATGGATGCATTGTTTAATACCTTGGATCTTAACCTACAACACCGTAGAGGTACAAGTAGTTTCAAAAAGTCGATCGCACCGTTGAAGAACTCTCCTTACTGGTTTTGATGTTCACCAGTGGAGAAAACGCTAATTCACGTAGGTAGGAAGAGGTGAATGGCACTATAATTTCAAAGCTTTCCGTGACAGCTGTGGCTAGACTTCTTTTTTCTTCATCCAAATTTTTTCTTTGCCAATTAAATTCCATTTTGAGCATGCTGTCAGCAGCAAAATCTGTAATTGTTTTTTTCATCCTCGTGCTCAGATCAGCCACCTGCACTGACGTATCCAAAAAAGGCTTTGCTTTCCATTTATGGCTGTTGTCAGGTTCAGAGTTCAGTTGTGAAAAATAACTTTATTGTTTGTCCTCCATGCAAAGTGCGTGAGAACTTGCTACCACCGACTGGTTCAATGCAATTTCTTCGTCAATCTTCTGAACGAAAGGGAAAGACTTAAACATCATCGTTTGTAAAGACGTTGACCACAAAGTCTTGCGAGGGATCCTTTCATTTTATACTTGTTCTCGCCCTTGGAGGCTCTTTTTAAAATATTTTGGTGTTAAAAAAATCAGCGAGAAACGCTTATTTTAACAGCGAAACACGTCATAAAATAATTCTCATATCCAGATACAGAATCTTGCACTAAATTTAACCATTAAGCTTTTAGTTCCGGAACTCACGTCGATACCTTTCCTTTGAAAAGCCGTCTGCCTTTTGTACGATAAAGGAAATTTTGAACTCATGTCTTGACAAATGATTCTAAACATTCGCATCTGCAACGCTTTATCTTTAATAGAGTTCACAACTGTGATTAGCTTTTTAAGTATATCATTTAAATCAGAAGGTAAAACCATGGCTACCAGAGCTTATCGATGAAAGCAGTGTGTCCATGAAACATTTGGCATTATTGATTTTAATTTAGCAACGATCCCGCTTTTATTGCCAATCACAGCTTTAGCACCATTGCTGCACAGGGGGATACATTTTGTCCAGTCAGTCTCGCAGCTGCGAGTGCTTTCTAAAAACATGTCATTCAAATACTGGCCAGTTCGCATGTCATGTTTTGCCAAATAAAATGTCTTCCACCATACTTTCATCTGCTTAGAAGTGTACAAATACTATAAATTATCCCCAATCTGAAATATCTGAAGATTCATCTAACTGCGAATCAAAACGTGGGCGCTTTTTTAATTCTTTAACGAATTGTTTTCGAATTGCGCTGGCCACATCGTTTATCTTGCTGTCAGTGGGCGTTATCAGAAAACAGTATGCTTTTTCAATTAGCTGCCTCCTGCAGACCTAACATAATTTCAATCATCTCGGCATCTGTATGTGGATTCCATGCTTTAGCAACTCGGTAAGTGAGTCGGTAGTTAGCTAATAAGGTACTCTCGTTGACACTAGATAATCATATACAAAATATTGTTAAATCAGTCAAACAAATAACTTACCATTTTATTACCTGAATCATAATAGTTTCCTACTGCTTAAGGATTTTCGGTTTCCTTTCGTAGAATTCCAACGGTTTATCAGCTTCCTTGGAACGTTTATCTGAGAGGGACGTTTTCATATGCTCACGTGACGATACTTCGCCGCAAAATACACATTGAGGCTTATTAATCATGACACTAAAACCGTACTTCAAATAACTCGTCATGAGGTCTTCTTCCGTCGATTTTGATTCGCTTCCGCAGACGTGGAGAGCTGCGCAGACCTTTGCAGAAACTTCTCGGAGCGAAGCGCAAGGACACAACGTGAGTCCGTACTCGCTGGCGAACTCGGAGAACTGACTGAAGCCAGCGAACAAGCGCGCCGTGTCCGCAGAGCGCTACCACTACCTTGCACAGAGCACTGTGCATCAGTATAGTATTAATAGATACAAGATCAATTGCGTTGAGTTAGACATCACTTAAACAGTTTTATTAATGTTCTACGGAGTCGCCAGAACCTTTTTTATCTGGAAAGAATGTTGAAAAATGTTGAAAAACACTGCTTTAAAGAATCGATGTATTACTAGTCACTTAGCATCTGGAAAGATGTACTGTGGGGTTAAGAAGTGCCCACAAGCCACAGGCGGTGGGAAGGAAAGGGGGAACACTTAAGCAAAATTCAGGAGCACATGGATCCAGTTTTGTCAAATTTGCGAGATACATGATATTCCTATAAAAATACTGAGTGAGAAATAATGCCCACTATCACTACAGGGGGAGGTTTGAATGAGAGAGGTGACGTTGTTCGAAAACGACCTTTTGGTATTTATTTCCTGTACTTAGTTGACTTCGAATACATTTAAAAGTATGAAGTGAAATTTGCCTGTGCTATTGAGTGTGTCAACTTGGGCGTGAGAATGACCAGTGCAGTGAGGAAGTAACTGTGTCAACGTGTTTCGGGACCTAAGATCAAGTCACCCTGCGGAATACGACGTATAAATTTAACAAGCTCTGTGGAGCCATATCGTATACAACAGCAGAAAATCAGACATATATGTGTACAATATTACGTTACATGTGCTTATGTTCAACATGTGGATGTTCACTGCCCAGTAGCCTTATAAAGATCGGTAGATTCCGCTAGGCACCGCCAACCACCTCAGGAGTTAGCAGTGTTGAGACACTGTTTCCTCATGTCAGTTGGGAAGGAGGCAACATTTAAAAATAATCGCTTCTGGATGAGTTTCAGTCAATCTCGGCACACATATTACTGTGTGGAAAGATATACTGTGGTAGTAAAATCCCAGCGACCTTCCAATGGTTTGGAGATGGGGGTGATAGCGGTATGATGGAAAGAAATGGGGGCAAGGAGTCAGAGAGAGTAAGGGCGAGGGTATGGACAGAGTGGGGGAGAGGAGGAGGTGAAAAGAGGGGGGACGGGAGCAAGAGACAGAAAGGGTTAGGGGGAGATGGAAATAGAGGTGTAGAAGGAGCAGACGAAGAGACAGATGAGAAGAGGATGGACAGGGAGATGGGGGAGATGGATAGAGAGATGGGGGAGGAGAAGATGGTTGATGGAAGGGGAGATGGACAGAGGCAGGAGGAAGGAGTAGGAGTTGGACAGAGAGAGGAGAGATGAGGAGGTAGACTAATAAGAGATTGAAATAATGAATATCTGGACAACGTCGTGTTTCTCAGCTACTAACTATTTTAATGGAGATTATTTTGGAGGGGATGACACTAATCTGAACTAATAAAATCAATAATTCCGTTTACGTTTTGAACGTACCTTGTGTAATACGGCCCTGTGTAGTTTCTTAGGAATTTCAAAGACAAGACTAGAATAATTACAGCGCGCACACAGGTATTTAGGTAATTATTCCTTGTGCGCTCCATACGCGAATGGAATCGGTAGAAATCCTTATAAGTGGTACAATGTAAATTACCGTTTTCCAGCCGCTTTGCAGTGGTTTGGGAAGTATAGACGTCGACACAGATGTAGATACAGTTGCAGATGTACTTTCCTCCCTCGGTTGCCATAGGAGATAAAAGGAAGCTAACATACAGTAAAGCTGAAGAAACATTTGGGACGTGTTGAGGGCCTTTGTATCACACGCAGAGATAAATGGAGAACAGCGCTACGTTGGGTAATGGGATTTGAAGTATCTGCGGGTGAAGTGCCGAGGGCGGCAACTTTGCTGAGTAGGTGTTCCAGAGCCGGCGGCCGCTGACAGCCAAAAGTTTCCAGCGTCGTGGTAACGCGACGTGGGAACCGACGGCTCGCGGAGGATAATCGGATTCTGGGAGGGCGACGGCGTGTCAGCTGCGACAAAAACATTTCCACTGCGCCGGCCACGCTAATTGAAATCCCGGGAAGGGACGGAGCTAAGTCCATAAATCTTGCGGGGAAGATGGCGGGCCGGCGCTAAGAAGTGCGCTCCGTCCTCCGCATGCCGCGCCGCCCGCGGGGATACAAATGCTCCACAGGGAGATTCCGTCCCGGTCTCGTATTCGCCAGTGAGAACTTATCTTGCGCAGATGCAACGAGATGCAGAACTTAGAGGGATGGCTGACGTCACGAGTACCGAGCGTGGGATGTGGATGCACGCTGCCCAGTAGCCCTATGAAGATCGATAGACGCAGCTTGGCACCGAAAACCAGCTCAGGAGTAAGCAGTGCTTATACGCGGTCTTCTCAAGTTGGTTGGGAAGGAGGCGACATTTACTGGTGACAATACCGATGACATTGGTATGAACAGCGGTGAAAAAGAATGTTGTGGAAGAATTAACGAACCTGGAAATGGATGGGGGGGGGGGGGGGGTAATCAGCTTGCGTTCTACTGGAAGAACGAATGACAACGTCGACAAGTCTTCTACCCGCTCAGTACGGCTATCGCATGTCATCAGGGAATGGACAGGGTAGGTGCAATCCTTCATAGAAACTGTATAAAACCTAAATTTTTCAGTCGTGACGAGAACAATCATAAAGTTATAATTTTCATCTCGAAAAGATCAGGATGTGCTCACAAACTTGGTAATGGTGTAAGGCAGACGTGGGCAATCTTTGGTGACCAGCAGGCCTGGTCCACACACCTGTTTAAGTTCGTGGGCTACCTCGTCGCATGAGTCGTCAGCAGTGCTCTTAGCACATGAAATCAAGAGTATAGCGTCCGTGAGTTTAATGTCCATTTGGTAACGCAAAGATACGAATGGCACCCCTATCCCGACACAACACGCTAACAAATTACGTCTCACCACACGTGTTTTCGAGAATACATTCACTTTATGTCCACTCCACCGTCAGATGTTTACTTTTGTTTACTCGTCGTGAATAGTGTTTCTTTACTTGCGTTTTACAACAGCTCTCTAGAAAGTTCCGTTGCAAAATTCTGCAGCGGCTCGCGCTTTCTCTCGCGAATTTCTTCTGCGGGCTGGTTTATAACTAATCGCGGAGCAGAACTCGCCCTAGTGCTGCCCGTTGTCCACCCCTGGTGTGAAGCCTACTGTGCGTATTCACCCTACAATGCGACGTATTTTTCACAACAGTGGATGGCTTGGCGAAGACCTTGATTTTGTACGTCTGCATTTTGACTGTTCTGGAAACGATCCATTTTTCATTGTTATATACAGCCAATTGCCCCTTTCCAGAAGAGTTCTGATGCCATTCCCCACAAACGGCTTCTAATCAGATTCTATGCCTATTGACTACGGTTTCAGTTTTGCGACTGGAGTCGTGATTTCACTTCATGAAGGTCACCGTCCGTAGTAACTGACGGAAATTAATGGAGTGAAACACATGTGATATCATTCTGCAATTGATTTTGGTTTCCTGATCTCTTCACAAGGCGGTAAATGACAGCATCATCTGCAAACAATCTAAGATGTCTACTCAGATTGTCTCCCACACCATTTATATAGATTAGGAACGGCAGAGGGGCCTATAACGATTCCTTTGGGAAACCCAAATATCACACGTGTTTCACTCGATTAATTTCCGTCAGTAACTACGAACGGTGACCTCTCCGAAATGAAACCACGACTCCAGTGGCACAACTGAGACCATAGTCCATAGGCATAGAATCTGATTAGAAGCCGTTTGTGGGGAATCGTATCAGATCTCTTCTGGAAAGGGGCAATTGGATGTAGATAACAATGAAAAATGGATCGTTATGGAATGACCCTCGTATGATGTTGCATTGTTGCCGCACACTTCCACCCACTCATAAGAGGACTGTAAGAACCTCTCCTTGACGACTTAATTCATACTGTCACGGTGTGTAGGACACGACAAGGAATTCAACACATGAAAACAGGAAGATGAAATTCAAAACCATTTTCGATGAGACAGCATTTGAAAATTTTAGGCGTGCTTATTAAAAGGGACAGTCAAATGGAAACAAAACACCCTCCATAACACTGCCTACACGACAGGTGGCCCCCTGTCGTTACGTTTCGATACTGTCACCGCTGTGGTAGGGGGACGGCACAGTGTCACATGACAGGTGCACGCAGTTGTTAGGTTATGACCTTCGTTGGCGGACTGGTCTAGTTCTCCTTTTTCTCTCCTAATACACAAAAGTACTACCACTTCGTAGCTGAACTTCCTAGATGTAAAGGGTGAAGGAATAATCTTCTCCTTATTTCCACGTGAGAAGGGTATTTGGCACTAGGTCCTTTAACCCTCCTAAGGTGTTTGTTACTCTATTACATTTCATTTAATGTTACGTATTGTTCCTATTGACTTTGCATTTTTGCAACATCACTTTATATTACTGTCTTCTGTTTATAAACATACATTACTTTGTTATGACATTGCAGTGCCTCGATGATTCGCGGTGACTTCTGATGCGATGCCACCTCTCAGGGGCGACTGACGCCACATAATAAATGTCTCTTAATGGACATTAGTGCTTCCTTGACCCTTGCTCATCTAGGTGCACCGGGGATTAACCGTAGTACCGATTTGTAGGGCTTGCAGCACTTGGAGATTGCTGTGACAGGTGACGCGCCAGCAGGAGCACCCCTACAAGATTGACGGCAGGATCGTTGCTCGGTAAAGTTGTAGGTTGGTCCTCACGTTTACATGCTGACAGCAGTGGTATAATTGGTGAACAGATGCATGGTGGTACAGCCTTTTCCCTGAACATGATCCCTGGAGAGGAGTTTCTGGTTCACCTGATGTGTCCAAGGAAATGCAATGTTGCGCAGTGCGGGACAGTCTCTGAGTTCTGATTGGTGGCAAGTAAACATAATGGCCTGCGTGTTCTCTGCATTGAGAGTAATGCGGTTGGCGACCATAACTGAATAAATGTATGCTGATGTTGGAGGCGCCATATCGCTGCTTCGACTCTGTGGCTGCTGGTAAGGATCGCTGGATCATGCGCAACTTACGCAAGGGCAATTTGTGTAAGTAGCGGCAGGTCATTCACAAACAGGATGAATAGAAAAGGTGACAGAACAGAGCCTTGAGGGACCCCATTCGACAATTGTTGAATGCTGGCCCACTGAAAGATAGCTGTCAATAATCTCTGTACAGTAGTCTGGGGTGGTGGGGATGTCAGGCAGTTTGGTGAGCAGCTTATTTTTACATGCTTGATCACATGCCCTTCCACTATCGAGAAAGGCAGCCACTGTATACTTCCCTGGATTCATATTATATACTGTACTCTGTGTGACCTGGAGGAACTGGAGTTCGGCTGACAGGCGTGGCTGGAATGCGTACTGGTCTGGTTGTATCACATCCGCTTTGGTGATTGCTGGGCGAAGTTGTTGGAGTATGATACGTTGCAGTAGTTTGGAGAGTGTTAGCAGGAGGCTGAAGGGCCAATGTTTTTGCGATTAGCGATGGTCCTTCACTGGCTTTGGTAATGGTAGTATGCGAGCAACCCTCCAGTGGGACGCCAAGTAGCCTAGCGTGAGGCAACCGTTAAAAATGTGGATTATCAACACAAGTGGCTTGCGTGGCACTTCTTCTACTGATCGCTTGTTACACTGTCCTATTCGGGGGATGAGTGGTTGCCGAGCCGTTACACGGCTATAACAGAGTGGACCTCAAGAGTGGTTCCATTTGTCGTGCCATCCAACGGGTCTTCTGTCTGGAGTCGTATTTTTATCTCTTCTTCGGCCTCATCGTCATACATAGAGGCAAAAAAGTTTTAACTTGCTCAGTGGATTAAACCATTGGCACACTGGTCCCAGAAGCGCCACTGTCACAGGTCTTGCATTTCGGACGGCTTGGAATAGGCCCCATTAATTCTTGGTGGGTAAAGTGAGAGCAGCTATCTTATCTTCCCACTTCTCATGGTGGAATTCAATGGCTCTGTAATGTCACTCCCTAGAGAGATGCGTTAAGTTCGCGGTGGCCCTCGGGATTACGATTCCGCTGCTAGTGTTTTCGCACCCTTTTTTTAAGGTTCTTCAAGTCCTGGAGCAGTGGTAAAAACTCTTCACTGTAGAATGGGCTCTACTCAGTTGTGACCGTAGCCTGACGGTAGCCGCTTCTGATCTTTTCGGTCAATGCAGAGACGGCCTCCTCTATGGGGTCATTGTTGCTAAGAAATGCTGGTACTGGTCACTGTTCATGGTCTGTTAGACTGGGAGTTGTAATTGTTGCAGCACCTCTGTGATGATACCAATCAACGGATTGTGGTCGGAAATCAGATCGTTAACGATTTGAAGGCGCAGATCCAGTATTAGATTTTTTACGATAGCTGTATCCAGCACGTCGGCTCTGTGGGCTGGATTGTTTGGGAGGTGAGTTGGATCGTCAGAACCCGAATATGATGGCTTCCAGTCGTTCCTGCAATCCATACAGCTGGTTCCCTCGCGGCTTGGTACGGTGCGGATTCCACCCGAAGTGCTTGGCATTGACGGCACCCCAGGGCAGAATTCTTTCACCTCGAGTAAACAGCAGTAGATGGTCATCCTTGACGAACGACCTCTAAAAGCTAAGATACACCGCAACGAATGTAATGGTGAGAAAACTGGTGAAGATGTTAATTGCAGTTGCTTTCAGAGATGTAAATTGTGGTAATACGAGAGGAACGTGTGTGACGGACACTTGATATTACAATGGCTGTGCCACTCCCTCAGCCATTTACTCTGTCCGTCCGGTAGCCCACCATATTGCGTAAGCTGAAGTTGAAAGGTTGGGTGGGATAGAGGTGCATTTCCGCCAGGAAAAGAATATCGATCTTGAAACGCGCGAGGAAATTCTGGAGTTCCACGTTCTGATTGTAAACGCTGTTAACGTTGAACGTTGAATATACACAGTGAAAGGCTATCCAACCTTGTTTGGCTAAGGGCCGTTACTGAGGGCGAAGTAGTTTTGATAGGATGTCTGGTGCTTCATTAAATTTTCGTAAGGTCTCTTGAATGATCTTAAAAATGTTCTTCTGACGGAGAGTCGATAAAAATTCTATTATACTAGTGACCATCTTCATGATTTCCGAGAATCTGAACAGTGAATGTGCGTCCGTTGTAGTGCATCAGATTGTTGACTTCTGGTGCCACCGGAAGTGCGCCAGGCGGCTGTGACCTGTGTCGTTCTCCGATGTAAAGAGTCAATTCCTTTTAGTTGGCAGCATTCAGCTGAGTGGGGGCAGAAACTAATTGATGTCTGCTCCGTGCTGCTTGTCCCTGCATAGCGTACATCCGCAGTGCCTCTCCAAGTTGCAGGATGTTTGCCTTAACAACTTATACATTTTACCTTCTGGTTTGGAGATTTTGGCATGCCTTGGCCGGGTGGTGGTCCACTCACTCACACACCGAGGTGGTAGTTGGCCATAATTTTTCTTATAGGAGAAACGTTGACATCTTCTCCATTGTGGGGGCCACTCTTCCAATCTTTTTTTCAGTTATCACTTTAGTGTCGAGAAGATGTTTGAATCATATACTTACTCACTATCTTGGCGTACCGGCAGAGTCACAAAGTAAACTGACTGTGGTATTAGCTTACTGGTTTTCTCGTCTCTCGATTTAAATTGATGGATTGAGGCTTGTAGGAAACCAATGTTGTACAGAGCTTGTACTATCTCGTCTTCTGTGATTTCCGGCAAGGTAGCTGATGACGACATTGAGACACACGTTGGTTGGCGACTGGCGTATAAGAAACGAAATTTTTGAATCCTTGAAAAACCTCAGGTCGATCCTTTGGTCATCCAATGATGAGAATTGATACTTTGCTGTACTGCCCTTATAAATCGTCGTTTTGGTCCTTCGACATGTCTCTTCAGTTCGCTGTTCAGGAGTAGGTATTGCCCTGAGTATTGGATGGTAATGGGTGGGAACCGCACTTATGGTATTGGAGAGTTTTGTGTTGGTGCAGGGTTTCAGTCGTTGCTCGTTCCAGCTGCGCTCTGTTCTGCTGACACCTCCACCTGATCATCGTCATGCTGTAGCAGTGCGTATTCGTTTGAGGTGAGCACAGGGTGCTGCCGTTTCGCGACACCCTGTGCTTCATGTGAGTTTTTGAATTTTCTTCCTGATCGTTGGCCGATAAGAAGTTGAAACTCTGGATCCTCGTCCTGATTGGGTGGTTGAGCCTCGTTGTTTTCCGACATGCTCGGTAACTCAGAACCTGACGAACTGTCGAGTCTGCTGCATTACGTGCGATGTCCTCTCAGTTATCAGTGGTAAGTGACATTATTTCACACCTGGCTGTGAGCACTTTAGCACGTTCATCTTGAAGTTTTCTGTCCTCGGCGGTGATAGGGTGGTCAGGTGCCGTCGGCTGCTGTTGGATTGTCCGGGAACGGGGAGTTGTAATGTAACGATCCTGCTTGATTCCGCCTGCAGGGATCCCGACCGCGACCTGTGCTTTAGAGGGTGAAGGCTGACCTCTCTAAGACAAGGCCCTGGAGCTCCGTTATCCTCTGTGCGAGCTGCTCCTTCGTATACGTGTTCGTTGCCTGATACTAGTCCAGTTTGTTCGTCCACCTGTCCTAGTATCTTGCGGGTAGCGCCTACGATTAGACTACCATTCCGGCAGCTGTGTAGCCACGTGAAAGACGAGAACTGAAAATTTTCATCGAATAGTGACAGGTGATGAAAGCGAAGAGTCAGGTAGTGTGTTTGCAATATTGAAGCAACTCACTATGGCCGTAAAGCAGACAAATGCAGGGTTAGCAGACTTGAAAACTGAAACGGCGGATCTAAGGACCGAAACGGCGAATTTAAAAACAGAAATACAGGGTTAAAGAATTTAAAACTTGAAACAAATACAGGTTTAACAGATCTAAAGACCGAAACGGCAAAGCTAAAAACAGATGCTGCCGTAAGTAGTCTCCAATTTGAAACTTACGCCGGGTTTGAAAAAGTCAGCGAACTGAAGTCAATGAACAGTTCACTGAAATCCGGAGAGAGACGACAGACTCACGCGGGCTGATACAAGCGTTAATGGCTGACCAGAAAAAGATGCGTTCTGACGTTGACCAGGTGCAGGATGCAGTGTCTAACGTTAATCAAAGAGAGGATAAGTTAGCACGTAAGACGTCTGGTAAGGCGCAACAAGTCGTGGAAGAGCTCAATGTCATAAAACGTGTCACGCGAGCCGCATTAAAAAGATTTGACACACGCATTGAAAACAGTCACGAAAAATCAGAAACAGTTTGAAGACCTTCGCACAGAATTGAAACAGTGTATCGAGAATCTTACAGAAAGTAGTAGCGAGACACCGGAATCGGTTGTATCATCCGACATAGTAATAGACAGTAATCCAGAAAGGAAAAAGTCAGTTGTGCAATCTTCCGTAGCAGTAGCAGAAACACAAAAATGTCAAGGGAGTCCAGTCGTACATCCACAGGAGCTTGCGTCTATAATTACGGAAGCAAAACAAAAACAAATAGGGAAGGAACAGCTAACACAGGGGAGCGAAGTAGGTGATGTGCGGTCACACCAGACAAGGGAGCGAGAATCGGTAGACGCGCGCATTCCGGCAGAGCGGCAGCCGACCCTCCGAAAGTACGCGGGTGACGCGAGAGCGGAGCAAATTGCGACGACACATCTACCAATCCCACAACTGCCGAGTCACAGCACAACAGGTTACACACCGCAAGCTAATAGAAAGGCAAAACACGGAACCAGTAACGGGAAGTGTAAACAAATCATTCAATCCGATACACGAGGAACGGTACGGTGTAGACAACTACACACCACTGCGTAGATACGATGCTAAATGGGACATAAATATGTCAGCTCAAGGCCCAAATGTGGTAGAACGAGTACAAGAGAATATGATACAATTGGAAGAAACGAGTAATGCTATGAAAACACAAACGCCGCATGGTGGAAGAGAATAATTTGACGAAGATCACTTTTTGACAGAAAATTCCAACATTACAAAGAAAGCGGGAACGGCTTACATCCACGCACGTTCATATATCAATTTCAGATCGGTTTACCAGAGCATTGGCCGCTTAGCCATAAATTTGACTTCATTTGTGGGCATATGGATGGAGCAATAGCAGAAACCATGCAAAGAGTAGCGGCGAACTGTCATTCATATGAACAATTTAAAACTGCATTCTTGGAGCGGTACTGGTCCACAGAAACACGAAACAGAATAAAGTATGAGTTGCTGCAGAAAGAGATGTCGGAAAATTCCGGAGGAAAGAAACCCGTTAGATTTTTCGAAGGTATGACGTAGAAAAATTAGTGCTTAGATAATCCATACAGTATGGGGAACTGATACGAATGTGCACAATGAAGTCTCCGTTACGTTATCAGCAGTCATTGGCTGGTAGAGCAGGAGATAACATACAAGCATTTAAAGGAATGTTGACAGAACTTGAATTCATATTCAGTGAAGATGACGCAAGATAACAATGTACAAGCAGAGAAAACAGTAGTAGGGGGAGTAACAGTAACCGATCAGGTTTTAATAATAATTCCAGTGGTGAGAATAACATAGGAAAAGGCAATGGTTTTGTAAGGAGTGGTAGTCGTCCATGGGAGGGCAATATAACTATGGTTTGGTAACGCACGGAGGACAAATAACAATTATGGTTTAGGGGGACAGAGGAATAATAATGGGAGATTTGGTCCTAGAAACTACGGTGGTAACTACGATCCGAGATACAATCCCCGTGCAAACGAAGGCAGAAGGTTTAGAGGCTTTCAGCAGCCAAATCCAGGTTATTCAGGTGGAAGTGGAATGGCCAGAACGCAGAAAGGTTGGGAAAATCATACTTCAGTGGGACAAAACATGCGAAAAAAACGATAGAGGAAGTCGAGGTGAGACCACCAAACCCAGGTAAAAGACAAAATTGACGAGATGAGCGGTATGAAGACCAGTCACAAGTAATTAAGAGGAAGGGATAAGTACGAAGTTATAAACAATACAAAAAATAGAGATTGTTTTTGAAGGGCTATAACAAAAAATTAATAAAAAGTGTATTTTGAGGTTTTGTTACAGCTAAGGACAAAAAGAAGAGATTGTAGAGAAAAAGACGCTGGAGTCAGAGTCAAGGTGCAAAGTTTTCAAAACAACATAATATACCTATAGTTTAGAAAAAAGGTTACTAACATACTAACCGTCATCACCATCAATCTCAATCTTACTATCAATCGTGATGAAGATAACGAAACCATGACCTTTATCTTATAGTAGAATTAAGTTCAAAGGAAAAAAAAGGGGGAAGCTAATTTTGATAGAATTAATGGTACTTTTTGTAAAATCATATGAAAAATTGTTTGAGGTTTGTAAAGTTGACAGTGTAAATTTGATAGCGTAATCTAGGGACGTAAGGAAAGTAAGATTGCCACATATTGAAGATGAAGTCGGCAGCCAAGGTGCAGCATCATTGCGGCCAGATCGACGACGAGACTGAGGAGAGCGGTTAGGCGTGAGAGGAAGGAACAATGAGTGTGAGTGCCTGGTACGTCAGCTTACGAGGTAACAAAACAAGGGGCCTTGGTGGAAATGGCGTTTCTAGAGGACAACTCCTCTGTGGAAAAGTTTGGAGAGATACAACGCAGCCTGAATGCAAGCAACTTGCACTCTGAAGTGAGCTTTATTCCTACCTATTCAGAGCTGCACATGAAGGGATAAAGAATGTCCACCGAACCGGAACGGAGGTGGACATATTATGTCGAGGACGAGCGGAAGCTTAGATTCACCACAGGAAGAAGAAGAAACGCGTTTCTGTAACTCAATGTGCAGAATAGCGGAAACTGTTATCAGGCCATACTAAATTCAACATGTGCTTGACAATCCCTGACAACACATGGGACGAAGCAGGAAAAAGATGGAAGGCTGTTCAACTTATCTAGATGAACAACCGATTACAATAAAGAATAGACAACAACTGTAAAGAAGACACCATGAGAATGGAGAAAAGACAACGATGTTAAACAGGTCTTCAACCCTAACTCCTGGTCCAGAGAAGAACAAAGACACAAGTAAGAAGACAGCAAGAAGCACTAAGAACATAGGACACAATGCAGAAGATTTGTAAGAAAGAAGAGCCTGGACCAGAAGAGATCAAGAAACCTTTTCAAATCTCTTCCTACAAAAGACCATTATTACATTTAACTACCAGCGAGAATATAATTCAACTGTTCTAACAGCATATATATTCGACGTTCTTTATGCCAGATTGCAACGCTTTCAGATGGCATACCAGAAAGATGGAAGATAACAACTCGTGAGGAAATCTACCGACGAAAAGACCCACGGTGAATCGGGATAAGGATTCGACGAATGTGGAAGCGGAATAGTTTTAGCTGCCAAAAATGGATCTCCAATTCAACTGCATCACAGACATATGCATGATGGCACAATGGGTACCATGCATTCACGACGCACTCAGACCTTCAGACCTTTCACTCTGCTGACCGGGAACACGGCGAGGCAAGGGAAACCGTCTTTTCACACTCAATGGGAACGCAGCGAGACGCATATCAAGCGTCATAAATACTCAAAGGAGACACGGTGAGGCACACAACCAACCGTCATTCTACGTTCGATGGAAACACGTCAAAACACTTGAAGAAAAAGTGAACCATGGTACAGATAGGAGAAAGAACTGTCTGTTACAGACTACTATCTAAAAACGGAAGGGGACAACAATTTAAATTCTTATTGTATTTAAAGATATGTTAATGTAAACTTTTCCTGTGTTAGTGATAAGTTCTTTATTAACGATGTTTGGTTGCTCATTTTAACATGTAAATAATATTTTCATATATTGTGGAGTCTTTTTAACTTTTTTAAATAAATAAAAACCTACTATTAACAATTCTTGTGTGTAATGTGTTCATAAAAATACATAGGAGAGATAAAAGTGAATGGATTTAGATATTGCAGGATGTCAATGTAAAGTTTGTAAAGCAAAAAATAGGTTTAGAAATTCAGTGTTTGTGAAAGTCAATGTTGATAATCTTTGTGAAGTCATAATGTGTAGAATTAATATTTTTGAAGAATGTAAATGGGATCATAAATAGGATTACAGCTGTAAAATCATGAGATAGGTTGAGACATAGCTTGTAAAGTTTAATTGTAAGAATTAAACATGTTTTCGATTATGTGAAATGTAAAAGAAAAAAGTAACTTTTTATTTATAAAATCGGGAAGATAATATTAAATGAAGGTTTCCTTAACATAAATTAACGGAATAAAATAGAACAGTAACAAAATAAAAAGGAGAATTTTCGAATGATACAAATTTATAAAGATACGCACATTGTTTGAATTTCAATAGCAATTTTACTATATTCAGCTATATTTGGAGAATATAATTCCTTAAATTAGTTCTATAGAACAGTACAAAAGATCCGAAAATCATGCGCAAAGTAAATGAAGGAGACTGAATAGAACCACTGCGTAAATTATACTAAATATTAAGATAGGAAGTTAGTCAGTCAACATCTCAATTCCTACAGTCAGCAGTTGAACCAATTTTGCACTGTCTTCAATTAATTATTCAACCATTGATTGACCCAGTACAAAATTGAAGATAGAAGGAAGAGGATGTGTACGGTGGCAGAATAAATGGTCAGATTCGCACCTTACATGAGACCTTTACAAATCGCAATGAGAAGGTGAAGATGATACCTAACGCAAATCGACAGTTATGAGAACATTTGCCTAGCAATATGTAATGCAAAAAGGGATGACAGTAAATCGACGGTAATTAACACACCATTCCTATACAATGCATGTCTTTGAGCAGAAGGTAGAACAGGGAAGGCGAGCTGAGTCACTTTTAGTTTTGAAAAGCCAGCTCCACAACGCCATAGCGAAGGCACACTGCGGGAGTTAAGCTGGAAAGCACTTAAAGGGTGGCAGGAAAGAGGACAGCGACCCCAGGCCAGGTTATTCAAGCTGGAGGGGAGCCTGTAGTGAGGGCATCGGTAAAAGAGCAGAGAAGAAGCTTTAGAAAACTGTGTTTCGAAATTCCAACAGGATACGAACAAAAGCAAGTGATGCATTTTCGTCAGCGAGTGTGAAACACGGGAAGGTTAATGTAGTTTAGGCTTCTAGAATGGGCTCAAAATGTGCGATTGGCGGAAACTCACTATGAAGGAGAAAACTACTGAAGTTTCGATGCATTTTGATAGAAGGGACGTTGCAATTGGTAGAGGGTGTTTCTACAAAATAAGAGGAACGATCCTATTGGTCGAAAAAAGCCGTGATGTGAAAAAGAAACCGAAGTGGAGGGAGGCAGTTCTGCCATGAGAGGACAAGACAGGAATTTTGGATGAGGGAGTCTTCTCAGAACTGGTGTCAAGTGCAGAACACAGCGCTTAACGCTCTGTATGATGCAGAAGAGAAATTGGGGTGGACACTGCATACACAGCAATGACTGCATTCCAGCTAAAATTAGCTGTAGCAACATTTAGCTGCAACCGTGGAGAAATGAAGGAGCTAAATTAGTTAACTGTTCTTGCGAGAACTGAGAGGGCGTTATAATATGCACGCTACTCCAACCATGTGCGTGTATATCACCACATGATAAGACTAGGGCTGTGTACATGTTTTCTCGCATAACGCGACATAGGTAAAGTTTCTGCTGGAAAGTTCAGCAAAGGCCAGATCAGTTTTTAGTTTTGTTGGAATTTCAATGGGAGAAAGTGGTCTTGCAGACGACAGAACGTCGCAGCTTAAGGTAAATACCGCATGCAGAGGTGTAAACTTTGTTGGTTCACCAGCTTGCGTCCACTGTAAACTCGAGTGGCCTTGGGTAATCTTGCACTCAAATTTGTCACATGACTAACCATCCACCGTAGACTTGATTGTCATCCCAAATAGTACCGAAGTCTTAACCGGAATCGAACGATTTTCGTAGTACTGACCAACATCGTAATGTATGTGTAGGAGCAATTTTGTAAAGAAATGTTCAATTAAACTTTCATATTAATGTGCTTAAGATTAATGTTCTTACAGAGGGTTAATATTTAACATTGTTGTGTGTAAAGTTATTTCACTTTTTGAGGCTGGAAAGAAGCATTATGCATTACGCTGTTTTTATGATGGCGAGTTGAGAACTGTGTGAAAATGTGTAATGTGGTGGTAAATATTGCAACATTAAAACTTTTCATTTCACCTCACACAGTTGTTCTCAGTTCTAGAGCCTTACACGTTTAGCACAATTTCGGATGATATTTTATGCGTACTTCCGGAATTAAACATGTATTTTCGCCAACATATCGAGGGAAAATTAAAGTCACCACCAACTATTATCTTATGAGTCGGATACGTGTTTGAAATCAAACTCAAGTTTTCTTTGAACCATTCAGCAAATGTAAAATCTGAATTGGAAGGTCGGTAAAAGGAACCAATTATTATTTTATTCCGGTTGCAAGCAATGACCTCTGCCCATACTAACTCACAGGAAGTATCTACTTCAATTTCGCGACAAGTTAAAGTACTTCTAACGGCAACAAACACGCCACCACCAACCGTGTTTAGCCCCTCCTTTCGGAACACCGTTAGGTTCTTCGCAAAAATTTCGGCTGAGCTTATATCCGGCTTTTGCCAGCTTTCAGTGCCTATAACGATTTGAGCATCAGTGCTTTCTATTAGTGCTTGGAGCTCTGGTACTTTCCCTACACAGCTATGACAATTTACAACTGTTATACCGATGGTTCCTGTATCTACGTTTTTCTTGTATTAGACCTGCACCTTTTGTGACTGAAGCCCTTTTTGTGTTTTCCCGAGACCCTCTAACCTAAAAAACCGCCCAGTGCACGCCACACAGCCCCTGCTACCCGTGTAGCCGTCTCCTGCGTATAGTGGCCACCTGACCTATTTAGCGGAACCCGAAATCCAACCATTCTTTGGCGCGAGTCGACGAATCTGCAGCCTGCACTGTTGCAGAGCCGTCTGAGCCTCTGATTCAGACCCTCCACTCGGCTCTGTAGCAGAAGCCCGCAATCGGTCCTGTCGACTACGCTGCAAATCGTCAGCTCTGCTTTCATCTTGCAAGCAAAGCATAAAGCAGCTACACACTGTGGAATCTAGGAACGTTTCGGTAACATACGCAGAAATCTCATTTTTATCCAGAAAATTGTGGCTCTTGAAAATACAGCTCCTGGAATACTTGTTTTTTGTAGAACTAGCACTGTTTATATTCAAAGGAACTATGCATCAGAACATTTCCACTGGTAGTGTCTTGTACCTAACTTTCTAGCTCCCTACATAACACAGGAAGCGTAGAACGATAGATACAAGAAAATGTTGCACAGAATATAAAGTAACTAATTAACAATATTTTAGACAATTATAAGTTAAGGCACCTTGGTGATCTACGTAAGGCCCGGCGATATGAACGTCCTGGCTCGCTAGTGAGGCCTGCTCGGATAGGCCAAGTAGAAAATCACTGCTCACGACAGACAGGTGGATACATCCGAGGTGTTTTCTGGCTCAAAACATAGCTTGTCACAAATGTTCACATCCAATAAAATCCAATCTGCTTTTCAAAAATGAATGTGGCTGCCATTCAACTAACTTGTTGTTTAGCATGTCTGTTAACTCGTAAAAGTTACGGTGTTTATATATACATATCGTGCAGGGACTATTTTTACAATACCAGTTTTCTGTCAGTGAAACATAAGCGTAAAATTTTAAAAAATGAAAGTTAATTTCCTCGTGCCTCTGACAGGTTTGCGTGCTTTTAGACAGAAACCACTCGCTGCAACGAGTGCTACTCAATAGATCACGAGCCACAGCTTCCAATAAAACGTCAAAACACGTAAAACACCACTACAGAAAGTCAGACACGTAAAATCGTCCATAAAACGTTTGGGAGGTTTTTCGTCATAACGCGAGACATCTACTGAGGTGGTTCGTGCCAGAGAACTTTACGAGTTTTACACTTTCTTTCCTTTTCTCTCTGAAAATAAGAAATTCAGATATATGCAATGGGTGACTTTTAGTTCTACCTCTTTTATTTTTAAAAAAATTGACTACATTAAATATGGTACGCAGTCACATGGAAGCCTAGATATTTCTTTCTTTGCATTTTGCTAACTTCTTGCAAAATCGAGGAACATTTCCCCGTACAATCTTTTTAATCAGCATACAGTCAATATTTATGAGACAGAAACGTGTTACACAGAAAAGACTTAGGTGTGTAAAATGGTTAAGTATTGAACTTGAGGAATGCAGTAGATTTTGATCTAGGCTTTGCTCTGTCCACAAAGCGTTAAACCCAAAAATGGACAAAGAAGGAAAACGAAATGAAAATATTTGATATATATTAGTAACACGATCACAGCCAAAAAAATTCCCGCCTTGTGAAGAAAGCCCGCTTTTAAATCCTAAAACTTAATAGCGCTCCTCCAGAAATTTGTGATTGTCTGAAGTCTTGTAATTGAGGCGAGATTTAACTGAGGAACCTGCAAATGAAAATAAATTAAATAACAGAAATCGATAACTGGCTACGTTTGTTGTTTCGATGCAGAAAGACGGAAATTTCTGTGTACTGTTGCTCGGTGACAATTTTTTACTCACATCTCATGCACATTTTGAAAGGAAGTATTGACAGTGCTATTAAAATTAGATGACTTCTAAAATGGGTACAAGACGCAAACAGCTGTTAAATTTGAGGCCTTCGATCTGACTTATCTCCGTCTCACAAAAAAAAACAGAAGAATGGAAAGACTAGCAGGAGGCGACACCGACGGAAACCAGTTTGATTTCTGGAGAACTGTTGCAGCACGAGGGTCAGTACTGACCCCACAACTTCTCTTAGAAAGTAGAAGGAAGGAAGGTAAACTCATTTTGATAACATTTGTTAATTTATAGAAATCTTTCGATAATGTTGACTAGAATGCATTGAAATTCTGAAGGTATCACAGATAAAATACAAGGTTATCTACAACTGATACACAAACCAGACAGCAGTTAAAAAGATTGAACTACGTTGTAGGACAGCACTAGTTGAGAAGAAAATGAGTCATGCTGTAGCCTATCCCCACTTTATTCTATCTGTTCATTGAGCAAGCCGCCAAGGAAAACAATAAGACATTTGGAAAGGGAAATAAAATTCACGGAGGAGAAATAACATGTGTGAGTTAGTCTGATGTCCGCTTGAGAAAACATTGTAACATGCGTAGTTATAAAACAGCTCTTGGTTCTCACATTTTTAAAAAATTAACGTATACTAAGACGCATACATCAGCATCTTCATATCTGTCATAGCGTTACTAAAGGATGTCACTTAAATACACTTTAAGAGATAGAAATTTGTACTAATATAACAAGAAATACCTACAACAGTTTTTAAACGAACAAAGCAATTTCCCTAATTGAGGCTTTTTCTAAGTATTTTTTGATGTGTTATGGTGTTTCTTCCACTAGTTCGCTTTTTCCTTTATTGATGTTACTTTTCCTGGCGGCTTGCACTGGTCTAATACTAGTTTGATTTAACACTTAATTCCTCCTGTCTGCGAACGCCAGCTACTAATCAGTTACAATCAGATCGAGTCTGCAAGTGGGCGTCGTCTAACATGGTTCCAATGCACGTCTAAGTTTTCTACGCTAGGAGGTCAGTAATTTTTTAACTCTTTAAACTTGTATAATGCTTTTTATGAGAATCAGATTTATACTGTGATTATTTTTAAAGTTATATTTGCGGTTTAAGGTTTACCAACTTCATGCCACTACTTACTTGACCGTAGCATTCAATTCCAAGACTCAGACTGCAGATACACTACTGGCCATTAAAGTTCTTACACCAAGAAGAAATGCAGATGATAAACGGGTATTCATTGGACAAATATATTATACTAGAACTGACATGTGATTACGTTTTCACGCAATTTGGGTGCATAGATCCTGAGAAATCAGTACCCAGAACAACCACCTCTGGCCGTAATAACGGTCTTGATACGCCTGGGCATTGAGTCAAACAGAGCTTGGATGGCGTGTACAGGTACAGCTGCCCATGCAGCTTCAACACAATACCACAGTTCATCAACAGTAGTGACTGGCGTAATGTGACGAGCCAGGTGCTAGGCCACCATTGACCAGACGTTTTCAATTGGTGAGAGATCTGGAGAACGTGCTGGCCAGGGCAGCAGTCGAACATTTTCTGTATCCAGAAAGGCTCGTACGGGACCTGCAACATGCGGTCGTGCATTATCCTGCTGAAATGTAGGGTTTCGCAGGGATCGAATGAAGCGTAGAGCCACGGGTCGTAGCACATCTGAAATGTAACGTTCACTGTTCAAAGTGCCGTCATTGTGAACAAGAGGTGACCGAGACGTGTAACCAATGGCACCCCATACCATCACGCCGGGTGATACGTCAGTATGGCGATGACGAATACACGCTTCCAATGTGCGTTCACCGCGATGTCGCTAAACACGGATGCGACCATCATGATGCTGTAAACAGAACCTGGATTCATTCGAAAAAATGACGTTTTGCCATTCGTGCACCCAGGTTCGTCGTTGAGTACACCATCGCAGGCGCTCCTGTCTGAGATGCAGCGTCAAGGGTAACCGCAGCCATGGTCTCCGAGCTGATAGTCCATGCTGCTGCAAACGTCGTCGAACTGTTCGTGCAGATGCTTGTTGTCTTGCAAACGTCCCCATCTGTTGACTCAGGGATCGAGACGTGGCTGCACGATCCGTTACAGCCATGCGGATAAGGTGGCTGTCATCTCGACTGCTAGTGATACGAGGCCGTTGGGATCCAGCACGAAGTTCCGTAATCCACTCCAGAACCCACCGATTCCATGTTCTGCTAACAGTCATTGGTTCTCGACCAACGCGAGCAGCAATGTCACGATACGATAAACCGCAATCGCGATAGGCTACAATCCGACCTTTATCAAACTCGGAAACGTGACGGTATGCATTTCTCCTCCTTACAAGAGGCATCACAACAACGTTTCACCAGGCAACGCTGATCAACTGCTGTTTGTTTATGAAAAATCGGTTAGAAACTTTCCTCATGTCAGCACGTTGTAGGTGTCGCCACCGGCGCCAACCATGTGTGAATGCTCTGAAAAGCTAATCATTTGCATATCACAGCATCTTCTTCCTGTCGGTTAAATTTCGCGTCTGTAGCATTTCAACTTCGTGGTGTAGCAATGTTAATGGCCAGTAGTGTATGTTCACGTACTAATCTCCTTTTCGGTCCTGTTGGATGAAGCTTTGTTATGTAAGCTATTGAAGTACGTATAGTTGGGTATAGAAGCTATTTGCATTTGTAATTTAGTTCTCTAATATCTGAATGTCTAATTTTGCCTTTCGTTTTAAACATTCTACTGAAACAATTTTTTTGACGCCGAAACCAGGTCACCTGAATTTCGGATTTTTTTTTTTTTTCAGTAGTCCGATCAGTGAAATTTATTTCATGTTTCTGCAGTCAGACTTGGCTGTGTTTAAAGAAAATATAAAAAGGATGGAGAAGAATAAAGTCTCAATAAATGAAATAAGAAATGTGTTAATAGACACTCAAGAAATGTTTGAATGAAAGAGAGACTGTCAGTTTTATTGGCATGCAAAACAAGATGAATTTGAACACATTAAGGAATAAGAACCCTAAGCAAGAAATAATAAATTTGATTTCGAAATTTAAG
The DNA here is from genome assembly GCF_021461385.2 of Schistocerca piceifrons. Taxonomy (NCBI): domain Eukaryota; kingdom Metazoa; phylum Arthropoda; class Insecta; order Orthoptera; family Acrididae; genus Schistocerca; species Schistocerca piceifrons. The sequence goes on along the minus strand of NC_060138.1, from coordinate 552,435,471 downwards.
GAAGAGACAATGGCTTTCTATGCCTTGACATTTGCAATGGGCTATTTCTACTCGCAAATAGCAAGTATTTGACTGGATGACACTATCTGAAACTGCAGACTGTGTGATGATTGAAAACACTATTATATACATGCTAAAATTGTGTAAAGTAATTGTGTATTTCAAGAGGTTTCGAGAAACTACTCGTGACTCGGAAGAAAATGGAAGTCTAAACACTTTCTTAAGGAAACCGAAAATCTTGAACGTAAATGATATCTACCAAAATTATGCGAGCATTTCTTTCCTATTCGCACACACAACGCCACTGCAGAAAGGGTATTTTCGCTAATGTGGGCCCAGTGAACTGATTAAAGAAATCGGCTGCTGCCAGGGTCTATGGAACCAGTCTTACAGTGCCAGTTTAATTATAAGCTGACTTGCATGGAGTTTTATAAATACGAAATAGCGAAAAAGGCTTGCTGGAAAATGTGAAATCTTCCAAAAAATATGATGTAACAACTACTGCCGCAACAATTACCATCTGATGTTAATTATATTAAATAAATGTTTTTCTTCATTTCTAAACCCCAATCTTAGAGAGTCCAGACGAGGTCCCAGCTAGGTACTACTGTTCCCGAAAACTTTCCAGTAAATGCTACCTGCACTAAACCTGTGTATTTTTTGTCTTGTCGAAACACACGTTCAACAAGAAAAATATGTTCACTTGAAAGCACCAAAATTTAAAAAAGAATTGAACGTTTAAAAACTACACTACCCATTCAACAGCTTTGATCAATTGAAGCAAACAGTTAAATGTTACGCATCAGTGGAACGTATCAAAACACAGTGGCAAAGCTATGAAAAAATGGTTGTGCCAACTTGCGTTGCGCCAACTTTGAATCAAAAAATAATCACGGATCTATGAAAAATCTCTGCGAAATTTGTTTCGAACTTCCAAAGTAATCAGCCAACGCAACCCGTAGTCCACTGTGCAGAGACTTTCCGAAAGCACTGCATATTTTTTATGTTCTCTTAGCTGCGAGCATTAACGGCAGCCATCTTGTTTTTGAATGAGAACAGTCTGATGACTGGCATTAACGTATAAGTAGAACTCTTTCAGCTTCTCTGTCCTTATCGCGTATATTGAAAATAATTGGATATTTTCATGACGAGTACTTCAATGTCGACAGCTAAGACTCCAGCAGAGTTCATATAGTATTGTGGAGAATATGGGCAGGACATCCAAGGCCTTCTAATTTTTCCTAGTTTTTCTTTAAATCGGTGAAACGCATTCCGCTGACAGCGTCAATGAAGCGGTATTGATACTGTCTCCACAATAAGCGATTAATTTATCTAATGGAATTTGTCGTTGTCTTAAAGTGTCTAGACAAAACTTTGCAATTGTCTCCAGTCTCTCGTTAATCAGCGAATAAAAATTCAACAGCTTCTGTTGGATTCCGTCAGTCTCAGTAAAGTATTGAACAACTAAAGGGAACATCTTTTCAGCCTTGTGGTTCGATGAATCGGCGTCTGTGCCGAAAAATGAAACTTCTTGTAATTGTTTTATTCATTCGGACACGGAATGAGGCGCGACAACTTTTTTAAGCATCGCTGTAGCTTTGCTCTTGGCTGTAGACTGCTGTGCGGCGACTTTGGAGTCAGGGTAGGTTGCAGCATTCAGCTTTGCGGCAAAGTCAAGAGAACTGAAGGACTGATGATAAATCGTTGTTACTTCTGCAGTAGAAACGAGCAATTATTCCTGGGTATCTTCTTTAGTCATGAATGTAGAAACAGGCTCTGACGTCGGTGCTACAGCGAATATATTTGTATGATCCTTAGCAGAAGAAATGTGAGGCCTCCGTGAGTTACTAACAAGGGAACCTCCCCATCGCACCCCCCTCACATTTAGTTATAAGATGGCACAGTGGATAGGCCTTGAAAAACTGAACACAGATCAATCGAGAAAACAGGAAGAAGTTGTGTGGAACTATGAAAAAATAAACAAAATATACAAACTGAATAGCCCATGCTCAAGATAGGCAACATCAAGGAAAGTGTGAACTAAGGAGCGCTGTGGTCCCGTGGGTAGCGTGAGCAGCTGCGGAGCGGAAGGTCCTGGGTTCAAGTCTTCCCTCGAGTGAAAATTTTACTTTCTTTATTTTCGCAAAGTTATGATCTGTCCGTTCGTTCATTGACGTCTCTGTTCACTGTAATAAGTTTAGTGTTTGTGTTTGCGACCGCACCGCAGTACTGTGCGATTAGTAGACGAAAGGACGTGCCTCTCCAATGGGAACCGAAAACATTTGATCGCAAGGTCATAGGTCAACCGATTCCTCCATAGGAAAACACGTCTGATATATACGACACTGGCGACCGCATGTGCGTCACATGACAGGAACATGTTGTCGACCCACCTAACTTATACACTTTGCGAATGGGTAAAAAGATTCTTCTACCTTGCCCGATTTAGGTTTTCTTGTGGATGTGATAGTCGCTCCCAAAAAAGTGATGAAAACATAAGAGTTTGTCATGTAAACCGGAAATAAAAAATTAAAATTCTCACGCGAGGGAAGGCTTGAACCAAGGACCTCTCGCTCCGCAGCTGCTCACGCAAACCATGGGGCCACGGCGCTCATCTGTTCAGATTTGCCTTGATATTGCCTATCTTGCGCATGGACTACTCAGTTTGTATATTTTGCTTATTTTTTCATAGATCCACACAACTTCTTCCTGTTTTCTCGATTGATCTGTGTTCAGTTTTTCAAGGCCTATCCACTGTGCCAAATTATAACTAAATCTGAGGGGGGTGCGATGGGGAGGTTCCCTTGTAAGATGAACCAGCTATAAATGTCACACTAGGCTTCCTGTTACGTACGTCATTTCTTGAGAAAACATCGCTCTTTTTGAAATCATACGAAAAGTGCCACTTTCTCTTTCCATCCTTAGGATTTTATTAAATAGTCGAAATAACACTTTAAACATGGTGCTATACTTCACTATACACTTCACGCCCTATACACCTGCAGTAAACAGTTCAAACATTACTAATTTGCACTCGCTGTTCGTGTTACGTTTAGAAAGAAGGAATCCTCCTGTGAGGTCGCTATTCAAATTGGAACCGTTCGATTCTTCCGAGTGGGGCTGCTTAAACAGTTGCAGTCACGTTCTCCCGGAGAAATCTGGTACTTTATCGAACGATGGCTCTAGATCTAGAAGTTGCTTGCATTGTCGATACAGGACACGCAACATGACTCGCCATCTGTGTGATGACCTAGTCAACATAAATAAAACAAACTGAGAGTGCATTTACATGTTGCGCCAACAGATGGCATTACTTCAGTACTTGAGCCAACCTCGTAATAGTATTTTGCAAAAGCGGGACTAAAATTTGTCATGTAGGGGTGTTGAGACAGAAAGGTCCATAACGTTGACAATCCCGACATACACCAACGTTAGATTTCGTACGCTTATAGGACTTCAGAAAGTAATTTACGTATGTGGTCTCATTCTAATGAAGTTGTACATATGAGTGGCGCCTTGTCGTAACTGAATATATGCCCCAGGATTCATGCAGAGTTAGCTCTGCTGCGGTACGGGTAGCAGCTGTTTAACACGCGTTGTTGTGAAATGCGCGGCATCTGGGGACGTACTCGTGAGATGGAGTACGCGTGACAGTACGATTCGTGGGAGGAAAACGTCTATACCGCACATAGATTCAACGTGAAATTCCACATGCAGTGTTGCTGGGATGTGGATTTCAAGGACAAACCGAAATCACGTAAGTAGTCCGTTATAGTTGCCACATAAAGCTTTTATCCAATCTCAATCATATCAATAATACAAAGGCGATTGCCTTATGAGGCCGCATAACTTTAACAAATGACATAAACAAATTTCTTTAATTAGAACAATGTCCATAAAACCTGAAAAATTGAATCTGACTATGTGAACTAACTCATATAAATTTCATTAGTTAGATGAAACTAATGTCCACACGATTCATATCAGAACTCTAATTACTTCCAACCGCAAAGAAAATACATCAAGTCTAAAACACAAATCTTGCAACATTTGGCTAGCCAACTTTCCTTAAATAAAACAGTATTCATAAAAGCTTTATTAGTAAAAACAAGACACTTCCAGGACTAAGGAGGTGCATTAATTTCACCAAAAAAATTTTTTTAAGTGTGGTTAACCAAATTGATTAATGAAAAATATTCATAAAACCATCGCTACTAGAACTTAACAATATGACAAATAGCCCCTAAAACGAGGCCGCTTCAATTCTGAGTATGAATCAGATAGACGCGAGCACACCAAAGGATTTTAACCAATAAAAGAGATCCACGGGACAGAAAATGAAATAGAAATGTACTCAACTTAGCACTTCAATTTAAACCTCAGGCACAATAGCTCTTCACCGGAAGGATGGAATCACAAAACAGTAACAACATAACCCGATATGCAAGGGGGTGGGGGGCGGGGGGGGGGGGGGGGCAGGGCCTTAAATATCACTCTGCCACCGTGGTACTCGGCTCTCGGTTTGCTCGCGTCGACCACCGCCAATGATCTGCAACATAAAACACATCAGCGGCAGACAATATTCTGAGGCATGAGATACACAATCTTATCTAGAGAACAGATTATCAATAACTTTCAATGATATACGTCACAACCAAATGCAAGCACAATTAACCTCCGTGAGTTTCTTGGCCAGTCACGGCCCTTAAAATTTAATGAACCAATTGCTTAAAACCATCAATAAAATAATGGCCTAGAAGTTAAAAAGACACACAATTATCTCGGCGCACATTGAAACGCCAGACTACAATAATGAAGTACAAGGTAAAATGGAAGAAATATCCCGGCATGGCCTGGAACGCCAGACACCGACTTACGCACTACTTGTTGCACTTCTACGCATTTAGCCATTCTTCGTGTCTGTTTGTTGGGCGTAGCTACACTTCCTTAACTGCCGTCTAGGTATCAAGTCACGACACCGAACTGAATGATAAACAACTAGAACAGTCCCAATCCAAATGGTTTTACCGCACTTGAATATTCAGTTAAGATGCACACAACCCACCGAAGTAACTCGACAACTCCAATTCATTCTGCCTGTGTAGCTTGTAATAGACCCGAAGGAACTTGGCTTTCCAACCTCTAGGAAAACCCCATCACCATGGGAAATGGATCTGCCTGCACCAATAAGCACATCGTAGCCGCTGGCCACGGTCCTTCGTGATGCCGACTCGGCCTCTCGGCGTGCTACATACGTACACAGTGTGACGTCACTCCACCTCACACCGCGGATACCCGCACCAGCCTCCGGCAGAGTGCACGCGCTGCCGTTAAATCCCGCATCGAAGTCGACTCAAAGATCAAAATGACAATCGATGGAAACTGGCGCCAGAAACGCACCAGCTCAGTCGCGTCTAGTCATGGTGGAAATGATGCCAACAATTTGACCAAAGCCACACAGGCATGATTGACGTTCATCAGGGAGGAAGCAAGGCCATCAACATAGACCACAGAGACAATATTCAAGCAGCCGAGCAATTGATTCGACTTCAACAAAAAGGAGTAACATAGAAATTTCAGTTACAGCAGAATCATAAAAGTGAAATGTAGTGTTATACAGGAGGATTTAGTCATACATTCATTCTGATGACCCTGAAAGTAAAGCCGTTGCGGCACTAGTTCAGAGAAATAAGGACCAGTGTCTCAAAGTAGCATCTCCAGCCCAAGCGCAACCGTATCGATTTTCCATTGCACTTTCTTTCCATCAGTGAACCCAATACAGTTCGTTACTAATTAAAATCTCTTATTTTGTCCAGTCTTTGGTCAAGCAGAGACTACAGTCCAGCGGCGAACCAATTACTTCTCGCAAAACAAGCTGCTCGCTTCTAAGCCCTTCAGCAATTCTCAGTCAAATTGCCTCCATACAGTACTGTGTTTCATTGCTGATCATAAAAAGTCTAACTGCTAATTGATTCTCATTCCATTTCCCGTATGGGCGCTCCGCTACTGCTCAGTTTTCCTTTTTAGCCATTTTGTTCTCTGTTCCAGCCAGCTTTGCTTTTATGCTCAACTGCTGATGCTCCTCGATGGCGAAGCCGGAAGGATAGCCTTTGATGTTTACCGAGTAGTGGATATCTTTCAACAGAGGCTTTCAGACAAGCTGTAGTACAATGACTCTTCTCTGTTTTACGGAAATATCGCTTCTTCTTTTGTCGGAGACTTCATACCTGCTCCGTGTTTCTAAACGCTACGGCCGCTTTCACAGAAGCAGAAAATTAAAAGAACAGGGAAATCGTGGCACAGTTCGAAAACCGAGCTCCCCTTCGAGATGGTATTCGTGCTCACCAGATTGTTTGGGGAATTTATTCTGCTAATATTCCTTTTTTCCACGTGTCACTGGTAACCCAGAAAATCGAGCAACGTTTCGTGTTTGGAAAGGCAGTTGTCTTACGTAGAATACCGGATAGAATGGTATGTCTATCAAGATACGGGAGTGTTTCGAGAAATGGAGACAAATAGGATCAAATCCCGATCCGAAGTCTTGGCAGTTTTGCTTTAAGGTGTCTGCCGTACAGATGGCCACCCTGATTCGTATTTTCCTAGCGTTCTCTGAACACTTGAAGCGAATCCTGGGACGCTTATTAAAATCAGCCATTACCACTTCCTTTGCTCCTCCATCGGCAGCTGAGAATGTTTACCAAGAGGAAAATCAAATGGTTCAAATGACTCTAAGCACTATTGGAGTTAACATCTGAGGTCATCAGTCCCCTGGACTTAGAACTACTTAAACCTAACTAACCTAAGGACGTCACACACATCCATGCTCGAGGCAGGATTCGAAAGTGCAACCGTAGTAGCAGTGCTGTTACGGACTGAAGCGCCTAAAACCGCTCGGCCACAGCGGCCGGCTTACCAAAAGGAACTTAAGTGTAATTTTCGATTCTTCTTGCGTAAACTCTGCTAAAATTGAAATACCGAAGAAAACTTGGCGCCACGCCGCCACATAATTATTTTTCCTAGCAATTAAATCTGAGAGTAGAAGGCCGATTTTTTTCCTTTAACACATGTAATCAACGATACAGATAGCCGTACCGTAGGTGCAACCACAACGGAGGGGTATCTGTTGAGAGACTAGACAAACGTGTGGTTCCTGAAGATGGGCAGCAGCCTTTTCAGTAGTTGCAGGGGTAACGGTCTGGATAATTGACTGATCTGGCCTTGTAACACTAACCAAAACGGCCTTGCTGTTGAGGAACTGGGAACGGCTGAAAGCAAGGGGAAACTACAGCCGTAATTTTTCCCGAGGGCATACAGCTTTACTGTATGATTAAATGATGATGGCGTCCTCTTGGGTAAAATATTCCGGAGGTAAAATAGTCCCCCATTCGGATCTCCGGGCGGGGACTACTCAGGAGGACGTCGTTATCAGGAGAAAGAAAACTGGCGTTCTACGGATCGGAGCGTGGAATGTCAGATCCCTTAATCGGGCAGGTAGGTTAGAAAATTTAAAAAGGGGAATGGATAGGTTAAAGTTAGATATAGTGGGAATTAGTGAAGTTCGGTGGCAGCAGGAACAAGACTTCTGGTCAGGTGAATACAGGGTTATAAATACAAAATCAAATAAGGGTAATGCAGGAGTAGGTTTAATAATGAATAAAGAAATAGGAGTGCGGGCAAGCTACTACAAACAGCATGGTTAACGCATTATTGTGGCCAAGATAGACACGAAGCGAACACCTGCTACAGTAGTACAAGTTTATATGCCAACTAGCTCTGCAGATGATGAAGAAATTGATGAAACGTATGGTGCGATAAAAGAAATTATACAGGTAGTGAAGGGAGACGAAAATTTAAGTCATGGGTGACTGGAATTAGAGAGTAGGAAAAGGAAGAGAAGGAAACGTGGTAGGTGAATATGTACTGGGGCTAAGAAATGAAAGAGGAAGCCGCCTGGTAGAATTTTGCACAGAGCATAACTTAATCATAACTAACAGTTGGTTCAAGAATCATGAAAGAAGGTTGTATACATGGAAAACCCTGGAGATACTAGAAGGTTTCAGATAGATTATATAATGGTAAGACAGAGACTTAGGAACAAGGTTTTAAATTGTAAGACATTTCCAGGGGCAGATGTGGACTCTGACCACAATCGATTGGTTATGTACTGAAGATTAAAACTGAAGAAACTGCAAAAAGGTGGGAATTTAAGGAGATGGGACCTGGATAAACTGACTAAACCAGAGGTTGTACAGAGTTTCAGGGAGAGCATAAGGGAACAATTGGCACGAATGGGAGAAACAAATACAGTAGAAGAAGAATGGGTAGCTTTGAGGGATGAAGTAGTGAAGGCAGCAGAGGATCAAATAGGTAAAAAGACGAGGGCTAGTAGAAATACTTGGGTAACCGAAGAAATATTGAATTTAATTGATGGAAGGAGGAAATATAAAAATGCAGTAAATGAAGCAGGCAAAAAGGAATACAAATGCTCAAAAATGAGATCGACAGGAAGTGCAAAATGGCTAAGCAGGGATGGCTAGAGGACAAATGTAAGGATGTAGAGGATTATCTCACTACGGGTAAGACAGATACTGCCTACAGGAAAATTAAAGAGACCTTTGGAGAAAAGAGAACTACTTGTATGAATATCAAGAACTAAGATGGAAACCCAGTTCTAAGCAAAGAAGGGAAAGCAGAAAGGTAGATGGAGTATATAGAGGGTCTATACAAGGGCGATGTACTTGAGGACAATATAATGGAAATGGAAGAGGATGAAGATGAAGATGAACTGGGAGATATGATACTGTGTGAAGAGTTTGACAGAGCATTGAAAGACCTAAGTCGAAACAAGACCCCGGGAGTAGACAGCATTCCATTAGAACTACTAACAGCCTTGGGAGAGCCAGTCCTGACAAACTATACCATCTGGTGAGCAAGATGTATGAGACAGGTGAAATACCCTCAGACTTCAAGAAGAATATAATAATTCCAATCCCAAAGAAAGCAGGTGTTGACAGATGTGAAAATTACCGAACTATCAGTTTAATAAGTCACAGCTGCAAAATACTAACGCGAATTCTTTACAGACGAATGGAAAAACGTAGAAGCCGACCTCGTGGAAGATCAGTTTGGATACCGTAGAAATGTTGGAACACGTGAGGCAATACTGACCCTATGACTTACCTCAGAAGAAAGATTAAGGAAAGGCAAACCTACGTTTCTAGCATTTGTAGACTTAGAGATAGCTTTTGACAATGTTGACAGGAAGACACTCTTTCAAATTCTGAAGGTGGCAGGGGTAAAATACAGGGAGCGAAAGGCTATTTACAGTTTGTAAAGAAAGCAGATGGCAGTTATAAGAATCGAGGGACATGAAAGGAAAACAGTGGTTGGGAAGGGAGTGAGACAAGGTTGTAACCTCTCCCCGATGTTATTCAATCTCTATATTGAGCAAGCAGTAAAGGAAACAAAAGAAAAGTTCGGAGTAGGTATTAAAATCCATGGAGAAGAAATAAAAACTTAGAGGTTCGCCGATGACATCGTAATTCTGCCAGAGACAGCAAAGGACCTGGAAGAGCAGCTGAACGGAATGGCTAGTGTTTTAAAAAGAGGATATAAGATGAACATCAACAAAAGCAAAACGAGGATAATGGAATGTAGTCGAATTAAATCGGGTGATGCTGCGGGAATTAGATTAGAAAATGAGACACTTTAAGTAGTAAATGAGTTTTACTATTTGGGGAGCAAAATAACTCAGGATGGTCGAAGTAGAGAGGATATAAAATGTAGACTGGCAATGGCCAGGAAAGCGTTTCTGAAGAAGAGAAATTTGTTAACATCGAGTATAGATTTAAGTGTCAGGAAGTCGCTTCTGAAAGTATTTCTATGGAGTGTAGCCATGTGTGGAAGTGAAATATGGACGATAAATAGTTTGGACAAGAAGAGAATAGAAGCTTTCGAAATGTGGTGCTACAGAAGAATGCTGAAGATTAGATGGATAGATCACATAACTAATGAGGAGGTATTGAACAGAATTGGGAGAAGAGGAGTTTGTGGCACAACTTGACTAGAAGAAGGGACCGGTTGGTAGGACATGTTCTGAGGCATCAAGGGGTCACAAATTTAGCATTGGAGGGTAGCGTGGAGGGTAAAAATCGTAGAGGGAGACCAAGAGACGAGTACACTAAGCAGATTCAGAAGGATGTAGGCTGCAGTAGGTACTGGGAGATGAAGAAGCTTGCACAGGATAGAGTGGCATGGAGAGCTGCATGAAACCAGTCTCAGGACTGAAGACCACAACAACAACAATACAGATAATGAAATAAATTACCCCGAACTCTACGAGTAAACACCGATTGCCACACTTCTACACAAGTCAAGGTGTATGCAAATGAAGTATCATTGACGAGGACAATATTAACTGATTCCAAGTCAGACTAGCAAATACTCTAAAATGAAATATACAGTATTATCACCAAGTAAAACACGGAGCCCATGTGGCCAAAGTAAGAAATGCATTCAAAACTGTTGCATGTAGCACGATGCTAAGCCTGAAATTCAGCGGTCAAGCCAAGAACTCTTTCGACGTTTCGGCCTGTAAATCTAATTAACAACAACAGAAATATAGAGTCTTGCCAAGTACCCCACTGCACGTGGTCTAGGCATAGTGTCTTTCACTATTTAGCACAACCGTCGTGGGTCCCGGTTTCGAACCTAGCCTCTGCTTAAAATCTGAACACAAATTATCAGCAATGACAGCAAAAGCCTGCCGACATAAGCAGTCACCCTCGTTTTGCCAACGGTCTCGTCAGAGAGGGGGGAGGCGGGAGAGAAGCGGGCACTCTCTTGCCCTTTGGGTGGGAAACCGCCCCTGAATGGTGGAAGGATCAACACTGATCAACAGCATGATGATGCCTTAAAGACACATTATTTGTATTCACAGAACAAGTGGCCTGAACCGAAAAAGTGAAATGATGACCTTTCCATTAGCAAAATATTTCGGATGAGTCCCACATTCGAATCCCCGTGACGGGACTGCCAAGGGTGTGGTGACAGTGAGAAAAAGATGGAGTACCCTACATAAGGGTAATATGTGACGAACCGTAGCGTGAAAAGTCAGAAGTTTGAAAGTGGTAGGGAAACTAGAAAATCTGAAAAAGAAAATGCAAGGGCTCAGTCTACAGTACGGGTGAGTGATGTGAAATGTAGAAAATATAAGGCTTCTGGTCAGACAAATATAGTGTCATATCAACAGCAGCAGAAAATGATGCAACGGGAGTAGGATTCTTTGCCGGCCAGTGTGGCCGAGCGGGCTCTAGGCGCTTCAGTCTGGAACCGCGCGACCGCTACTGTCGCAGGTTCGAATCCTGCCTCGGGCATGGATGTGTGTGGTGTCTTTGGTTAGTTAGGTTTAAGTAGTTCTAAGTTCTAGGGGACTAATGACCTCAGATGTTAAGTCCCATAGTGCTCAGAGTCATTTGAAACATTTTTTTAAGATTCTTTATTTTTAGAAAAGGTGTGTAACTATAAACAATTCAGTTCTAGAGTCCTCATCACGCTGGAGAGCAAAGCAACTCTGAGAACAATAGTTCAGACACATGCCCACGTCGCAAGAAGAAGATGAAGAGGTAGAGAAAGTGAATGAGGATACTGGACGGGTAATTCAGTGTGTAAAGAGAGATGAAAATCTACCAATCACGCGCGATTGAAACGCGGAACAAAGGAAAGAAAGAGTTATGGTAGAATATGGGCTGGGCAGAAGAATGAGAGGGGATAATGATTAACTGAGTTGTCTAGAATGAAATTTTCACTCTACAGCGGATTGGGCGCTGATATGAAACTTCCTGGGAGATTAAAACTGTGTGCCGGACCAAGATTCGAACTCGGGACCCTTGCCTTCACCGGGCAAGTGCTCTACTGACTGTGCTACCCAGCACGACTCACGCCCGGTCCTCACAGCTTCAATTTCGCCAATACCTCGTCTCCTACTTTCCAAACTTCACAGAAGCTCTCCTGCGAACCATGCAGAAATAGCACTCCTGGAAGAAAGGACATTGCAGAGACATGGCTTAGCCCCAGCCTGGGGGATGTTTCTAGAATGAAATTTTCACTCTACAGCGGAGTGTGCGCTGATATGAAACTTCCTGGCAGATTAAAACTGTGTGCCCGACCGAGACTCGAACATGCCCGCGAAAGGCAAAGGTCCAGAGTGCGAGTCTCGGTCCGGCACACAGTTTTAACTGAGTTCTGCAATAAATTTCAGTTAGTAATAGGAAATACTCTGCTCAAAAAACACGAGAGGAGGGGATGTAGTTCTCAATGGCCTGGATATACGGGAAGATTCCAGTTCGATTAAATCATGGCTACACGGAAATTCGGAAATCAAGTACTGGGTTGCTAGGCGTACCCGGGAGCAGGTATAAACTCAGATCACAATGTAGCAATGATGAAGTAAAGCTGCAGTTGAAGAAAATCGTACGGAAGAATCAGTGGAGAAGGAAATGGGATACTGAAATACTGGTGAATGATGAGCTGCGTTTGAAGTACACTAGAGATGCAGTTGAAGGGCTCTCAAAGATGTTGGAAAGACAAACAAAGACGCTAGGAAGACACCTGCGAAGAAGCCTTGGAGAAGCAGATGAAATACTTCAGTTGGTCGACGAAATAAGGAAGTACAAAGGTTTTGACGTAAAGACAAGAATAGCAATATAAATCAATGAAGAATGAAATAAATAGAAGTGAAGAGAAGACCACAAGAAATGACTATAGGGGGAAATTTGATGAAATTGTAAACGAAATTATCATCGAGAGGACTGACTCAACAAACAGAAAAGTCAGAACGAGCTTCGGTGAAATTAAAATCAAGCGCGACAACATTACAAGAGTGCAATTGGAATGCTACTGTTAAACACAGAGCAGAGACTGCTTATGTCGAAAGACTGCAATGAAGGCCTCTATGAGGGGGAGGACTCGTCTGTTAACTTTATACAAGAAGAGATTGGGGTCGATACGGAACAGACTGGGAATCCAGTATTAGAGTCAGAATTTAAAAGACTTTTAGAAGAGTTTAGATCAAATAAAGTAGAAAGGATAGATAACATTCCAACGGAATTTCTAACGTCATTACCGTTCGCGTTGATGTTTAGTACAGACGTTCCTCGCAGCCAAAAAAGAAATAACGGAACTATGGTCAACAATATCTGCTGATAGGACTCACCAATACTTCGCTCAGTAAGGCATACCTTCGAAATTTACAGATCCGCGTGCGGTTTGGTTGAGAGGATTCTGCGACACTCGAGCATAGACGAAGAAGGGCTACAAACTGTGCCCTTGAACACTGTCGTCGCTCTGAACCCAAGGCCAATTTCTCAAACTGAGGACAAAGTACTCACTCCAGCATACGTCTGCGTGAGGGAAAGACTTACGGTTGACCACAGCAGGCTTGACGAGAGAGTTCGAACTCCGTCAAAAAATAGCAGCAGATTCCTGCAAGCGCAGCAGTAGCGAGCACCTTATGGTCTTGCGTAACTTTCACCAAGTTAAACGCCCAAACGGAGGATCGACGAGAATTCGAGCTGATGACGTCGTATTCCTACGTGAAGAAGTTGTTCCATGCCACCTGTGGAGGATGGGTAGAGTACAGGAGCTGAACGACAGCAGAGATGGAATACCGCGCACGGCCATCCTTGTTACCGCGGATGGAAGGCACACCATGAGACCTGTCCAACAGCTCATACCGTCTGGAGGTAGACCAGGATGGAGATGATGTGGAGAGACGCTGAAATGCCTCTCTCGCATTGCATTATATCTGTGAACTGGTAACGAAATCTCGTGTAATCGCTCTACTTCATTGGCAGAACACTTGTAAGTAGGCTGTTTAGGTATTTATGCTGGTAACGCCACGTAGCGCTCTGTATGAAAATTACCGACTGTGCTGTGTGCAGTCTGTGGCTGGTTTGCATTGTTGGAATATTTGCTACTGCAGTGTTGGGCAGTTGGATGTGAATAGCGCGTAGCGTTGCGTAGTTGGAGGTGAACCGCCAGCAGTGGTGGATGTGGGGAGAGAGATGGCAGAATTTTGAGAGCGGACGATCTGGACGTGTGTCTATAAGAAAGAGTAAATTTGTAATACTGGATATCTTGAACATATATATGATGACTTTTGAACATTATTAAGGTAATTACATTGTTTGTTCTCTATCAAAATCTTTCATTTGCTAACTATGCCTATCAGTAGTTAGCGCCTTCAGTAGTTAGAATCTTTTATTTAGCTGGCAGTATTGGCGCTCGCTGTATTTCAGTAGTTCGAGTAACGAAAATTTTTGTGAGGTAAGTGATTCATAAAAGCTATAGGTTATTGTTAGTCAGGGCCATTCTTTTGTAGGGGTTTTTGAAAGCCAGATTGCGTTGCGCTAAAAATATTGTGTGTCAGTTTAGTGTTGATCAGAATAAGTAAAGAGAGAAATGTCAGCGTACGCTCAGTTCTGCTCAGCTGTTTGAAAATCAAATAATTTAAGAGGTTTATCAGCAGAGTAATTTATTAATTTTTCTAAGGGGATGTTTCACACTCAGAAAATGTAAGAGGTGTAGGATGCGTATCAGATAGGATTGACGGAGGATATCGAAAAAGTTCAAAGAATGGCAGCCCGTTTTGTATTATCGAGAAATAGGGGAGAGTGCTACGAGTTGGTGTGGCAGATATTAAAACAATGGCGTTTCACGCTGCGGCAGGTCGTTCTCTTATAACTTCAGTCACCAGCTATCTGCACCGAGTGTGAAAATATTTTGTTGGTGCCCACCTACAAGAGAGAAATGATCATCAAAGTAAAATACGAGAAATCAGAGCTCTCAGAGAAAGATTTTTATGTTCGTCTTTCCCGCGAGTTGGTCGAGAGTGGAACGGTAGAGAAGTAGCTTAAAGATGATTTCAGGAACCCTGTGCCAGGAACTTAACTGGGAATACTGGAGTAATCTTATAGATGTAGATGACATAGACGCTCTGTACTAATAAAGGTACTTGTGTCTGACGTTCTTCTCCAACATAGTACTTCGTCTCTAACGAGATCCACAGGACGTGAAACTACAACAGCTTTGAAGTTAACCAAGAATAAGCGAAGGAAATAGGGAAAGAGGATTGGAGGCTAGCGTCCCATAGACGATGAGCCCTTAGAGAAGGTGAGCAGTCTGCAATTGAAGATACTGAACGAAATTGAGCAGTCTGCAATTGAAGATACTGAAGGAAATTCCCGTGTGCTTCCAAGAGAATTAGCCCAGCATTTGCTTTAAGTGACTTAGCGAAACTGCTGAAAATCTAATTCTGGATGTCAGGACAGGAAGTTGAACCGCCATCGTCAGTTGTCAGAATCAAAGAGTCTGACTTGCTGAATAGGCACATGTTGATTATGACAGTCATCTGCGATTACTTTCTAAAGCGGGTATTGTCCTTGTCATGTTCGTTATTAAGATCAGGCACTTTCAGTGCAGCATCAGTAGGTCAGGCTTGAGATGGGCCAATTGGTTGTAAATTAGTCGCCAAGCTTGTGTACGTCAACTGTAAGATTTATTAGCAAACGCTTCATGAAATGTTCAAGAGAAAAGGTTGCTAGTCTCGTATCAACAAAACCTTGAAACTGAAAAATTCTATCATTTATTTTGAGCATCCCAAACAGCTTTTCGTGTAGAATCAAAATAAATAAGTACATCAAGCAAATATTGATAGTTACTAGGTCAACATTAATCAGCATGATTGCCTTCCGTGTGACTTTGTTCCTTATGGGATATGAGAGCAGCACGTCTTTTTCTTAAACAGCATCCTACTTATTTTTACTTCAGTAATCCACTCCCTCTCCTTCAGACCTGTTCGAAAACGTATCATAGTTGACCAACTCAGAAATGACTTTCACTCTCTTGTGCTAGCACTTGGTGCGTAGTGTAACTGGAGTTCACAGTAAACAAATTACGTTACTTTACCCGGGGTATCTGCACTGTGTGCTAATACAGAAGAGCCAAAGTCAGTTTTGAGTTACATTTTTAATAACTTCATTTTTACGTGAATGATACTCAGCGACGCAATTTCGAACAGGTCTCGAAGGGAGAAATTGCATTAACGAATAAGACATACAGGGCGCCAGTTAAAAAAAATATGCACTGTTTTTACTGTCATTGTAACCGAACAAAGATCCAAGAAAGGCAGTCGTGCTGGTTAGTGCCGCCCCCCCCCCCCCCCCCCCGGGCAGCTAAACAACACCATTTGCTTGACGATTTCGTTTTTGGAAGACAAGTTATTTTGAATTGTCAAAATGTCAAAACACCCCATATATGATGGAAAAACACAGCATAAGGCAACGAGAGTGCCCATTTAACGAATCGATTCGTACTGCGAACAAAGGATTTCGTCTCCCAAACGGCTACATTTCCGCAACGAGCGCATTTCTTTTTTCCCATTCGAAAGAAACAAAGCGGGTCGCGCTGGCTCGCAGATCCAGCCCTGGGCGCCAGGTGTTTAATGGGGATATTTGCAGTTCCGCTCGCCGCTGTTGACCCCGGCCCTAATCGAGGCTTCAGAGCGCTTGCCCCTTGTTTGTTTAGCGCATACTCGTTATACACTCGGCCGCAGTATGCTAAATAGCCGGCGGGTCCGGCCGGGCGCTCGTGAAACGCGCGCAACGCTGCCTGCCGTTGTCGCTGCGACCTGCCGCCGTGAGGCGCCACCGTCGCACGCGCCGTTCATTTCGGCGTTGACACGTCCACACAGCCAACACGCCTCTCTATTCCGGCCACGCCTTGTACCTCGCGTGTGACAGTGTGTCTGGCTGATCTGATGAATGCCTCCCGGCCGTGCGCTGAATATTGTTACAAATCGAACGCTAGGCCGGGATAGCGTGACGCTCGCTGACAGCCCACTGTACAAGGTACTTACGGACCTGCCTTGCATGAATTTGTTGATGAAGTGTAACCGCTCTCACGGCAGGCGCTACAGCTTGCTTCTCGCCCACTCCATATTCATGGTCATAATTACAATCACAGGCTGGCGTGCGTACAGTGTTCCAAACATTTAGGAGCAAAATTACACAGACGTTAAGGGATGCTAAACTGAGCGTTTTGTGACAGGCCAATGGTCGGAAGTAAATATTTCAAACAGTACTATGCCGTGAATAGGCATTTTGTGTATGGTGCGTAACTGAAAGTTTTTGTGCGTAACCAAAAGTTTTTATATGTCATAAACAACCCCCTGTCGCATAAAGTTGGTAGTACTGCTTTCAAAAGCAATGTCGAAGTGATCACGGTTTTGAAGTATACTATCATGTATTTTGACCTACACACAGAGATAGTTTTCCGCTCGTCATCTATTTTTTGGAAAGTGCAATAATACGTTCCCATTTATAATAATATGTCGTAATTCATACTAGAAAAACCAGACCGTAAATCTGTAAAAGTGTTTAAAATGAATTCTTATCCGTCCGAGCGGTCGAGCGATTCTAGGCGCTACAGTCTGGAAACGCGCGACCGCTACGGTCGCAGGTTCCAATCCTGCCTCGGGCATGGATGTGTGTGATGTCCTTAGGTTAGTTAGGTTTAAGTAGTCCTAAGTTCTAGGGGACTGATGACCAAAGAAGTTAAGTCCCATAGTGCTCAGAGCCATTTGAACCATTTTTTCAAATGAGTTCTTCTGCCTAATCAAACTTATTATGGCAGACAGTTTTAAAACTAGGGCAGCCACAGCGACAGATATTACACATAATTTATTTACCAATTCATACAGTATAAATGGTGTTTACAAACAGGTGTCAAAACTGTTTAAAAAAGTGATGACAGTTCATGGTTTTAATACAGCTCAGTCTCGTTTATGTCAGACGTTCCACGTTACATGGGGACTGCTACATCTCTTTTTCATTTTAGTTACTGCTTCACTGGTTTTTAGTAAAGGATCTGTTTCTGATTCCTAAATCCATTCTTTCACTTTTATAGAATGGACATTCATCTTTGATGGTAGTTTTTATCAACTGAAGAAAGCTGAGAAGTTTGCCTAGCCAAGCCCGTTGTTACTCTGTGGCATTCTATAATAGCTCCCTTTACCAAATGAAAAATAATTGTAGGTAACCATCTTTCGGTGTAAAATTATCTTATTTATTATATACGATAGGCCCATTCTCTGTGGGGCCTAGGTGATCCATACTTAGTTTCATAACTAGATGAATAATATTTTCTTTCTTGCTTAAGTCTACTCACTCAGAACTTGCTGATATCTCAGATAACTACATTTTCCCATTATGGAAATATTAATTTTCAAAAATTTTCTGTACAAATATACACAACAAGACGCAACTTAAAAGTTTCGAAACTGTTTGTGTGAGTCTAACCGACTTCTATAAATACAGCTACTGATGACTAATAGACTTCTCATTCAGTTTTATATTTTAATAGTTTTAGCACCTGAATGTAAACCCATTTATACTATGTAATTTGGTCAGTCAATTTTATATATATATATATATATATATATATCATTATGGCAGATAATATTGCTAAGATATTATTTCCTATCTTTGAGGTTTGCCGATGACATTGTGATTCTGTCAAAGACAGCAAAGGACTTGGAAACGCAGTTGAAAGGAATGGACAGTGTCTTGAAAGGAGGATATAAGGTGAACATCAACAAAAGCAAAACGAGGATAATGGAATGTAGTCGAATTAAGTCGGGTGATGTTGAGGGCATTATGTTAGGAAATGAGACACTTAAAGCAGTAAAAGAGTTTTGCTATTTGGGGAGCAAAATAACTCAGGAGGTCGAAGTAGAGAGGATATAATATGTATACTGGCAATGGCAAGGAAAGCGTTTCTGAAGAACAGAAATTTGTTAACATCGAGTATAGATTTAAGTGTCAGGAAGTCGTTTCTGAAAGTATTTCTATGGAGTGTAAACATATATGGAAGTGAAACGTGAACGATAAATAGTTTAGACAAGAAGAGAATAGAAGCTTTCGAAATGTGGAGCTATAGAAGAATGCTGAAGCTTAGATGGGTAGATCACATAACTAATGAGGAGGTATTGAATAGAATTGAGAGAAGAGGAGTTTGTGGCACAACTTGACTCGAAGAAGGGATCGGTTGGTAGGGCATATTCTGAGGCATCGAGGGATCACCAATTTAGTATTGGAGGGCAGCGTGGAGGGTAAAAATCGTAGAAGGAGACCAAGAGATGAATACACTAAGCAGATTCAGAAGGACGTAGGTTGTAGTAGGTACTGGGAGATGAAGAAGCTTGCACAGGACAGAGTAGCATGGAGAGCTACATCCAACCAGTCTCAAGACTGAAGACCATAACAACAACAACATTATTTCCTGAGAGAACTCTTCAAAACAATAATTACTGAAACCCGATTATCTCAAAGCTACATTCTTTAATTTATTTATTCCTTCCATCTACGACATCATGTATTTATATACTAACAAATATATAACGGTCTAATCACGCTCGTATTTTGGACCTTGTTAAGTAAATAATTTTACATTGCTGTATCGGTGTGGTGTTATATTATATACTGTTTGTCGTATGATGTAGTCCCAAAAGACTTGAAATTTTTAACGCAGATTTTCTACCTCACTTCGTTATTCAGTTCATTAAAATATTGCCGAGTTTCACTTCTGGTGGTCGTCATTCGGTTTGCTGATTCAGTCATTCTTGCAATTAAACTCTTTTATGTGACAATCTAGAAATAAATAAGTAAGTCGAATAGTGAAAACAAGGGTATTCCAAATTACCGAACTTCGAAACGAACGTTGCCAAGATTGGCGAATTGTCGCAGATGTCAGTTTGTCACTGGCAGGCAGACGGTTAGCTCAGTTGACGGACTGTTCGTGCTTTCGCTCGGCGCCTACATTCAAATGACCAAAATTTTAGGAAAATTATAAAAATGTTCTAAATCATTACCCCGATACCTGCTATCAAGTACTGATACGAGTAAAAGTATCTAATGAGAAGTATCTGGAAAATAGTGTCAATATCGAGATGAAAGTACTCAACACCAAGATGTATCGTTCCTTTTTCCTCGTCCCTACTCGTTATCTCCACCTTTCTGCAGCATGTAGCACAGAACCGAAGGCAACTCTATATCCGTGACTGAAAGTGCTTACTGATGCTATACAAATGCAGCTGATAGAAACCGAAGCGTTCACTCACGGGTGTGCATTCGAAAGGTGAAGACGACTGCAGCTGTGCACTTCATTGCGAGGAGAAAGAAGGTAGAGTATTAGAACTTGATGCAAATAATATAGTTGTAATTGAACAATCTGAACTGAAGCCATGAGTTTTGACATAGGAAGTAAAGTTTATAACAACAGAAACAAATGTGATACAGCATTAAAAGAAGTATGTTATACGTTAAAAGAGGCAACAGTGAAGGAAACTGAAATGAAAATAAAAACTCTGTGAGCCGTGCTAGGGCTCGCGTTGGTGCTGTTTGTAGCTTTCCGCCCTCTGTTGGAGGCCAGACGGTATCGTTTAGTTGAAATGGTTGCGGTTGTGTCTTCTTCTCGTGTTGACTGGCGCCACTCGGTTTCGCAAGCGTTGCCTGCCCGCTAGTGGCAGCAGTGGCGGTTATATGTAGTAACTATTGCCCTATCTTTGGGGCGACGGCGTTGTTTTTCCGGGTAGTGTGAGTGGGCCTGTTAGGTTTGCGACTCAGTAGGAGCCAGGTCCGCGCAGTGCCAGAACACGCCGGGACCGCTGGCGGCACGCATGGACTGCAAATGGAAGGGCTGTGGTCACGAGGCCGCACGACCTCGTCGTAAACCGGATCCAGCAAGCTTTGAGATGAGTGCATTTCATTCCAAGTAGAGAAATCTCCACCATTGTGATATATAGCGATTCTCCAGTGACTTGGGTTCGTGTTGCTGCTCGTAGTGTAGTCGAGGCGAAGAGCAGCGAATGGAGTGCTTGGGGAAGGTGGATCTGATTAGCTTTCTTCGACTTCTTATCACTATTTACTGCGTTCAACTTGTCACGATTTGTTAAGTTCAACCAGTGGTAATTTTTCTTACCTGGTGACCCCTAACGCCCAAGTTACCTGCCCTGAGGGGGTGGGGGGGGGGAGGGGGCGTTAGTGCATGCAACGGCATTGTACGTTTCCTCGCCTTTCCGCTGCTATCCGGTGAGTCGTGTAGTTTTGACAGCTTTCTTGATTATAGGCCGGTTGGTGGTAATGGTTCCGGGCGCCGGTTCCGCCTTTGCCATGTTGTTCCATCGTTGCATTTGGTTTATCGGACGTCAGGTAGCTTCAGCAAGATTATCATTAGTCATTCATTATACTGCCACTAGTCTGAGTTACCATCCTATGAAGTGAATGCAAGTCTTGGCTGCCTATCTCATTGCTCGCGAAAGTGTTTGTTGCTGGACCTTCTCAGGAGTCGATTCCTGGAGCACCGTCTGTGGCCCCTTTGTTCTTGTAAGACATGTGTGTTCTAAAAGGAGGTCTCATGGCCAGTAGTTCAGCGTAACGCTCCTTCAGCCCAAGCCTTCTGGGGGTATAATCTGCCTCAGTACCCTTTAAGGAACTTGCGTACTGGTCCTTGTGTTTTATTATCGTATTCTTTATTACAATGCATTGTAATGCTTACATTAAAGGTTATATATGTCTAGTTAATAGCTCTGGTCGCCTTCTGGAATAAATCTAGCAGTGTAGAGTTCAGTGGGTATTAAGTGTTGTGTTACAAAGCTTACCATCATCTTATTTCACCCGTTTGGTGATTAGTTGCTTGTTTTTTAATTAACCTTTGCTATTGTATTTGCTGTTTTACAGCAGGTTTCTAAATTTTTTATATTATTGCCGTTCCTGGCGTGTAAGGCGTTCAGCCGTGATTGTGGTCATTTGCCTTAAAATTCTAATTTGGTATTTGTATTTTAGCAGTAAGCCTTAAAACCATATTTACTGCCATTCCTGGTGTCTGATGCCTTCTGCTGTGTTTGTGGCGACTTCCCTTTAATATTTCAATACCTGTAATTTGTAAGTTGCAGCGAGTTTTAAACAAATCTTAATTTATTTCCATTTATGGCGTGTAAGGCCTTCTGCCCAGATCACAGCGGCTTGCTTTTAAAACATTATTTGCTGTATCTTTATTAAATGGTGATCTGCTAAATTGTAACTCACTCAAAACACCATTATTTACGCAGCTGTTTATTCCTTCATTAATAACATGTGGTATTTTTATTTATTGTTGAGTCTGGAACTACTGGTTTAAAATAAATTGTGTGTAACTGCAAAAGGGAAACGACAGTAACTGATTACGGCTCCGTCTACAATCGTAACCGAATCCTGCCTTCCCTTGACTACCAGGTTTCACTCTGCACTCCTTGTATAGCCGAGAAGGACACGTCATTCATAACTCGAAGAGAAGTGGTGCTGCCAGTGAGGATATTTACGTACGGAATGTATGGTTTTTTGCTCACCAGTAGCATGGAATCGTAAAAGTAACCGACAGCTTCTCGGAATAAGGAACTGCTTTCCTCGTCACAGTGTCATGGTTCGTTAATTTCTGTTGCACGACGTCCAGTAGGGAATGATAATTATCCTCGCTCGCGCTAAATTAGTTGTAGAAAGAGTATTCCTCCTCTAAAACACGGGATTTTCGAAGCAATATCAGAATAGCCGCACCTCCTCTCTGCTCATCTATTTTCTCACCCATAATGACAGTTCTCTTTTTTCGTATTGTTCGCTGCCACGGATTATACTGCAGCGGCCACAGAGAAAGCAACAATAGCTTATTTCGTTTTAGCACTCGACCACATGATAGTTCTCTGTGCCTGCAGTACTCATATGCGCTTTGTTGTATGTCTAACTGCAGGAGACTTTTCCCCTTAGCTTTAGGGCACGCTTCATTGCGTGCTTTAAGGAACTTGTAAATGACCACTAAAATTGTGGAAGATGCAGCGTTCCTAATTACAGGAATTTGTAAACGTGCATTTCATCTTCATCACAACTTTTATGGGTATGTGATTACGTCGTCATAATGTTTTACAGACCAACTGAAATTATTTCCTTTTTCTGATACTCTTTCTGCTGCTATGTTTTAAGTCGGAAGCAGAACTGACCTCAGAGAACATGTACACTCAAAACACACACCAAAATACACAACAGTGACAGCACCAAACTTATTGTACGTTGAGATTGCCTGCATTTGGTTCGACAGTAATGAAACTTACGGAGCCTCTGCGAATAAAGTTATTAAAGCCGATGAGAACATCTAATAAAATCAAAGATTTTACCTTCTTTATATTTTTTACAAAGTTAGCTCCAAACAGTTTTCTTGTTGATTACATGAGTTCACAATAAGCTTGTTTTAGTAAATGTGTCCCTAATATCATCACATTTATATATAATTTATTTTTACATCTATCTAATAGTGCTCTGAGATTTTATATTTACAACTATGGAGTGACGTCTATAAGTCATCCTGGGGAGAATGTTCTTTTGGGTTCTATCTTGTTAACATTCACTGTCTATAGAAGAATAATTGTGAAATTTCGTGTCATTTTTTGACAGTTGTAACATGACATTGTTTCAATGTGATGCTTCATGTTTACAAGTAAATTGTATCTTAGGTAGTCAGAGATGTTTTCTGTCAGAGCTACAGTGCATTATGTAGATGTGCGATGTTAACGTTGTCTATTTTCCATCCTGTTTACGTCTTTTCTTCTTCTATTATCTAGAAGACTTTAGTGGCAAAATAGAAAAGAAATGGGATAAACACAACACGATAAGCAAAAAACAATAGACAATATTAAGAACACACATCCAGAGAAGTATATTACTAGACTGGCAATACCGTATACACTGTCAATGACGTCACTGTAGCCAGCACTTTAGAATCGCAATATGGCGGCTTTACGTAAGTTTAAATAATTACGTTAAAGTAAATCTTATATGAAATACCAGCAGCGTTTATTTTAAGGGGCTTAATAAATCTAGTACAATTACCGTCTTCTGCAACTGTAATGAAAGAAGTTACAAAAGACGATAATAATTAACCTACACAATTTGTGCATCTGTTACCGCGGAAAAAAGAGGTCGATAAACAAAGAAGACAACATATCTCTATTCATTTGAGTGTTCTTACGAAAACTGCGCTCTGCTTTAAATGCGTGTATATGTAACTTGATGTTCTTCTCACAACACTACTCTACAATGTTTGTGTTATACTTAACTAGTACGCAAATATTTGCTCAATTAGAGAACTTCTCTAGACAACGTCATACAGCTTACGTCATTTCATTTCAGAAAATCGTAGTAGAACCATAAAAAGACTTCTTGAAGTCATCTTATCTGACCAAACGTCAGGCTTCAGTAAAAGATGCGCCTTTGCATGAGCTTTTGCCAGTCTAGGGATGTATGTCTGTGTGCACATCTACATAATGCACAATATCTCTAGTAAAAAACATCTCTTAATATCTAAGAAATAATTTACTTGCAAACATAAAGCATGATAGGGACGATCTGTCATTATACAGCTACAAGAAAAATAACAGGAAATTTCGCTATTATTCTTCTATAGAAAGTTAAAACGTGGCCTGTGTTATCAACGTAGTGCATAAAAGAACTTACCTTCGGAGATTTATGGACATTACTCCATCTAGACGTAAAAGATAAAATAAGATAAGTAGTATTATTACACAGATGCAGAATAAAATGATATACAGTGTGTTCGGAAATTTCTGTTCAGACCTGTAGAACTTGTGAAGAGGCGTGCGAATATTTTGAACTGGAACCGATGTCCGGAAACGGACCATTTGAAAACAAGTTGGTACCGTGACTAGTTTTACAAGTAATTGATTAGGCATGACCCAACAACTCACTTGTTTTACAGTTCCACGACCTGACAGTCAAAGAAATTATTCGTGTACTCGTTGGTGGTTTTTCTTCAACGTGATGCAGTACGGCCTGTTCAGTTCGGATGTGTAGAGTCTCCTTGGAGCACCGCTGTCACGCTTACTATCGGGGAAGGTACCCTTTCTCGAAGCCGTTACTTGTGGCGAAAACGGTTTGCTATGGATTCGGACACGGTAGAGAACGATCTCGATAAAGGCGACGAGCAGCTCTTCCATTACTGTGAGCTTCACCATTAAGAAGGATAATGTCGGTGTATCCTGCAAACGTGTACTCAACCATTTGCTCTATCACTCACAGACACATGAATCAGGCTCGAGCCAGCTCAGAGAGGTGGGATGGACGTCAAATGACATCAGCCGATCCGACGTAATCACCCTCTACCCACTACCCCTCTCCCCCTCACCCACCATGACTAAACTGTTGCATACCTACCTAGCATACATAATTTTTACGGCTGTTGCACGGAAACAGTACCTTTCCGAATATGGGTACCATTTTAGAATATTATGTTGTCACTTCCTTTTACAAATCCCGAAAGATCGTAACGGAAATTTCCGAAACAATCTGTATAAATGTGATCTCAACAGGAACACTTGTTAATGACACATATGCCGAAACAAGCTTGTTGTGAACTTATGTTATCAACAAAAAATAAACTCTTTGGAGCTAATTTTGTGAAGAGTGTAAAGAAGATATTACATGACCTTATTCAAGCTGCAGGCCATGCACAAGAGTCATAGGTTTTAGATTTATTTATATAATTTCACGAGAGCTGTTTGGGATGGTACAGATGTTTTTCAGTCAAATATTCCAGTAGGCTGAACAGACACACACACACACACACACACACATAGATTGCGGCAATGATTCTACGTCAATAGGTACTCTCAACAGATACGAGAACCCAGTCTTTATACTGAAACTTGTACTCGAAGTAGAGCTACTTTCTGTTTCCTGAAATAATGCAAGCCACAGTTTATTTTGTTCACATTGATGTTAATAATTTTCTGTGACCGAAGATGTAAGCACGTAAGCTGGTTACTCGATGACGATCCGGAATAGTGGCTGACACCGTCAATCTTTGCTTTTCCTGTAGCTGTATCATCTATAGCGACGCTTCTTTCATGATTTTCACGAAATTTGTCGTTGTAATTATTGAATATGGTGATAGCTGACTGTTTGCTGTAGTATAAGAGTTTCTGGAAATGTAATATATGCAGAGTAGTTCTTGGCGAGATGGTAATTAAAATGCACACTGACGCCAATTTTAGTCACATAAGATCGTGTAATAAATTTGTTCGTGAACAAAAGAGCAATATTCTATTGCGTATAACCACAACAAATAAGACTTGTTATGCCCTCACAGTTTCAGTAGTTATAATCATTAATTACTTAGCATTATTTTCTTAAAGATCTTCGACGTCTCAGTGTTCTTCTTCTGAATATTAGTAGCACACTATACACACTATCTATCATACAATCAACAGAACGTTGCCACTCAATCACCATCAGAGAGTGGATGGAGTGATCGGTTGAGATGCGAGAGTGCCCTGTGACTCCCTTCCACATAGTTGTAACGAGGTAGGGTTTAATGATAGACATGATGCTTTCTTGAGAGTGAGGGACATGTTGCTGCAGGTCACTTGACCATTTTTTCCGTTGTTCTGTCGGGATGAATCAGTTGTGTGACATAATCTACATTCGGCTCTCATATAGGTGCATGTGACTTAGAGCACTGTCTACTTGCGATCGTTAAGAACAAATCTCTCGGTCATCAGAGGACTTCAATCCTTTTTCGACACATTCCTCTAGACGAACGAAGATTTATATGACGTACTCCATTCCCCTAGCGCAATTTGGGTATAAAATCGAGACTTATGTCCTGTTTACAGAATTAGTGACGGCATGACATGTAATTTCACATGTCAACACGGCTGCTATGCGTTTGTCTCTTTTTTTCTATAACGCATTCTCCGTTACTAACGATCATTTTATATAGGACTGATGCGAGCACAGAATAATTTCTGAACCGTGATTGGATGTAAACAGTGGGCGGAAAATGCAACGATCTAACATTATAGTGTGTTTTAAGTGCACACATTGTAGCCTTAGGACAGCATGTGTTTATGTCCTCTCTTACCAGTGCCTTCTTGGTAAAGACCCCTGACAATAGAACAATACTTAGAATTGATAGCGCAGTTGAGTTACGTAAAATGCTGCAAACTCCATCTGTCTGGAGCTCCATCATGCGTAAGAACCACCTGTTTATCGTTCTTAACCGTCTGTTATATCATCACAAAAGTTTCATGGCTACTATACACCGATAAGGGGTGCTAACCTCCTCGACATTCGCGCATCTGGAGAAATCTTGGGCTGTTAGATGGGTGCAGGACATCAGTTACAGCCTCGGTTCGTGCTTTTCCTACACGAAACGTGGAATGTAGCGAGCTGCTTCTGGTCAGCTGCAGATTAAAAAGGTGCCAGTGCTACGGGGAGCGTTGGTCAAAGACAATGCGAGATCTTCCGGTCTCTATCCTAAGAATGCGGCTGTTTAGTAATGATACAGAAATTGGTAAGCATGCTACCTCATCATTGGTCGGTGTTGAAAATTACGATAAAAATGCTAAAATTGATCGCACTATCAACTATGATGTTTATTATTACAGTACACCGACGGTGTCTTTTCCATCCCAACCGTCCACCGATACGCTGTTGGTTACCACATAATGACTGACTGACATCGCTTGTTTGAGCTGGAGAAAGAGTCTTGGTGGAGGAGGCAACACCATCCGGGGACGGCTAACACCGAAACAGCGATCGCGTGCTTGGCAGCAATATGAGGAATCTATCAAACAGAACATAGCGCCATCAGCTATCCCATCACTGTGAATGATGGGTTTAAATTTAGAGGCCATTAATCACCTTCGGACAGGAGTTTGGAAACGCTCCACAGTGGCTCAAAACTCTTCCAGTTTCCTAATGTCGTGACTGTCTTTATTTCAATCACCCAGTGTGTTGGTGTGTTGTGGGATCAGCAGCACCAACATGATTTACACTCTGCGATGTCTCGTTTTCTGGGGAAGACAATGGACCAAAATCGTGTTAATATCAGTTTAGAACCTGACACAAACGTCGAAGTCCGGCTGGTCCCAGCGGAGGTTTGAGTCCTCCCTCGGGCATGGGTGTGTGTGTGTTTGTCATTAGGATAATTTAGGTTGAGTAGCATGTAAGCTTAGGGACTGATGACCTTAGCAGTTAAGTCCCATAAGATTTCACACACATTAAAAAAAAGTCGAAGTCGTGGCGGAAAAAAAAGTATGGCAGTGTACAAAGAGTGTTACAGCAGAAAAAGCGGTGTGTCAAACAACGAAACAGGGACCTTCTCTTGCGACTGGTAATCAGTGACAGATGGTTCTCGTACAGTAGAGGCGATGAAACTTTACGCCGGTCTGTGCAAGCGACGTCGATCACCGGCCGCCTGCTCCAATGGGTCAATATACTCGTATTTAATAGAACTCCGTATATGCTCGATGCCAGCACGCAGATGGTATTTGTTTTCGATATAACAGAAGTAAATATCAATTGGATGAAGTTAGCGAAGCTTTTACAGTTCGCAATTTTTTTCTGTTGCATGGTACAGAATAACGATGATAGAATGTTAGCGTGGTAGATGTGAACGAACCCTGAGGGACGCGGATCTGCTTCAGACTGCAGTACCTGTATGATGTTGATTCTCCCTAATTTTCCAAATAGGAAACACCACCTTAACTGTTCGTACTGTCTTTTATACCGCGTCATGCTGCAGGAGCAAGCTTCATTTGGCACTGACACATCGCACACGGGTGGCGGAGCTACAGCAACATGTTCCCATTTCCAATGAGTGGTCAAAACAAGCTCATGTAGCATTAACTCTGCTCACTCTGTTTCTACACAGGTTGCAGAATGTGGTAGATATTGCTGTCTCCAACTTCTGGGTGAAATTGCTAAAATTAATCTCGCTATCAACTGCGGTGTGTAAATACAGTACATCGCCCCTTATCAGTGGTGTCTTTCTCATCCCGACCGTCCACTGGGTACGTTGTTGATTACCGCATAATGATTGGCTGACATCACTCGGAGGGAGCCTTGGCAGAACAGCGAGTATCTGCTACTTGTCGCTATAGAACATGGGATTAAATGTACAGGTCATCACCTTAATAAAGTTGTTTGGAAGCGTTCCTCATTGCTACAGACTCGTCCTATTTCCACATGCTGCAATGCCCTCCACATGCTTTTATTTTTATTTTTTTTTATTTTTTTCTTTCAACAATAAGACAACAGTATCTCTTCTGATTTGTGCCATCTAACGCATGTTGTGAACAGCACCTTATGGTGATGGTCAATACCAGAACAGTAATCACGTACATGAAGGGACAATGCTATTGGAAATGGAGCACAAAGACATCCGCTACCTTGTCGATGGGGAAGATGAGATTAACTGTACAGGTCGTCACCTTCCAATAGCTGTTGGAAGCGTTCTACAATACAGGAAACTCTTCCAGTTTCCAAATGTTGCGTTGTCTTCCACATTTTTGTCAATGGGGAACATCACCTCTGTGTTGTATTTCTACCAGCCTGTGCTGTGGTAGCTGTATAGTTTATTCCATGCTATATTCAGCTTTCTGTGAGAGCCAGAGGATCGAAACATGTTAATGTCGGTTTAGCAACAGCTGACACAGATCTCTAAGTAATGGTGGAAAAAACAAATTGTATGGTGGTGTGCACTGATTGGGTGTATTATAACCGAAAAAAACCTTATGAAGGAACAATGCAAGAACCTTGTCGTGTGACTGATAGTCTGTTGGATATGGTCATCTTACAGTACAGATGATGAAACTTTACACCGGTCTGTGGAAGCAACTTCGATCATGACCTAGATACAGAGGGATTGTCTAAGAAACAGCGCTGGGATTTTTGCTGTTTGAGATCTTTAGCAGATAGGTTCGAAAAAGGTGACTCGTTTCGAGATATGAGAGTGGCGTGAATGTGATTCACCAGTGACAGTAATCATTAAAAGACATCTCTACAGGATCAAATGCAACTATGTGATAGAATGGATAGACTTGATTCCAAATCTCAGACAGCATTTCTACCCGAAAGCGTAACACTATCAGCGACTCGTGTGTGTGCCTGTAGACTGTAACATAGTCGCTATCATCGTGTTTTTAATAGTGCAGTCCTTATGCGAAATGTATGGTGTGAGCTGTAGAATCCCTCTGCAGTCAGCTTCAAATGTCCGTTCTCAATAGTGTTCCTCGAAAAGAACATTGTATTTCCTCCACAGATTCAAACTGATATCAATGACTCGCCACCTGGCGGTTGGAAGAGATGGCTAGAGCACCACAGAATGATTCTTGACAGGTGTTTCTTTTTTCGTTGCGGTTATATCTTTTAACGAAATTTCAATCTACCACCTACACGTGGCAAGACAGATTCTCACGATTTGTTTCGTAAACGATTATATGATACAGCATCCCACTGGTAAAACAGGACCGGCCACAGTGTACAAAACAGCTCTGTCCTCTTGAATTATACCTTGTTGTTGTTGAATGTAAAATGAATGCCTTTTTTCTCTGATGTGAGCCAGTGGGGTGAAAGATTGTCTGAAATGTTTGTAATATACACATGCATGACAGTTTATTTACAGACACCGAACATGAGAGACGCTCTCAGGTCATGTAATTTATTCAACAAGCTGAAAGAAATTGCTTAATATAGATGTTTTTTCTTCAGTGTTTAAATTCTCTCCTTTTCTTTACTCTGATGACTGTTAGTGAGGATATTCTGCGGTGATCAATAATTTTCGCAGCACAATAGTCGAAGGTTGTTTTTTTTATTTTACGCATGGTCTCTGCTGATCATTGGTGATCGGTGGCGGTGCACTTCGTTGCACGTCACAAAATAATGAAACGTGAATTATATCCTGCAGCCGAACAACAAAACTATACTGATTTTGCCCACAAAACTAAAATAAAATGGACTTTGCCTATTTTGTGGAAAGAGGACATTTATTATCGTCGCACTGCGGTGTGAGGCTGCGCTCTCTTTAGGCGGAAGCTACTTCCTGTTTTGCAAGCAGCTGTCTTTTGAAACAGCCATATGGAGCATTCTACGGATGGATGGTGTTATGCTGGTAAATTTCCCTTTTGTGCTAAGAGGCACTGCCTCAAGGCAGGCCACTTGTTGGGAGCGACCACGAAGGGTCGAGCGCAGCCAGTGGCCACAGACGGGTTCGCAGTGAGGCCGCAAGATGCTCTGTGGAATATCTGGCCGTTTGAAGAAGCATATGTCCTGCCTGAAGATGGATGGAGGGAGGCAAGGGGAGGGGGAAGCGTGAGGAGAGGTGAGAGGTCCTCAGGTTTTTGCAGTTTGTAATTGTACATCAAGGAGAACGCACTTTCAAATACCGCCACCTTTGCAGTCTTTTAGGACGACGATTTTCCCCAGTACACGTGGTGCATTATGTCCCATTCATAATGAGTTTTCCCACGACAATTTCGAAGTGTTATTAGAAGCCGGCCGCAGTGGCCGTGCGGTTCTAGGCGCTGCAGTCTGGAACCGCGAGACCTCTACGGTCGCAGGTTCGAATCCTGCCTCGGGCATGGATGTGTGTGATGTCCTTAGGTTAGTTAGGTTTAACTACTTCCAAGTTCTAGGGGACTAATGACCTCAGAAGTTGAGTCCCATAGTGCTCAGAGCCATTTGAACCATTTTTTTGTTATTAGAACTGTGACATATTTTTCTCCATTAGTTGTGATAGCATGTATTGGCTTCGATTACCTGGGCTGCAGGGTGGTCTTTTGAGTAGGCATCTGTAGCGAACTCTGATGTCAAACAGCGCTAGATACTTACAGGTAATACACTTTTCAGACACCTCTCTGTCCAACACCAGCATTTTGTCAGTTGAACGTATTTCCCGCCAAAAAGAATAAGGATAGCACTTTACATCCCTGCGTTTCTCCTGCCAGCTTGTAGGAGAATGGTAGGGTTTGTGTGTGTCTGTCAGTAGCTTCTAGTTGTATTGAGAAATTTTTTCCCAGCAAGATAACACCAGTTGTAAGGTATCGTCAATTTTTGAGTTGTATCGCGCTTTTATGCCTTCCTTCTGTAGCGTTATGCGTGTAATTATACCCAGTATTTATGATTAATTACGTAATTAGGCCAGATCTTTGCGTCAGTTTCCCAAACAAAATAAATAAAGTCCACTAACCTAACCTTCCTCTCCTCCATCTGGACGGTTTCCACGTGTTGGGGAGTGCACTTGGGCTGTCCATCCAATAGAATCGAAGTCCCAGAAAGGGTACCGCCATTGTTAATTTCCCGTCAATTCCAAGTGCCTCTGGTGGTATAATTGTGTTGGGGGACCGGGGGGGGGGGGGTGCACTTGGGCTTTCCGTGCAGGAGGACCAGGGTTTGAGTCCCAGAAAGGGTGCCACCAATTTTAATTTTCCTCCAATTCCTGGCTGGAGGGTGGGGTGGGATATCAAGATGCCCCTGGGACAAGGAAATTCAAACCAAAACTCGAAATTCCCACAAAAATTCTAAATTCCCAGCAACAGGTTAGGTTTTGGGAGGATGAGGGAGGGGTGCAGGGAGGGGGAGGGGACTATGTGCAGGCTGAGAAAAACACATGACGTCACCCGGGGGTGGTGGTGGGTCAGTGTCAGGGGTGGGTGTGGTTGAGAGGTGGGGATGGTCGTGGTCAAGGGGTGATCAATTGAGCAACTTAATTAATTTGCATATTAATTTGATATCAAAAGTGTCGTGACAACCCCAATACCCTACTTCTATCGTTGCATCTCCCGTGCAAATCTCGATATTATTGAGCCTTTGTGATCTACTTTGGAGAGAAGGGTGCGTGATCGCTATCCACCTCCATCATCGTTCCCTGAACTTGCCACTGTTCAGCAGAGAGAATGGTATAAGATTCCCTGGAAACCCATACAGGACCTATATTTATCCATTCCGAGACGACCGGAAGCTGTTTTGAATGCCCACAGTTCTGCTATAGCGCATTACACTTGGTACGTTTTTTTTTGTGTTTCCATATTTTTGTTCACCCATTGTATTTTTGGTACGGTATCATAAGGCTTAGACTCTACTGCGATATAGCCACGTCTGTCGTGTTGCATAACCCAGCAGACAACAGTGGCATAGAAATAATAGTATCTTAATGGGTGTGGTTGAGGAAGATTCCATTGACACTGGCTGTGCCAGTTTCGCCACCGACGGCGCCAAGGTCGCCCCCCTCTTATCCGTATGGCCTTTGTATGCTAGCAAGAGAGTGGAACACATATTCTTCCGCTCCGCTAGTATTTAAAAGTCAGCATGGCTCCAAGCGAGCAGTTTCGATTTTGGAGCCTGTTCTGGTTACTCTCATCTTCCTCGAGTTTAGTGAGCAGCGAATCATCGGGAAACCATCAATCAACCATCCAACACATCATCTATCAAATAATTCATTTTGGTCTTTGCTTCTAAGTAACTGTTTGACTCTTTTAACTTTGAACTTTGCATCTAACTGATTGTTTAATTCTCTTAGTCTGGAATAGAATCAGAAGCGATTATTTGTTTTAGACTTACTGTAACTCACATTCTGACTCTTCACTAGTTCAGCAGGATAAACAGTTTTCTTGTGTAAAAGTTTGGATTTTGGTTGAACTGACACTGGTGGTTACGTGGCCATCTTTGGAGAAACCGAACACTCAGAGCGTGCATTACATCAGTCGGTGACTGCCGTCACGATAGTATTACATCCCCGTACATCTCTCTGCCGTAAGCACCGCTGAAACGATATTAGATAGCACACAGGGAACAATCATTCTTCACGCGCTTCATACGCGACTGGAACGGGAAAAGACGCCACACATTTGTAGTACATTAGGAAGAACTCTCTGACATGCACTTATCGGTGTTTTCACAGTGTAACTATAGATTTTAACCCTAGGATGCATATACAGGGCCTCCGAGGCCCTTGTATATCTTCATTTTTTAAAAAATTCTGTAATTTTTTGTTTGATTTCAAACTGCTTTCCAGTACTCTTTCACTAACACTGTGACATTGCTCCTATCAAGTCTGAGTGAGATACCTTTTTAAGTTTTTTGTATAATTCAATACATTTACCCATACACCGTGAACGCATAAGCAGGGCTTCAGAAGCCCTCACACATTTATAAATGTTCTTTAGCCTATATTGTCTTCAACATTTGTTTGGGAGCAGTTATTTATTTACCAATAACTGTAGTGGTATTTCCAGCAACAGGAGTGCCAACAGCAGCAGTAGCTATAGTAGTAATAGTATAACTAAAAAGTAATACACACTACTTTCACATATTGGCGATGTCGGTGTGTTATTGATCTTTTTGCTATCAAACGTTTTATTATTGCATAGTATTGTTATCCTGTGCTGCTCTTGTCAGCCTCATTGCTACTGTAGTTTGTTTGTTGCTGCAAGGCCCATATTGTTACGAGTATGACTCGTTTAGTGCTGCACATGCTGCTGTTCGAGAGACACGCCTTTTTCTATGGCTTCGACACGTAAAGCAAGAGAGTCAGTACGTGCAAATGCAGCTAATTTTGAAAGTGTTGTGGCTCAGTGGTTTGAAGAAGACGACTCTTGCGATGAAGCCGGCCGCGGTGGTCTAGCGGTTCTAGGCGGTCAGTCCGGAACCGCGCGACTGCTACGGTCGCAGGTTCGAATCCTGCCGCGGGCATGGATGTGTGTGATGTCCTTAGGTTAATTAGGTTTAAGTAGTTCTAAGTTCTAGGGGACTGATGACCAGAGATGTTAAGTCCCATAGTGCTCAGAGCCATTTGAACCATTTTCTTGCGATGAAGGAAATATTTTTGAAGATGCAAGTAGTGAAGAATCAGCCAATAAACCTGCAGATGTGAATATTGAGGCAGATGACAGTCCTTCCGATAATATTACTTCATCAGAGTCTGAAAATGAAGAACCACCAAAAAAAAGGTATAGAAGACCACACATACATTAGTCGGAATGGAACGATTTGGAAACTAGATCCTCCTGCAACTTTTCTTACGCCTGTCCATAATATCGTAAAGAAGGCACCTGGTCCAGCCCATGGTTTGAAAACCTGTAAACCTAAGGATGCCTGGGACTATTTCATCTCCAAGGAAATACTAGAGGAAATCATCAACTGCACAAATATTGAAGGCAGAAGAGTGGCTGCTTTATGTGGTAAAACGTGGAAAAACGTTTCACTTGCTGAAATGGAGGGTTTTCTTGGTCTTTTACTGCTTTCTGGTGTTGAGAAGAGTTGGGATGTCCCTATTAGAGAATTATTCTTGGATGAAAAGGTAAATCCTACATATAATGCCACCATGTCAGTAAATAGATTCAAGGATATAAGGAGAATGATTAGATTTAATGACAGGCGTACCTGTGAAGCACGATCTGCAGATGACATACTTGCAGCTGTTCGCCATGTATGGGAACTATTTCTTGACAAGTGTAGAAATAGAATGATTCCCAATGATTCGCTCACAGTTGACGAACAGCTAGTCCCATTCCGTGAAAGATGCAGCTTCACCCAGTATATGCCCTCTAAACCAGCCAAATATGGCACTAAAATATTTTGATTATGTGATGCTACATCTTCATATGCTTTAGACGGAATTGTTTACACGGGATGAAAGCCCCATGAACCTATTCAGAAAAAACTTGGATTGAATGTGGTGAAAGATCTTGCTAAAAGCATTGAAGGACCATCAAAAAATATTACTGTTGACAACTTCTTTACTAGTGTGCAGCTGGCAGAAGAGATGCTTTAGAAGCAAATTACAGTGGTGGGAACAATCAAACAAAATAAACCAGAAATTCCTAAGGAGATGAAACCATCTGCCTCAAGAGCGATTCATTCCTCTTTGTTTGAATTTAGAGGTGACATTACAATGGTGAGTTATGTTCCCAAAAAGAAAAAGTTTGTAGTTCTCATTAGCACAATGCATCACGACAGAAACATTGATGAAACTCATGCAAAAAAGAAACCAGCTATAATAAAGTTCTATAACTATACGAAGGGTGGAGTAGATCAAATGGACCAGAAAAATCGTAATTACACTTGCAAGAGACAAACAAGAAGATGGCCATTTCCATTATGGATGAATATGATGGATGTCGCAGCAATGAACAGTGAAATTTTATTTTCTGCCCAACATCTGACATACTATCGTGGAAGAAGTGATAAAAGGTGTTTGTTCCCAAGAGATTTAGCAGAGGAAATGGTAAGACCACTAATGGAACTTCGTATTAAGATCTCTAATCTTCCAAAGAAAATCGTTGATGCCATGCAAAGATGTGGTGTTCAAAAAGATGTCATATTGCCAAACCAACTACCTGTCTCAGGAAATAGAAGAAGATGCAATTATTGTCCATATAATAAACACAGGAAAAGAGCTATGACATGCATTAAGTGTAAAACCAACATTTGTAAGGAACATAGTGGCGTTCTTTGTGCTTCTTGTTCGTCACATGTTGAAAACTAAGAAAAATGCAATTTTATGCGAACAATGAATAATAACTTTTTGTCAAAATATTGCCTATATCCATAATATTGTGAATAATGAGTATGTTTTAATTGAAGAAATTGGTTGTAATAAATGTTATAAAATGTAAACCGCAACTTATAAGTGAATTAATAAAATTATTTGTATATGTTGTATGTAAATGTATGTAACTAATAAAAATTCACTCTTAGAGTTTTTTAAAAAAATTAATAAAATGTTAATGAGGCCCACCAGATCCTGTTGCTGTATCTTAGGAATTTTTCAATATGACAATAAATTTGACAGAAATAAATTTAACTCCAAAGAATGATTATATGAAAAAAGGAAAATTTAAAATTAGGGCAGGGCCTTGGAGGCCCTTCATATGCATTCATGTGTGTTTTCGGCACCATGCATCCTAGGATTAATGCCGCTACTCCACCAAAATATATTACAAATTAATAATGTTACGAACATTATTTTTCATGTGAATTTAATGGTACAAGACCATATTTACTGGCACCACGTGTCAGCGATCGAGTGGGTATTGTTGAAGAAATGATTGTAATTGTTTACATTTATAATTCTCATCTTCGCTGCAGAGTTAACGGGATCCTGGGTGTACTAATTTCAAATCACTCTACACTATCTGCTCCAAAGTTCCGTGTCCTTTGGGCACAAAACACACATAGCCTAGGACAGAAATTATAATAAAATAGCAAATGTCACATACCATCTTCATAATATGACAACAGCAAACCAGCCACTACTAAAGAATACATTGGCATAGTTATACTTTTGTTGACATTCAGTTCGTAATCTTTAATTGTTGCGTAATTCTCACAATTATAAAGGGCGATCAAAAAGTGTCCATTAAAAGGCCGTGTAATAATCAGTCAAAACTTCTATGAACATTGAGGCAATCATCCCAACGATGCACCAGATTGAAGATTCGAGCGTCTGATAAAACACCGTGTTTTACTGAATGAAGTAGTCCATAACTGTCTGCTGTATTACCTTGTCCGACAGGAATCTTCGAGCTTCCATGGTCCTTTTAGGGGACCGAAAGCTGTGAGAGTGGCAAGGGAAGAAATTAGGACTATAAGGCGGGTGCTCGACTGTCTCTCATTTGTCCGTAACGGGTGAGGCTGACCCCAAAATCAATCAGTGTCTTAGGTCGAACGGCGACTAACACTCAAATTGGCGCACAATTTTACAACAGTGGTTTTGACTGTCATACTGCCTCATACATTCATCATTCTCCGATTGATACGAGTATCTTATCGGCGTTTGTCCTTGGGCAGCCATAAAAGAATAGCAGCACGTTGATCCTGTCTCGACGCAATTGGTAATAACGTCGCCGTAGTTCACGTTTCCATATTTACGGAAGCACATCGGAAAGACACGAATTCCACGCTAATGCCTCGGCTACATGTCGGTGCTTATAGACCCGCATCGGACTCGTGCTATGTTCCATATACGCTGCAGCAATACCTACTTTAAAATAACTTTTTCATAGTTTCTCATATTACTTTTCCTTTGCTTGGTTGTCTCACGCTGCTTTTGCCAGAAAACAAATTCGTGCATTTCTTAATTTCATATTTAATGTTATGTTACTGATCTTCGCCTTCAAGGCACATTTACGCTGATAAAGCGATGTAATGTAAAGCTGAATTCGTAATAAAGTTCAGATTGTATACATTAACCAGAGTATTTGTAAATTTTGTGAATTTACGTCACGTAAATAATGAAATATCCGCCTCCATAGGTAAGTTGTCAGAGCGTCTGTCATGCGGAGAAGCAGAGTTCAGTTTCCGGTACTGTCAGGGATGTCTCCTTAAGTGGGAGGACCGGCACGGGCTTCCTGATACTGACTAAGGAGCTACTTGAATGGGAAGCAGCGTCTCCAAGGCCTGGAAAGTTGACAACAGCCGGGAAAGCAGTATGCTGACGACATATCCCTCCATGCCGCATCTGAATGACACCATAAAGCACAGATCGACACGGCGACCGGTCGATGTCGCGTATTCCTCCGAGCCTAATCGCGCAGTTTAATTTCTTTTAACAATTAAGTACCCCATACTTGGAAATTATTAGCTTACTTTATTTTATTTTACATTTACGAAACAAATTTTGAAATAAAAGCAGACACCTGTTATTAGAATCCCAAAAATATTAAATATGTACTCAAAAGCCATAAACGACTAGCTACAAATCGAAAAATGCGCTTCCATCAAGTGCTACACTAATCGATGATATCGATTTCTGCTCTGAAGTACACTCTGAGGATGAAAAAGCGACGCATCATCAAGAAATTATCCGAATATAATGGGAAATCGACAGATCTGATGTCCATGTACAGACAAAGAAATCACTACAATTTCAGAAAAATTGGGTGAATTTTTCAAGAGGAAGAGCTCCACAAACTGACGAAATCAATAACACGTTGGTCCACCTCTGGCACTTACGCAACCAGTTGTTCGCCTCGACATTGATTGATACGTTTTTGGAGTACTCGTGAGGAATACTGTGACAAATTCTGTCCAACTGGCGCGTAACATCGTCAAAATTCCAAATGGTTAGAGGGCTCTGCCCGTAAGTCCCCAAATGTTCTCAATTGTGGAGAGATCCGGCGACCTTACTTGCTAAGGTAGGGTTGGGCATGCATGAAGGCAAGCAGCAGAAACTCGTCGTGTGCGAAACGGCATTATCTTGCTGAAACGTAAGCCCAAGATGACTTGCCATGAAGGGCAAGAAAACGGGCCTTAGGATATCGTCGACGTACCGGTGTGATGTGAAGATGCCGTAGATGACAACCAAAGAAGTCCTGCTATGAAGTGAAGCGGCACCCCTGATCATCACTGCTGGTTGTCGGCCATGTGGAGAGCGACACTCAGGTTCGTATCCCACCACTCCCGGGAGCCTCTCCAGACACGTCTTCGCTGGTCGCCGGTGCGCATTTCGAAGCGGGTCTCATCGATGAAGATAATTCTGCTCCAGTCAATGGGATTCAAGGCCGAATATGACCGACGCCGCTGCAGACTTGCTTGTTGGTGAACAGAGGTCAACCGTATTCGAGCAAGTGGTGCTGTGAGCTCAGCTCCCTTTCTGTGAGCTTCCTGTTAACGGTCCTTTTGCTCACTGAAGCACCAGTTGCACATATGATCGATGATAATGTTGAATCCGGGACCCTAGGTCGACCGGTCCGTTCTTGATGCTGTGTTCGACCATGGTTCATCCATTCCTGCCAACATCATCGTATAGTGACATCGCTCTTATTCAAATGCCGAGCGATTAGTCGATTACTCCAGCCGACTTCTTTGAGCCCAACAACATGGCGCACAATCTACACTCGCCTATCTGCGAGGTATAGTTAATTTCCAACTGATCATGCGAAATGAAATTCACAAAGACTTATGCACTGGTATGGCCATGTCCCTTATTTACTATCCCTGCCAGCTGTGCAGTGTAATTGAGCTGCACCGTCAAACATACATCCATCTGCGGTCAAAGTTTACAGTTTTGCACTTTCTGTCGATACCTGTATGAATATCAGTTTTTGACCAATTTGCATAACTCCTTTACGGTGCGTCTTTTCTTTTTATGACTGAGGCTGTGTTACATTCCTACTGTAGATGTTGACCTAAATAACCGTACCAAATATCAGTTGCACAAAACTTGATCACAAATACCCTACGGAGTCAATTAAAATTTGGTGTTCGTATATCATCAGTAACGCCGGCACACTGCAATGTGCTACAGCTCTTTGGGTGGCCCGGCAATCCACAAGTTCTGAAC
This sequence comes from Schistocerca piceifrons, assembly GCF_021461385.2. Taxonomy (NCBI): domain Eukaryota; kingdom Metazoa; phylum Arthropoda; class Insecta; order Orthoptera; family Acrididae; genus Schistocerca; species Schistocerca piceifrons. Next base: position 552,395,250 of record NC_060138.1, on the reverse strand, counting down.
GTAAAGCAGAACTTTGCAAGCATCACCATGAGCGGCACTGCACATGTGACGGATTCGCTGCTCAGGCTCTAAATCCCGCCGGACAGAGCGGTCGGCGGGATTTAAGGTATGCCCAGCAGCCGACGCCCCCCACCCCCACCCCGCCCCTCCTGACGGGTTGCTAAATCTGCGGTGCTCGCCGCTGACCGGGGCGGCGGTAACTTGAAGAGCCGGCCAACTTTTCTGCATCACAAAGAGGCGCCTTGCGCCCGGGTCGGGCTTTAAAGTTGCCGCCAGCTTGCGGCCTCCATTAGGGGGAGCAGCCGCTGCGCCGGGCTCCGAGCCGCGCTCCTTAGCGCGCAGTTTATTAACTTGCTAAACCCGCCGCTGCCTCACCGACTCCGCAACTCTTCTGCCAGACCCGACAGCCAGACAAATTTCCACACGGACGCTCCCGCACTGTTGCGGACCACAGGGACTTGCGCGCGTCCAATGTCTACGCTGCCGTTCGTCTACTGCTTGTATTCGTATCTCTTGCACCTCTACTGACTGATCTTACTCTCTCACGATTTTCCAGTGCACCACTACTGACTGATCTTAAGTCTCTGACGATTTTCCGTCGGTCCGTCTTAGAGGACTACACTGTTGCTTGTAAAAGAATAACGTCTAAAGCAGTATTAGCTTTTCTGTCCACCTCGATAAATAATTAAACATATAATGTAGATGTGCTGTCCGTTCTTTCAGACAATATATAATGCAGGCGATGACGGCCAATCATCCCTTCAGTGCAGATGCACATCAAACTACAACTCTTACGGGAATCGGCGAGATGCTGCGAGTAATGAGGCTAATAATCAGTGTGATTGTGGTGGCCACTGTGTTAGAATCTACATCTACGTTTATACTCCGCAAGCCACCCAACGGTATGTGGCGGAGGGTACTTTTCGTGCCTCTGTCATTACCTCCCTTTCCTGTTCCAGTCGCGCGTTGTTCGCAGGAAGAACGACTGCCGGAAAGCCTCCGTGCGCGCTCGAATCTCTCTAATTTTACATACGTGATCTCCCCGGGAGGTATAAGTAGGTGGAAGCAATATATTCGATACCTCATCCAGAAACGCACCCTCTCTAAACCTAGACAGCAAGCTACACCGCGATGCAGAGCGCCTCTCTTGCAGAGTCTGCCACTTGAGTTTGCTCAACATCTCCGTAACGCTATCACGCTTACCAAATAACCCTGTGACGAAACGCGCCGCTCTTCTTTGGATCTTCCCTGTCTCCTCTGTCAACCCGACCTGGTACGGATCCCACACTGATGAGTAATACTCAAGTATAGGTCGAACGAGTGTTTTGTAAGCCACCTCCTTTGTTGATGGACTACATTTTCTAAGGACTCTCCCAATGAATCTCAACCTGGCACCCGCCTTACCAACAATTAATTCTATATGATCATTCCACTTCAAATCGCTCCGCACGCGTACTCCCAGATATGTTACAGAAGTAACTGCTACCAGTGTTTGTTCCGCTATCATATAATCATACAATAAAGGATCCTTCTTTCTATGCATTCGCAATACATTACATTTGTCTATTTTACGTGTCAGTTGCCACTCCCTGCACCAAGTGCCTATCCGCTGCAGATCTTCCTGCATTTGGCTGCAATTTTCTAATGCTGCAAATGGTGTAGTGGTCAGCACATCTGCCTAGTAAGCAGGAGACCTGTGTCTGAATCCCAGTTCACCACAAATTTTCAGCTTGCCCATTGGACATAAATCAATGCCCACTGGCAGCTAATGTCTTTAATTCTTTTGTGTCATAATTAAACATATGCATACAACAAGCACCACCAGGGTTCGATCTCCACTGCCTCCAGGGATTTTTCTTCGGAGAAGAATCTGAGATTCACACTCCTGAGAGCAACTGATAGACTACACTTCCGGACATCAAAACTGTAACAGCAGGAAAGATACCAAATAATGAAATTATTGTCCATTTAACGTACAGTAGGAATATTACGTGATTAATTTCTGTGACAATTGGGGTTGCACAGGGTGCGAAATATTGTACACAAAGCTGTCATTCCATGTTGCTTCAACTCCATGCCATAGTTCATCAATCATACTGACTGACGAATGCTGCTGTGTCAATCTCTTCGCAATTCGTGACCAAATGGGTGAAAAAGGCCTTGCATTGCTCAGTACGCGGGTTCCCATTAGATCTCAAGTTCATGGATGTCAGGCGTGGCAGGTACTTGTAGGCATAATCACCTGGGTACACCATACACTGTTGGTACATTTCCCTGTCCTCGCTTTTTTGGCAAATGGGATGATGGATGGTGACATGAAGTTCTCAACCACCAGACATTGCGCTTGTCCTGGATTAGATTCCAGACCTCTCCACAGTGTGTCGTGGAGGCAGAGCATGTGACATTCTTGACAGGATCCATCTTTTGGATGGGGAAGTTAAACACTGTGACCACACAACACACAACCATTACAATGTCTACATATACCATATACAATTAATATATAATTGTCACCATTTCCGAAGGAAAGCTGCTGGTGTATGCGAAGTAAAGGAAAAATCTTTCCAATTAGGCAGCTGACACTACCCCTTGCGATTTCTCCGCCAGTCAAGCCATGCGACTTCACTTTACTTTAACCAGATATATAAGAGACCTGGAGAACCTACTGGTAGGGGTAATAGTCCAGTGCTGTTTTTCTCGAGGCAGTTCACGACAGCCCTGGCAACATGTGGTCTTGCATTATCTTGTTGAAGTATAGGGCACAACCACCAGCCTTAACAAATTAGAAATGTAACGGCTGCTATCCAAATTACTGGTTGTCAGAATCACAGGTGATCCTGTTGTGTACACAGCAGCTGACCATACAATTAGGCCAGCAGCTGAGTTCGTATGACTATAGCGAAATTAATCTGGCAACCTTAGTTCCTCTTAGAGGCTCCACATATGGATATGTGTATCAAAATGCTGTATACAGAACTGGGACTATTGTGAAAGGTCATGTGGTGTCACTCACGTGTGCAATGTTGTCGTTGGGAATTCCACTGTTTTAGCTGCTCCATCAAGGGAAGCTGCAACAATGGAAATCATGCTAACAGTCTGTGGTTCTCCAAAGATCATCATACTGTCCGTGTGGATACTAGCCCTGCTGCAGACAAGTGCACTTCCTAGCTCAGAGTTCGTGATATGGCTGTATGGTCTTGCACAGGCAAATTAATAATATGTCCACGTCTTGGGCAGTAGTTGAACAGGTTCACTCATACACTACAAGGCGCCAAGCATGGCGCTCTTGATCCCTTCCCTACATGACAGTCGTGATACGCTGATCGGTGAATGAGAGGCCACTATCCTGCCACTATCCGACATGTGCTGGTAAACGTTTCCCCTTCTTACATTATGCATATCTCTATATTCTCGCAAACAACCATATTCACATGATATTTCTGAATGTGAAGCTTGCTGTGTGACCTTTCCTTATATAATGAATGTTATTGCAACCTAGTTGTAGTTCTTGCAGTGAAACGCTCATCATCTGCCTATCCAAGTGTGTTGTGCCAGTTGAGCTGTTTTCACACCCCTAAGATGCTATAAATCTGATCTCTGACGATCTACAAGAAATTAGAGCTCTCCATAAGCACATCTAAATTTAAAATAAACAAGGTATACAACGAAAAACACCTTCCTAAATGGAATTTCCTAGATGTGGCTTAATTAAGCATGAAAGTATGGGTACCACATTTTACAGGAACACATCAATAAGGGAGCCGTCAGCCTATGAAAGGAAACTAGAGGTGACTATAACAATTTGGTTTATTGCCAAAAGAAGGCAAACAAAATTTTTATCCACGGAATCAAATACATAAATATTTAATAAGTGGACAAGGGATTCTAAATATGAACTATAGCACTGACGTGGCTGGATGGTTGCAAGAGGAGAAGAATAAAACCCTGGAAAAGTATGGCCAATGATAGCAAAAAAGGTTAGTGCTTTAAAGAAAAGAAACCAGAAAAGTATGAACAAAGACCATTACTCATGCCAAAGTACTCGTACGTGATGGATGCAACTAGCTGCTTGTGAAAATTAGGTCTGCAAAATGAAACCTTGATGCAAATTAACTAACTTCACATTGCCCTCATCTTGTTGGCTGCTTTCCATTATTAAGCTGTGCTAGCGTAGAAGACACCTGTAGTGGTGGCTCTAAGTTCAGCTCAGCCTCTGTATTCCACTCTATGTTGGGGACATCCCTGGAACGAGTGCCGCCTCTGGTGTCCCTAAGTGACGTTTGATTCGAAACTTAGCTTGTTCTGCTAATGTTTGACTCTCAACGGCTGGCTTCAGGAGACCTTGTGAGTTTCGGTAAATGGTAATTTCATAAAAGAGTCTAGCAATTTCCTGTTCTTTTGGATTCTGTCATGGTTAACGATTAAGGTATGATACGGGCAAAAAGGCGAAACTCTTCCACTATATGACAGGTTTTCAGCGATGGCCAACCAAAAGCCCTGCATTCCATATGTGCAGGAGCTTACCCCTTCTGCCGAAATAATTACTATGAACTAATCAGAAAATCCCTTATTAGAATTTGAACAAACATTCCAACAGGTGCGCCATAGCTCAATGGCTGTTCCCACGCTACAATGTCTCATGTTTTCACATTCTTGTGTAGCTAAAAGAATTCCTTTTTTTTTTTGTTCCTTCTCACACAATGCAGTTTTTAGGATGAGCTGCCTAGCCTTCTGGACACTCTAACCGTGTGGATATGACAGACTATTTTCCCCTATTCTGTACCTGTGCAAAGAATGGCTTTAAGCGCCAAACATCTTTATGAATCTACTGTTAACTTCCCTTACGCAGGAAACCTAAGGCCACATACGGCAACAAAAATAAGAAGACGTCTCACCGAATCAATAGGAAAGGAGACGTAAAAAACAGATTATGTGACAGTTTGAACATAAGCAGCCACATAACGCAAGCATGTAGCACAATTCATGCCTATTGGACTTCAAATGTGTGTGAATTCCTAACGGACCAAACTGCTAGGGTCATCGGTCCCTAGACTTACCCATTACTTAAGCTAACTTAAACTTACGCTAAGGACAACACACACACTCATGCGCGAGGGAGGACTCGAACCTCCGGAGGGAGGGGCTGCGCAATCCGTGACACGGCGCCTCAAACCACGAGGCCACTCCGTGGCGCCTATTGGACTGTTTGGCATTCCACCTTCATTGAAATGCAGTTTTGATGGCCTTCAGTATAACGTTACTAGAATGAGCTTTTCACGTAGAGAAGTGTGCACGATTTTGAACTTCCTGGCACATTAAGTCCTTGGCCAGACAAGGAACCTTGCTTTTTGTGCACAAGGATTCTTTCGACTGAGTTGGAAACAGCCATTACTCTGTAGCTAAATTATTCCTCCTCTCATCCAGAATTGTTAGTCCTTCAAAGTATGCATGATAGCTACTGTAAAGGTCGGTAAGTAGGAAAAGGTACTGGCAGAAGTAAGCTGTGAGGGTGTGTTTGAAAAGCTCAAGCTGCAAGATCTGTTCCGGGTGTGAGTCCCTGTGCACCGCAGTGTTTTAATCAAGTTGGAAGTGCTTAAAACGCCTATTAGGCTCTGCAGTGCATAAATAACACCCACCGGTATAACTCTTTGCAAACAAAAGTCCTTGACGACAGACATTTGTCTCTTTCAGTGATGCCTGCCTAATGACAGCGAGATGGTACCTCACATTTATGCCATATTGGTACCTTGTGTAGGTCAATGTTCTGCTCATGGGGATATGAAGAGACGATACGTAATCTACCTGAAGGTGAAATATGCGTTTTGTATTTTTAAAAAGCTGGCGACATTTATTTGCTTGTTTCGTATCTGGAAGAACGAAGTACAACAAATATGATGGTAGACCTGAGGCAAAATAATAATAATTAATGATGAAACTATAGAAACAGTTGACGATTTGATTACTTTGGAGAACTGGAAATTTCAAGCTCATTGACGTGTAAAGAAATATACTGAAGCGTAAAAATTGCTTGGAATTCGTTTGGGAAACTCAAGGTTCTATTCAGAAGAAAATCCGTTTATGTTTTATATAATTCAGCAAGCAAAAGGCTTTTTAAATATGTAACGAATATCTGCAACTGCTGTAGAGAATGGCCAAACCATCAAGCTTATTCTTTGATCAGTATATACGGCCAGAATAAACTTACGAAAGTGAAACATGGTCATGAGTCGCATCAGTATGTGAATACCCTTGTGCATCGTTGTAGGGGAGAGCGTGGCTAGAAGTTACCGAGGTGAATTGTTCCGACCGAAATAACTCCGCGAGGGAAAGAGATATGAATATGAAGTAAACACGTCGTGAAATGAAACGCTACATCGCTCCGACGGCAGCCATCGTGAACAGTCTAGTGGTCCACGGAACATCGGAACGACAGCACGTGCGTCGCTGGTTCACGTAAGCAAATATTTTCGTAATTGGTAGTTTTGATCTATGTCTCGAATTTTAACAAGTAGCCTTTAGTGTTTCAGTATTTTATTGTAAGCATTTATCTACTGTTTTGGTACACATTGCGTAAATTACCTTTGTTTCGTAACGTAACCAATATCTTGCTTTTATTTCAACATATAAGATGGGGCTAAATGTTTCGTTTTTTGGGGGCACGTTGTGACCTCGGAACAACTTGCGCCAATTCATTTGTACCAGTAATATAATATAAATATCGTTATTTTTTTCTTTTGTCGTATGAGGACGTATACCCGAAAAACAACACGAGGTTCCGTGTCACAGGAGTTGCTGCAAAAAGCAGAAGATGCAGTTCTCAACGACAGCAGGAAAATAAAAACTGCTGCCAAAGAATTAGATAGTTGTCACATGATTTTATACAGACTTATCAAAAAGCTAAGCTCTGGGGTAGAAAGTATCGCGAGTGGTTACAAAAAAGTAAGATTGGTCTTTACTGAAGAACAGGAAGATAAGTTAGTAGAATATTTATTGCAATGTGCTTCAATTTTCTTTGATCCCCTAAGTCAAAAAGTTAGTCTAGGAATGTGCACTGAAATTCATTTTTTTTTTTCATCAGTCTTCAGACTGGTTTGATGCGGCCCGCCACGAATGCCTCTCCTCTGTTAACCTCTTCATCCCAGAGTAGCACTTGCAACCTACGTCCTCAATTATTTGCTGGATGTTTTCCAATCTCTGTCTTCCTCTACTGTTTTTGCCCTCTACAGCTCACTCTAGTACCATGGAAGTCATTCCCTCATGTCTTAACAGATGTCCTATCATTGTTTTCCACACGTTCCTTTCCTCTCCGATTCTGCGTAGAACCTCCTCATTCCTTACCTTATCAGTCCACCTAATTTTCAACATTCGTCTGTAGTACCACATCTCAAATGCTTTCATTCTCTTTTGTTTCGGTTTTCCTACAGTCCATGTTTCGCTACCATACAATGCTGAACTCCAGACGTACATTCTCAGAAATTTCTTCCTAATATTAAGGCCGATATTTGATATTAGTAGACTTATTTTGGCCAGGAATGCCCTTTTTGCCATTGATAGTCTGCTTTTGATGTCCTCCTTGCTCCGGCCGTCATTTCAATGACGTTATATTCCACCATTGTTCCACGAAAATAAAAAAGCTGGTCCAGATTGGCTGACTGGTTTTTTAAAAAGACATCCTCACCTGTCAATGAGAACACCGGAGTCAACGAGTATCAACAGGGCGACATCATTTAACAAACACAATGTTACCGAATTTTTTACAAAGCTGAGCACAGTGTTGGATAAATATACATTTCCGCCTTCAAGAATATATAATTTATATGAAATAGGCGTTACCACGGTACTAAAGCCGAGGAAAATTATAGCCAAGTAAGGGAATGAAACAAGTTGGAGCCATAGTATCTGCTGAACGACGGACATTGGTTACTGGAACTGCATTAGGTCATGCAGTTCCTCCCATGTTTATTTTTCCAAGGCTTAAATACAAGGGTTTCTTTATACAAGGCGGTCCACCGGAATCTGTCGGCGCAGGAAGCAGTTCAGGATGGATGACAGCTACGAAGTTCGTGAAATATATGGATCATTTTATCAAACATACTAAACCATCATCTGAAGATCCGATTTTGTTGTTGCTTGATAATCACCAACCTCATACTGATATCAATGTGGTGGAAAAAGCGAAATCTAACTCAACTATAATGCTGTCATTGCCGCCTCACTGTATACACCGCCTACAGCGATTGGCTGTTGGAGTAAATGCACCTTTCAAAAGCTATTGTGGAAAGGCTCAGGACAATTGGCTACGCAATAATCCTGGCAAGACAATGTCGATATGTGAGATCCCAGTAATTGTTAGATACGCGCTACCTCGTGCAGTGACTCCCATAAAGGTAATGAGCACTTTCAAAAAAGCTGGAATTTTGCCTTATGGCCCCAACGTTTTTACAGTAAACGACTATGCTCCATCGTATATTAAAGATCGCCCTTTAGCTTTAGTAAACACATTAGATGTGGCTTTAGGCATTTCACTTGACAGTGAATTGTAAACATTAGTACAGATACAAGACAGATCGTTATTGCCCCAGGGCCATCAGGGGTGGTTAATACGCCTGCATCTTCTGGTGTCATTGAAGAACAACTCGAAGATCATGTCCGTGTCTCTCCAGAAGCAGTGCGTCCTTTTCCGAAAGCACAGCCAAGAATTGGAACAAACAAGAGACGTCTTACAAAATCAGCTATTTCAATCGATGCTCCAGTGAAACAAGCCTTTGCAGAAGATCAAAGCAAGAAAAGTAAATTGAACATCAACAATGAAAAAGTCAAAAAATAAAGGAAAAGGGAGAGGTAAAACAACACAAGGAAAAGGAAAAGGAAAAGGGAAGGGGAAGTCTGTTAAACGACAGGTTCTACAAACGAGTAGTGAAAGGTCTGAGAGTGAAGAGGATAGTTTACAGTATTATTGTGTAGTGTGCTGTGACAGTTACTTTAATCCCTGCGGCTGGTCTCGGCGGAGGTTCGACTCCTCCCTCGGGCATGGGTGTGTGTGTTTGTCCTTAGGATAATTTAGGTTTAGTAGTGTGTAAGCTTAGGGACTGATGACCTTAGCAATTACGTCCCATAAGATTTCACACATTTTTCTAATCCCTGTTCTGGGGAAGAATGGGCTCAGTGTCAAGAATTTAAGAAATGGGCGCATTCCAGATGTAGGCAGAATCAAGCCTTATTAACCTATCTATGCCCGAGCTTTGATTGTGGTACATCTTTTGATGATTAATTAATTATAGTCTAAGTATATATGTTTTATGCCTATGACGTCAATATGATAGATATTTTCAGCCTAAGACATGGCCAATTTGATTGAAGACTGAATTATTAAGGCTGTTAATTACTAAAGGGTTAATAATTGTTTATATACAAATTACAGTTACTTGTTATATAAAATACAAGTGTATAAGTGACGATTCGTACGACATTGTTGATTATTACTTAAATACACAGACATAGTTTAATCATTTATTGTTTTTTTTCACAAATGATAGCTTTAACAAATATGGTAACAAATTATCCAAACTTGTTAACAGTTTGCCCCCAGTAGGGGAAGTTGTTATTTCACAACTTTAGGCATTAAAACATTATTACTAAAACATTTCACAACAAATGACCCAAATAACTGCTTTAATACCAAAGTTACACATATAAGTTAATTTTGATTGCATCGCATGAATACTAAAATCAAGTATTCTTAACTAATTTTTAGGTTAACTAAAAATCGGAACTTGCAGCCCCGCCCTCCCCTACATGAACAACGTTTCCACTTTCATATATCAAAACATCTTTGAGAAAAACTGGAACGAGGTTTTACCAGATTGATGATTCTGAAAAGTCGTTAGTGCATTTTGGAAAGAAATAAGGTCCAAATTATCTTTTCAAAGCAGTTTCACTAATAACTAGAATCACTAAAAATGTGGTGTGTACGTTGTAGAAGGCCTACTGTCGACCTGAAGGTGTCGCCAGCAGTAGTTACAAATTCATTGTCCGTGAAGGGATTTTTGTTTAAAAAAGAAGAAGAAATGTTGATCTGTTGTTGCAAGAAATGCGAATAAAGAGGATAGTCTGTGTCGCCTGGACGTAAAAACGGTGGAGCTGGTGCGGGCAAAACAGCTGAATTATTATCAGACATTGTTTTGACTCCAAATACTCTCCTGATGAGATCTTTTTGTCTAAGTTGCCGGATTGTCTGCATATTCACAAACTCATTTCGACCATACAAAATGTTAAAGTTCTGAGCGTATCTTCCACCGTAACACAGATCAATTTTAAGAATTCTCAATATATTGAGTTAACACAGGTAGGGTAAATTAGAAGTCGTATTTAAATTGTAATTGATTTTACTTATTGTTCCCTACAGAAACTGCAGAGAAATGAACCAAAGATGCAATAAATTATTCTGTCTTCATTAACAAAGAAATCAGTTTTTTAAGCGATGTATGTAATTTAATCTTATAAACGCTACAGGTCGCAAATCCATATTCAGCATTTTCAGTTTCTTGAAAGAGGAAGATAACAATGTGGCCAAAGATTGGAGCGCGATTCTTATCACCATTTTGGAGTCAGCCCTATTTCGCGCCTGATTGTCACGATGCCGATTAATTGCGTTCCGGAGGAGTCGCATATCTGAACAACGCTTAGTTACAGAATCTTCGAGCGTGTGTTATTTAGAGACGTCAGCAATATACACAAATCTGTTTTAAATAAAGCTGGATACGTAAGTATCAATAGGTGGTTAGATGCAGATTTTTTTTCTCTTTAAATTCTGTCAAAACTTGAGCAGATTACATAACCTAATGCCTATTCTGAAGGTGCAGTGTGAACAGTACTTGTGTAAAAACTTGTGTAACGTCTGGAGGAAATCAAACGGTATTATAACAGAATATCGTTTTTCTCACGCTTTAATTCAGGCATACGTGGAAACAAAATATCTTAGAACATTACTTCTTACTTGGCCTCTTCGGGAGACGACGTCCTCAGAGCTGGAATTTCTAATCAGACGTGGCCATGTTAGGGGGAGCCGCGAGCAGCGAGGCGAGATGGATAAAGGCATAAACTTGGCTCACAGTGCAGGCTCATTAACGGTCGAGGAAATAATGAGCCGTAAAACACGTCTCGCAGCCCGCGGAAGACAAGGTGCCCCCAGCCCCGTGCTTTCTAGCGGCCAAGTACAGTTCGCATTAACACAGCAGCAAGAGTTTCGGAAAGAGCATTTCACCGTTATTGTCCAGTGATGAAAACGAAACGCGTAGACCGTTATAAAGACAGAAACAGAAGTAAATATTCGATAGAAGAAAATCGAGTGGAAGGAAATTCGGAGAGAAAGATTCGGAAAAGGAAGTCTAATTTAACAACAACCAGCTGTGGTTTTAAGTCGGGAGACGACCTTTATTTTAATTATATATGCACGCTTTTTGGTCGCAGATATGACTGTATTTCATAGCGAATGGCTCATCCATATTTAGCTGCTTCTGTTCACGTCACATCACATACATTGAAATCGGCGATAGGTGCAAACCAGCGAGAAGGGAGAGAGGTCTTCAGGAAGTTTGAATAATAAAAGGAATTGTTCTTTTATTGAAATGTAAGTTTACAATGTAGCACTATTTATTGAGCTTTAAAACCGACCAAAAATCCATATTTAATAAAAAAAGGACAAAATATTCCTATTTAAGTAAATAAACACATAAATTTTGAAAAGACTTCAACTTTAAATATGTACGTTCTATTCACTTCTTGAAATAAAATACGTTATTTGTTCTCTAAAACGTTTGGTAACCCTGGCATGGTTCATGTATAACCGAAAAGGCTGAAAAAGTTTATTGAAACTAACTCTTTAATAATTTTTTTTTATCAAACACTGACCTACAGAATATTTCCTGACAAAGAGAACTTAAACTTAACCGATTCATTTGTTACCCAACGCAATCTGACTGCTATACATTTACAACACGACTTCCAATAGTTAATACATGAGAATGGCCCTGAACTGCAAGAAATCCTAACAATAAAAGAAATCTAAAATATATGAAAATAAAGAAATATGAAACTTTTTAATTTTATCCATATTTTGCAGCTTGAAACGTGACTGTACTCAATACACTCGAGGTATAAATTAAAAAACGCCTTCAGCCACAATTTTTCATATTTTATTAAGTACACGATGCGTTTCGGACCCTGTGGGTCCATCATCAGGTATAATTCGTCTTAATATATGATTTATTTGCTCTCCTGAATGAGATGAAATGCATATTCCTGTTACGAAAAGGTTTGATTTTAGGTTACGAACTTCGTAAGTCAGACTCTGAAAATATGTGTGAAACAGTGGAAAAGATGAATACTCATCTTCCACTATTTCAGTGGAAAAGATGAATATCGTCATTTCCACTATTTCACACATATTTTCCGCGTCTGACTTATGAAGTTCTTTCTACAGGACGTCCGTGAAGTTACTCCGGAAATAATACGTATTACACGCTTTTGGACTCTAAAAACTTTTGTTTGACTTGAAGAGTTACCCCAGAATATTATACCATATGACATTATGGAATGAAAGTAGGCAAATTATGCAAGCTTCTTCATTTTTATGTCACCCATGTATGCTAACACTCGAATTGCAAATACAGATCTGTTAAGTCGTTTCTGCAGTTCTGTGGTGTGCTCATCCCAACTGAATTCATTATCAAGTTGTAATCCCAGGATGTTAAGGCTGTCAACCTCTTCTATCTGCTCTTCTTCATACTTTATGCGTATGCTGGGTGGAAACCTCTTACAGGTTCTGAATTGCATATAGTGAGTCTTTTCGAAGTTTAATGTCAGTGAGTTGGTTTTAAACCATTTATTAATATCCATGAAAATATCATTAGCAGATCTTTCTAGAACTACACTCGACATACTATTTATTGCAAAACGAACTCTGCTTCTGACAGTGTAGCTGATGGGAGATCATTAATGTACACAAGAAAAATCAATGGCCCTAAGATGGATCCTTGTGGGACACCACATGTAATTTCTTCCCATTCTGAGTTTGACTGATGACTTAATTCACTAGTCCCTTGCAGTGACACCATTTGTTTCCTGTTAGCGAGGTATGACTTTAACCATTTTGCAGCACTGCCCGTGACACCATTGAATTCTAATTTATTTAAAAGGATGTTGTGGTTCACAGAATGGAATGCCTTTGACAAATCACAGAAAATACCTGCTGCTTGTAACTTGTTATTTAATGAATTAAGTGCATTTTCACTGTAGGTGTACATAGCCTTCTCGATATCAGAACCCTTCAGAAATGCAAACTGCAAGACTGGAAATCAAATTTTTAGGCTGTATAACATCCTCACAAGGAATAGGATCAGATCCAGACAAATTCAGTCCAGTCAGTCATTTCCTGTATACAAACACCAAGAAGCAGTTAAAAATATTGTTTAGTCTCTGCTCATTCTACCAGTGTTTCGTTTTAGACCAATTATTAAACAGCACAGTGTTTCTGGGTTTGGCTTAGGAGCACCCTTTATGGCTTTGGACACAGGGGCGCACCAATGATTTTAATGCAATGAACGAAGCATTAGTTAACCTACATATCTTATGTCATTCTGACATGAGCAAAGATTTTTGTGTTGCAGCAGATATCTCATGCACAGATTTTGGCTCGTGTCTATTCAAGCTGATCAGTAACAGGAAATGTATGAAGTAAAAGTGACTAGTTTTCTAAGTAGAACACTCACTGAATAAGAGAATTTTTATTCAGTGACAGAATTAGATCGTGTGGGCATTCAAAAATTACAGTCACAAATGTTTGGTAGAAACAGAAACGTATACGCTCACCATGAAATTTTGAGTTTTTTGATGTCGTCCAGATTATTACACCCGTACCTAGCGCGTTGGGCAATGTCTTTACAGGAATATTCATTTGAAATAACTTACATAGCAAAGAAACAAAACGTTGTTGCCGATACGTTGTCTAAACGGACATAGGGTCTAACCGAAAATGCAGGAACACTAGAACAAGTAACAGACTGTCGCATCTTACCCATGAAAAACAACTACCGGCAATACAATACTGACATGTGCAGAAACATGAAAGAACAACAAGAAGCAAATCCACTTTGGCACAAGGCGAGAACGCAACTGAAACAGAATAATACAAGCAGTTTGTAACAATATCATACCTTAGAGAGTAACAGATTGTTCTACACAAGACATTCCAGTATCAACTCTCGGTGTGTACGCATACTTTTAGAAAGTGTAGATAAGTTTATTTGGTTTACACATCATGCCCGTGGACGCTTCGGTACCAAAAGGTGTGTAAGGAAACTTAACCTATTTTGCTACGTTCCGAGTATGTGATGCAAAGTACGTCGATTACTAAGCACTTTTGTCATCTGTCAGAAAGCAAAATCCATCAACAAAACTAGTAAGACTTAATTACAATCTATTTTGCTCAACAAACCACTTGAAATCGTAGCTGTTCATATTCCTGGTCCGTACGCAACAACCAGTGGAGGTATTAAATACGTTATTGCATTATATGACAAGCTTTACAAATTTTTAAAGTTATATGCTATGGTTGCGGTAGTTTTCAAAACAATTTGAGGTGACTACATTCCCACAGTAGGGGACCCAAGTCTTTGTTAACTGACAATTCATTTTGATTCACTGGGTACAAAGGGAAGGAGTGTTTGCAAGAAAAGGATAGAAAATAATTTTAATATCACGCTTTAACCGGCGAGCAAATCCATGTGAACGGTGTTCCATACATTAAACTGGTATTGAATGTCAAACAAAGTAACGAGTGGGTTGATCCTCTTCCGAAATTTCCCAGATCAGCAATATTCTACGAGGGGAAGGTAAGATCGCTGTTTATTGCACTCACTCAGCAAGCATGTCTTAGAAAAATGCAGTATGACGAGAATCTAAAAAACACACAAAATTATGCAGTAGGAAATTATATTTTACTCGGAATCCACAGCAAATCTTCACAGCTCAAACGAAGCAACAGCATGTGAGAGTATCTTTTTCCATTTAGGATGTTATTTGCTCACAAAGTTTGACCCACACAAAGATCTGAATAAGTTCCGGTGTATACAAAACCAGTATATAAACGTTATGAATTGCAAGAGCATCTGTTTGTCCTGTACTTGTATCGTTTCGGGAAGTAGGTACTTTGCTATTTTGCGCACCTGTGCCTAAGACGGTGGTGTGTTGTAGTGACTTTTCTCTGAACTGGCTTTTATGTGAAATTAGTAAAGGGCATATTAACGTCATGATATATGAATCCTACTCCCAGACTCTAAGGCGTGTTATAAAATGCAGAAAATAGGATATGTGAAATTTGTAAGATATGTGACTGGAACTTAAAATGTGTCTCCAACACCAATCTCAGCTGAGAAAATCTCACATCACACAAACGCAGTTTGCCGCTTCCAACGGTCTCCTCTGAACTAAGCCGTGGAAGCGCCAGCAGTAAAATGTAAATGTCGCCGGACATCTGAGCGGTGCACACTATTGACCACTGAAATGTTCATGCTAATACGCGTACAAGTAAACAGAATTGTAGACATGTTAATATTCGTGTGAATATATAAACTTCTGTTCTTCGTAGATAAGCAGCTGTCAGCTGCGTCTGAATTTACGTTATTTTTATGCAATCAGCAACGTCCAAATCTTCCCAGCCGACAAAAATCCGATACAAAAACGAATAATTGTACACTCTGACCTTATGTTGGTATCTGTTATTAAGAAATGAATCCAAATTTTTACCTGTTTTACATGTATTTATCTATGTATTTTAACTCTGTATGCACCATAGCAGTGCATCCTTTCAACAGACTGATGTCACTGCTGCACTTTAGCGGACACTGGCGTGCCTGGACCGCGGGTGCACTAAGGAAATCAAACCGGTGGGTCTGACGCTGCCTGGGTGACGCCACGCAATCTGCGTCTCACTGCACAACCCGTGTCTGACGTCACAGTCCACACCTGATGTCGCTTCAATAATGGACTTTCAGCCAACACTGCATCGCATACACAAACCTACTAGTGTTTAGAATTAGTGTTTACCCTCAGAACGTTATCTTGCTCATATGCCATGTTGATAGTGCAAATAGATAAGCTTGGGACAAAAAAAAATAAAGTATACATGTTAACTTTCTTGGCAGATCTATAACACTGTTTCGTGCTCATTGAAGGGGGCGGTTTAAGGCCTCCTTCCTAAGAGCAATTTTTTGTATGTGTGCAAAAATTTGATATATCGATTTGGGGTCAGAGATTTCATACGTAGATACTTCTGAAGTAAAAGAAGGTGCACATTCAAATTTTTCTAAGGGCAGCTACGTGAAGCCTTACTCTTCACTTTTGTCTTTCTTGTTCCGGCTATCAGAATGTAAGCATCGTGGGTTGCAGTTGTTAACGATTTCTAATAAAAGGAACAGATTTTGAATTACCAATTACCTTTATTCATCCATCAGATCACATATTTACGTCGACATTTATTGTGTTACAAGTTCTGTTTTTACCCCTTTCACGCGGGGAAGACGCAGCATTTCGATGTGGCACAGATCTGTAATTGCCGTGATTTTTATTATTAATTTACAGTATTTATATTTACTTATCGTATGACCAGAGCTTACAGTTACTCGCAGAACAATCAGTTATACAGCATCGAATGGCTATCAAATCGCAATACGAAATTGACATTTTCTAAATCTCCATCAGTCCATATCCTCTCCTGCGCCTCTCCCGACATCACTATGGGACTTTTTTTTGTTTTGAGTCATTGGTCTTCTGACTGGCTTGATGCGGCCCGCCACAGATTTCTCTCCTGTGCCAACCTCTTCATCTCAGAGTAACCCTTGAACCTACATCCTCAATTATCTGCTGGATGTATTCCAATGTCTGTCGGCCTCTACAGTTTTTGACCTCTATAGCTCCCTCTAGTACCATGGAACACAGTCCCTGATGTCTTAACAGATGTCCTGTCATTCCGTCCCTTCTCCTTTTCAGAGTTTTCCACATATTCCTTTTCTCTCCGATTTTGCGCAGAACCTCCTCATTCCTTATCTTATCAGTCCACCTAATTTTCAACAATCGTCTGCAGCACCATATCTCAAATGCTTCGATTCTCCCCTGTTCCATGTTTCACTACCATAGAATGCTGTGCTCCAAACGTATATTCTCAGAAATTTCTTCCTCAAATTAAGGCCTATGTTTGACACTAGTAGACTTTCTTTGGTCAGGAATGCCCTATTTACCAGTGGTAGTCTGCATTGGTGTCCTCCTTGCTCCGTTTGTGCCGGCCGGAGTGGCCGAGCGGTTCTAGGCGCTCCAGTCCGGAACCGCGCGTCTCCTACGGTCACAGGTTCGAATCCTGCCTCGGGCATGGATATGTGTGATGTCCTTAGGTTAGTTAGGTTTAAGTAGTTCTACGTTCTAGGGGACTGATGACCTCAGAAGTTAAGTTCCATAGTGCTCAGAGCCATTTGAACCATTTTTTGCTCCGTTTGTCATTGGTTATTTTGCAGAATTCCGTAACTTCATCTACTTCGTGACCATCAATCCTAATGTTAAGTTTCTCTCTGTTTTCATTTCTGCTACTTCTGATTACTTGATTTACTCTCAGTCCGTATTTTGTACACAGTAGACTATCCATTCCGTTCAGCAAGTCATGTAATTCTTCTTCACTCTCACTGAAAGTAGCAATGTCATCAGTGAATCGAATCATTGCTATCCTTTCACCTTGTATTTAATTCCACTCCTGAACTTTTGTTTCCATCATTGCTTCTTCGATGTACAGACTGAACAGTAGGGGCGAAAGACAACAGCCATGACTTACACCATTTTTAATCCGAGCATTTCGTCCTTCTTCGTCCACTCTAATTATTTCCTCTTGGTTCTTGTACATATAGGTTGACAAATCCTATGAACGTGTCTTGATTTTTCTTTAGCCTTGCGTGCATTATTAACCGCAACGTCAGAATTGCCTCCCTGGTGCCTTTACCTTTTCTAAAGCCAAACTGATCGTCATCTGACACATCCTCAATTTTCTTTTCCATTCTTCTGTATTTAATTCTTGTCAGCAACTTGGATGCATGATTGCAGCTGATTGTGCGATAATCCTCGCACTTGTCAGCTCTTGTAGTCTTCGGAATTGTATGGATGATACTTTTCCGAAAATCAGACGGTATATTGCCACTCATACATTCTACACACCAACGTGAATAGTCGTTTTGTTGCCACATCGCCTAATGATTTTAGAAATTCTGATGAAATGTTTTCGATCCCTTCTGCCTTGATTGATCTTAAGTCCTCGAAAGCTCTCTTAAATTCTGATTCTAAACTGGATCTCCTGTCTCTTCTAAACCGACTCCTGTATCGTCTTCTACTGAATCAGGTAAGTCTTCCCCCTCATAGAGGCCTTCAGCGTACACTTTCAACCCATCCGCTCTTTCCTCTGCATTTAACAATGGAATTACGGTTGTACTCTTAATGTTACCACCCTTGCGTTTAATTTCACCGAAGTTTGTTTTGACTTTCCTACATGCTGAGTCAGTCCTTCGGGCTATCATTTCTTTTTCGATTTCTTCATGTTTTTCTTGCAACCACTTCGTTTTAGCTTCCGTGCACTTCCTATTTATTTCATTCGTCACCGACTTGTATTTCTGTATTCCAGAACTTCGGTGAACGTTTTTGTACTTCCTTCCCTCATCGATCAGCTGTAGTATTTCTTCTGTTACCCCTGGTTTGTTTGTAGTTACCTTGTTTGTATCTACGTTTTTCTTTCCATCTCTCATGATTGCCCTTTTTAGAGATGTCCACTCCTCTTCAACTGTACTATCTACTGGACTGCTCTGCATTGCTGTATCTACAGCCTTAGAGAATTTCAAGTGGATTTCGTCATTCCTTAGTACTTCAGTATCATACTTCTTTGCATTTTGATTCTTCCTGATTACTCTCTTAAGCTTCATCCTAGTCTTCATCACTATTACATTGTGATCTGAGTGTACACTTGCTCCTGCGTACGCTTGCAGCCCAGAATCTGATTTCGGAAACTCTGTCTGTCCATGATGTAATCTAACTGAAATCTTCCCGTATCTCCCGGCCTTTTCCAAGTATACCTCTTCCTCTTGTGATTCTTGAACAGAGTATTCGCTATTACCAGCTGAAACTTATTGCAGAACTCAATTAGACCATATTCTCCTGTAACATTTTCTTCTACTCCTCCCCTACAACTGCATTCCATTCCCCGTGACTACTAGATTTTCATCTCCCTTTGCGTACTGTATTACCCATCTCTTCATCTTCAACTTCCGACGTCGGCATGTATACCTGAACTATTGTTGTCGGTGTTGATTTGCTGTCGATTCTGTTAAGAATAACCCTATCACTGAACTGTTCACAATAACACACTCTCTGTCCTACCTCCCTATTCATGACGAATCCCAGTCCAGTTATACCATTTCTGCTGCTGTTTATATTACCCTACACTCATCTGGGACACTTACAGAATTTACTGTGGCGTTTTTTTAAATATTTTAGTGAGCGGAGGTGGAGGACAATCTACACCACCTCCAACTATATGAGGGTACGTCCGGCATTGTCGAACATGAGCACACCAGTGTAAATAAAATCACTCAAACCTGGGGACAGAGTGAAAAAGTTCCTATAAATGACGTAGTTGCGAGAGTCGTCTCTGTTGGTTGTGTCACATTAACTGAAACCACTCAAACACGTCTAGTGAGTGAAAATTTCGTGTAGCTGACTTGACCGCATAAATGGTTTCATTTGGTTGTTACATTCGACTGCAAAAAAGAAGACTGAACTAAAAATCAATCCATTGGCAAATCACGTTTTAAAACGAGGTAGTTGTCCTATCAGTAATGATCACGGTAACACTGAAATGACCTTGAATAAGACAGCACGTAGATGTCGCAGCACACTAACACTTACCTTCGCAAATTTATTTTTAGATGAATTAACTGTATCAGAAAATTAAAACTTTTAAAGTACCGAAACTCATTATGAAAAATCAGCTATTTGAACAATGCTGAAATACTGCACACGAAGTTATTAACACACAGTAATAATGTACAAGTAAAAGCAAATTGCTTTCTATATTTGTTTAGTGCCAACATTCAAATTAAATTAAATAACCACTTTCAAGTAAAATTACATTTGCCTGAAGGCAAGTTTCTATGCAGACTGGCTATTATTTAATATAGTTTTACTCACGAATTTTTCAAAGCAAGAAAATTTAATACTACTCTATTGAATTTAGTTAGACAGGAGGACTATTGAGAAAGTAAGGTACGATCGGTCGTGAAATAGATACCACAGTGAAAATCAAAAATATTTCATTTGCAACAGTTTGCTACACTTTCCAGCTGCTTCTCTACGTAGTCGCCGCTCCGACTTAAATATCTGTCGTAGTGTTGTACCAACATTCCAATACCCTCGTCAAAGAAGGCAGTTACCTGTGCTTTTCGTCAATTCTCTACGCTGGTCTGCAGTTCTTCGTCTGTGCAAAAATGTTGTCTACATACGCAGAGGCTCATGTGCGCAGAGCTGAATATCAGAGGCAGCCAAGTATGGTGGATGATCAAACACTTCCCATCGTAAACACCGTAGGAACATCCTCATTGCCCCCGCAATGTACGGCCGACAATTGTCATAGGGAAGGAAATGGATGACAGGCACATTATGTGGGGTTGCATGAAATCAGGTGAAATCTCTCAGTAGGGACACGTACCTGGCGCGAAACGTTTTGTTTCTAGGCATTTTCACGTGCTTCTGTGTGTTCAGAATTTTAATAAGCGAAGTCATTCTAGAGACACTGCCCAACAAATCTGTGAATAGCTTCATCGGATTTTCACTGTCGTTTCCATTACGCGACCTATCTGACCTTTCTTTCCGAATATCCCTCGTATTTATAACACTCGATCATGACAACAGGAATCTTGAAATCAGGAACCTGTCTCACATTATAATAACGTAGGTCAATGATGTAGTTTACCATACACAACCTATTCTGATACAAAGCAGTCTATTCTTGGAGAATTACTGATCAGTGATCAGTCTAAGCGTCAATCCTAGTGTCGTGATTCTGGCGTCTTCAAAGCTAGTAATCTTGTGGAGAGGCTGGTCGGTGGAGACAATGGCGCAGAATCGCTCCACATCCGAAATCTGCGACAACTCGTTAATATTGTGCAGTGGCGTAAACTGTTCTGAAAGATTTTTTTTTTTATTTCTGCGGACTGCAGCTCCCGAGCTGGGTTGCCAGGCGTTCGGGTTTTTACCGAACTGCGGGATTTCAGCCTTGTGTTCGATATTGAAGTATGAATGGTTCGGTATTTTCAAAATTCTATTCATATTAATTTATTCACTGATTATGGTCACACCTGCTCTGTGTTTCAGAAGCTACAAAATCTGAACAGAAATATACTTAAAGCTAACTGCAATTGCGATATGTTGCATAATGCAGCAAAACGATGCTTGAAATTATTATCTTCCGATACCGAAATTCTTACGCTGAAGGTTTTTCAAGAAGTTTCTATCACAGTCGAAAGAGAGGAGGTGCTTAAAGAATGCTATGCTTTTTGTTAATCAACATTATCATGCTGTCCTTCGAGGTATAATAATTAGGTGGACAACTTTAGTGCCAGCTGTGGAAAGTCTCTTACTTGACTGGAAAGCGATCAAAATGTACTGTCACCAAGAGGGTGAGTAGGAACGCAATAAACTCATTTGGTCTTTTGTCGCTAATGAAAAAAGCGGATTGCTGGAGTGCTACATTTATTTTGTACATAATTTTTTTAAATTTATTACATAAACATAGTGAAGTTCTGGAATACGAATACATATATTCTGTAGAATTATATAATATTATGAGCAAATTAAAAGGGAATTTTGAATCACGACAACTGTCTCTTCGGAGTATAAACTAATCAAGATATGTTACAACTTAATAAGGATGAGCGCAAATAAATTCAAGAGTGAAGCTCTCATAGCCTACCAAACAACTGAAGATTATCCTAAAAATTGTGTTTCGTGGATAAACAGGGTGGGGCAAATGGTTTAAATGGCTCTGAGCACTATGGGACTTAAACATCTGAGGTCACCAGTTCCCTAGACTTAGAACTACTTGAACCTAACTAACCTAAGGACATCACACACATCCATGCCGGAGGCAGAATTCGAACCTGCGACCGTAGCAGCAGCTCGGTTCCGGACTGGAGCGCCTAGAGCCTCTGGGGCAAATAAAAGTGGCCCAGAGAACAGAGTTCCAGAGCACAAAGAAACACAGCAGAGGGAAGGAATTACAGTAATAACCTGACTAGAGCAGATGTTAAAAGTGGCCATCATTCATCTGTTGGCACTTTTGCGCCCTGGCCAGCAAGTTGCTGAAGGCAGATTACAGCTGTACTGCTGGAGGTGCTGCAGTCTCATCCGAAATGATCCGCTGCAGTTCTTGAAGACTATGAAGATTGTTGCGATTCACCTTAGATTTGAGGGCGCCCAACACCAAGTAATCACACACTGATATATCAGGTGACCTGGTTGGCCAGCTAGGAGCGCGAAAAGACTAAACTCTGCTAACAACTCTGTCATGCTTGAAGACTGCGTAAATGGGCTACATGGTTCGACCGGCTGTATGGACAGTTGTTTCATCGTGTTGAAAGTAACTACAAGTCTTTTCCTTCTCCGTTAACGCTGCCATAGATCGTTTCAAAATGTTGGCAATGTAACGTACCGAAGTCAGCATCTGATGAAAGGAAACAGGACCAATAATGCGACGTACAGATACTGCACACAACCCCAACCTTCTGAGCAGGCAGTGGTGTTTGTGGAAGTTATGCGGATTCTCCGCTGCCCAGAAACTGTGATTCTGTGAGATTACAGGTGAAACCAGGCTTACCAGACATAAAGAACAGATCTATGTCTCAGTTATTCATTGTTATCCCAGTGAACAGTCACTCACAAAACTCGGGGCGCTGAGGAACATCTGCCAGTTTTAATGCATGAACAACGCTAGGGATGCATGTACAGGTCCATGTGGAATATTCGTCCGCGTGGAAGACGTGATATGCCCGCTTCATGCGGCAGGCATCGGGTTGATTTGGTAGCACTCTGAAACGTATTCTAGTGAACTGCAGACTTACTTCCTGGTGTACGGGCACGCTTCAGAATGTTCTTCTTTGACAGATCCTGTCTGGCACTGTCTTCAGACTAAGCGGCAGCGCGGGGTAGCCGAGCGGTCTTAGGCATCTTGTGACGGTTCGCACGGCTACCCCCGTCGGAGGTTCGAGTCCTCCCTTCGGCATGAGAGTGTGTGTGTTGCCCTAGGCCTAAGTTTAAGTTAGATTAAGTGGTGCGTAAGCCCAGGGACGATGACCACAGCAGTTTGGTCCCATAGTCCTTAGCACAAATTTTCAAATTTCAGACTAAGCGTTGTATGGCAATCATTGCTGGCACTTTGACACCATCAAACTTCCCAACCAATAACTGACCACTCTGCTTCCACGAGTTTGTTGTCACGCAACTTTCCACAACGAACACCCTCTGCTCCACTGTGAGTACCGTTGTCCCCTTTGCACTGCTCCATTCACACTGCACTACGCTCCAAGCCGATATGCTGGTCAAGCGATGTGGTTATTTGCATACATTCACGTGCAATCGTATCCACTCGTCCCACCCTGCAAAATTTACTCCTACACGTGAAAAATATATACAAGCCAGAAGCTTAAAAAGGTGGAGGGTTATTAAAGAAGACATCGATAAGAAAGATAGTTTATACGAAAACATCCGTAAACAAAATAGAGCCTTAGAATAATTACAATGTGAAGCTTCTACGTTCACAAACAGAGAAGAAACGCCTAACATAAAAATAATGTCAATAGTATAATAGCGGTTCGCGTAGCAATGCTTACGTGAAAAGAGCCCTCAATCACAGGAATAATTTAGGATCTGACGCTAGAAACAAATTGAGTGTGGATATGGTAAAAGTATAACTATACACCCGCCTTAATTTGAAGTTTGGAGCCTGCAACGACTTCTACAAAAAGAAAATAAAGGCAACAAAAATGTGTTTAATGCTGTAATTAGCAATAATAAATAAAATTCTTATGATTTCTAATTGTTTTGTTGTGTTCACCCTCAGACCTCAGCTCGGCAGGTCCTTTCGCCAGGCAATGTTCGGTAACTTTTCAGTTTAATCTGGAAACTCTACCTACGGGTCAGGCTTGCGAGAATTCGCATGCTGTCAAGGCGCGCCTCGCAAATGCACGCGAGGACATTCCTCCTTTTATGAGCCAACCGCGTTGCTCGAACCTGCTGTTAACGACACACATCAGCAGCCGAATTCCTCCTTCGAGCAGGGCGAGCATCCGCGGACGCCATGTTTCGAAGGCACTCTTTTACAATTCTTTTTTCCCTATAATATCCTAGTGACTACAATTATTACACATGAAAATTATAAGTATGGAATTCTCGAGTTCGAGTCTCTATCCGGCGCACAGTTTTAATCTGCCAGAAAGTTTCACATCAGCGCATACTCCGCTGCACAGTGAAAATCTCATTCTGGAAACATCCCCCAGGCTGTGGCTAAGCCATGTTTACAGAATATCCTTTCTTCCAGGAGTGCTAGTTCTGCAAGTTTCGCAGAAGAGCTTCCGTGAAGTTTGAAAGGAAGCAGTCGAGGAAATGACAGAACTGAATCTGCGAGGACAGGTCATCAGTCTTCCTTGTGTAGCTCAGTTGGTAGAGCACTTGCCCGCGAAAGGCAAACGTCCCTAATTCGAGCCTCGGTCCGGCATAGTTTTAATCTACCAGGAAGTTTCAGTTCCACGATGGGTTTACCACACTCCTATGGCCACCTGACTCGCCTGATTTAAACCAATTCTATAATCTGTGGGAACATATCCATAGTGCTATTGGATCTCAACCGGGAAACCTAGCTCAAATGGCCACTACATTGGAGTCAGCATGGATCCACTTCCCTGTCGGTACCTTCCAGAAGCGCATTTAGTCTCTTAATGTACGTCTTGCAGCGTCCCGCGCTGTAAAAGGTGATTATCGATGCATTTTACAGGTGGTCACATGAATGTGACTACACAGTGTATTTCGAGATCTCTTGCCTTTCCGTGTTGCACTTCACTCTGGTAGTTGCTTTAATAACTTTCATAAAATCTGTAGCTGGTAATTCCATTTGTCGCGTCGCTACGTCATAGACAGCTGCTTTGGCTAGCTTATCTACTGGTTCACTGCCAGAAGCGGCCCAGTGTGCTTTTAGCCAGCACCGCTAACTTAATGATTCCTGTTTGTGATCTGTAGCGTCAGATTCATGAGGTCATATGCTGCTGTATGGTGGGATTTTCCACTGCGCGGATATCTTAATAGTTGCTGTGCTGATCTGGAATCAGAGAAGATAACGAACTGAAAACCCAAGTGTTTCTCGATATATTGAAGGACCCGAAGAACAGCACAAAGCTCGGCTTTCGTAGTCGTGAGGTCCTTAGCGAGCTTGAATTTCATTTCAGTATGACAGCTGCTACTAGTAATGACAACCACTTCCATTTTTATTCTTCGAAGTATCGATGTAGTTTTATCGTGCGTTGTTAATGACCGCAGAAACGCCTCCAAGCCTATGCTACATGGGTACTATGAACGTAACTGGAGTTTCAAGGAGCAGCCCTAAGTTTACGTACTACTTGTTTGGAAAACATCACCCGATCCCAACATTCTTGAAATAGTTGACTGTCATTAAATTAATCCGTGGGAAAACTATTCATAATTCTTCATGACAATTTAAGTTCTGTAATATTAGGTTGAGCACAAGCTAGTGGCGTTTTTACATACGTTTAATGAACAAATAAACATAACAGGGACTTTAATCAACAATAATATATTCTCCTAGACTATTACTCAACATTCTTGGAATAGTTGACTGTCATTAATTAAATCCGTGGGAAAACTATTCATAATTCTTCATGACAATTTAAGTTCTGTAATATTAGGTTGGGCACAAGCTAGTAGCGTTTTTACTTATATTTGATGAACAGATAAACATAACAGGGACTTTAGTCAACAATAATATATTCTCTTAGACTATTTACTTTTCGACTTGCATTCCGATTCAACGGCTGTAGAAATCACAAGGTTTTGAGGCGAAGAACTCGTCGAGCGATATTTGGAGCGCATTTTTATCCGGAAAGGAAGTTCCCTGAAAGTTGTTCGATAGAGAGCGGAAAACGTGAAAATCTGAGGGCGTCACATGAGTTGAGTAAGGTGGGTGCGGAATGAATTCACAGTCCAACTCCTGCATAATGTTTTTTTGTCAGTGTAGCACAACTTCACGTAGTCTTCCTGGTCGTTGTTGTTGGACTGAATCTGGAAGACGTCTTCGTTATTGAAGTAAATTTTAGCGGTGATGGTTACACTTTGGGGAAGTAATTATGAGTAGCCTCACCGTCGCTATTACACCAGACGCATAACATTTTCTTTTGCGGATGAGCGCTGGACTTTGTAGGGGGACTGCTGCTTTGGGTTCAAATATTCCTCCCTTTTACTTATTTTAGCATAAAGACACCATTTCTCGTCACCGGTAACGATGCTGGTGAGGAATGGTCGGAGTTGTTGACGAGTCAATTGATGACGAGCAAGCAGAGATGCGCATATGGCCACCTTCTGAGTTTTGTGATTTTGGCTAAGTGCATGCGGTACTCATATACCTGATTTTTTAACATTCACCACAGAATGCAAATGTCGCACGATGTTTGCATGATCGCAGTTCATCACATTTGCCAGTTCTCGAGTACGCTGATGTTGATCATTGTGGATTAATGCGTTTAAACGATCTTCATCAAACCCCGCAGGTCTTCCTGAACATGGAGAGTCAGTTAGTCAAAACGATTCTCTGAAAACGAGAAAAATCATTTTCTTGCCGTAGTCTGTCCAGTGGCATGATCCCCCTACACGACGCAAATGTTTCTGGCTGCCTCCGCTGCTGTCACCCCTCTGTCGAGCTTAAACAGAATAATGTGGCGAAAATGTTCTGATTTCTCCATTTGGCAGACGATTTTGTGGCGTCTACAGCTCCACTGCTGTCTCTAATCACAAAATGATAGTATGTAAACCAAAATAACAAGTGAACTTCAAACGAAAAATGACGATCGATAAACAAACCCATAGCTACTGGAATACCAACATGAAAAACAAAAACTTCACGAATTTATACACCAAGCTAATACGTTATTGATAAATATGTTTTTACATATCTCTTTCGCGACTCCACCTGAGCCATTGACTACGAGATTCATCTGCCAATGAACTATTGCAGTAACTGCAGTCATGCTTTTTCCAGCTTACTGGACCGTCACGCTGCAATGAAGTAGAGAAATGAATCATCACAGTAGCTGATTTTCCAAATAAGAGAGCCTGCACTGCTGGTAACGCCTGTTTCGGCTGGAACACTGTAGTGAAATGTTGGTGACAATTTGTATGTGTCGCGCGGGCTGTTAGCAGTGGTCATGTTTATGCGGCGCGAGGGCTGTGGAAACAAGCGCGCCGGAGAACACAGGCTGATTGTTTTCGACGTAATGAGAATGTTGATTGGGGGTGGCCGACGCTCAGCCGCGCCCGTGATTGCTGGCCTGCCGGGGTCGAAGCCATATCTCTGCATCACGGCCGCGCGCGTGCGCAGCCGCGGATTCCGTCCATTCCATCGCCCCGCAGCCGCGTGATCGCATCGCGGCGGCCACTGTGCGCGTTGGCCACAATTAATATAATGTGGCACGTGACGCAACTTCCGATATCCATATCTGCAAAGCTGTAGTCATAAAGTTCTAATTATGACTTCAAAAAAGAAAAAAGAAATAAATAAATAAAATAAAGTTACATACGCTAACGGAAAAAAATCACAACACCAAGATGGAGTTGTGCGACATAAACGAAAGTTGGTAGACATGCTCCTGCATCTGAAAGATGATATCTGTTCCAGTTTCGCGCCAGTCGCACAAGACTGCAAATTAGGTTTCATTGAAATACACGCTGCCCGTTCGTGAGCATTGGTTACCTTTGAGATTGGACGTGGTGAGTTGATGTTAGTGAAGAATGCCTTAAAGGTGACAAAGAGGCCTTTGCCAACACCTCACTGAGTTTGAACGAGGTCGCGTGGCAGGGTTATGAGAACCTAGACGTTCCGTCTGCGTTACTGCAGAAAGACATTGCAGGAATGTTGCCACTGAATATGACTGCTGGCACCGGTGGCCACGAGAATGTATGCTCGCAAGAAGACCGTGCTACGGAGGGAAGACCATCGTGTTTGGCGTATGACTCTGGCACATAACACTGCATCTGCAGCACCAATTTGAGGGCAATTGGCACCACAATGCCCCGCGGAGTGGCCTACCGGTTTGAGGCACCATGTCACGGAATGCACGGCCCCTCCCACCGGAGGTTCGAGTCCTCCTTCGGGCATGGGTGTGTGTGTTGTTCTTAGCAGAAGTTAGTTTAAGTAGCGTGTAAGTGTAGGGACCGATGACCTCAGCAGTTTGGTCTCTTAGGAATTCGCACACATTTGAACATTTGACACCATAGTGCACAACGAACTGTTACAAATCAGTTACTTCAAGGACAGCTCCGAGCTGTTGCGTGCATCCCACTGGCAGCAAACCAGCACCAATTTCGATCTAAGTAGTGTCAAGTGAGAGCTCATTGGAGGGCAGGTTGGAGATCTGATCTGTTTTCTGACAAACGCTGTTTGTGTCTCGGTGCCAATGATGGCGGAGTGTTGGTTAGGAAGAGGCCAGTTGACGTCCTTCAACCATTACATCTGCATGATAGAAACATCAGACCTCCACCTGGAGTAATGGTCAGGGGCGAGATTTCGTATGACACCAGGTACATTCTCGTGGTTATCCCACACTTTGACTGAAAATTTGTACGTCAATGCGGCGATTCGCCCAGTTGTGCTGTCATTCATGGACAGCATTCCAGGGGACGTTTTCCAACAGAATAACACTTGCCCACATACGACTGTCGTAACTCAACCTGCTCTGCAGAGTGTTGACACCTTACCTTGGCCTGCTCGAACACCAAATCTGTCTTCAGTCGAGCACGTATGGGACATCATCGGATGAGAACTCCAGCGTCGTCCACAACCAGCATTAAGAGTTCCTGTATTGAGCGACCAGGTGCCACAGGCATCTTACAAACATTCGATACCTTGACGGTACAATGCATGCACGATTGCATTAAACATTCTGGGGGTTACACCAGTTATTAATGTACCATAACTTCATACTTGCAAATGCTTATCTCGCATTTTTACTAACCTGTTATCTTGCAATGTTAATCTCTTAAATATGTTACCTAGACAAATGTATTCTCCAAATTTCATAACGCTGTCTGCCGCCGTTAGCTGAGTGGTCAGCGTGGAAGAAAGCCACGCCGAGGGGCCCGGGTTCGATTCCTGACGGGGGCGGGAGATTTTCTCACCTCAGGGACTGGAGGCTGTGTTGTCCTCATCATCATTTCATCCCCATCTGCGACGCAGAAGTCGCCCAATGTGGTGTCGAATGCAATAAGTACTTGCCATTGGCGGCCGACCTTCCTCGAATGGGGACTCCCGGCCCACAATGCCATACCCTCATTTCCATTTTTTTATCTTTCTACATTAATTATTTTTCGGTATTGCGATTTTTTTCGTCAGTGTAGTTAATGAATTTTCACTCAGCAGTGAAGTGTGCACGCTTTCGAAATTTCCTGGCAGACTGAAACTGGGTGTCGGAACATAACTCGGACTCGTGACCTTTGCAGTTGGTGGGAAAGGATTCTATCGGCTGAGCTATCCAAGCTGTACTGATGACCCGCCCTCACAGCTCGGACAACTGTGTTGGTACGGTACTTGCTCGCGAAACACGAAGGTTCCACGTTCGAGTCCCAGTCCAGGAGACAGATTTAATCCCCCAGACGTTTCATATCTGTATACATTCCGCCGTAGCGTCAACATTCATTCTGAAAACTTTCTGTTTACCTTCAAATACCCTGATGTGACAAAAATCATGGTACGGCGATTTGCACATATGCAGGTGGTGGTAGTATCGCGTACACAAGATATAAAAGAGCAGTACATTGGCAGAGCTATCATTTCTACTCAGGGGCCACGTGGGGTAGCCACGTGGTCTGGGGCGCCTTGCCACGGTTCGCACGGCTGCCCCCGTTGGAGGTTCGAGCCCTTCCTCGGGCATGGGTGTGTGTGCTGTCCTTAGCGTAAGTTTAAGTTAAATTAAGTAGTGTGTAAGCCTAGGGACCGATGACCTCAGCAGTTTGGTCCCGTAGGAACTTACCACGAATTTGTTTCTACTCAGGTAATTCATGTGAAAAGGATTCCGATGTGATTATGGGGGCATGACGGGAATTAGGAGACTCTGAATGCTGAGTGGTAGTTGGAGCTAGACGCATGGTGTATTAATTTCGGATACAGTTACTGAATTCATTATTCTGATATGCACAGTGTCAAGAGTGTGACGAGAATACCAAATTTCAGGCATTACCAATCACATCGCGTAACGGAGTATCCAATGGCCTTCTGTTAACGACCGAGAGCAGTAGCGTTTGCGTAGAGTTGTCAGTGCTAACAGACAATCAAAAGTGGCTACGAAGTCTTTCGCGACGTATTTCTTGAGGAAAAATCTCTCGGTGAACATGCCGCGTCAAATCAGGATAAATCTCCAAGTTTTCGACCACTACCTCCATGGTCGTCGTCAGGGCTAAAACTGACTGTCGTGAACTAGCGAGGTTCCCACTTTTATATGCAAAGGACGGCTTCTGATTGGCTGGAATACGTCAGCGATATGGCGCGTAGCGAAGTGGTGGCCTCTACTTCCATAGATGTAGCTGCTATCCCGCGTTGCTTGCAGCGCCATCCCTTGAATCAGGAGGTAAAGTGCGAGAAGTTTTTCTCTGCGATTTTTCTTTATCCAGTGCACTCTTCCAAGTGTTGCTAAGTGCATAGCCGTTGTCTCTATTAAAGTTATTATCGCTAAGTCTAATTTCGACTGCTTCCCGGATCACAGAGTCCCAGTAATTCGATGTGTGGGCTATTACTCTGGTTTCTTCAAATAAAATCTTATGCTTGTTAAGCAGGCTATGTTCAGCCACCGCTGATTTTTCCAAATACCTGTATTTCAGGTGGCGTTGGTGCTCGATGCAGCGGTCGGCAACGGTTCTTACAGACTGGCCCACGTAATTCTTGCCGCATTCGCAAGGAATAGTATAAATTCCCGGCACTCTTAAGCCGAGACTATCTTTGACTGGTCTCAACATTTCCTTAATTTTCCTAGGTGGTCGGAAAACTGGTTTTATTCCTTGCCTCTTCAGGACTCTGGCTATCTTGCTCGTTGTAGCACCGCAAAAAGGAAGCCGCGCTATGTGTTGGTCCTCTTGTTGTATGTGGCCGGCATCGTGTCTTACTTTCTTGGACAATACTGATTTAATTTCACCAGCAGAATAACCATTCCTCTTGAAAACAGTCGTCAAATGGTTAATCTCGGGACCGAGGTGGTCCTTGTCGGAAATAGTCCTGGCTCTGTGTACTAAATTATTCAGCATAGCTCTCTTCTGAGACGGATGATGGAAGCTATGGCTATGCAGATATAAGTCTGTATGGGTTGGCTTCCTGTACACAGAATGGCCCAGTCGTCCATCCGGCTTTCGCTCTACCAACACATCTAAAAAAGGTAACTTCCCTTCCTTCTCTACCTCCAATGTAAATTTTATGTTTGGATGTACACCATTCAGATGTTCGACGAACTGCTGCAGCGTGTCGCTGCCGTGTGGCCAGATTAAAAAAGTATCGTCGACGTATCTGTAGAAGCATGATGGGCGGAGGTGAGCACTGCTCAGGGCTCGTTCTTCGAAGTCCTCCATGAAAAAATTCGCTATTGCTGGTGACAGTGGCGAACCCATGGCTGTTCCATCCGTCATTTCATAATAATTTCCACTGTATAAAAAATAAGTGGTCGTCAAGGTATGCCGGAACAACTTCAAAATTTCTGAGGAGAAATGAGCAGCCAACAGTTGTAATGTGTCATCCGTAGGTACTTTGGTGAACAGAGAAACCACGTCGAGGCTGACCATGATATCACTTGGGCCTATCTTCATCTGTTTTATGATATCAACAAACATTTTTTAATTTTTAATATGATGTGGGCGGTGACCAACTATAGGCGCCAACAATTTAGTTAAGTGCTTTGCAAGCTTGTACGTAGGAGAGCCAATAGCGCTAACAATCGGTCTCAACGGGACGTTCTCCTTATGAACCTTTGGCAAACCGTACAGTCTTGGTGACCTAGGTGCTCTAGGCCGTAAGTTCTTCACCAGTTCGTCGGAGAGGCCAGAGTTTTTTAGTAGCTCCCTTGTCTTCCTGCTGAGCGCCGATGTGGGATCCCGTCTGAGAACCCGGTATGTGCTGTCCTCCAGTAATAATTCAACTTTCTTATGGTAATCTGTAGCATTGAGGATTACCGTGGCGTTCCCTTTGTCAGCAGGTAAAACAACTAGATCTTCATCGTTCTGCAACAATTTCAGTCCTTGTCTCTCCTCTCTGCTGATGTTTGACTTAGGCGGCTTGGATGCGCTAAAATCCGGCTAGTAGCAAGCCTTACGTCATCCGCTGCTTCTTGAGGAAGATGACGAACTGCTTGTTCCACTCCACTAATGATCTCAATCACCGGTAATTTACGTGGAGCTGGGGCAAAGTTCAATCCTTTACTGAGAGCCGAGATGGTAGCTTCATCAAGTTCCTTGTCAGAGAAGTTGATAACAGTGCGGTGAATGCCGTTGGACCCAGTAGTTCCTTGATCACGGTTAAGCCGCTCAAATTTATCGGCCTGTTTCGTCGTAGTCCTGCTTAAATTGGCTCGTTGGTGTGCCGCCAAAGTCATATCCACCCATTCCCAGTCCAATGGTGAGAGGACTTCGGCCAGAAATAAATGGCAACTAAATAACAGGCGAGCGTTCATGTCTAGTTCATACCTGGTATGACGTATCCTCTCCTTCACAATAGCATGGCTGTTCTTTCGTAAAATTCTGTTTACTGCAGCGCTTCTGATGTGGTGTTTGACGACTGCAAACTTCGGTACTACCTCCTTGTCACGACAGCGTTGTAAAAAGCCAGATTGCTCAGCAACTGAGGCTGTTTCAGGCGCAGCTTCTCCAGGTGACGAACGCTGCGCGCTATGTCCTCCCCGTAGAGGAAACTAATATGGCTACGAAGTCTTCCGCGACGTATTTCTTGAGTAAAAATCTCTCGGTATACATGCCGCGTCAAATCAGGATAAATCTCCAAGCTTTCGACCACTATCTCCATGGTCGTCGTCAGGGCTAAAGGGATGGCGCTGCAAGCAACGCGGGATAGCAACTACATCTATGGAAGTAGATGGCACCACTTCGCTACGCGCCATATCTCTGACGTATTCCAGCCAATCAGAAGCCGTCCTTTGCATATAAAAGTGGGAACCTCGCTAGTTCACGACAGTTCGAGCGAAAAATTGGCCACTCAGATAGTCCGACATGAATCCCATCAAACATTTATGGGACATAATCGAGAGGTTAGTTCGTGCACAAAATCCTCCACTGGTAACTTGCAATTGTGGACGGCTATAGGGGCAATATCGGTCAATATTTCTGCAGGGGACATCTAACGACTTGTTGACTCCGTGCCACGTCGAACTGCTGCACAACACGGTGCAAAGGCAGGACCAAATGGTTCAAATGGCTCTGAGCACTATGGGACTTAACTGCTGAGGTCATCAGTCCCCTAGAACTTAGAACTACCTAAACTTAACTAACCTAAGGACATCACACACATCTATGCCCGAGGCAGGATTCGAACCTGCGACCGTAGCGGTCGCGCTGTTCCAGACTGTAGCGCCTAGAACCGCTCGGCCACCTCGGCCGCCAAAGGGAGGACCGACATGATATGTAGGAGGTAACCAATGACTTTTGTTTCCTCAGTGAACAGCAGTGTGCAAAACTTGAGAACGGAAGTAATTTTCGCATGACGTGTCACTGCCAAGTAACATAGCGCGATGGGACTTGGGCTTTTCATGGAAAGACCTGACAGCATAATACAGAAGGTAACAAAAGAGACGAACAGAAATGATACTTTTATTCAAACACTACAATTACCCTGAAGCCATTCTCAGTTAAGATGGCCCTCTGGGTGTTGTTGAAGTTGCACGTGGGTCTTAATAGCGTGTGTGATCACCACGGACGGCAGCGCATGCTCTGCAACGAGCTCCCACGCTGGTCTCAAGATTGGTAAGGAGTTCTTGTGGAAGGGCATCCTGTTCCTCCACCAGCGTGGTTGGCAAGTACTGGGTAGTCGTTAGTGCATGTGAAGTGCAGCAAAACGGTCCCCTCCCCCCCCCCCCCATCCCTCCCAACCCCTCCCGCTAATGCTTATCACAACCGCTCGAAGAGATTGAAGTGGCTGAAACGGGCAGGCCAGCTCATTCGCCGAATATCTTCTCATACCAAGACCTCTTCCAACTACGCTGTTCGACGTAGTCGCACATTGTCATCCATCAAAATGAAGTGAGGGCCACATTCACCCCTGAGAAAACGCATATGTGGAAGGTGAGCATTATGCCGGAGCCGAGGTAGCCCCCGAGGGCCGGCAATCCATCTTACGCCACAGAGGACGCCGTTGTCTATGTCCGAGGCATATCAAACGCACCATGGTGAACACTGGCTATTTACATACAAGATAATGGAAATAGACATTCCGAGCACTACCTCCTGCATGGGGAGCTCGAGCCACAACCTGCAGCAAGTATCACTATGCCAAAACCTGACTGGCTGGAGACAGCAAGTTCATTTCACTCTGGATGCCGACCTCGTGGACTTCGACCCCTGAAGATTACGTCTTCGTCTCTGTTGGACTTCTACTAGTGTGTGTGTGTGTGTGTGTGTGTGTGTGTGTGTGTGTGTGTGTGTTACCACGAAGCCGCGCTAGATTAGCCGAGCGGTCTGAGGCGCTGCAGTCATGGACTGTGTGGCTGGTCGCGGCGGAGGTTCGAGTCCTCCTTCGGGCATAGGTGTGTTTGTTTGTCCTTAGGATAATTTAGGATAAGTAGTGTGTAAGCTTAGGGACTGATGACCTTAGCAGGTAAGTCCCATAAGATTTCACACACATCTGAACATTTTTTTTGTTACCACGAACCTTTGTGGAAAATTAGAAGTGAACTTTTGTTTGCCTCAATTAAGAAACTGTTACTGGCATCGTTATTGTTACTTTTAGTTTGTTGTGCAGCCATCAACCTTGTAAACTTACATATATAAAAATTGTGTTTGTGAAAAACTGCGAATTGTCAGTCACAACAGTGAGCAATTTCACAATAACGTTCACCTGTGAGGGTGCCTTTTTCAGAGATTTGAAGATCAGTAAGCCCATGCAACATTATATCTCTCCACACCATAACATCTCAACCAGCAAAACGATCAAGCTCGACAGTATTCCTGTGTGCATTACATGATCTCACTTCTCGCGATATAAGGGTACTTCCAGAATCACTTTCCAGGCTGAATACGCTCTCATCCGAGAAGAGCATAGGACCCCAGTCCTCACTGGTCCTGTCCGTATGGTTTTGGTACATCGCAAATTATGTCACCGATATACGAATATTAACGGAACACAACGTTCCGTTCGTCAGACAAAGAGATAGTCCAATGCAGTCGTCGTGTACTGTACAGCGTGAGATGACATATTCCTGTTAAATGTGGTTACTATTGCAACTGCTCTTTGATGTGGGATCCTTCTTGGCTGTTGCGCTTTGTAACGGTCATCTGCTGCTGTGGTTAACCGTTATGGACCACATTCTCTACTTCAGCAGCAGTGTGCTATGGAACGCTTTCCATGCATGTGAAACAACGAGCAATGCCAAACTCTGATCTACTCTCGACATACTTCGTCCTTCTTCGAATTTCCCGATGATTCCTCCTTCTGTGAAGTCATGCAGATGTAGTCTCCATACCACGTAATGAAGAACGCCACTACGGTCCATCATTACTGCACATTGGTTGACACA
Source organism: Schistocerca piceifrons (assembly GCF_021461385.2). NCBI lineage: Eukaryota > Metazoa > Arthropoda > Insecta > Orthoptera > Acrididae > Schistocerca > Schistocerca piceifrons. The sequence goes on along the minus strand of NC_060138.1, from coordinate 552,359,122 downwards.
CATTTTCTTTCACCGTTCCTTCAGCTGCCTCGTGTTGTAGGGCGAGCTCCAACTGGTGGCATAGTCGTGCTGACGTCAGGCTATTTTGGCTACAAAACACTGTTCTTCAAAACAATCTCTGTATAATGCGACAGACTTACGCCATCTTACTGGCAGGGCTCGCATGTCCACATGGTACCATTCTACTGCTCCCCGTCATCCACGTACTGGTTCCCGCAGAGTGCATCCTTCATTGGGCCAAACAGATGGCAGTCGTAAGTTGCGAGATCCGGGCTGCAGTGTGGATGAGGAAGAACAGTCCAATGAAGTGCAGCAGTCACGGTTGTGTGCGGCCGGTCGGCACGTGGGAGATCGGACCGGTTTGCACGAACTTGTTGCAATGACAGAGGCCTCTCCCAACGACTCACGGTCTTCGTTGACATTCTGCAAGCGCCTGTTAGTATTTGCAGTACTCTAGTTTTCTGCCAAAAGAAACTTTATGACAGTTAGCTGCTTGGAACGCACCTCAGTTGCAGATTCCATTTTGAAGGCTATATATAGTTCCACCACGTATCGGAACTTCATGAAACTACAGGGGTTGAAACGGAAATATTCCACGATGTCCCACAGCAAATTCTGTCCGGTTCCATATCCGACTTCTCGTTAATGATCCCGCGTTTGTCTCTAAGCAAGAAAGTTGTGTGTGCAGTCCTACAAAACTACTGAATCTGAGTGTTATTTGCCAAGTTCGGTCTCAGTTTCCTAGTTGGCTGCTGTAATACGTCGGATTTGTGGCGGTGCGCAGTTATATGTTCAGTGAGTTCATTTCATGTCCCACGTCTTGCGTATAGTATTACTGGAACTCACAATTTCATCTATTGTCTTACTGAGTGTATACTATCATGTTTGACTGTGTTTCTTATTTTTGTTTGTAAGGTTCGGTCTCCTTAATCTTAATTATTAAGCCCCTCTCAGTGAAGACTTTATTTTGCGTTTGTTGCTACTATCTTACGCGGGGCTGTAATGTTACTCAAAAGGATATGTTCTGTCTGCTGTTAGGCGTTCGTTAGCCAACCAAACGCGTTAGCTTGGGGTTTAGTGCTCCGCATTGCGGTTACCTGTTTACCCCAAGCCCATGTGAATCGAGTTTGGCACAGACTGTTGCTGGCAGTCGAACTTCTTCTCGGTAATTGTAGCAGGAACTGTGTTTGGATTTTGGATGCCTTACAAGTTTCATTGATTTGATTCCGTTAACTCGTTCAAACATTATTTACTTGTTTTTCTTGCACCTGTAACTTTAACTGTCGTGCGGTGTCGTTCGGTCTATAGTACAGGCCTGACCCAATTCCTGAACTAAATTCTGCATTTCTCTGATAATTAGGCTGCCGTTTTTGTTTATTTTGGCGGGACTTGGGTGAAATCTGCCTCGTTGATAGAGCAGGCGCAGCGTCTTAAAACGGAGCCAAGTCCGCGCTCGACGGAACGGCCACTTACTGCTTCCGACCCTGCTACGCCTTGCCAAGACAGGGTTGTAAAGCACGTCGGTGTATTTATTTGTGTCTTAATAATTGCACACCTACTGCAGCTTTCCTTTAATTTTCTTCCTAGCTCATGTAAATTGTTGAGATGCGAACCGGCTAATTTGCTAATTGAGTAGTTACTGGATTTATTTATTTAAATATGTTTTACTCATGTGTGGTACGGCCAACTGAATGAGTATTAATTTTACTCCTTGTATGCGCTGTTGAATTTGAACTGGCCAAACATTAGGGGATTTAAGATCTGTTAATTTTATGTTCTCACTGACTATTTGTACCATTCAGAGCGCAATCTCTAATTTTGTCTGGTTCTTTCTCTTGCGTGCCTTGCGCACTTTCGCTGTTCAGCGGTATAGTAATTATGTTATATGGTGCTTACTTGCGGGGTTTACTTCTATTATGGATTCTTTCGACAAAGAATTTTTAGCTCTTTTATTGTACTGCTACAGTTTTTATTACTGTATTTTGTCGTTTTGCTGTTAATCAATCTAGTACAGTTCTATGATTGTAAATTATTCTTTTCCTTAGTAGGCAATGTGGCAACGGCCTTGCCGCAGTGGATACACCGGTTCCCGTGAGATTACCGAAGTTAAGGCTCTGAGCACTATGGGACTTAACTTCTAAGGTCATCAGTCCCCTAGAACTTAGAACTACTTAAACCTAACTAACCTAAGGACATCACACACATCCATGCCCGAGGCAGGATTCGAACCTGCGACCGTAGAAGTCGCGCGGTTCCGGACTGAGCGCCTAGAACCGCTAGACCAACGCGGCTGGCCGAAGTTAAGGGCTGTCGGGCTTGGTCGGCACTTGGATGGGTGACCATCCAGACCGCCATGCGCTGTTGCCATTTTCCGGGGTGGACTCAGCCTCGTGATGCCAATTGAGGAGCTACTCGACCGAACAGTAGCGGCTTCGGTCAAGAATACCATCATAACGACTGGGAGAGCGGTGTGCTGACTCCACGCCCCTCCTATCCGCATCCTCCTCTGAGGATGACACGGCGGTCGCATGGTCCCGGTAGGCCACTCGTGGCCTGACGACGGAGTGCTTTTTTCAGTAGGCAATACCACCGGGATGTCTTTCCAATAGATGTTTAATAAATATAACTTAGTGTGTTCTGTTCAGTTAAAGAGAAAATTCACAACACGATTGATGTTCAGCCTCCCTTTGGTCTTATCCTTCCTACCACGGACAGCGTTACAATTGTATTACTGTTTGTATCTGGTGTGAAAAGGAATTAACCTTCAACAAATTTAGTTTATATCTGAATCATATACAGTGAGAGCAAATAACATCGCAACATCAAAAAATATTTGATATAGAGTATGAAATTTCGGGATTACACTTGTCTAAGAAACATATTTAACTGAGTACATTGACAATAAACAGATTTATGTAAGTGCGAGATAAACCATCGCAAATGCGAAATGCTGGTACATTAACAACCGATGTAACCCCCCAGAACGTTGAACGCAAGCATGCAAACGTGCATCCATTGTATTGCACATGCGCCGGATGTCGGCTTGTGTCATGGAGTTCTATTCCTGTTGCCCGTGGCTGGTAAGTACAGGGACGGTTAATCTTAGTTGTAGATGACACTGGACTTGTCGTCCGATGATGTCTCATATGTGCTCCATTGGAGACGGATCTGGTGATCGAGCAGGCCAAGGCAACATGTCGATCCTCTGTAGAGCATGTTGGGTTGCAGCAGTGGGTATGTAGGCGAGCGTTACCCAGGTGGAAAACATTCACTGGAATGCATTTCTGGAATAGCAGCGCAACAAGTCGAGTCATCAGATTTACGCACAAATTTTCAGTCAGGATGCGTGGGATAACCAGAATAGTGCTCCTGCTGTCATACTAAATCGCATCCCAGACCATAACTCCAGGTGTGGGCCAAGTGTGACTAGTATCCAGACAGGTTGCTTACAGGCCCTCAGCTGGCCTCCTCATAACCAACACACGGCCGTCATCGGCGCCGAGACAGAACCAGCTTGCATCAGAAAACAGAACTGACTTCCACACTGGCCTCCAATCAGCTCTCGCTTGACATCACTGAAGTCGTAAATGCTGATGATTTGGCACCAGTAGAATGCACCCTACAAGGCGTCCGAGTCGGAGCTGTTCTTTAAGTAACCGATTTGTAACAGTTCGTTGTGTCACTGTAGTGCCAACTGCTGCTCAAATTGCATCTGCAGATGCAGTACGATGCGCCAGAGATTTACGCAGAACACGATGGTGTGCGCTCTCGATAGAGCCACGTGACCATCCTGAGCCCAGTCTTCTTGAAACCATATTTTATTGTGACCACAGCAGCTAGCAGTCATGTACAGTGACTACATTCCTGCCAAGCCTTTCTACAGTATCACAGATGGAACATCCAGGTTTTTGTAGACCTTTTAAACGACCTCGTTCAAACTCAGTAAGATGTTAATAATGGCGTCTTTGTCGTTCTAAAGGCATTGTAGACTAATATCAACTCACCACGTTCAGTCTCAAAGGTAACTAAAGCTGGCGACCTTTACAGCTTTTATTTAAAGCAAATCTGATTTTCATCCACATAGTGGCACTATTAGCGCCGCTCTATGCGACTAGCTCGAAATTTTAACAGACATCATTTTTCAGCTTTAGAGACGCGCCTACAATTTTCGTTTACGTAACACAACTCCTTCTTGCTGTTGCGACGTTTTTTCCTTCCCGGCAGATAAAAACTGTGTGCATTTCAATACGACGTGTGTCAATGTGTAGCTGCATCGTCTGTTATAAACAGAAGTGCGTTATACTGACAAGCTCGTAGAGCTCAAAGCGCATCGCGTTTTGTTGTGATAGAGCGGGACGAGCAACACGTGCGTCAAATATGCTTGCACGATCAACGATTTTTTTTTACACCGGTTAATGCTGTTTTCACATTTCCGCTTCAGAAAACCTGACATACAAACAGAAGAAATACAAATACATGTTCGAGTCCTCCCTCGGGCATGGGTGTGTGTGTTTGTCCTTAGGATAATTTAGGTTAAGTAGTGTATAAGCTAGGGACTGATGACCTTAGCAGTTAAGTCCTATAAGATTTGAACATTTTTGAACAAATACATGTGTGACACATAGAACACTGATTCCGCAAGCAGTCATCGCGTGAAACGCAGGCTGCTGTCTTCGTTTATGAGATCCTCAAACAGCAGGAAGAAAGCAGACCGTGAAACGAAAGTTGGTGCCTCGTTTCTTGACATCTAGAAAGCCTTCCATATATTTCTGCACCATCATATAGAAGATAAAGGGCATATGACGTTTCTGAAGAGACATGAAGAGAGACAAATGATAGGTAAAATAATGCGAACAATGGTAGTAATGGGATAGTTGTGTTTCGCGGTCAACAACACAGGTAAGGCACATGTCGCGCTGAACTGTGCGTGTTCAGTACGGACTAGACGTCAGTGTAGGTTGTTTACGAGTAGTGTACACTTCGTATCTGCATTTAGAGGTCGAAGTCGAGGTGCAATGAAATACCTTACGGAGCTCGAAAGAGGGCAGATTTTGGGGATCCGATTAGCTGGAGCATCAGTAACCAAGACAGCCAGCTTATTGAATGTTCGAAGAGCAACTGTTTCAACAGTCATGACAGCCTACACAAAATATGGAATGACATCATTTTGTAAACGCAATAGTGGGTGCAGATCAAAACTAAATAACAGAGATCGTCGTACACTAACACCCAAATTATGTCAAAACAACACAAAACTACGCCGGCTAAAGTGACAACAGAGCTCAATAGCCATCTTCGAGACCTCGTATCTACAAACGCTGTCCGCCGAGAACTCCGTAAAGCGAATATTCACGGACGAACTGCTATATCGAAACCATTTGTGACGACAACCAACGCAAAGAAACATAAAACATGTTATCATGAGCATAAATCCTGGACTACTGATCAGTGGAAATACGTCATATGGTCCGACGAGTCAACGTTTTCATTATTCCCAACATCAGGCCAGGTTTACGTCTGGAGAACGTCAAAAGAAGCCTACAATCCTGATTACCTGATTCCAACGGTTAAGCATGGCTGTGGGAGTGTGATGATGTGGCAACCATATCAAGGTGTTCTGCTGGTCCTATCATTAATCTCAAAGGCCGTGTTACAGCTAACGATTATGTGAACATTTTAGGTGATGAGCGCACCCCATGATTCAAATATTGTTCCCAGCAAGGATACCATATTTTAGGGCGATAATGCACCCGTTAATACAGCCGGGACAGTACGATCGTGGTATGAGGAGCATGCAACTGAAGTACAGCGTCTTCCCTGGATTACCTTGTGGGCGGTAATGGAGCGCTGACTACGGAGCACATTTCCGCCTCCCTCGTCACTACAGGAGTTGCAAGAGGTTCTGATCGAAGAGTGGCGTAACATTCCACTGTAGACTATTCGGTCATTACATGCCAGTATTCCAAGAAAATCGCAGCTGTAGTACAGGAAAATGGGGGTACAATCCCTTATTAAGGGGGGTAGGACGTGAAACGGCCCGACTTGGAGCAGGAGAGGCACCACAGGACATTTTAATGTACACTATCTGTACTTTTACTAATAAATTCATACAACTTTCTTAGCATGACCAGGAAGGATTCAGGATTCACATTCATAGCAGAGGAAGTTCAAAAACGTAACAAAACAAATTTTTTTTACATATGAAATTTCATCATTTTTTCACTTGGTATTGGCTGCATTTGTTGCTGTAAGTACACTTTTCTTCATAAGTAAAAGAGATTCTTCGGTGAATTTTGCACAGCATAGAAACCATACTTACAGGTGCATGAAACTCCAGAATTTTCCAAATCTGTTGAAAACTGTGGTAAAAATTGAGATAATTAACTATAAAATTCGAGTTTTCTCTAAACACTAAGTTTAAAACGTAACAGCCCATTCATTTTTCCATAGATTAAATAAATTCTAGAGTTTCATACACCTTTAAGTATGGTTTCTAAGCTGTGCAAAATTCATCGAAGAATCTCTCTTACTTATGAAGAAAAGTGTACCTATAGCAACAAATGCAGCCAACAGTAAGTCAAAAAATCATGAAATTTCACATTTTAAAAATATTATTTTTCGTGTTTTTGAACTTCCACTGCTATAGGTGTGAATCCTGAAACCTTCCTGGTCATGCTGACAAAGTTTTATGAATTTACTTGTAAAAGTATAGACAGTGCAAATTAAAATGTCCTGTGGTGCTTCTCCTGCTCCAAGTCGGGCCGTTTCACGTCCTACCTCCCTTAAATGGGAGGTGGCGTCGCTAGAAACTTTTCAGTAAATTTGCAGACTCTAAAGGCTGATCAGCGCTTAGTGAAAATACCGACTTGTGAGCCCAAATATAATTTAAACGGCACGTAATGCGCACAACTAGACGAAAATTTCCTGTATCATTTGAGTACGCGATTGGTGATTAGTCACTGCAATCATGGAGGATTTTCGAGTATCTACGAGTTTCTGCCCGGAACAATTTAAAAGGAATGACCACATAAATCCACTCGTGGAGAAGATAGACGCCAGACACATTTTTTTGGAGAATCCTAGCGAAGCGTAATTCACTCACGAAAGACGCCGGTTGCAAAACCCTCGATCGACTAATCCTTGAGAATTGTAGCATGTTAGATTAATGGAGGAAGAGAGAGAAGTGAGTCAAAGAAGAAGTGTACTCTTTATCTTTGTATCTTACCGACACTGTAAGTATTTCGCAGAACCCTATTCATAAAAGTTTCTAAAACAGGTGACAACAAATACTATGCAAACATACATCCTTTATAATGACCACAGCAATTACGTTAGCTTTCAATGGTATGAACATTGTCTTTCTCCTCATGAATCATTCACGAATGGAACAGTAAGGTGAGAAAATTATTAGAGTATACTATAAAGCATCCGTCACACATCACAAGGTGGCTTATGGTGCACAGTTCACACAAAATAACTTGGTCTATAGGCGAATTCACTATTTCGTTCCGGAGAGAGAGCCCTTCAGTTGACAGCCTCCTGTCACCCTCCTATCAGCATATTTCGAGCATTCTCATTGTTATCTCTTTACCATAAGGGGGCAATCAAATAAAATCGAGACAAACAATCCTGTTGGAAGAACATCCGCAAATGAGCATTATAGCACAAGTTGAAAATACCGCTTCAGTTGTAAATTACTTTATTTTTACACCACCGGTGTCGGACTGTTATAAGCCCATCCTCAGGTGTCGTAGCTGTGCTGTGGTCCCCCAGCCCCGCGTGTACCAGGCGCGATGCGCTGCCTATGAACGCATAACAGGGAGTAGCGGATGCGTACGAGGAGGCAAACTGGTAAACCAGAGTCGCAAAAGTGCAGTGGTTGTCTTTCTATAGCGTCTAGAAAATTAAAATTTAATTACGGACATCCTGTAGGAGGAAATTTTATATTCAGTTAACACTGGCTAACAGGTTATCAGGTGACTGACATACAATTTGCACGTGATACATGGTCTTCATTTTACATTGTCAGTGTTGTAGCAATCAGTTTGTCCACTATGCTACATTTCTACTCTTTTTGTTTTATGTGCTTTCCTTCTGGCACGATATGATCGGACTTGTCTTGCTTTGGCTGAGATTCTGTCTTCGAAACAATTTTTTTTTTGTTATTCTAGTGAGGAACCACTGAATTTAAAAGTATTTATTTGTCAAATTATTATTGGTTGTACTTACATAACATCTTAACAAGATTGTGTGCAAACTCACTTACAAGTTACGTAAGATTCGTGAGAAGTGCACCTCCCCTTTGCCTTTCACAAGGGAGATCACACCACTCCCGTTGTTCACTGCCCTGCTGCACAAGTTACACAGATTACACAGACCAAGTTACTTTGTGCGCGCTCTACAACTGAAGGTGTAAGAGAAATATTTACATAACTTTCCAACAGATGGAAGATATGAAATTCTTCCATTAGCGTAACTCATGACTGTGGCATCAGGAAAGGCATTTGCAAGCAGCGTTAACTAAAAACATCTTTCAAATCGTGTGTAGACGATGACTCAGCATTAGTGAATCATATAGCAAAACTGTGTAGAGAAAAGAAGTGCTCAACATTTTCTGTCCTTTCTACACTGGCAATAATGTGCAAAACACCTTGTACTAGTATTTACTTCCTAGAAGATATACTAGTAGAGATAGGCTTTACAAATCAATGGTTTGGTAGTCTTGATACAGTTCATAAATGACTTAGTAAATGGTAGAATTGCGGGTATAATTGGTAGGAAAAGAAACATAAATATATGTGTAAGAGAGAAACTGGGAGCCAATGACTTCTCTTCGTTTGTTTGTTTGTTTTGCACATAATTAGAACCTCAAATACTTCTGTGTCAGTCCAGTGTATATTTTGTATCTTACAGGATATAAGCTACATTTTGCAGATAATGAAAATGAGTTTTTCCCTGTTATGTAACCAAAGCAATTCCTTTTGATCCAAGTACAATTTACATGCACAAAGAAAAAATGCTCTTTAATTATTGTTGTTATTTTGTGCTTAATAGAACGTTCAAAGGTAAGAGTTTCCTGTTATTGATGATAAATGCGAAGGTTGTTTACAGTTAACAGAATCATGTTTTATATAAATTCGACAACTTATTGAAGCAATATTTTGATAAATTTTTGTTTTGTGGTTTTTTTCAGTTTTACCTTTCTTGAAGAAATCGCGTTTCCTAGTGCTACTGCTAAATATGCAAAGCTTTTTTTTAATTTTCACTGCAACACCCCTCTGTTTCGTATTACGAATGAACAGTTTTGTTAGACGATCTTAATTAAACATTGACAATTTCAGTTTTTCTGTAACTACTATTTATTTTTAAGTAACAGAGAGGAGGATAACTATGTAGAACAAAAATGTTCCGTAAGTTACGTGGCCCTTTATATATACCCTCCCTCCGTTTCTCGGCGGTTCACGGCGTTCAGTTTCTAAGGAAATCTATTAATACACTGATCACTTATGTAAACAAAGCAATCTAAATGGGGTAACACTCAATAGGTATGCAACACACCTAGAGCACAGGTAATGCAGGTACAATCTTGACTGACCAAGATTACTAGAAAAATTGTCATGGTCTACGCTTACTTATGATGTTCTAAAGTAGTTTTACAACTATTAATATTGATATAAAATTAAATGGAGTAGAGGTCAAAACATTGGCCTTGTTGGACCTAAACAGTGCATCAAGAGACATAGTTCGTAGGGAAACTGTGTAAGTAGGCTGTTTAGGTTTTTATATTGGTAACGCCAAGTGGCTTTCTGTATGAAAATCATTGGCTGTGCTGCGTGCAGTCTGTGGTTGCTTGGCATTGTTGTAATATTCGCTATTGTAGTATTGGGCAGTTGGATGTGAACAGCGCGTAGCGTTGCGCAGTTGGAGGTGAGCCGCCAGCAGTGGTGGATGTGGGGAGAGAGATGGAGGAGTTTTGAGAGAGGATGATCTGGACGTGTGTCCATCAGAGAGAGTAAATTTGTAAGACTGGATGTCATGAACTGATATATATATATATATATATATATATATATATATATATATATATATATATATATATATATATATATATATAAAATGACTTTTGAACACTATTAAGGTAAATACATTGTTTGTTCTCTATCAAAATCTTTCATTTGCTAACTATGCCTATCAGTAGTTAGTGACTTCAGTAGTTAGAATCTTTTATTTAGCTGGCAGTATTGGCGCTCGCTGTATTGCAGTAGTTCGAGTAACGAAGATTTTTGTGAGGTAAGTTTTTTCATGAAAGGTATAGGTTATTGTTAGTCAAGGCCATTCTTTTGTAGGGATTATTGAAAGTCAAATTGCGTTGAGCTAAAATTATTGTGTGTCAGTTTAGTGATGATCAGAATAAATAAAGAGAGAAATGTCTGAGTACGTTCAGTTTTGTTCAGCTGTTTGAAAATCAAATAACGTAAGAGGTTTATCAGGACAATCATTAATAAATTTTTCTAAGGGGACGTTTCAACTGAAATGCTGTATTTAGCTGGATATCAGTAACAAGTATCAGTAACAACTTCCACTTGTTGTCGCACTATGTATTCGTAAATCCATGCTGTGGATTTTCATACTGCTGTGACTAGTCTGAGCCGACGGCAGAACAAACAGTCGAACATTTCACTCAAAAATGTTTTCACAGTTGATTTCTATTCCACGCCCTGTGAAGTTGGAAGAAACTGCCGACGAACTCACAAGATGACGCAGTGACATTTAAGTCAAAACGCAGCTGCTAGATGTGAAACTCAAGAAAGATATTTCGAATGTGAAACTAGGGGAAGTGCTGAATTTGGACTATCATTAACAGAAAATCGGATTAACAAAAGTATTAGAAATATAAGCATCTAGGTAGACGAAACGTTCTCTTGAAAGCGGACAAGCAACACATGAACGCACCTGAAGAAGTGGACGTAATCACTCGTGTATTTGCTGTAGAGCTGAAATGTCCGCAGCTCGTGGTCTTGCGGTAGTGTTCTCGCTTCCCGCTCACGGGGCCCCGGGTTTGATTCCCGGCGGGGTGAGGGACTTTCTCTGCCTCGTGATGACTGGGTGTTGTGTGTTCTTCATCATCATTGACTCGCAAGTCGCCGAAGTGGCGTCAACTAAAAATGACCTGCAATACGGCGGCCAAACTTCCCCGCATGGGGCCTCCAGGCCAACAATGCCATACGATCGTTTCATTTTTCAGAGCTGAAATAACCTTGCTCTATCAAAGGCACAGATAAAGAAAATCTGAAATAAACAATACCAGGGGAATTGTGCGAAACTTTCGCACTTTTACAGTTTTAAATAATTACGGTATTTGGAATAAGTGTAGTCGTTGAGGTAAGTGTAGTCGTTGGGATAAGGGTATCCGTGGAAATGATGCTTTTCTTTCTGAGAAGGTGTCTGTGCTGCAGCCACCCATTTGGAGTGACGCTTCTCACTGACAGCTTCTAATGGTTTTTTCTTCGGCATCATTAACCTGCAATTTTATTGTTTATGTCAGTAGTATTTACACCACCCGGTTGCTGACAAAAGTTAATTATTAATGAAAAATTTAAAAAAAAGAAGAGAAGTAATATTTGAATGTCATCAGTTGCTTGTAGTTTCTAACTTTCGACTATAATATTTACATTTACTTATTGCTGAAGAGAAGTTTAATGATAAATACTAATATGAAATACAAAGAAATGCTAAATGTATAGGTTAGAACGTAGTGTTAGTTTCTCACCGGGGATATCACTAAGGCCACAACAAGCTCTATTTTGAGATTTTAATTGTACTTCGTACTTTATGTAAGTTATTTAGATCGTAGTAGCTGTAGGTAAATCACAACTCAAGGCGGCAGTGACAAATATATTTGGCGGCTCGAATGCTATATTCGTTTAGAAAAGTCAACTTGTACGACGGGCAGAGATAATGGACTACCGCAGCGATCACGGTTCTTATCTACGACAATGCTGTATACAGATTGTCCAGTTAACAAGTACTTTAACACAACTAACATGATATTTGAAATAAGATAATAGGAAAAGAGAGCCTCTTATTTGTGATTAATAAGTTAGCTCCGTAAAATATACGAAGCTGGGCGTCCACGATGCCCTTTTGCCTATGACAGTTAAAAGTCTCTTTTAAGCAAAAATTTTACATAAATGATAAGTATTAGCCCAAAATCTGTATGCAGTGTCAGAATCTGGTTCCGTTACAACGATACCTCATTCGTCCTAATACGATCGGCATGTGTTGAGAAAAAAATATGTTGACTTGAGAAATACATATGATTTCTTCGTGTCTTATGTTCTGTTTTATCTTATTGTTCTGAGTCTTTTCTTGACACCCGTCTCAATCTGTTACTGAGCGGGCGCTGAAGACCTTGCCGTCGTGCGCCCTTGAAACACTCTCCATCCTCCATCCATCCATCTTCACTACATTGATTTTTTTACATGAATGGAAAGAGTTTCAACGGATAATCGTAACTGTTGTTATCACCTAGAAGATATTAATACATTCCATGACACTTAGGATGATTTTGGCCGTTCCTGTGCTTTCATCCGTCAATGCGATGTAGTTTCGACCAATGGATGGCTTGGTGAAGACTTTGGTACCAGAAGTCTGCTTTTTGGAAAGAAACTCGTCGTCATTCTAAAAATGTATGTCATGCAATGACTTCTTCATCCGAGAAAACAGGAAGAACTTATTGGGTGCTATATCAGGAGAATATAGGAGAGCGGCAACATTGCATAGGATACAAAAATAAATAAAATAAAATATAAAAGAAAAGTGTGCCAATGAGCTCAGGTAATGTCCGAAAGCAATAACACCAACTTGCCCAGTTTCCTACGAGCCTTCATCTGGACGTCCCGTCATTGTTCAAACGGTTCAAATGGCTCTGAGCACTATGGGACTTTACTTCTGAGTTCATCAGTCCCCTAGAACTTAGAACTACTTAAACCTAACTAACCTAAGGACATCACACACATCCATGTCCGGGGCAGGATTCGAACCTGGGACCGTAGCGTTCGCGCGGTTCCAGACTGTAGCGCCTAGAACCTCTCGGCCGCCTCCGCCGGCCCCGTCATTGAGTCGTCCGGAAATTTCTGTAGAATGCCCCTGTGACTGTTTGCCCCTCAAGCAAAATCTATGAACACCACAATACGGCAGTCGCGAAAAACGCTGATCACTACCTTGTCCGGAACCGCGCGACTGCTACGGTCGCAGGTTCGAATCCTGCCTCGGGCATGGATGTGTGTGATGTCCTTAGGTTAGTTAGGTTTAAGTAGTTATAAGTTCTAGGGGACTGGTGACCGCAGCTGTTAAGTCCCATAGTGCTCAGAGCCATTTTTTGAACCATTTTTGAACTACCTTGTCTGATGAGTGTTGGGTCTTCCAAGGTATATTCGCGAAGTGTTTCACCGATATTTAAATAATATTTATTGCAATGGGAACTTCTGGTGTAATCAGTACATGCTGCGCCGATTTTAGCTGTCCACAGCGGTAACTGTAAATGTTGGTGAGCCTTACAACTAGTGGTGTAATAATGAACAGGACAGGAAACATAAGTATAACATAATAATCATCATTATTATTTACTTTTAATGTATTTCATTCAGCTGTACGTACCTATAATTGAGCACTAATTACAGTGCCTTGCGTTGCCCGAGTCGTTTAATATCTACCACATAAAGTGATTGGCCCTGCACCTTATTGATACTCGTAGCAGCGAATGCATGCTGCCTGAGGAACTGCAATCGCTTTAAATCTAAAGGCATATTTGAAACACTGCGTGTCAATGGAATGGATACATCTTCACCTGCTGCAGTCATAAAATTCAGATTATACGCCTCCAGTTCTGCCTTTTGCAAATATACGCCAATTTCAAACCAAAAGTTTAGTAGTAACAATTACATTGTAGGTTATGCTTTGATTCCTTTTCAAATTAGAAATTAAAGTAATATATCTGTAATGTATAATGTTCTTAAAATCTAGCGTTAAAATAAATACTTTTACAATTTCAATACCCTTAATTTTCGACAAGAAATATTTGGAATCTAAAAATACGTTCATATGCTTAATCAATAAATATTTCATATACTTATCCATATTTTCTATAATTTAAATACATATTTACAGTCAGCAGAGTTGAAAAATTCTTAATTACTTAAAACGACACATTTATTTAGCAGTTTCTACATTGCAAGCTCCGAAAAGTTCCTTTCAAAACAACATCACAGAAGTGTATTGGCAGTCAGCAAAGGTATAATTTTAACTTACTCGAATAAAACTGTAAAATAAAACTTTTATAACTAACTTGATGGTACACAATGTCATTTGTTTGTCCATCTGGAGTGTAAGCAAACAAACTATGCGGCGTTCAAACTCTTGAGCAAGCCACGTGTAATTCACCATGTGAAAATCATGGCGTGTTCAAGTTAATGCCTGCCATACGAAGTGAATGGCCCTGTGGCTTGTTGATAGTCATAGCAAATGCAAATCGGATAGGAAACAGCAATCGCTTGAAATCGAAGAGCATATTTAAATCATTGGGTATCAACGGACAGCCGATGTAATTTACTCTCGCGATAGGAATTACAGTTATTTTAGAACGATAAATTTCGTTTTTTAGGCATTTAATTTTTCATTACTTCACTGTTTCATCTGAATGTAAAAATTTTAAGCAAATCGTCCAAAGTAAATTGGTCAAGTATTTTTAGAGATGTTTTTAACAACGTTTCTCTTTATATATTTATACCAGTGTATATTAAAGAAGTACAAAGCCTATGTCTGCCCAAATGTTCACAAGAGGATCGTGTAGAAATCTGAAGACTTTTAGAGATTTCTGATAACAACCTTCCCCCTTTATATAGCACACACATCTATGTTTCAAGTCAGATTATGAAATCTTGTATAGACAGTGATGTTCCCCTTGTCTTGATGGTGAAGTGTACAAAATTTCATCAAAATCGGAATTAAACTGTAGATTTATATGAATTACAAATAAATAAACAAACAAACTCTCTTCTTTATGTACTCAGATAGATGTTCTTGGATCTTGGTGAAGATGTCTGTTAAATACAAATGTGAACGTTAATATGTGCACCGGATAAATGATGAAGTTTTGCAGTTGGCTGCTGAGCAACTTGGGTCTTCCTTATTCTAGATAACATTCTTAGGAGCATCAAAACCATCACATTCGACTGAAATTGTAGCTTTTTCTAGGCGTTCTTCATCATGTTGCTGAATGTGGAGAATTGAAATTATTGTGGATAAGTGCATGAAGTTGATGATAACGTTACGACTGCAGAGTTAAATATCAATGTTGTCACGAAAAAGTCGCTCATAAAAAACTTTAGCATATTTATTCCAATGGCGAAAAAGGTATACATGCAAAAGTTGAACAAAGGACTTTGCGCCATGCGGAATGTTTGTTACATGCGTGTGCTTTTCTATAATTACGAATAGATCCTGTTGATGGAGTGAAAATGAGTGCAGAACCAGACAACATTTTGTTCCAACATTGGGAGAGAGAGACAGTTATCACGCCATTGCTTAACAATAAGCTTGTCCACTTTGCCTAATTCTGAAGTCGTTACGTGTACGTTCGGAGGCCGGTTCCTTTTCATTTTCAGAAGAGTACCAAAGCACCAATTGAGTCACGGAAAACGGAAGTGGAGAAAGAAGTCTGCCTTCAATGAAAATAATTGGTTGAATTGTATACGACGATGATGATGATGATGTTTGGTTTATGGGGTGCTCAACTGCGCGGTTATCAGCGCCCGTGCAAATTCCCAACCTTTGCTCAGTCCAAACTCGCCACTTTCATGAATGATGATAAAATGAAGAGGACAACACAAACACCCAATCATAATTGTATACGAGTATTATATTTCAGGCGGTGATTAAATCCCGACAATCGCGTCTCGTTCACACATGTGAGATAGTCCGTGGTCTCTGTGAATGACATAATTAAATCAAGATTGGTCGGTATTTAGAATTTCAGCTGCTGAATGATTAGGAACTATAGCGTCCGTGAATTCAACACGAAATGCAATCACAGACTTCTCTTTCTCTTCTTGCGCTTGAGCATATTTGTATGTTACAAACTCTATAACTTTACGATTCACAATCTTATGAACTACATTAAAATTCCACAGCCAGTTGCATCCAGCTTTGAAATGCGTCACTCCAAGCGATCTAGCTTTTGTGCATTCCCGACGCCGTGTATCAACATCACGAAGAGCCATCGAATTAGCTTTTGCCTCTTGAAAAGGAGACCAATGTATTACGATATGGCTTTGAACTTCTCACGTTTTGTTCCTTGTTGTTCATAGTACCTGTCATGACGAGGTAGATAGTTCCTGTCCTTGTCCCTCTTGAAGTGATGAATAATTGTTTTCAATGATCGGCCTAATACGTTCGTAACATAATCGAAAGGAAGTCCTTAGCTGCGTCATCAGTAGAAAGCTCATGAACTGGTTCAACATCAGTTATATCCTCGGAAGCCATTTGCACCAGTTCTTCATTTTCCAGAATTCCAGCGAAAACTGTGTCTTCGAGTTTGTTGATCAAATTGAATATAGTGTTTCCAGTATCTCTTTCCTCTGCAGGTATTTCACGTTATGAAGACAGTAATTCAATATGGTGTATAACCTCTAATATCTTGTTTGCATAAATTCTCACTGTGCACGAGGCAAACAAAAACACAAAAGTCCACTTACTTTTAACTATATCACTTACACGCAAGTACTATAGGATCAGAATATACTTATCTTGCCCTGCCAAGGCGCTATGCTACCGCGTGCACGGATTACCTTCTTTACCATCTGTACAAAACTTAATTCTTCTTAGAAATATGACTCTCCCACGAAATTAATTATTGAAATGGTAAAGGTGTGGTACATCTACAACTTCTGATTGCTAGCCATGTGAAATGATAACTTTACATTAACACGTCTGAACGACGAAACCACCCCAACCAAAAAAGAAAAATTCCACTAAAATTTTCTGTTTTCCAAACACATCTTACAATTACGTGCAGGCTGGCAATGCGGCAACAACATTACCTGTAAATCTTCAAATTTCTCAAATTAATCTTCACCAAATCACGATTCCAAAATTCAACATCCTCTGTACCATTATCTCTACTCTCTGCAAGCCCTTTCCAGAGCGCTCAGTAGTGTGACCAACAACCGGCTCGGTGACTTATTTCTCTCAAAATGCTAGTTGGCAACGACACTGCTACTGACAACCGAAAATCAGATTGCCTGTACTCAGAACCTCTGTGGCGCAACATATCGACTATTGGATGCTACTGTTTGAAAGATGTCCAGAGCAAGAATATGAAGTATGGCTCATCGCATGAAAATGTAGAGCTCATATCACATTGCTTGAATACCAAAACTAAAGTAGAAACCTTACAACTGTCGCCGTACACTTCCACCAACACATCTTGGATTGGTGCACCGTTGTTCCCCTTAGAACGCAGGATACGGATTACTATATGATATTCTACCTTATCGATGGGAAGCACCTTTCTGTTTTTATTCCTCTAGTGAAGTGCTACGATACTATGGCGCGGAAATGTACCTGCAATCAAACAGTTATAACGAGGTTCATTTCAAAAGTCCTGTGCACCGCGCAAGCCCTATCTTTATAGCGTCGTGGTCAGTTTGAAGTTCGTGTCAATTGTGAGCGGGAATTTAGGCGTGACCGTCGTGTATGTGTTTGCTAGTTCGAGTGGCTGTGTCGTGAGTAATTCATTTTTAAAATGGGTGCTGAAGCAGAGTCAGGTCGGATTACCCGTCGTAATCAGTGTTCCTGCATCAAAATCGAATCCCTAGTGGAAAGAACCCAACGCTTATAGAGATGTGTGTAGCAATACTGTAGTAGATCGTAGCACAGTATCATTGCGGTCTGTTCGTTTCCGGGATAGGTAAGCATTGACAACAACACAAGAAGTGGCAGCCATCTGTTGCAACAGGCTACATCTGTCAGGTTATTGTTAATGACATTTTGAGAGAGAATCGACGAAAAACATGTGAGGATTGTATATGAGGCTAGAATGTCTTTCACTTCAGTTTACAGTAAAATATCAGAATAGTTGCTGCCAGATGGGTTCCGCATGGTCTGAGTGAAGAGCAGAAACCAGGTCACCAAAAGAATCGCAGAAGAATTGCTTGAACGTTATCGAACAGAAGGAGAACAGTTTATAAAAAGGATTGTTGCACTTTATGAAGCCTGGATACGATATTTAGAGCCAGAACTGAAGTCTCAGTCGCCACAATGGAAAAGTTACAACTCTCCTGAAAAACTTCCACCACTGATGATTATCTTTACGTATGACGTGAATGGAGTCATACCTAGAAATAGAGTGCCCTCAGAGACGTCTGTAACAGGCGGCTGCTGCAAGCTGTTTGTGAAAAATATTTTGCGCCCAAAACTTCGTCAATGTCCTAATAAATTTGCAGCCGGTGTCCTCATTTTGCACTATGATGCAAGATCGCATATTGTCTTCTCAGTGAGACAAACGCTGACAAGTACGGAAGCAAAATACTTCCCCATTCACCATACAGTCCCGATATGAGTCAACCAGACTTATTTGTTTCCTGAACTGAGAGAACAACTCTGCGGAAAACATTTTGATGTAATTGAGAAGCTTGGAGTGAGGTGACCCGAATAATCACACAGGTCAGTAATGAAGGTGCCGTAACCAGAATACAGAAATTACCAACACTTTGGGAAGCTGTCATAAGCAAGAACGGAGATTGTATTGAGGGCCGGTAAAAGTATTTTGTAAACTAAATTATTTTCTTCGACTCTACCTTGCAGCGTACAAAAAATCGTTCTGTAAGCGCTGTGGGACTTAACATCTGAGGTTATCAGTCCCCCTAGACTTAGAAGTACTTAGAACTACTTAAACCTAACTAACCTAAGGACATAACACACATCCATGCCCGAGGCAGGATTCGAACCTGCGACCGTAGCAGTTACGCGGTTCCAGACTGAAGCACCTAGACCGCTCGGCCACAACGGCCGGCTTACAGCGTACAGAACTTTTCAAATGACCTTTGTTTGTAAATTTGTAGGCCTCCACGGTCAGTGTCAATCAGAATAAAAATTATATTTGGTATTAAACAATGTCATATAAGGGAAGGCCATCAACTGAATCCTGTAGTTTGTCGCCCTGAAGAGCACCGCTGCAAAGATAGTCGAGAAGTCGGTATTTTAGTTTCTTTTTTAGTTGTTGCGTATTGACGTGGCCTAATATCCCAAGGGCAGTATTTTTTCCATGTAATAATTAAATCTTCACAACTACCATTCGTAAATTTTGCCTTTCACGGGGATCTATGACGCTGTTGTTGATGAAGAAGGTTCATTTTCCGTGACAGTGAATCTCTGTAAAATGTGCGTATGACTTTCAGCTCCTTGTATAAACACACAGCTGAAAGAAAATCACATCACCCACCGATTAGGTCAAATCCCGCCACAAGGAAGAGATTGAGGTGTGATGGGATTTGAGCTAGTCGCTGACCACCCCTCGGTAGCTGAGTGGTCTGCGCGAAAGAATGTCAATTCTAAGGGCCCGGGTTCGATTCCCGGCTGGGTCGGAGATTTTCTTCGCTGAGGGACTGGGTGTTGTGTTGTCCTAATCATCATCATTTCATCCCCATCGACCCGCAAGTCGCCTAAGTGGCGTCAAATCGAAAGACTTGCACCCGGCGAACGGACTACCCGACTGGAGGCCCTAGTCACACGACATTTACATTTATTTACCTAGTCGATGGATGATTCTCCATCTGAGCTAAGAGTGATACGCATTTACACAGATGGCGGAAGCATCGCGCACACAAGATATAAAAGGGCATTGCATTGACGGTGCTGTCATTTGTACTTCATGCGATTCATGTGAAAATGTTCCCCGTGTGATCATTGTCGTACGACGGGAATTAATAGACTTTGAACGCAGAATGGTAGTTGGAGCTAAACGCACAGGACATTTCACTAGGGAAATCCTTAAGTAATTCAATATTCTGAGATTCACAGTGTCAACAGTGTACAAATGGCTCTGAGCACTATGGGACTTAACGCCTGAGGTCATCAGTCCCCTAGAACTTAGAACTACTTGAAACCTAATTAACCTAAAGACATCACACACATCCATGCCCGAGGCAGGATTCGAACCTGCGACCGTGGCGGTCACGTGGTTTCAGACTGAAGCGCCTAGAACCCCTCGGCCACAGCGGCCAGCGTCAAGAGTGTGCCGAGAATACAAAATTACAGGCATTTCCTCTCACCATGGACAACACAGTGACCGACTGCCTTCAATTAAAGACAGAGAGCACCGCCTTTGCGTAGAATTGTCAGTGCTAACAGACAAGTAACAATGCGTGAAATAACCACAGAAACCAGTGTGGGACGTACGACAAATGTATCCGTCTGGACAGTGCGGCTTAATTTGCGTTAATGGGCTATGACAACAGACGACTGACGCGGGTGCCTTTGCTAATAACTCATCGCCTGTATGCCTCTCCTGGGCTCCTGACGACCTTGGTGGGACTCTACACGACTCGTCACAGGAGCCTGTATTTCAGTTGGTAAGAGTTGATGGTAGGGTTCGAGTGTGGCGAAGACCCTACGAAGCCATGGACCCAAGTTGTCAACGAGACATCGTGCAAGCTGGTAGTGGCTCCATAATGGTGTGGCCAGTGTTTGCATGGAATTTACTGGGCTCTGGTCATATTCGGCTTCTTGGAGACCATTTGTAGCCATTAATGGACTTCATGTTCCAAAATAACTCGGAATTTTTATGAATGACAGAGTGCCAAGGCACTGGGAGACAGCTGTTCACGACTTGTTTGAACAACATTTTGAACAATTCGAGCGACCGAATTGGCCACTCAGATCGCCCGATGTGAATCCCATCGAATATTTATGGGACATAATTGAGAGGTTAGTTCATTCACAAAATCCTGCAACGGTAACACTTTCGCAATTGCGGACGGCTGGAGAGGCAGCGTGGATCAATATTTCTGCAGGGGACTTCCAACGTCTTTGCCGCGCGGGATAGCCGCGCGGTCTAGGGGCGTCCTGTCACAGTCCGCGCTGCTCCCCCCCTTCGGAGGTTCGAATCCTCCCTCGGGCATGGGTGTATGTGTCGTCCTTTGCGTAACTTAGTTTAACTTAGATTAAGTAGTGTATAAGCTTAGGGATTGATGACCTCTGCAGTTTGGTCCCAAAAGACCGTACCACAAATGTCCAATTTTTCCAACGTCTTGTTGAATCCATGCCATGTCAAGTTGTTGCACTACACCGGGAAAAAGGAGGGTAGAGACGATGTTAGAAGGTATTCCATGATTTTTGTCACTCCACTTTATTATTACATACAAAGTAACAGATAATTTCGTTCTGGAGAGACTTCTTGGACTCTCATAAAAAATTACGTATGAAGTTAAACTCCGAAACCATTGTACCTCGCTGCAAAAAAAATGGTTCAAATGGCTCTGAGCACTATGGGACTCAACTTCTGAGGTCATTAGTCCCCTAGAACTTAGAACTACTTAAACCTAACCAACCTAAGGACATCACACACATCCATGCCCGAGGCAGGATTCGAACCTGCGACCGTAGCGGTCTCGCGGTTCCAAACTGCAGCGCCCAGAACCGCGCGGCCACTTCGGCTGGCTAGCTGCAAAAGAACGGTTTGAAATCATGTTTGCAAATATCGTTTACACTGAGTTTTTGTCGAACTGAAATAGTTGAAGTGTATGTTGCCTAAACTCAAATAGGAACGACTGGAAACCAAATTCAGTAAATCTGATGAAGAAGTCATAGCTGCTGTCAAATCAAAAGAAACGCTAGCGTTTTATTACAGTAATAAGAATAATTTATTATTGTTATTTTGATTGACTCAGAATGATGGTTTTATAAATATTTACAGTAGAGCAGACAGCGGTTCCAAGTGTAATCAGTATACGGGTCACGACTTAGCGCCACTGGCAAGAGATTTACATCAAAATTATATCGATTTCACCTCAGAATATCTTATGCTAAGTATGGAGCACAGCGATTTCCTACTTTAACGCTGACGTGGCTATTCATACAGGTAAATTGCCACTTCAGTAACTTAAAAAGCCGCTGAGAGTCAGAAGCAACGATCAACTGTAAAAATTCAGGGCTCAATAGAAGACGAGCTCTTTAGAAACCCAGTACAAACTCGGGCGGGGCAAAGACCTATATATGGATAACGAGACGAGCTGTTTGAAACTCACGTCTCCGGAAGACGAGTTCACTGTATACCTCGCTAACTAAGCGATGGCGGCTTCAGTGCTACGGATCACAGTACAGGAAGGCAGCCAAGGGATAGAAAGAGGAACACTGATGACTGTGAACTGAAGAGACGAAGCTGTGGTCTAAAATAGAGTGTTCTTGCTCAGAAAACCGAAAGATGAGAAGAACAATCTGCTGTTGGGGATGTTACACTACGCTGAGACAAAGGAGAACGTTTTGTGGGAGAAATACTCAAATGAACACATAGGTACAGCATGTTTCAAAAACAGGTTTACAAACTTCGGGAACAGGTTCCTTACAACCAAAGCAAGAAAAAATATCTCATGCAGGCTTACGGCTGAAAATCCTTCGTTCTCGAGATATTAACTAAAATTTCAGTACGGGGCAACTTTGGAAGTGGATGACATAACAAATTTCCACAGTCAACAATTAGAGCCCCTCCCCCCCCCTACCCCTAAACCCCTTGCTATGGTTTAATCTGGACATCGTCAACGTAAGAATAATGTGTGCACTGTAACTGTAGAAGACAGCAAATATGAAGAAACGTGTCGTTTATCCATGGTGCGACTCCAACACATTTTAGTCTCAACAGTTCGAGACCTACTGTCTGGTATCTACCGTGACAAACAGACAGCCTTTGTCCTACGCTATGTGCTCAAAAGTATCCGGACACCCTAAAAAAGCACGTTTTTCATATTACGTGCATTGTGCTGCCATCTACTGCCTGTGCTCCATATCAGCGACCTCAGTAGTCATTAAACATCGTGAGAGAGCAGAATACGGCTCTCCGCAGAACTCACGGACCTCGAACTTGGTCAAGTAACTGGGTGTCACTTGCGTCTGTACCAGAGATTTCCACCCTCCTAAACATCCCTAGGTCCACTGTTTCCGAAGTGATAGTGAAGTGGAAACGTGAAGGAACACGTACAGTACAAAAGCGTACAGGCCGACCTCGTCTGTTGACTGACAGAGACAGACGACAGTTGAAGAGGGTCGTAATGTGTAATTGGTAGACATCTATCTAGACCATCACATAGGAATTCCAAACTGCTTCAGGATCGACTGCAAGTACTATGAAAGTTAGGCGGGAGGTGAGGAAACTTGGATTTCATGATCCAGCACCTGCTAATAAGCCACACATCACGCCGGTAAATGCCAAGCGACGCCTCGCTTGATGTTAACATGAACATTGGACGACTGAACAGTGAGACAACGTTGTGTGCAGTAACGAATAACGGTACACAATGTGGCGATCCGATGGCGGGGTGTGGGTATGGCTAATGCCCGGTGAACGTCATCACCCAACGTATGTAGTGCCAACAGTAAAATTCGGAGGGGATTGTATTATGGTGGAGTCATGTTTTTCATGAAGGGGGCTTGCACCCTTTGCTGTTTTGCGTGGCACTATCACGGCACAGATCTGCATTCATGTTTTAAGCACCCTCTTGCTTCCCACTGTTGAAGAGCAATTCGGGGATGGCAATTGCATCTTTCAACACGATCGAGCACCTGTTCATAACGCACAGCCTGTGGCGGAGTGGTTACACGACAGTAACATCACTGTAATGGACTGGCCTGCACAGATTCCTGATCTGAATCCTGTAGAACACCTCTGGGATGCTTTGAAACGCCGACTTCGTGCCAGGCCTCACCGACCGACATCGACACCTCTCCTCAGTCAGCACTCCGTGAAGAATGGGCTACCGTTTCCCAAGAAAGCATCCAGCATCTGATTGAAGGTATGCCTGCGAAAGTGGAAGCTGTCATCAAGGCTAAGGGTGGGCCAGCACCATATTGAATTCCAGCATTACCGGTAGAGGGTGCCACGAACTTGGTATCCAGATACTTTCGATCGCATAGGGTACAAATTTTTATCTCTGGAGGCACTTGATTTATTCTGCCGAAGCTTGGCTGCAAAAATTCTTCGTTACATTCCTACACGGAGTATTTGAAAGGCTACGACAGGCCATGATGAACACATGCATATGTGGAGAGTAGAACATTACGAATATTTGTTATGAATTTCTCAGTGGACAACGTGTTAACATGTGTGGAACATTAAGTTTCATTAATGAAGCACTTTATTCTTATTTGGTGTAAGGAACTTGTCTCCAAAATTAATATAAGTTCTTTGTGACCCCCTGTATACCTTCGTAAGTACAGAGTCCAGTCACGTCAGTGTGACTACCTGTCGAAATGAACATTAAGTTTCATTAATCAAGCACTTTATTCTTATTTGGTGTAAGGAACTTCTCTCCAAAATTAATATAAGTTCTTTGTGACCCCCTGTATACCTTCGTAAGTACAGAGTCCAGTCACGTCAGTGTGACTACCTGTCGAAATGAACATTAAGTTTCATTAATAAAGCACTTTATTCTTATTTGGTGTAAGGAACTTGTCTCCAAAATTAATATAAGTTCTTTGTGGCCCCCTGTATACCTTCGTAAGTACAGAGTCCAGTCACGTCAGTGTGACTACCTGTCGAAATGAACATTAAGTTTCATTAATCAAGCACTTTATTCTTATTTGGTGTAAGGAACTTGTCTCCAAAATTAATATAAGTTCTTTGTGACCCCCTGTATACCTTCGTAAGTACAGAGTCCAGTCACGTCAGTGTGACTACCTGTCGAAATGAACATTAAGTTTCAGTCATAAAGCACTTTATTCTTATTTGGTGTAAGGAACTTGTCTCCAAAATTAATATAAGTTCTTTGTGACCCCTGTATACCTTCGTATGTACAGAGTCCAGTCACGTCTGTGAGTACCTGTCGAAATTCTGAATTAACACCTTTCGGAGCCCGGATCGCTGCAAACGTGCAGTAAGAGAGTCAGCGAGGTTCTGGAAGGTAGTGACAGGGATGTGGAGCCGTGATGACTCCAGTGCAGCGTCCAGCATCTCCATGTTTCTCCGTTGAGGATCGATGGTGCAAACAGCTCGATAGAGGTGATCCCACAGATTCTCGACTGGATTTAAATCGAGAGAGTTTAGTGGTCAGGAGAGTATGGTAAACGCATCCTGTTGCTCTTCGAATCACGCACGTACACTGCGCTGGTAGATGCCGTCGTTCCGAGGAACTACAGACTGCATGGAGGAATGGAAATGGTTGCCGAGGACAGTTGGATACTTGTGTTCATCCATTCTGCCTTCCAGGATGACGAAATCGCCCAGGGAATGCCATGAAAGCCTTCCCCGACTATAGCGCATGTAGTGTTTTTGCTTTCAGGCGTTTTCACGTCACACACGCCAACAGGCATTGGTCAGATGGTGCATAAAACGTGATTCATCTCACAAGTCCATCTGTCGCCACTCAGCGGAGATCCAGATGCGGTACTCGCGTACAAATTCCAGCATTCGTCGCCGATGGAAAGCATTCAGTATGGGTTCGTGAAAGAGGCGCCCGCTGCGGAGCCCAATAAGGCGCAACGTTCGCTGAACAGTCGTTGAGGAGACACTGCTGATAGTCCTTTGGTTCATCTGGGTAGCCAGCTGGCTAGTCGTGTTTTTCATGAAGGGGGCTTGCACCCTTTGCTGTTTTGCGTGGCACCATCACGGCACAGGCCTGCATTCATGTTACACGTCTATTCGCCCCTACACATCGCAGCCATCGTTCACCCCTGTCGTCTATGAAGCGTGGTGCATCACAGTTGCCCCAGTGCCGGATATGCATAGCGCCATGTTGCCGTGCGCGGTATACTTTAACGGTGACATACGAACAGTTTGCAGATTTAGCCGTTTTGGAAACGCTCCCACCTTTGACCCGAATGCCAATGATCACTCCCTTTGGGACTCATATATACCGCTCCGTTTCCGCATTAGGGCAACAACTGCAGTGTTGTCTCCCCCCATCATATAGACTCCACTGCTTGTGCTGCCACCTGCCTCTTGTGTGTGATGACCGCACGTTGATGTCGAACATTGGCGTTGGTCACATTAACGTGACTGGACCGTTGTATTTGTATCGTTTACTCCATATTATTAAAGTATAGCTCAGTAATTTACGATGCAGTAATCCGATGACTAGTTTATTACTAATCTAAGTATTATTAGCAAAAAAATTTATATCATAACAGAATCACCTGTATGAAAGTCATACGAAAATCAAGTTGCTACATCCGGTACAACTCCCTTATCTCACATGTAACGTGTTGAACGGCCTATGTTTTCAGGAACATCATGTCTTGCTTAAAAAGGTACTTTATCGCCCTGCGTGTAGGTAATGTATCAGAATAATTGATCAGTACTTCATGTTTGAATAGCAAACGAGGAGCCACATCCCATCCCCCTCACTTTATACACACGATACACTGTATACAACATGCGTAATTTAAAAAAAGAAAGAAGTGGCTAAGCGTTAACGTGAGAAGTTAGAACTCATTAGTGGGCTATTCATCATTCTGAACTACTATCAAAATCTGCACGTAAGGTCAGATTGAGACTGAAAGATGTGTGTTGTGATAAAAAGCAGACTACTCATGTAAGTAGAGCTGACCTAGCACTGAACCCTGCAACCTGTGATGTATACTTCTCATTACGCAAAAAACAATTTGGAAACACTGTCTGACTCGCAAAGATTAGTAGAAACAGTTACACACATTAATTTCACATATCTCACAACGGGAAAGAGATGTGCCTGTATCTATACCCACATATACATGATTACTCTGCAATTCACACTTAAGTTCTTGGTTCAGGTTGCACTGAACCACTTTCACATTATTTCTGTACCGTTCAGCTCTCAAACAAAACATGGGAAAAACGAACTCTTAAATTTTTCCACGCGATCTTTGACTTTATCACAATGATCATTTCTCCGTCTGTAAGTGCGTGCCAACAAAATATTTTGGCATTCGGAGAAGAAAGTTGGAGATTGAAATTTCGCGAAAAGATCTACGAGAAAAGACAAACGTCTTTGTATTAATGATTGTCACCCCAAAACGCTTGTCATATCCATTACACTCTCTCCCCTGTTTCGCCATAATAAAAAACGAGCTGTCCTTCTTTGAATTTTTTCGATGTCCTCCGTCATCTGATGCGGATACGACAACGCACAGCAGTATTTCAGAAGACGGCGGACAAGTGGGATGTAGGCAGACTCTTTAGTAGACCTGCTGCATCTACCACGATATCGCAGTCTTTGGCTAGCTTTCCCCACAACATTATTTATGTGATCGTTCCAATTTAAATTATCTGTTATTGTATTCCCTAAGTATTTAGCTGATTCACAGGCTTTACATTTGTGTGATTTATGGTGTGATCCAAATGTACCAGATTCCTATTAGTACTCATGTGAATGACTACACATCTTTCATTATTTACAGTCAATCGCTACTTTTTGCATCAAACAGATGTCTAAATCTTTTTAAAAATTAGTTTTTATCATTTGGTGTCTTTACGAGACGGCAAATGACAGTTTCATCCGCAAACAATCTAAGAGTGCTGCTCAGATTCTCTCCTAAATTGTTTACATAGATCAGGAGCAGCAGGGGGCCTATGAACACCTCCTTGGGGAACGTCAGATATGACTTCTATCTTACTCCATGACTTTCCTCCAATTGCTATGTACTGTGATCATTCTGACAGGAAACCACAAATCCACTCGCACAACTCAGACGATACTCCGAAAGCGAGTTATCTGATTAGAAGTCGCCTGTGAGGAACGGTCAAAAGTGTTCTGGAAATC
This sequence comes from Schistocerca piceifrons, assembly GCF_021461385.2. NCBI lineage: Eukaryota > Metazoa > Arthropoda > Insecta > Orthoptera > Acrididae > Schistocerca > Schistocerca piceifrons. Next base: position 552,331,118 of record NC_060138.1, on the reverse strand, counting down.
TACAAATACTGAATCAATTTGATGACCCCTGTTCATATTATTCCATACTTCTTGTGAACGAAGAGCTGGTTGTGCTTCACAATAACGATATTTTCTGAATCCATGCCGGCCGGAGTGGCCGAGCGGTTCAAAGCGCTTCAGTCTGGAACCGCGCGACCACTACGGTCCCAGGTTCGAATCCTGCCTCGGGCATGGATGTGTGTGATGCCCTTAGGTTAGTTAGGTTTAAGTAGTCCTGAGTTGTATGGGTCTGATGACCTCAGCTGTCAAGTCCCATAGTGCTCAGAGCCATTTGAACCATTTGAATCCGTGCTATTTGTCAATAAATCGTTTTCATCGAGGTAATTCATAATGTTCGAACACAGCATACATTCCAAAATCCTATTCCAAATCGATGTCAGTGATATGAGTCTGTACTTCAGCAGTTTACTGCTGTTTCCACTCTTAGGTATTGATGGGACTTATGCCATGATCCAGTCTTCCAGTATGGATCTTTCGCCGAGCGAGCGACTGTGTATGGGTACTGAGTATGGATCGATTGCATCAACATGCTTTGAAACGAATGTAATTCGTATACAGCCTATCCCGGAGGATTTTCCTTTATTAATTGACTTAACCTGCTTCGCTACGCCGAGGATATATACTTCTAAGTTAGTCATGTTGCAGCTGTTCTTAATTCGAATTCTAATTCGAATCCTGGAACATGTACTTGGTCCTCTTTGCTGAAGAAATTTCGGTAAACCGTGCTTAGTAATCCCGCTTTACTGGCACTGTCATCGGTAACATTACCTTTGCTATCGTGCAATGTAGGTATTTATTGATGTACTTTACATACGACCAGAATCTCTTTCGTTTTTCTGCCAAATGTTGAGACAGAGTTTCGTTGTGGAAACTGCTAAAAGCATCTCACACTGAAGACTGCACTAAATTTCGAAGTTCAGTAAAACACCGCTAGTCTTCAGAGATTTTGAGTCCTTTTAAATTTAGCGTGATTTTTTCGTTGCTTCCGCAACAGTCTTCTGACCTGTTTTGTGTACCACGGGGGATCAGTACCATCGCTCATCAATTTATTTGCTATATATCTAGTAATTTTCATCAATACCATATCTTTGAACAGTTAAAACTCCTCCATCTACACTTTTCCTAGAATTGTTAGTTACATTACTCCCAAAAATTCAAGCATGCCATGGTATACCACTTCATATTTTTAAGTTTACTTAGTATATACTAACACAATAATTATAATTTTACTCAAGATGACTGTACATTTAGGCCTGAACATTGATTAGTGCATGACTATCGTCATTTTCAACTAACGATGGGCTGGATGCCCCGCTAGTTTGATTATTTAAGACTGGCTATAATCTGACGCAATAACTAAGCTTACTCGTTGCTTTTTGTGAGCATTCCGTAATACTAGTCCATAGAACTTTCCTTTTATTAAGATCATCACCGTCACAACCAATCTCTTAAACTGGATATTTGCGTTGTTTCTGCATCTAAATCTACATGGATACTCTGTAAATCACATTTAAGTGCCTGGTAGTGGGTTCATCGAACCACATTCACAATTCTCTGTTATTACAATGTCGTATAGCGTGTGGAAAGAACGAACACCTATATTACTAACTTCCCGCACGTTGTGTAACTACCTCACTCGGATACTTGTATTATTAAACTATCCCTGTCAGCCAGCACATCACAAAGTTAAGTTTACTTCCTCGTATGTTCTACTTATAGTAAACTACTTACAAATTTCTAGAGGTGTTAAGAGGTTTTTTCTCTCTCTCTCTCTCTCTCTCTCTCTCTCTCTCTCTCTCTCTCTCTCTCACACACACACACACACATACCTGCACACACCTTTTCCTTTTCTTTGTTTTAATCCTTTTTTTTCTTTTGCGCCTAGTCACACGGTTTTTTAATGTTCATACTATATCCAAGTAAGTCAGGGGAATTAACTGACTCTTTGTTATTATGCGTCGAACATTGCACCTTACAAAACGTAGGTTCATCAATTGCTTTACTTGTCAGTATTTCTAAACACACTGCCTCTATATTTGGATATCGAAATTTACTAAATCTTTAGCTGAAAGTAGGGTATTCTATGTCCTTCGACTACATTTCTTTCAATCGATAATTCTTTCGACTGTAATTATTGATGTCCAAAGTACAGTTAGTACGGTCTTTCACTGACACTTGTGTAATAATAGCGTCACTAGTAGGACTAAATACACCAATATTGTTGTTCACAGACAACCGCAGGATTATAGCGCCATTTGCGTACTGTCTATTTTAATACTGCCATCTGCTGCTAGCAGGGGAATAATAACTTCGGTAGTGGTGTGATGTATTACACACACTGTTCGATTCCTTTTGACTTATTACATTAACCACAACACAGATATTTTCTACACCGTTATCTACCAAGTTAACATCATCTTCAGGCAATATGCTACAGTTAGAAGTAATTTCACTTACAGATTCTGCTGCTTCATCTGTATCTCCCAGCTCGTCTGTAACTTCTACTTATGTTTTCATCTCTTCCTTTTCTTGTCTGGACTCCTTAATCAATGTATCTAAATGTATGGTAACATCATCAACTATCTTTGTTAAACCCACAATGTCATGTCTTAATTCTGTGTACGTTGTAGCCATTTACTCATTTAACTTATTTTGAAATTCTGAAATATTGTCAGCTAAACTTTTATTCATTCTGTCCTCTAAGTCTATGTAATTGGCATCTATACTCGGCTTCGTTCTATCCTCTAGTTCTTTATCATTAACAGCTAAACTTTGTTACATTCCATCATGTAGCTCTTTGTTATTGGCAGTTAAACTTTGCCTCAAATTATCTTTCACTTTATCATCAATCTCTAAGTATGAGTGGCCAAACTTTCTTGCGGAATTATGGCACCTCTGTGAATGAACCTCACATTTCCATTTCAGCTAATAGTTTATGTTAACTGCTATCAGAATTAATAATTATTGTATTGTAGCGGCACCACCGTTTATGATTGGAAAAGTTAGTTTTGCGCGATATTCTCAGCACAAGTTACAGCTAGGTGCGGGCCGGATTGCAGTGAGTTACGCAAACCAACTGTTGCGAAGTCGAATGGAGGCCACAGGGCCGTCGAACCACTGAAAAGCGTAAACGCAGCGGTTTGCTAGGTGCAAGATACAGGTAGAAGAGTCCCACTGGCGCAACCTTGTGTGGTGAGTACGTGACTCCGAGTGGCGCGTTTGCAAAACAGGGGCGCACAGGCAAGTAAAAATAGGTGCCGTTTCCTAATGAGAGTCATTCAAGTGTGGCAGCCCTCCTGGACGGCAGAGTGTGTCACACAACCATCTACACGCAGCAGTCTTAATATGTTGGTTTCTACCTTTTCCCACTACATTTGCTCATCCTGTTACATTCGGTGGCAGAGTTCCCACTAAAGTATTGTACAGTGTGGCTATGAATCTCAAACCATAATAGTCTTATTCTAACGCTACCTGTACTTCGTGAGGTCCTCATTGCTCTTAAAATACAGTTACGTATATTTTAACAGTCTTCACAATGCCAGGTCTCAGTTGTTACTATTCGATTCAGTCAAGTGAGTTTAGTTTTCTTGTTCTACTTGCTTCAACAGCAACAGAAGGTAGACAAATTGAGCCTTCTAAACTTAGCTGGAACACGCTGATGGCTTACTGCAACCTCGAAGCGACGTGAAAACACTGCATTTAGCTGGACCACACGAACGGTGTACCGGACATTAGCAGCGATGTGGGAGAACTGCGCTTAGCTGGACCGCACCGATGGGATACTGCACCTTCGCAGTAGTGTGTAAGCGGCACGACGATCTGGTGTGGCTGCCACTAACTGCTCGTCGGGACGCGTTGGTCGCTGCAGGCCATCTCAAATGCTCGCCCACTCACACCAACTGCACCATCTGTACATAAGAAAATCCTCTCTTGCCAGAGAGCCTCTTCTGTATTTGCCGTCTTTGTCTTCTTACTTTAACTTGTTCTTGAGTCTTAGTCTTCTTACTTGGGCCTTGTTATTTCCCTGGCGTCTTCTATGTTCGGCTGATAGGCCAAAACTCTTATTGTTTTCTTCCCCTATTTTCCGATTCTGCCTTCTATCCGCGTCCTTTTTTTATGATCGCCGTATGCGGCGGTTGTGCATAATAGGGTATCCATCAGACTGTGTGTGTCAACCAGCCGCTCTCGTTTTGGTTAGATTCGTCGTATATGTATAACTAGTCACGGTTATTCGTAGCTGACACACGGACCAGTTGACTCCATGAAGTTGTCCCAAATGCTTTTCAAGATTACTCTGTATCAATTCTCTCTTCGGTGTCTAATGCAAAACAATCGAGTTGCGTTATGGCATGCAAGCCTTAAACCTTTGGGCGCAACAGCTTCTATACTCCATCGAGAAATTTTAACGCATCAGGGACACAAAACAGTCTAATATCATCAACAGTTCAACAAGGAATAGTCCTCTAGTACCTCACATGAATTTTTCGTGATATAATTTCTATCTTATCGGTTGCTAAGCTGTTTATAGATCCTACACCAAATGTCAAAAACGGTAAAAATCGCAACTGTTATTGTTAACTCTCTGGTGAATATATAACTTTAGAATGACTTCACATTTCATCTGAACGAGGAGAGTATTTGTAACTAATATTTTTCTCAAAGTTCTTTACAGGTTCTGTGTCAAATATCTTCAATTCACAATAGCATAATATTGCACAGAAACTTTCATTTCGTGTAGCTATAAGTTTCAACGGTGTGATGTACATCATTATTGTTTACTTTAGTCGAAGTATCATTCAAGATTCCTTTTTATGCTAAATTCTTCAGTAGATCAATTCAGCGCTTTCATTACTTACATTCTTGTAAATAATTCCCACCCCAGTTCTATACTTTCTCAGTAACAAGTCTCCGACAACACTTTATTGCACATCGCTCGTATACTATTACATGTGACCACTGATGTACATAATTGCTATATCCATGTCAAAGTACAAACATAAACTAACTTCAATAAAGTATACACAATATTTTCTTATTAAATAAAAATAACTTCAGTTGTCTCAGGAGACGACCATAATGCTGTCGGCTTCTTCTCCTGGTACATGGCTTTCTGTTTCCTGATAATGATGAGCACCTGCTCAGCTTGTAGTACCTGCGGCCAGGAATTCCATCGCCCTTGAGTCTGCCTCCTCGTTACCATGAAACAGATAAAACAAAAAGAGACAAACGCAGTATTTCGTGTCTTAACACTAACATTACTTACCACGTATCGTAGTACGCATGAGCGCACAACAGAAAGCGTTCTGCATACTTTTGAGCAGACAGCCGGTATCGTAATCAAGAAGTTAGTAAGATATGGACCTCCTAAAAGGACTAACTAAGCCATTGCATAATTACAAATTTCCTTTCAATGACACTTGTCGGCATTTCAGCGCAAATTGTTATACACGAATGTAAGCAACGGGCAGCAGTTTGTATGAGACTGGCTACTGAACTCTCTTCCACAAAACTGCACTTACTACTTCTGTTGTAACAATTTCGGTTGTGCAATTAGTTCTCTTTCAAAGGAGGATTTGAAAATCACCTCGGCGAAACTTTAAAAGAGCATGAAATTTCCAAAAATCAAATTCAGGCCCAATATTCGTGGATAGAAATGAACCAAAAGTAAAAATGTACTAAAACAATATCTTCTAGATAATTATGAATGCCGAAATAAATAGTTGGAATGAGGTACGTCTAAGAATTTTAATAATTACTAAGTGACCTGACGTTTCAGGTACAAGCGACAAGTCGTTCAAGTATAACAATGTAATTTCTTAAAAATAGATGAGTTGCTATCTGAACTTGATACCATTATGGAAGATCGCGTCCATAAAGCGCTAAAGGAAAAAAATACTAATGCTCACTCTCTCGGGAAAAATTTACAAAACTAGATAATAGATCCACTGCGTCAGAGTGTAAAGTCTCATATTATTAACGATATTTAAAAGATCCAAACAGTTTTTCGTTATTTTAGACAGTACTCCTGACATTTGTAAGATAGAGTGGATGACTCTTGTAATCAGATATGTTCAGTCAATGAATTTGACAATGATATTGAAATCAAAAATTAGTGAATGCTTTTTAGGTTTCTTGTTAATCGAAAGATCCACAGGAAAACAAGTGTCTTGCACTATTATTCGAGAACATAATGACTTGGGTTTAAATTTGCAATATATCCGAGCACAGAGATACGACAATGGGTCCAATGTGAGGGGCAATGCAGTAGGAGTGCTATTGAGAATGAAACAATGTAATTCGCAAGCATTCTATGTTCAACGTAGTAGCCGGTCTCTCAGTCTTGTTGTTAAATAAGGGAAAAACACCTTCGGAAACCGCTAATCTCTTCAACATATTTCCTATGGAGCGTTGATCGAATTCGTCCTTTGATGAAAGTACAGGGTGATTCAAAAAGAATACCACAACTTTAGGAATTTAAAACTCTGCAACGACAAAAGGCAGAGCTAAGCACTATCTGTCGGCGAATTAAGGGAGCTATAAAGTTTCATTTAGTTGTACATTTGTACGCTTGAGGCGCTGTTGACTAGGCGTCAGCGTCAGTTGATGCTAAGATGGCGACCACACAACAGAAAGCTTTTTGTGTTATTGAGTACGGCAGAAGTGAATCGACGACAGTTGTTCAGCGTGCATTTCGAACGAAGTATGGTGTTAAACCTCCTGATAGGTGGTGTATTAAACGTTGGTATAAACAGTTTACAGAGAATGGCAGCCCGTGACAGAGCACTTCATCACTGGCCTCCAAGAAGCCTTGATCTTACCCCCTGCGATTTTTTTCTTATGGGGGTATGTTAAGGGTATGGTGTTTCGGCCACCTCTCCCAGCCACCATTGATGATTTGAAACGATAAATAACAGCAGCTATCCAAACTGTTTCGCCTGATATGCTACAGAGAGTGTGGAACGAGTTGGAGTATCGGGTTGATATTGCTCGAGTGTCTGGAGGGGGCCATATTGAACATCTCTGAACTTGTTTTTGAGTGAAAAAAAGTTTTTAAATACTCTTTGTAATGATGTATAACAGAAGGTTATTTATGTTTCTTTCATTAAATACACATTTTTAAAGTTGTGGTATTCTTTTTGAATCACCCTGTATTATTAAAGTAAAAGAACTTGTTACCGAAATTGATGTGAGAGTTAATTTTAGATTAACAGCAACACGGAATCGCATTAGAAGAATTAAAAGGAAATACACGAAAAATGAGATGAAACGACCAAAGAACGAAAAAAAGATACAATTTTTTCATATACAATCGATCATGCGCTAAATGCTCTAGATACTTGATTCGAACAACTTAGTAATCAGAGTACTTCTTTTCAATTCTTATGTAATACATGTGATTTAAATTCTATGTCCAAAGAAATGCTACTCTAACACTCTAACAATTTAGACTGTATTTCAACTGATGGTGAGTCTGATGGCATAAATGGGGTAGAATCAGAGGAAATTTCCGCAGTATCTGAGGTTTTGTCAAAGAGCATTAAGAATGTTGCTAACGATACCAGTTAGTGTAGCAAGTGGTGTAAGGGATTTCTCTAAGATAAACTTAATAAAGAACATTATACATTTGACTACTACACAAAATCGTCTTCATGGCTTGGCCATATCGGTAGTTGAGTATGAAATCGTTGATCAACTACATTTAAAAGATGCAATAAAAAAGTTTGCAGAAGTGAAAGTAAAAAAAAGGTGTTCCTTGTGATTCCACCGTAGCTGATGTTTCCTACAACTATTTCCGAAATAATGACATTTAGAAAGGTCAAAGAATTATATGGTTAACAATTTATCGCTAGGCACATATGTTTCATAATTGACTTCTACTGTTTTGTGCTGCTTGTTTATCAACGTCATCTTATGTGTTTCTAAATGCACCGAAGGCAAAAAAATTGCAACACCAAGAAGGATTTGTACGATATAAATGAAAGTTGGTAAACCTGTTTATACATTTGAAAGACGATGGCTATTCGAATTTCACACCTGTCGCATAAGACTGACACTAGTCACGCCAATATGACGAGCAAATCAATTTTGGTCTAGGTAAACGCTGTAACGATCGTGAGCGCTACTTACCCTTGAGACTGGAATTGGTAAGTTGCTTTTAGTCTACAGTGCCCATAGGGCGACAAAGACCTGTTTATAACCACCTGTCTGAATTTAAACGAGTTCGTGTAATAGGGCTACGACAAGCTGGATATTTCTTGCGTGATATTTCAGAAATACTTGGCAGGAATGTAGTCAGTGTACATGTGTGGTGCCAGCGGTAGTAATGAGAATGTATGGTCACAAGAAGACCGATCTCCAAATGGTTCATATGGCTCTGAGCACTATGCGACTTAACTTCTGAGGTCATCAGTCGCCTAGAACTTAGAACTAATTAAACCTAACTAACCTAAGGACATCACACACATCCATGCGCGAGGCAGGATTCGAACCTGCGACCGTAGCGGTCACGTGGTTCCAGACTGAAGCGCCTAGAACCGCACGGCCACACCGGCCGGCAGACCGATCTCCGGACGGCCACGTGACCATACTGAGAGGGAAGAACATCGTGTTCTGCATATGGGTCTGTCGCATTGCCCTGGATCTGTAGCATCAATTTGGGCAGCAGCTGGCACCACACTGACAAAACAAACCATTACAAATCGGTTACTTCATGACAACTCCATGCCAGACGCCCTGCAGCATGCATTCCACTAACCCTAAAACATCGCGACTTTCAGTGGTGCCAAGCGAGAGATCGTTGGAGGGAAGGGTGGAGATCTGTTGCGTTTTCTGGTGAAAGCCGGTTCTGCCTCGGTGCCAGTGATGGCCTGTGTTATTCAGAAGGAAGTTAGTTGAAGGCTTGCCACCAACCCGTCTGCATGCTAGACGCACTGCACCAACACTAAGGTTATGGTCTGAGGTGCGATTTCGTATGACAGCAGGAGCACCCTCGTGGTTATCCCACGCACCCAGTCCGTAAAATTGTACGTCATTCTTGTGATTCGACGTGTTGTGCCGCCATACATACTCCACACTTAGAGGGTATTTTCCAACAGGATAACGCTCGCCACATACCGCTGTTGTAAACCAACGTTCTTTACAGAGCATCGTCATTTTGCCTTGCTCTGCCCGATCACCAGATTTGTCTCCAATCGAACACATATGGGTAATCACTGGAGGACAACTCCAGCGTCATCCATAAACTGCGTTAACCGTCCCTGTATTGACCGACCACGTGCTATGGGCATGGAGCTCCATACCACAATCTGATATCTGGAATTTGTACAACACAATGCGTGCGCTCTTGCATGTTTGCGTTCAACATTCTTACAGTTTCACCGGTTGTTAATTTACCAGCATTTCACATTTGCAATGGCTTAGCTCATGCTTACATTAGCCTGCCATCTTCCAATGTTAATCATTTAAACATGTCAGCAAGACAAATATATTGCCAAAATTTAGTTACTCTTCATTAGTTAATCTTTGGTGTTGTGTTTTTTTCGTCGGTGTATCTGCTGTTGTCAAAATTTAAATAAACTGATTTGATTTTTATTGAATATATATACATGCAAGTTTAAGGGACGGCAATTTGTCTTTTTGTCCAGGGCAATACAACCGTTAGAGGGACCCTGCTAGGTCTACCCTCGTTCTGTATTGGCCCTGCATGTGTATAGCGAAACTTGCATATTTCCTGATTTGTAAAGGGAGTGAACCAAACTGAGCATGCGTCAGTCTCCTGCTTACAGCATTCAGCTGTGCTGTGAGAATGTCTCCTCAGTTTTGAAATTGTGCCTTAGAGTACAAAACACCAGTAAATCAATGAGACCAAAGTGTAATTCATGAGTATTATTTTTGTGTAATACCATAGGAATGTCCGAAATACATCGCACGATATGTCACAAACAGCAGTAGGCGATCGTGCGCCCGTCTTCCTACTTTGGATGGACCTGGAACCTAATACCAAGCAAAGAAATGTTTATAATACTAATGCTTTGTGAGATAGGAATTTAATAGTTGATTTCCGATATGCCTTGAATATTTGTGGAGCCACAAGATTCAACGAGATGTATGTGGTTGATCAGTATGAGTCCCACATAAAATTGCAGACATCAAGAAGACAGTTGGCCATATTACAACTAGGCACTGTATCGATGGGAAAATTAGTTCTTTTGGATGATCTTCTTTCAGACGATAGTTTGTATGCATCATATGCATGTACATGACTACACTGTATTTCAAACCTAACCTGCCTGGCAGGGGGTTCATCGAACCACTTTCACACAATTTCTCTATCGTTCCAATCTCTGACAGTGCACGGGAAAAACGAACATTTATATCTTTTCGTGTGAGCTCTCATTTCTCTTATTTTTATTACATTGACCATTTCTCCCTACACAGGTCTGTGTCAATAAAATATTTTCGCATTTGGAGGACAACGATGGAGATTGAGATTGCGTGGAAAGAACTCGCCACAAAGAAAAGCCCGTTTGTTATAATGATTGCCACCCCAAATCACATATCATATCCGCGACACTGTCTCCCCTATTTCGGGATAATACAAAACGAGCTGTTCTTCTTTGAATTTTTTCGATGTGCTCCGTCAGTCCAACTTGGAAATGACCCCATAACGCACAACATTAACCGAAGATAAACAAGCATAGTGTAGGCAGTCTTTTTAGTAGACCAATTTAACTTGTTCATAATTGTAGTTCCTAGGTAATTAGTTGAACTGACAGACTTCAGATTTGTGTGACTTGTCACGCAACTGATGTTTAACGTATTCCTTTTAGAACTCACGTGGATGACCACACACTTTCCATTACTGAGGGTCAATTGCCATATTTTTCACAATACAGATACCTTGTTTGAATCACTTTGTTATTGGCTTTGATCTTCTCATGACTTTACTTGAGGGTAAATGACAGCTTCATCTGCAAACAGTCTAACATGGCCGCTCAGACTGGCTCCTAAATAGTTAACATAGTTCAGGAACAGCAGAGGGACTGTAACACTTCCTTGGAGAACGTCAGATATATCTTCTGCTTTACTCGATGAGACTTCGTCAATTACTGCGAAGTGAGATCCTTCCCAAAGTGAATCACGAATGCAATCGCACAACTGAGACGATACTCCATAGCCACGCGACTTGATAAGCCCCTTGTGAGGAACGGTATCAAGGATCTTTCGGAAATATAAAAATATGGAATCAATTTGAGATCGCCTCTCGATGGTTTTCATTACTTCTTGAGAATAAAGAACTAGTTGTGTTTGACAATAACAATATTTTATTAATCATTGCTGCCTTTGTGTCAATAGATCGTTTTCCTCATACGGTATATTGGCAGGAAGTGAATGTCAGTGTAATCAGCAAGTATTATTTTCATATAATGGTGAAGTGATTCAACAACTGTTTGTTGGTATTGTAATCTTTGAAAACATTGACTGCACAAGGGTACTTTTGCAATGTAAACAATTTGAAAACAAGCTATATCGCCGTATCATTAGCAAGAAAGCAGCAGCAGTTTCGGATGACCGCTTTTGTTGTTTTGGTACCACAGTGGGGTCCTTTGATAATCACTTAATACCTTGAAGATGACTGTATGTTTGGGATATATAGGCTGACTATCAAAAAAGGTGTTATAAAAATACTGAAGTGTTACCAACTTCCATCTGATTATTTCTAGTTTTTGTTCTAAAACGTGAATGTGATGAGTCTCAGGCGAGAGTTGAAGAAGCCATCACAGAAAATGTTTGCTAAATTTTATGAAGTAAGATAAAAGATTCTATACAGAATGATGTGAAAATTCGTTGACATAACCAAAACTATTTATATTAAAAATCTGTCGACTGTCAGCCACGCCTGTGTGCTCATTGAGCTGTCGGGGATTTATTGCAGAGATCATGCCACGTGGTATACTTACGTAGTAGCTATTGATACGAAATACTTAGGGAGGGGAGACGAACACACAATGCAAACACAGATAATCTTTTTACTTCATATGACTACCACGGGAAAATAAAAAAAAATTGTCTAGTGTGCTTTTTAGTTTCGTACTTTCTGTTAACCAGCATCTTGGAAGTCCATAGAGTTGAAAATTTAATGATGTTATGCCGTAGACTATGACAGGAGAACAGAACACTTCCTCGCACAACTATAGGCGTTACAGAACAATAGTAAGTATAAATTGAGAATTTCTCACAAATTAAGAACCTAAGTTACAAGATTTAAAAGTTAACAGTACATAAAGCTGTAATATACACTGATGGAAAAAAATCACGACACAAATAATAATTATTATAGAGTAATGAAGTTTCTGGAATACATTTTTCTAAGTAACACATTTAAGTCATTAACATAAAAGATCACAGGTTAATGTGAGCGCGAGATAAGCCATTACAAGTGTGCAATGCTGGTACATTAATAACCGGTGTAACCTCCAAAATGCAAGCATGCAAACGTGCATGAATTGTGTTGTACGGGTTCCGGATGTCAGTTTGTGGGACAGAGTCCCATGCCTCTTGCATTTGGTCGGTCAGTACAGGGACAGTTAATGTTGTTTGCGGATGACGCTGGAGTTGCCGTACGATGAGGTACCGTATGTGGCCGATTGGAGACAGATCTGGTGATCGAGCAGGCCAAGGCAACATGTCGACATTCTGCAGAGCATGTTGGATTACAACAGTGGTAAGTGGGCGAGCGTTCTTCTGTTGGAAAACACCACCTGGAATGCTGTACATAAACGGCAGGACAACGGATCGAATCACCAGACTGACGCACAGTTTGGCGGTCAGGGTGGGTGGGATAAGCACCAGAGTGCTCCTGCTGTCATGTGAAATGCCATCTCAGACCAATTCCAGGTGTACGTCCAATGTGGCTAGCAGGCAGACAGTTTGGGTGCAGGTCCTCGACTGGCCTATTACCACCCAACACGCAGCTATCACTGGTACCCAGGCAGTGCCGGCTTTCAGTAAAATACGCAACAGATCTCCATCCTACCCACCAATGAGCTCTCGCCTGACACCATTGACGCCATAAATGGCGGTGTTTCAAGTCAGTGGAAAGCGCGCTGCAGGGCGTCTGGCACGAAGTTGTCATGAAGAAACCGATTTGTAACAACCCGTTGTGTCGCTGTGGTGACAATTGCTGCCCAATTTGCTGCTGCAGATGCAGTACGGTGTGCCAGACCAATACACAGAACTCGCTGATCTTCCCTCTCGGTAGCTCCATGTGGCCGTCCAGGGACAGATCTCTTGTGACCGTACATTCTTGTTATTACCGCTGCCATCACTCGAGTACAGTGGCTACATTCCTGCCAAGTATTTCTGGAATATCGCAGAAGGAACACCCGGTTTGTCGTAGCCCTACTACACGACATCGTTCAAACTCAGTAAGGTGTTAATAGAGGCGTCTTTGTCGCGCTAAAAGCATTGTGGACACTAATATCAACTCATCACGTCCAATCTCAAAGGTAAGTAACGCTCACGACAGTTACTGTGTGTATTTGAAGCAAACCTGATTTGCGTTCTCATGCTGGCACTACAGCGCTACTCTTATGCAGTTGGCGTGAAATATGGATAGACATCATCTTTCAGATGTATAAATAGGTCTACTTTCATTTATATCGCACTGCTTCTTGTAGGTGCTGCAATTTTTTCCATCAGTGTATCACGTACGATAACTACAAGTATATTTTAATCTCGACTACAGAGGAATTTTTTTATGAATAAAAAAGTGCGTTGAGTCTGATGTTAAGAAACATCGCACCTTTCAGTTACACAAATTTGGTTAAAACAACAGGGAATTATTAATAACAGCTGTTTTTAAAAAACGTTGATTCGGCTCAATAGCTGTGTTTTATTTTATTAAAACTACCGGTCTCGGTCGAACAACAGATTATCCTCAAGGATGAATAAACGATGTTAATCACGAAACATTCATGCAGTCATTACATTTTAATGTCGTTAATCACACGTGAGCTATCAATATCTGTTGACAATGTTGACTGGCGACTCCATGGAGTGCTGTGTGCACAACGACCATATATGTTAAATTAAAAGGAAGGTCAGCGTTGGCCGTAATATTGATGTTTTATTGATAGCAGAATCGATTTTAGATCACATAGTAATCATCTTCAGTGTTGTGGTGTACAAATTAAACTCAGCCACTGGTATCAAGTTATCAATAACCAAAACTGAGAAGCGATCACAATGTTCTGTGTGACTTGACCTGTGAATAGTTTTTCTATCTTTTGTTTAATGTAATATCACTATCATGATCGCTCAACAAAGAAGTTGTCTGTTATCTGTTAGCGACAAGTGGTGCATAATTGCTGCATGAACTTTTCATTATTAAGACTCTACGATAAATCACTGTAAACTCGATAGCTGACCAACAACTCTAGGATAGGTTATCCATCACAGACCAATAGTATTGCTAGGATAATCCTTTAAGCATTGCCGTTCTAGGGATACGGTATGTTGTAATGTCATTGTTCTCCAGTTTTGCAGCAGTTCTGCCAAAACTGCTCCAATAAAAACGCAATACACAGTTCCGCTACATCGGACGGGCGGTAGGTAGGAACAGAGTAATGACACACCGCAGCTGCCCGACCAGCGCACATTAGCGGCAAACTTTTGCTGATGGCGGCACGTCGAGTTTTTCCGGTCACACGTGTGCGCTCTCGGGAAACTGTTCCACGGTGGGAAAGAGGCCTCATCTGAGGGGAGCACGCAGCGCGCAGCAGGCAGCAGGTCGGGAAATGAGGGCGTACCGCGGCCAGCCGGCACAGCCCTCTGCGGCCAGCACCGCACCAGCCGGACGTTGCGGCTCTGTAATACTGTACTTCGCACGTGGCAGCACTGCAGCACACAACACATACAGCCTACTTATGCGACAGCTGCTGTAGGCCTGTGAGTTGCCTCAGCAATGTAAACATCAACACCGGCTTGAAACTGTTCTACACAATTTTAGTTATTTGACATGCAGTGGTCAAAATAAGTGTCGCAGATCGTCAAAACTTTGATACTAAACGTTGTGATCCAGAAACACGTTATGGTATCAGTACACTGGTTTGCCTCTAACATAATTCCAGCGGAAACAGTCCATGTTTCTACCGTTAGGGGGCCGTATGTGCAGTCTATGACTAGAGAGCCTGTATACAGAGAGAGTGGCCATAGGTGAAGTTTCCCGTGATTGGTTGATTAGCTTTGGCGACATTTTTCTGCCAAACGTCTCTCGCGCTTCCTATGTTCGCCATGCTTTTGAGTTGAATTGAAGTTCAGAGGACTTTTGGAAACGCTTAAAAGGTATTTGAATTATTGAGAGACTTGTTATGCGATGAGCATGCATGTTTGATTTAGTTGTATATCGTTTTTAGTACTTAATTAGCTTTTGCGATCTTAAGTAGGAGCTGAAATAATGAAGTGTTTTGTGATGAAGTCGGTAGGCCTACACGTTTGAAGTAAACACGTTAGTAATTGTACAGTATTGTTTTTGACATCTGTAATTCGTTCTGGAGACGTTCGTAAACGATGCCAGATTGTGCTGCATTTGGTTGATCCTATAGAGGCGAAGTTGGATTTCGCATGTCAGCATTTCCAGGCAATGAAGAAAGACGAAAGCAGTGGGCAGTCGCAGTCAACAGGGCTGACATAAATCAAACAGGAGCCTTGTGGAAACCAACCAAGTACTCTTATCTATGCGAAGTAAGTCGATTTTGCTTTTTACTACATATAAAACTGTTGACGCTGGCAAGTTGTAACCACGTTTTCCGCAGTTGTTGTGGTTGCTGAAACATTATTCGTAGTAAATAATTGTAGGTCCTCTTGAAGACAGTTTTTAATAGGCCTACTTTCTGTGAGGTAGAAGGGATACGGTAGTTTTCTTGTTATATTTAGTCGTTATTACAGTAGCCTACATTTAACATTACCTGATTTTTGTAATCTTTTTCGTTTCTTATCTACGACAGGTATTCAAGAACGTCGTAAGCAGTTGTTTACTTGTGACATGCAAAAGGTTTGAAGACGTGACAAGAAATACTAACACGTCCGACACTTTTTGCATGTCACAAGTATACAACTGCTTACGACTTTCATTCATCTGACGTAATACAGGTACGTTTAATCTTTAGCGTTATGTACTTCCGATACAAAACAAATGGTATACACTATATTTTTTTATTTACGTTATTTTCATTGCAATATGTCTAGTAAACGAACTTTAAAGGAGATCAATGCAAGTAACGAATAATTTTTACAGCCACTGTATCAAATTTTCCTGTGCTGTACGTAGTAGGCTACTACGAGCGTATTATATCTGTAAAGAAAAGCATCTAACGAATGATTTCGCCATATTGTCTTGTGCTTTTGATTCGGTGAGTGTGTACTCCACTACTGGCCACTCAAAAGTCCCGCCCGCAGTTTGGCAGAAAAATGGCCGCCGTATCGTCCGGTTGGCCACTCTCTCCCTATACAGGCTCTCTATCTATGACAGCCGTGTCAGCTGTAAATATTACAGTACTTGTACTGCGTGCCATTACGAGGGCTGTGTTGCCTAAGGACGGTACGGACAACAACGACGTACAATCAGAGGCTCCGTATAGTCACTCTAATAGATTAGCGAATGTCACTTTGAGTCGAACTGATATATCTAGACTGTGGAACACGTTTCTAGCGACTCGATCAGTCGAGGATCGTCGCAGAAGTGGCCACGAAAAATGACAATAGCTGTGGGGGACGAATACCTGCGTATAACAGCACGCAGAAACCGTCAACAAAATGCTGCACTTCAACGGTAGTAGCTACAGTTACAGGGATGCAGAGTCAACACAAACGATACGAAATCGGTTCCATGAGCAGGGATAACGTGCCAGAAGGCTTCTCAAGGCTCCTCCTCTAAATCTGGTAAGGAGAGGAGCTCGTGTCGACTATGCACGAAATCACTCTTTATGAATAGGCTGCAGTGGGATTCAGCGCTCTTTTCAGGGCAGACCCGTACCGTTCTCCTCCCCGACAACACTGACTTCGTGTGTGGAAGCGACGAGGACAATTTTACACCCAAACTGTACCACAGACCGCCGCCCTTATCAAGTTGGTTCAGCCATGTTTTGGGGCGCAGCCGTGTGTACCCGCAGTACAGCCCTCGTGCCCCTGTACGGAAGGATGACCAATATGTAGTACCGCAACGAGATCATTGCGCGCATTGTGGTTCCATTTGGTGAACATGTTGGAGCAGGACTGACGCTGATAGACGACAGTGCATGTCCCTATCATCACAAGCTTCTGACAATCTTAGGCGTGATAAAACAAGCGGTTTTCCGCCTTCCTGTCCCATCAAAGACCTGAGAAGGCATCAATGAGACCTCTGTGAAGTAACAGGGTACTGCCCTATAGGTTTATCTGGACAGTTTTGTAAGTAATATGCGTAACTGCATTCAGAAGTGTCACCAGTTACGAGGAGGGCCAAATCTAAAGGTCGTAAATCCAAGTAAATACCTAGAAATTAGAATTACGTACAACTTAAATTGGAAGGAACACATAGAAAATGTTGAGGAGAAGGCTAACCAAAGACAGCGTTTTATTGGCAATGGAACAGATCTACTAAGGAGACTGCCTACACTAGGCTTGTCCGACCTCTTTTAGAATACTGCTGCGCGGTGTGGGATCCTTACCAGATAGGACTGACGGAGTACATAGAAAAAGTCCAAAGAAGGGCAGCACGTTCTGTATTATCGCGAAATATGGGAGAGAGTGTCTCTGAAATGATACAGGATTTGGGCTGGACATCATTAAAAGAAAGGCGTTTTTCGTTGCGGCGGAATCTTCTCACGAAATTCCAAATACCAACTTTCTTCTCCGAATGCGAAAATATTTTGTGACACTGACCTGCATGGGGAGGAACGATCACCACGATAAAATAAGGGAAATCAGGGCTCGTACGGAAAGATATCTCATTCTTTCCGCGTGCTATACGAGATTGGAATAATAGAGAATTGTGAAGGTGGTTCGATGAACCCTCTGCCAGGTACTTAAATGTGATTTGTAGAGTATCCATGTAGATGGAGATGTAGAAACAATACGTTATGGAAGATGACATTGCGAAGAATGTACTGTTTGCAGCGGAATCCTTCATGACTTTTTTCTTGTGTTTATCAAGCGGAAATATGCTTATCTTCTTTATTTTTGTTTTCTTGTGACTGTACCTCCAAGTAATCGTAAGTGTGTGAGAATTCTGTTATGAATAAAAACTCTGTACTCCAGGATGAAAGCAAGTGCCCCCTCTTCGCGCCTTCCATCTTTACTCACCTATGCTACTAATTTTCAGTTTTTCATAAGAACCACATACCAAGAACAAATGAGCGATGAACGAGTAGAAATGAATGGTTCCCAAAAAAACAGCGATCACCAATGAACTAGTTCCCAAGGATGAACGAGTTTGCTAATCTCTAATTATCAGCAAATTGGAACCAAACATACCACAAGACGAGGAATTTTCAGAGTCAAGAACATGATCTCAGCCAATCCTCAGCGATTCTGGGAAATCAGAGGGTCAGAACTTCTCCAAAGGAAAATAAAAAACGGTGGATTCCCTACAGAGAAGCCAAGTAAACAGCGCTAATATTGCGCGAGAAAGGAGTAGAAATACCCCGTAGACTAACAGAAAAAGCTCTTAAGAACCCAGATATGACGCAACAAAGTACAAACAAATAAAATCCGATGACAACATGTCCAAACCGGTGGTAGATGATACCGCTGCTGAAAAGAAACGGACAACTAAACAGAGCAGGGAAGAGGAAAAGAAAATTCGTCCTCTACCAGAAAGACTCATCCAATGAGACGAACGCAAAGCAACTGGGCGGATGAAACACATTGCAGTGTACGGAGAAGTGGTTGTAATCATAGACCCAACAAAAGGAACTGCGCCAGCCGAAAGAGAAAAAGTTCAAATGGCTCTGAGCACTATGGGACTTAACTTCTGAGGTCATCAGTCCCCTAGAACTTGAACTACTTAATCCTAACTAACCTAAGGACATCACACACATCCATGCCCGAGGCAGGATTCGAACCTGCGACCGTAGCGGTCGCGCGGTTCCAGACTGTAGCGCCTAGAACCGCTCGGCCACTTCGGCCGGCTAGAGAAAAAGTACCTACTGAATAAGCTTAATAATATTTGCCCAAAACCGACGGAGGATGACGAATATTTTTTCGACATCTACTAACGGCTTTACAGCGACACAGTGCACATCGGTTTACGACTTTAAACATTAAAAGTTAGTGCTTCCTTTTCAGGATTACAAGATGGTCATTCTATACATAAACAGAATCACTTACGAAGAGAATCTACGTAGGCTTCGTGATTAGACAGTTGTGATGTACTTATTGCAATGTTACAAAATTTCAACCTGACATCCCCGGGTACGAGGTTCTTAGAAACATCCTCGGGACACTGCACTCATAACCAAAGCGATTGTATCGGAGAGCGAACGATTCGAAAGTGGCAGAGGAATCCCGTATCTTATTCACGGCGTTAGACTTACCCCCTCTGGGAATCAAGATGCTATACCTTCCTGCGGCAAAATGAGGAGGAAGAGATTTTAACCCTTGCAATACCAAAGGGAGTGCAACACCTTTTGAAAATATTGAAATCTGGTCGTGTAATTTATACACTGCTGGAAAAAATTAATACACCCTTTTAGAGGTTTCCAGTGCACTCAAGATTTATTGTTGCAACTGTGCCCATGGAGTACATGAAATAATTCCATTTACAAATCAATAGCACAGACAGTCCTAAAGTACAAGGTATCGATCCATGCTGAAACACCCATGTTAGAACGTGGTGTAGCTTCCACGGGCAGCGATGCAGGCACTAACTTTGGCATCTAGTGGATCGTACAGATGGCGAATACTGTCCAGGGATACGCCTGCTCGACCTGTTCACACAGTTTTGTAACCGCTGTTGTTCGACAAGTCGCACGATTCCCATCATATCCCACATGTGCTCGATTGATACAAGCCCAGAGATCGTGCTAGCCATGGAAGTTGCTGCACGTCTTGCAGAGAACGCTGAGTTCCACGTGTAAAATGTGTTTGAATTCCTAAGGGACCAAACTGCTGAGGTCATCGGTCCCTAGACTTACACCGCTTAAACTAACTTATGGTGAGAACAAAACACACACACACTCGTGCCTGAGGGAGGACTCGAACTTCCGGCGGGAGGGGCAGCGCAATCCGTGACATGGCAACTCTAACCGCGCGGCCACTCCGCGCGGCGAGTTCCACGTGTAGTGTGTGGGCGAGCGTTATACTTCAGGAAGAACACATCACCTTCCTGTTGCAATAACTGCAAAATAAATTTTTTAACAATATTCTCCACATAACGAGCTTTGGTTAGGTCCCCTCCAGAAACACCAAAGGTGGACGAGAGTTGTAGCTTACCGCACCCCAGACCATAGGGCCTCGGGTGGGGCGGGCGTGTCTTGGACGAAAGCACTCTACGAGGCAGTACTCACCAGGTATACGTCGCAAGCGCAAACGGCCATCACTTGCATGCAGGCAGAATCTGCTTTCATCGCTGCAGAGCACGGCGCGCTACTCCATCTTCCAAGTCATCCTCTGACGTCACTAGTTCAGCCGTGCAGGTCGATGCTGTGGAGTGAGCGGAAGAGGGGCTAGCTAGACGTATGCGTGCCCTACTCCTGACGCTAACAACCGATTCGCAACAGCTCGTGTTGACACCTCTCGACTCACAAGTCCTCTTACCTGTTCTGTGGTAGCTGTACTATCTGCCACTGCTTCCCTTACAATACGACAAACTTGGCGCGCGGCTGTGCTGCGTGGACGTCCCGATCCTGTCCTAAAGATATGAGAACGTTCACGTGACAACTGATACCAGCATCATTGCATAGCTGACGCAGCACTTCCAGATTCTGCGAAACGACCATCCCGCCACTTGGAAGCCTACGATCCGACCCCATTCAAAGTCGCTCAGTTGGCTGTAGGAAGCACGAGTGCGTCTCCGTGGCATGGTTGACTACTTGTTTCACATGTTTCCACCACACTGAGCCTTCTGGCTGTGAGAATTCCGTATTAAAGTATAGACACAGATGCGGGGTTGCTATGCCACTACGCTATCTGTTGGCGGGTGACGTTGAAACCACTATCAGTACATCTAGTATCCCCCCAAGTGGTGTATGACGTCATCGGATCAAAATCGAAGAAGTTATTTTTTCCGGACGTATATTTTAAAACCTTTTAAGAAATTTTTTTTAAAGATTTCTTATACCTGTTTTGTACTGTTCCAATACGAATACGTAAATTAGACTTTTACAAAGTGCGTTTGCTCTTCTCTTCTTGCTCGTGTATTTTCGTAGAAAATTATCTTTGTGCGGTGTTCAACCTTTTATTCCTCTTCTTTCTCTGGATTCTTCCGACACACGCCCAGTCCATGGTGGAAGGTGCTTTCTGTTTCACTCTCACTTCCCCCCTTTCTTGTTCCAGTCACGAATGGTCTACACGGAGATAAATGTTGCTAAGCCTCCGTGTAAGCTAGAATTTCTCTACTGTTATCTTTATAGTCTTCTGGCGAGGTGTATGTAGCAGGATGAAATACACTCCTGGAAATGGAAAAAAGAACACATTGACACCGGTGTGTCAGACCCACCATACTTGCTCCGGACACTGCGAGAGGGCTGTACAAGCAATGATCACACGCACGGCACAGCGGACACACCAGGAACCGCGGTGTTGGCCGTCGAATGGCGCTAGCTGCGCAGCATTTGTGCACCGCCGCCGTCAGTGTCAGCCAGTTTGCCGTGGCATACGGACCCCCATCGCAGTCTTTAACACTGGTAGCATGCCGCGACAGCGTGGACGTGAACCGTATGTGCAGTTGACGGACTTTGAGCGAGGGCGTATAATGGGCATGCGGGAGGCCGGGTGGACGTACCGCCGAATTGCTCAACACGTGGGGCGTGAGGTCTCAACAGTACATCGATGTTGTCGCCAGTGGTCGGCGGAAGGTGCACGTGCCCGTCGACCTGGGACCGGACCGCAGCGACGCACGGATGCACGCCAAGACCGTAGGATCCTACGCAGTGCCGTAGGGGACCGCACTGCCACTTCCCAGCAAATTAGGGACACTGTTGCTCCTGGGGTATCGACGAGGAACATTCGCAACCGTCTCCATGAAGCTGGGCTGCGGTCCCGCACACCGTTAGGCCGTCTTCCGCTCACGCCCCAACATCGTGCAGCCCGCCTCCAGTGGTGTCGCGACAGGCGTGAATGGAGGGACGAATGGAGACGTGTCGTCTTCAGCGATGAGAGTCGCTTCTGCCTTGGTGCCAATGATGGTCGTATGCGTGTTTGGCGCCGTGCAGGTGAGCGCCACAATCAGGACTGCATACGACCGAGGCACACAGGGCCAACACCCGGCATCATGGTGTGGGGAGCGATCTCCTACACTGGCCATACACCACTGGTGATCGTCGAGGGGACATTGAATAGTGCACGGTACATCCAAACCGTCATCGAACCCATCGTTCTACCATTCCTAGACCGGCAAGGGAACTTGCTGTTCCAACAGGACAATGCACGTCCACCTGTATCCCGTGCCACCCAACGTGCTCTAGAAGGTGTAAGTCAACTACCCTGGCCAGCAAGATCTCCGGATCTGTCCCCCATTGAGCATGTTTGGGACTGGATGAAGCGTCGTCTCACGCGGTCTGCACGTCCAGCACGAACGCTGGTCCAACTGGGGCGCCAGGTGGAAATGGCATGGCAAGCCGTTCCACAGGACTACATCTAGCATCTCTACGATCGTCTCCATGGGAGAATAGCAGCCTACATTGCTGCGAAATGTGGATATACACTGTACTAGTGCCGACATTGTGCATGCTCTGTTGCCTGTGTCTATGTGCCTGTGGTTCTGTCAGTGTGATCATGTGATGTATCTGACCCCAGGAATGTGTCAATAAAATTTCCCCTTCCTGGGACAATGAATTCACGGTGTTCTTATTTCAATTTCCAGGAGTGTATATTGGTTGACTCTTGTAGGAAGATATGTTCTCGGAATTTTAACAGTAAATCACGCGTTGCGAAACGTGTCTCTTCTATCGTCTGCCACTACAGCTGGCGGAGCATCTCAGTGACACTTTTCTGCTTACTGAACGACCCAGTAACGAAACGGTCTAAGAGAGTTCTTTGCTCTACTATGAGAGATAAGAAAAGACGAGACGACTACCAAATGAAACATTGGTTGATGGTGTTACAAAACAGCCAGGCGCATCGCAGATACAGTGTGGCTTTGGCGGAAACGTGTGGGAGACGTCCAGGAGTGAACAGCCAAATATCGCAATGCATGGAAATTTCTAGTAAAGCCTTTATTCAGCAGCGGATGCCAAGTGGCTGGTGACGATTGCTGTAATGATGAGGAGGACCATGACCGAAGCAAATGTTATTATTACAGCGTTACCTTTTTCAAGTGTCACAGCTAATGAAACTCTCACGTGTCTGTACAGTGCTGCCCTAAGTGATCGGAGTTTGGAATAATTTTATGAAAGCGAGTGTCGTAAAGTGACGATAATTTTTATCGACCGTAGGCTAGCTGAGGCAAGTTCAAAGAGTGACATTGCGGCAGACTTCGCATTAAAATTCGTGATCTTGTTGGGAAAGCAATAATTGTAATGAAATTTGTTAGGAACGTATTTGCTTTGATTTCAAGCTATTTTCACCTTTCTATTTGTTTTTGTTTTAGATTACATTCTTTTCATATTTGTTGGTTTATTTTGTATATGCAAGTATAAGTTGCTTGTGAATATATTTTCTGTTATGTAAAATTATATGATTAAAAAATTATAGTAAGTTGACTTGTGTGCTTTTCCCAATCATGAATAGATGCAACCTGTGTTTTTAGCAATAAAATGTCGATAACAGAGATACACTATCTGATCAAAGATATCAATACACTCCTATGTAAGGCGGAACTGATCACTGGTTTCCACGAGAGGCGAGCCAGCTGGTGTTGAAAGGAGGCCGGGAGCTCCGTGTTGTCTGTAGGGAAAATGTAACAACAGAATGGATCCGTCAGGAGCGGTCAGTGATTTCGAACGTCGACTAGTCATTGAATGTGACCTGAGTAACAAGTCCTTCAAAAACATTCCAGCCCTTCTAAAGCTGTTCTCGACTACTGTCAGTTGTGTAACTCTGAAACGGAAACGTGAAGGGAAAACTACAACTAAACCAAGAACAGGCAGATCTCAAGCACTGGTGGATAGGATGGTGGCTGCAAACAGTCGCATGAAACCAGTGGAAGGAATCAGTCGTGAGTTCCAAAGTGCCAGCAGCAGTCCAGCTAGCACGGTGAGTGTGGGTGCAGTGGTCGAGAAGCTCCTCATGAGTCATACATTGTTCTGTAGCCATTGCTAAGCGACGCTTGAAGTGGTGTAGAGAGCGGCGCCACAGGACGGCGGATGACTGGAAACGAGGGATGAATCACGCTGTTCCCTGTCACAAACCGATGGAAGGGTTTGGGACTGGCGACTGAAGAACCTTACCTCCCATCACGTGCAGTGCCAACAGTGCAGTACGGATGGGGTGGCGTTACGGTATCGGGGTGTTTTTCATGTCTAGGGTGTGGTCTCGGTATTTTTCTCAATAAATCGGTAAATGCGGAAGGATGTGCATTTTACAATACTGTCTGGCGTGTTCAGAAGAGGAACGAACGTGACGCAGACGATGGCTTATTAGAGTGGCATGCACCCTGTGATACAAAGCAGCACCCTAGAGGCCATCGTTTGTGGGAAACACCATTTCTGAAATTGAATTGCTTGCTCAGAGTCCCGGATGGCTCCAGTGCAACACTTTGGGATGAGTTAGAACATCAACTTCGCTCCAGAAAATGTGTGTGTGAATTGCTAAGGGACCAAACTGCTGAGGTTATCGCTCCCTAGACTTACATACTCCTTAAACTAACTTATGCTAAGAACAACACGCACACCCATGCCCGAGGGAGGATTCGAACCTCCGGCGGAGTGGGCCGCGCATTCCGTGACATGGCGCCTCAAGCCGCGCGGCCACTCCGCGCGACTTCGCTCCAGACCCCAGTGTCCAACATCTCTACCTTCTCTGGCTCCTGCTCTTCAGGGAACAAGGGCTGCCAGTCAGACACCTCACTAAAAGTGTCCCCAGCTGAGTTCAAGACCCAGCATAAGGGCGAAGGGTGATCATAGCCCATATTACAATCCACTAATAGCTGTCGGTATACTTTTGATCGGAGAGTGTAATTGGAATGAAAGTATGGTGGTCTTGACGGTTCATGAAATGTTATAAAGAGAAAATCTTGTTCTGTGGTATTTGGACTTTGTAGAGAAGAATGTTAAACAAAGAACTTTAAATATACAGTACAAAGTGGAGTTCGATTTCAGATGTTTAGTGGAGTGCTAAATAGTGACGTTTGGCATTTGTGTAATTGCGATGAGTTAGAGACTCTTTTGAATGTTATACTGCACTATTGTTTATAGTAAGTATACAGGGACTGCGGATGTATTCAAGGAAGCAATAGAAGAGGTCTGAAAAGTTGAAGAATGGACAGAGTTAATTACTGTGAAAATCGACGAGAAAGAAGAGAAAAGCAGAAAGCATCCAGCAAGAGTTTTATGAAGGATATCGCCAGCTCTAAGTACGAGAAGCGTCGTGGGAACACTAGATTAAGATGTGCGACTGGAAGAGGTGTACAGAAACAATTACTGACAAGAGCTAATAATCTTGCTAGAGAAAGAGAAAACGTACGTACGGACAGTGCCATGTTGCAGAACTGTGTCGTTTGAAAGCTTGAAATCTTACGTGGACAAAGTTCAGGAACAAATTTAGTATAGCACGAATTTTGTCTGTAGTGTAAGTGTGAATGAAAATGCACGCCTTCGAACAAATAAATATAAACCGGGGTATACTCTTTACTTCTGCAGTATTGTATTTTCCTTAGCATCCCGCTTCAGATGACACCCGGAATCTTTTCCGTGAGCTGTTTAAGACTTTTAGTTACATTAACTTTGTGAATGTACAACACTTCCGTCTGCTACTATTACAACCTCAAAGCTGAAGGCAGTTCGCATAATGAAATTATTCTTGTTCAAGTAATTATAGTATGAAGAAGCAGAGCAGTGTTACCCTCTGAGAGGAATTTTGTTATGTTGACCATGTTGTACCTAACGGAGGTGGCTTATCGGAAGTGAAAGTCAGAATTATGTAAATATTTAAACAGTAACAAACAATATCTTACTTAGCTACACTGTTCAAAGAATAAAGAAAACGGTCGCCAGCCTAATCAGGCAAGAGAATGATTGACATTCTTGTTCATAAAAATCAGTATGAGTAACTTTAACGGACAAACACAACCTATACTTTGCCACACGCGAGTGCAGTGAACTCTGACACCTGCATATGTTCACAGTAAGACTGGAAGCTGACAGAGCAGAACAAACTATTTGCATAAATATAACAGATAACAATACACACTATTACTTTCAGGGCTTATTCAAACTGAATGGTCCTTATAACATTACTATTAATATTCACTGCAGAATCATAAATTGGACATAGGTTCAGTATTACTTTTCAAACATTTTCCTAGCTGACATAAAATTGTAAATGTAGTTCACTGCAAAATTATGAACTAATCACAGGTTAAGTCTCTCTCAGCTAAATACCTTTCTATTTAGAATGAAAGTTAAATGGAATTCAGTAACAAGTTACTTCTCACTGTCTTTTGAATAAAGAAATTATTGTTTTCATAGATAGTGGTCTTTCTATTAATCATCATCTAGCATGAGCACAATAGACTAACTGTTGATACTGTCACACCATTAATATGCACTTTTAATACACAAGGCGAGTCCAATATTGTACAGAAGTTCACTTGAATAGGAAGAGTAATTCAAACTTGCTATAATTACGTAACTTTCTGCATTTGAACTACTTTCAGTGGAGGGGGCCCTTAATCTTGACCACTGTAGCAGAACATACTAAACACACTTTAAATACACTAAAGAAACAAGGTATTAGTTCTCGACTCTTACTGCAGTGAAACACAACTTGACATATCTGTAAGAAACTGACTCGCCTTTTTGCGATTTGCTACAAGCAGCAATGTGATCATTTACTAAGCAAAACTTTACCATCCTCAGTTTTAAGAACTTTTAATTTTGAAATTGGCAACAACATATTAATAAGCAGTTTTAATATAAAAATTATTTTCAGCAAGCATCATGTACTTTAGCTCACTCTCTTGCCACATTAACTTTCTTTCAATAAAGGACACTCGGTAAGCACTTTCGCGTGAGAGGGACCTTAAGTGGATATGTGACTGAGGATAAATCACGGTAGGTACATAAATTCAGTTTTAAATTACCTTATATTTGAGCACACTACGACATCCAATAAGCTGATCCTTCACTGTACATTACTATAGTGTTCCATTACAGGGATTGTGCAATGTGGTGGCGATTGCATGTTGGTAGGTGGATTTGCAGGTAGAATTGCTGGACTCTGTCATTTCTTGGCGGCGATGATGGATACCAATTCCATAATAGTTCCAGCTCTTTATCCAACCATCCGAGGCATTGGAAAGCGGCACGGAAAGCCTCTCTCGGCACCAGCACAATCTTTTACATGAGCAGTTGACAGTTTGGTAGCTCGTTCCCGACTGACTCTCAATTCCACCTTTTCTACCTGGGCCAACCACAACTTGCGCGCGCTACAGAGTTCCGTTCCCGGGGGGAACCACAACACCTTTTGCATACAAAATAACTAAGAACCCTAAGTGAAGGCCAGCAGTTTACATAACAGCAAACAAACATTTTAAATAAGACAGAACCTTTGCACCTATTGACATTTCTATAAAAATTATTTAAACAAAATTATTCATCCTCAAAGATAACCCAAGAGATTATGTAAGAAAGACAAAACATATCATTACAGAGATTATACTTCATTACAGTATCGAATTAATCGTACACTAATTACAGAAGTTCAACAATGGGATGTTGAACAAAATAGAAAGCTAAATGAATCAACAAATGGTATGTAATGCCTAAGCTATGGTGTTACAAATGGACTGCATTACGGAGCAAGATTTTGGTTACACAACGAAATTTGGCAAAGGCAATCACGTGTAGAAGACAGTGACGATCTGCTGCACAAATGAGGAGACCAGGAATGAGGAGACCAGGAATCACACAGCAACCGACCGCAGCTGTTGACATCAGGAAGCCGAGCAGCTACGATAAACAAATTGCTAGTCATGGAACTAAAACAATAACAAAGCACAGTGAACGAAAATGTAATCTATGTCAACTCTATCACACCCAGTGCAGTTAGGTAGCGTATTTAACGTTACTCTTAAATTATTTGAAAACAGCAAGCATTTTGAGGAAGTAAACTAGCTTCTTAACCAGAGATTTTACAGTCGAAATCGTAGGGAATGTAGCAATTTGTTAACATTGGACGATGAGATGTTGAAAATAACACTTTAGAAAAGGGATTATATAAAAATAAATACATATTTGTTTCAAAATATTGTACAAGAAACAAGCAGCCGTACATATTAAATACATTCATCACTTATAATTGCTAATAAACATAGATGTAATATTGATTTCTACATACGTGGACTGTTTATAATACACATATACCAATAGTTGATTTCCATAAGGGATTTGTGCACTGTACGTGTGGTATGTCTGAATGTATCCGTCAGTGTGTGTGTGTGTGTGTGTGTGTGTGTGTGTGTGTGTGTAATCTACTTGTTCACAAGTGATAGCAATACTTAAGAGGAGGGAAGGTCAGCAGATCCATGTTGGGTTTATTTCACATTCTGTGTGTAGACTAATAGCTCAGTTTTGTCAACAGTAGGGTGACTTTTGGTATGGCACTGAAGAAGTAATTTATTTGAGTAACCATATGCAGTTAAATAAAGAATCAGGTTGTTCACAATAAACTGTCCAAATGTTATCAATTACTCAACATTTTATTAGATGACAGTTAACCGTGCAGTGCTAATTGTAAGTACCAGTGCAGCAGATTGCTTGGAAGCTACCAAGACAACGTAATTATTGCAATTAATATTATTCATCGTTTTAGAACCTCACAATTACTGAGGGGTAAACAATAGCTTATATAAAATTCTGCATGTTAAAAAGTAGAGGATGTGATCGGTGTTGTGGCTGGAGACGCCAAAGCAAAAACACTATATACACTACTGGCCATTAAAATTGCTACACCACGAAGATGACGTGCTATAGACGCGAAATTTAACCCACAGGAAGAAGATGCTGTGATATGTAAATGATTAGCTTTTCAGAGCATTCACACAAGGTTGGCGCCGGTGGCGACACCTACAACGTGCTGACATGAGGAAAGTTTCCAACCGATTTCTCATACACAAACAGCAGTTGACCGGCATTGCCTGGTGAAACGTTGTTGTGATGCCTCGTGTAAGGAGGAGAAATACGTACCATCACATTTCCGACTTTGATAAAGGTCGGATTGTAGCCTATCGCGATTGCGGTTTATCGTATCGCGACATTGTTGCTCGCGTTGGTCGAGATCCAATGACTGTTAGCAGAATATGGAATCAGTGGGTTCAGGATGGTAATACGGAACGCTGTGCTGGATCCCAATGGCGTCATATCACTAGCAATCGAGATGACAGGCATCTTATCCGCATGGCTGTAACGGATAGTGCAGCCACGTCTCGATCTCTGAGTCAACAGATGGGGACGGTTGCAAGACAACAACCATCTGCACGAACAGTTCGACAACGTTTGCAGCAGCATGGACTATCAGCTCGGAGACCATGGCTGCGGTTACCCTTGACGTTGCATCACAGACAGGAACGGCTGCGATGGTGTACTCAACGACGAACCTGGGACACGAATGGAAAAACGTCATTTTTTCGGATGAATCCAGGTTCTGTTTACTGCATTATGATAGTCGCATCCGTGTTTGGAGACATCGCGGTGAACGCACATTGGAAGCGTGTATTCGTCATCGCCATACTGGCGTATCAATACAGCACTTTTTAACAGCGGACGTTACATTTCAGATGTGTTACGACCCGTGGCTCTACCCCTCATTCGATGCCTGCGAAACCCTACATTTCAGCGGGATAATGCACGACCGGATGTTGCAGGTCCCGTACAGGCCTTTCTGGGTACAGAAAATGTTCGACTGCTGCCTTGGCCAGAACATTCTCCAGATCTCTCACCAATTGAAAACGTCTGGTCAATGGTGGCCGAGCAACTGGCTCGTCACAATACGCAAGTCACCACTCTTGATGAATTGTGGTATCGTGTTGAAGCTGCATGGGCAACTGTACCTGTACACGCCATCCAAGCTCTGTTTGACTCAATGTCCAGGCGTATCAAGGCCGTTATTACAGCCAGAGATGGTTGTTCTGGGTACTGATTTCTCAGGATCTATGCACCCAAATTGCGCGAAAATGTAATCAAAAAATGGTTTAAAAGGCTCTGAGCACTATGGGACTTGACTTCTGAGGTCATCAGCCCCCTAGAACGTAGAACTACTTAAACCTAACTAACCTAAGGACATCACACACACCCATGCCCGAGGCAGGATTCGAACCTGCGACCGCAGCGGTCATGCGGTTCCAGACTGTGGCGCCTAAGACCGCTCGGCTACTCCGGCCGGCAAAATGTAATCACATGTCAGTTCTAGTATTATATATTTGTCCAATGAGTACCGTTTATCATCTGCATTGCAAAAAGGTAAAGCATAATGCGAAATTACGGCGTCGCTATATGATCAAAGGCCAATCGTGGATCACCATACACCCTGAAGTCAAAACTACAATCAAGGAAGTCTTAAGCGCAAACGTTTCTCGTTGAATCATTGTTAACTTGAGAATTCCCAAATCGTTTTTTGTGCGCGTGCGTGCGTGCGTGTTTGTGTGTGTGTGTGTGTGTGTGTGTGTGTGTGTGTGTGTGTGTGTGTTTTCAGTGACACAGGTTTCAGCAGAGGTCAGTGCAGCCTGCCTCCCACACTCGTGAACTCAAAGCATAATTAAATTTACCACCAAATCCACACCTTATAAGCCAAATAGCAGAGCGTGTGAGACGCTCGAAGTTCAGCAGTAATTAGTGCAGCCCTACAACTTCGTACACGTTAATTTCACCAACAAATTAGTACCTTGTCAAACTGTCACACCAAAGAACAACACTGAAAAGGTGGAACAATCTCTCTGCTACGTGCACAAGCAGAAGAATTTCAATTTATTAATACGAAAATTAATAAAATATTGATATAAACCAGAAATGAAGCAATTGTCATCCCCTGGCTAATCAGTATTGTTCCAAGCAGTGGCACCTGTTTAACTCTGCAACACTGACAGAATGAGCACGCAATTCAGAGATCTGAAAGCATTAGACCTTATTTGTTTTCATTGAAGAAAGGCTCGCTTAGTCAAACTAGTTGTAGGACAGCACTAATGAAAATAATCATTAAGACGACTGTGAATTTATTGACTCAAATTAATTTCATACACATATCAAGTGTTGGCAAATAAAGGATCTCAACCAATTAAAGCCTATGAGCATGCAGGGCAATGGTGAAATCCTATTTTTTATGGAAATAAATTATAAAGGCATTTCAGAATCAACATTTGAAAGCAGAAGGCACCTGAAATCTACTTGGAAAACTGTTAACTTCTTGGCCAAACTACTTACCAAAGCCTGGGCAGCTCACAAATGTATAATTACTGGCGAAATTCAGAACACGAGCTTCATAATACAAACTCTGAACAAATAGCAACAACGTAAGTTGCGGAAAACACTTTCAAGTTGAGAGCTGTGCAAATTCCAAGTACTGCGAACGCTAATCGTGATACTCATAACAGCAACAAGAAGCGCCACGCTGGATTGTACACCGCTCATAACCTCTGTGAAAAAGACGTCACTGTACGGTGACAGACAGGACAGTCCAGCAACCTGCCTGCCCTACAATCCCTCACCAACGACCTTTTCTCTGCTCTCACACACAGAGAAAGGCAATCTCCGGCTTTACCACGCTACACCACTTTTCAGGGAAGGCTTGTCTAAACTTCCTAGTTCGCGACTGTTGTATTGCCGTAGACTAACCGCGAGTTGACAATAGGCAGTGCTCTCTTTCATAATTGGCTGCATGTTTACTGTGCAAAAACTCGCTCGTTTTCCTCACTGTGTGTGTAAATGTGGCGGTGGCTTCCCTCTGCTGTGCCTTCAGAAAACGCCCAACCGCGTTTCTCAAGGTCTTCAGGAGCCACCCGAAGAACAGCACAGCACGCAGCAGACAGGTGCTAGCGATACAGCCGGCCCGAGAAGAACCCTCTCGGCCGGCTGTCTCACGCGGCTTAACCCGCCCATGCGAAAAATTCTGGGAACACTCGAGATACCTCTGTTCAACTATAGGAAGCCTCTAGCGTACGGGTAGCCACATACATCTCGTCCCACCTTCGGGGAATTTTGTCGAACACTAATTTCGCTTATTCCTGCCCTGTTCTTCTCCTAGCAAGTCCCGGTCAGTACAACACGTAATGCAATTATTAAAAGTCGCATAGCGACATGTGACTTATCAGTGTCGTCGTATCACCCCCTGGTCTCCCTGAAATTCGAAATAATAAATCTTCCTTGCAACACATTCTCGATCGCCTTGGCTGGGTGAAAGATAAGCAACCAGGAACTCGGCAAAGTTAAGTTCGCATCTGAACACAAGGTCCTAACTTCTAGCAGTCTTCCGTCAAGCGAAAAAAATTAACTTAAACAGTAGGAAACAGTCCCTGTACAAGAAAAAAATTTAAAACAGAGTGTCATTTGCACAGCCTCGACCACGCAGACAGTCTTATGTGAGCAAAAGAATTTGCTGTTGGAAACACAGTTCCTACGATACATTAATATTACAAACTAAAGTGTCATCTACACCTTTTCTGGTATTGCGAGCAATATTTAGCAAAACACTGAATCATACGTAGGATCTTTGCCCCTAGATCATAATAAGGTTACAGAGGATTGTGCCCATCCGCACTAAGTTAAAAACATAACTCATTAAAATTTTTCTCATTAGAAAAAGGGGGAATCTTAGTGCTCAGTTAAAACTGGCGAATTTACTGGCTAAACAGAAATTAATACGAGAGCCATAGGCTCTTTACAATTGAAAACATTATATACTAGAACGAATTATGAAAAAAATGGTTAGGTTATTTGACGTGTTATTCATGTCAGGTTGGAGTGTGGAATTAACGAAATGTGTAGGTTTTGAGCGTCTTTTCTAAAAGACTGTTTCAGTGAGTTCATGACCATAGATAGTGACCGTATGGCAAACCAGTTCGTTTCCCTGAAGAGGCTTCGAGAAGAAGGGAGCTGGTCGCTTAGAAACAGCCCTGCACCAACGGGTATGTGGGGAGCACATGCGTGAGGCAACACTTGTCTCTCCCTGGCTCCCGTTTGGGATTAAGACCCAAGAAAACAGCCCACACGGTGGTCACCATTGTCCGCTGATCATCAAAACAAGTGTCGTGGAAAGCCTCTCTTCCAGCTGATGCTGAATGCCGTAGCTTCCTGAAACACGCAGAAAACTCGTCTAAGCGCCACACACCGTCTCTTTCCTTTCTACAACCCCAACTTTAAACCTGTGATATAGACTGAGTTGAAGGCACAACCGTGACAAAAAAAAGAGATTTACTTTTTGACATTTTTAATCTGTTACTGATTAGATGAATCAAACCAAACAGAATGAAATCTTGAAACAGCTGGCAAAACCAAATAGATCCTGTTTGCCCCAAATACTAATATTAGGTGACCTCCTTTCTCTTTTAACTTAATCAGTCCTTGTGCTTGACCCAGAAAATGAAAGCAGAGCTCCAGAGGGTAACAATTTTAACTTTACCTTCAGTGCATTAATTGTTAAACTTAGAGTGAGCAATGGTGTGAGTGTAAGAACTCCCAGGCCAAACGGCTCTCCACACTTCTCATAAAACGTGGCTGAAAACATCTCTCCCACAAAAGAAAGAAAAAATTCTGCATATTCATTATCTACAAATGGTTCAAACATCAGTAGTACAATCTCTCTTCTTTTTTTGGGGGGGGGGGAGGGGTATTTTTCGTGGCTTGCCACTTCACTTAACATTTACAACAGACGAAAAACAGGCTAGACTCCCGCAAAAATCAAACTGCACCCACAGAGCAGCCCCACCCAAAAGCAAAAACACTGCAAACACTGAATAACAAAACGAATGGAAAACTGTATCTACTGCTTTGTACAACTTATGGCTAAGCAAAAATACACATTTACATCTTATTTTAAAGGTAACTTAATTCTGCTGTATACATAGCTTCATGTTTGAGAAGTGGTTCGTCCCAATGATTTTTTTGTCCATAGAGTTTTCAACATGGTCTCATTTACGAAGACCCCTTGCTTCATGCCGTTTGGACAAACATACAGTCTGCGAGTCTTATCCTTCGCTTTGCAAGACAAGCGGTGATTTCTCACTAGGACTTTCTGCGCAAGAAACAAAAAACGCTGTTTGGTATATTTCACACTTCTCCACTGTCGTTGGAGCGCTGCTTTTTTAATGTTCACAACAGCTTTCTCGACAATACGCTTATGCAATGCTGGCTGCTGCAGCGGAAAGGGATCCTTCTGACGTATCCGGTCTTCTACATCATAGTTCAGCAATACTTTAGTTGGCAAATTTTTCGTTGATCCGTGAGGCAGCTGATTCATTATAAGGTCAAAACATGAGCCGTAAGTGTCATGCCTTTTGTTGCGGTAGATGCATGATAGTGTACCTATTTCTTGCCTGACCCTTTCTGTATAATTTGATCGAGGGTGGTACCGGACGATATAGATACATTTAGTTCTCTGCCTGACTATTGTCTTAGAGTACGTTTCACATTCCCTACCACAGCTAAGAAGTCTGTTGTGAAAGCCTTAAAGACAGATTTCTCAGTCACAGTTTTTGTCGGTATGAGGATTACGTACTTTAAGACGATTTCCACAGTTACGGTGATGTCCACATACCTCCTGTTTGTCTTCACAACTGGACTCTACAAGTCTACGGCAGTGTATTCCCTTAACGCCCATGGTATTAGCGGGGAAGAGGGGATGGCTAACTTAGTCCATGACTGTTTCGCCTTCTAACATTTTATACAGGGTGCCAGTAACTTCTTCACCCACCTGTCTATACTATTAAAGTATACCGATTCCTTTAATTTGCTGGCACATTTCCCAGGTCCATAGTAAGCTTAACTGAGGTGGGTGTGCCGCGCGGGATTTGCCGAGCGGTCTGAGGCGCTGCAGTCATGGACTGGTCCCGGCGGAGGTTCGAGTCCTCCCTCGGGCATGGTTGTGTGTGTTTGTCCTTAGGATAATTTAGGTTAAGTAGTGTGTAAGCTTAGGGACTGATGACCTTAGCAGTTAAGTCCTATAATATTTCACACACATTTGAACATTTTTAAGGTGGGTGTACCATACCAGTTTCTGCATCACCATCTTCTGGTATACATACCACCCACGTCGAGTTGTTTTGGTCCTTGCTATGGAGCATGTAGAACTGCCTGATTGCCGGAAAAACTTCGTCCTTTTTTTTCTTGACGTCTTTCAGAACTTCATCCTTACCTTGTTCCTCCTTAATGTTCTGAACGGCATCTCGAATGTAATTTTCAGAATGAACACCCTTGATGTATAGGATATCAAACCTATTCTCATGAATCTACTCGTCAGTGCCTTTGGTTAGGCCGATGAGCGAGCGAGACAAAGCGTCGGCCACAATAGTATCTGTACCCGTAATGCGTCTTATCTCGAAATAGAACTCTTGCAGGTAGAACGCCCAGCGTTAAAGCCTGTTATGCGTCAGCTGGGTCACCATGAGGAATTCTTGGGCTTTATGATCGGTCTACGCTATCGTAGTTCTCCCGTAGAGATAATGCCTAAATTTTGTGAAAGCGTACACGACCACCAGCGCCTCAAATTCTGTAGCGAAGTAGTTCCGATCACTCTTACTGAACACTCTACTGCCGAACGCAGTTGTTCTGCGACCAGCTGCACCATCAACTTCTACCTCCCAAAAGATTTCTACACCTACACCTGTTCTGCTACAGTCTGCTGCTATACAGGAACGTAAACTCAAATCTGGGTAGGCTAGAATGGGCGCTTTCGCGAGCACTGGCTCAACAGAAAAAATTCTCTCCGCTTCCTCGCCCCACTTCCAGAGTGTATTCTTATCCGCGAGGGTGCATAGTCTAGCTGATGCTAGAACGTCATTATCTAGAAATTTACGGTAAAAATGTACAACACCTACTAGATTCTTTAGCTGCTTCTTAGTCGCTCGTGTGCGGAATACTTTGATTGTCCTCAACTTATCTTCGTTCGGACGTACACCAAATGTCGATATTCGATGACATCTAAAATCTATTTGTGACTTTCCAGAAATTAATTACTCCAAAGTTACCGTGAGACCTATTTCTTACATAACTTGCCGTAGTTATCTGGCTTAGTCGTTATGTTGGTCGCAGGTTGCGACAACAAACACATATCGCCGATATATTCTGTGATGAATTCTTTGATCTCTTCCTTTAGAGGTCCATTTATGAATACGTAAGAGAGAGTTGACATCCCGAACGGAACTTTCTTAAATTGGAAACACCTCGCGTGACGCAGGAAGGCAGTGCAGCCTGGGTCTGCCAAAACACATTCTTAAACACACTGAAGAGCAGATCTTCTTTTTGTGGAAAAACTTCAATAATTCTTCGAGACTGTCGGGACAATCCGTCTCGGCCAAAATAATTTCATTTAATTTGCAAGATTCAGACGCCACCCAGATCGATCCATCCTTTTTTGGTCAATATGCAGAGGGCTGCAGTAACTACTACTAGCACGCTCAATCACCCCTACGTCAGGCATATCCATCCTTTGTTCTTACACCTATCTTGCTCTAGAGATTAAATGTGGTGCTGTCCTGCGTGAATACGGGAGAGAGATGTTTCAGCAGCGCAATATTTCTTTGAAGGTGTCATGGAGCGAGGTATACTGCACCTGCTTTCCCGTCCGCTGAAATACAAGGTGGTGCTGTTGTCTCCAGAAGCCAGTGTAACCGAGCCTCGGTTCATATCTATCATAGTAGCACACTGACACAGGAACTCTATCTATACCGAGTATGACGTTAATTGTCAAATGTGAGATGATTAATGCGTCGATGACAAACGTTATACGCTTCCAACAGAAAGAGAACCTCACCTGCTTCGTTATTTCAGTGGTTTTACCTTAAATGGCACTGCTCGCATGGCTTCTTTGCAGAAGAAAGTGAGCCCACTGCTCTGGTTGTTTTTTTTTATTTTTTTAATAAAGTTTCTGATATCCCGAGTACGATATTACCTGGGCTCAGTACAGCAGATACTCGTATATTTTGTTTTCCCATATTAATCCCTAAAACAGGACACTTCTGGAATTATGTTCTTCTCGCTCATATTCGTCGATATCAAACAAAATCAGCCTAAACGCCTCTAGGTCTGATTTCTGTACACCAATTAATCACCACTTGTGGTCCTTGTGGTCTGTTGGTATCAAACTGATGAATAATTGTATCAGTTCCCTACTTGTTGACGTGACGGGTTGTCCAGCTGCTGGTTTCACTTTATTGTCTCATCAAAATACGCAGCATAGGATGTGAAACGCGTCGCCTCTGTGGGCTGGGGGGCGGTGGAGGGGGGGCGGAGCCTTAATTATGCGTATCGGCACCCTATTCTGCTCTGCCACAGACTAATAAGCTTCATTAATTCACCTTTGAATTCCCGAACGGAAGCACTCTGCACGGCTAATCCAACCTTGGAAAATGCTTCACCGCATAGGTGGCTGCACGTGAATTCAATTTTCCAGTGAACGGGCCCATGACTCGGCAAACTGTTTCCGGCTTGAATTAACCATGTATTCACATGTACTTCTCCGCATTAAACAACATCACATTTCTCATCGACAGCACGATCTCTTCTGCGTGCTTCCACGGGGGCTACAGAGTCTTCTCTACATGGCGCTTTTTCAGCAGTCGCAGCTTTCTTAATTATAATTTGCTTCGATTATTTTTGAGTATATTTTTTAATGATATTGTTCACGTCACGTGTGATGATTGATTATTCAGCATGTGGGGACCTTTAAGATTATTTCCTTTCTTGCTTGCTTAAGGATTATAGTGATTGTAGTGAGTGAACGCCCATTAGTATTTGGTGACGGATGGACCTCGTAAATAAGGTTCGATCTCGGGAAGCAAGAAATATTACGCGAGATTAGATTCCATTAGAATCTGAATCCACTACCACAGAGCCTCCAATGGAAGAAGTAGCAGAAAGAGAAAGCCAACCTGACACTGTGGAGGACGTTATGCTTAGGCAAGCTATTACTGCCGAACAATCAAACGAGAATGAAAATAATAAAGCAGCCAGCAAATCTACCTCTGCAGGTACGTGGGACATACCGCGATGGATCAAAAAATGGATGAAAAAGCAGACGCTGAAAGAAAAAACGCAAATGTCGACAGAGTTAAAGTTCGAAAAAGCAGAAGCCGACAGGAAAAAGGTAGATGAAGACAGATGAGAGAGGATAAAAAGTTTTGAAGAAGCTGAATGAAATAGATTCCACATTCAAAGCAATGAATAAACTTATACGGGGTCTAGGAAAAGGTTTAGAGTGGAGTAGATAGACTTTCTCAGGCAGAAGATAAAGAAAGTAGAGAAAGAAACTCTTCCGTGACGAAGAAGATAACAAAGTTAAAGAGCACCAACTCAGAACTCGCACAGATAATGCAGAATCCAGAAGAGCGTCCGGTTTCAGACACAACCCATCCGATTCCCTTGTCAGAATGAGGCTTTAAAGAAGGAAGCGAGGCGCCCGCCAGTGCCGTATCCGCTCACACTGTTAACAGAATGAAGGAAGAGAAATTTTACTAAATCTAGCGTTGCGTGCTGTACTCTAGATTCAAGTAATGTTAGTTTTCTCCCTTTAGTTCCTTTATGAAGAACATCACATCACATGAATGGCGTTTATTCAGACCTTCTTCAGCAAAGGTGGAATCTTTCTTTCTCAGTCTCCAACTGTAGAACATTTCTGTTTTATACACTCACGTAGTTTTAATATTTGAATATACTGTAATGTAATATTTTTTGTTCATTGTCTGTTTAGGTATTACATCACACCGAGTGTACCCTAGATACAGCACACAGCAGAAAGATGGTTAGCTATACCGCCAGGTAGAGAACAGCCCTCTCAGTCAGCTGTCTCGCGTAGCTTAGTTCACGCGTTCGAGAATTTCTGGGAACATCTCGAGACACCGCCATTCATCCACAGGATTCCTCAAGGGTATATGGCTGGCTCACCAGCGGGGAATTCTAGCGAACACAGAATTCCGCGTAAACCTGCCCCGTCCTGCTCCCAGACAGTCCCGGTCAGTACAGCACACAATGCAGTTTTTAAAATTCGCATAGCGAGGTACGACTA
The DNA here is from genome assembly GCF_021461385.2 of Schistocerca piceifrons. Classification (NCBI taxonomy): domain Eukaryota; kingdom Metazoa; phylum Arthropoda; class Insecta; order Orthoptera; family Acrididae; genus Schistocerca; species Schistocerca piceifrons. The sequence goes on along the minus strand of NC_060138.1, from coordinate 552,291,533 downwards.
ATCAGCAGCGTCACAAACTTTTTTTAAAAAAAGTCTTCTCGCTAAACAGTTTCTTCTTTCATCCTATCCATAACTTGTCTCACTAACGGCCAACAAAGTAATGCATCTTTGCGTACATTCACAGCATAACTGTACCTAAAAAATGTCAGAATCCGCGCAAAGTTTATAGAACCAGTCAATTCATCTACCTAAATTTCAAATCTCAAATTTCTGTAAATTCTGTCAATAAATTACTCACACTAATCATTACTAATTTCCAAAATACGTTTACATTTGACGATGGAATAATGAAAATAAACACGCTTGTAGGAAAGACGAGAATGACCATATATAGAAAAGTTACATAGCTCTAGAGGCGCATGCGATGGAGAATCACAGCTCAGAAATATTCTAAAAGGTAAAATACCTGGCACCCAGAACTCAGTTTATTAAATGTGACCAAGGGAATATCATCACAAACGCGAAAGATGTTGCCAAAGTATGGAGAGAAGCTGCATCAATCTGTTTGCTGAGAACTCACAACCAATGTTAGGGTACCAGAACGTAACAGCTACTGACCCAGCGATCCTTAGAAAAGAAGTGGAACGTTCATTGAAAAAGTTTTGGAATCAGAGGACTCCACACCACGATGGAATAACGGATGAAGTCCTAAAGAATAAGGGTAACCTGGGTGTGTATATCCTGCATAGGCTATGTCAGAAGTTCTGGATGTCTGGCAATTGGCCACACCAATGGTGCCACTCCATGTTCATGCCACTGTTCAGAAAGGTTTTCCACTTGACTCGAATGACAGCCCTTATCTTACGTACCAGTAAAATCACGCTCACTATATTGAATGCGAGGCTTAGGATCTTTTTACTTCCGCAAACATCAGATGAACAAACCGGATTTATTCCAGACAAGGAAACCCTTCTGAGTAGATCCTGAACATCCGGTGGCTCATAGAGAAGACAAGGGAATATAATATCAAGATGTTCATGTGCTTCGTGGATTACAAGCTATCGACAAGGTGAAACGGTCAAAAGCTATGTATTATCCTCATCGTGATGGGTGCACCGAGATATCTGGTGTACCTGACCTGGCAAATGCGCTTGCCGAACACAGCTACAGTAACAATCAGTAACATCTTCTCAGACAACTCTTTTACTAACGCCGGCATAAGACAAGGTGGCGTTCTCTCTCAAGTATGCAGATAAGACTCTAATAATTGCAACAGATGAACCTCACACGGAAACCATCATACGAAGATTGGCAGAACGAAGCAGAGAATATGGTCTTGAAATCAACTATAAAAAGAACAGAGTGATGATTGTGGATTGCCCTAATGACAACAGATATTACCTCACAAGAACAGCTGGTTACGAGATCGTCAATCACATCGACCAGTAAGCATCTGTTAGCACTGATACTGGAGATAACAAGCCTGAGATATGCAGGTGCATTTGGACTGCGAGAAATTCAACAGCAAAACTTGCTCGCTTCTGGAAGGACATCTCCATCATTGGCAACACAAAGCCCATCCTCGACCGAAATCCAGTCTTCTCTATCGCGACCTATGCAGCAGAAACTTGGATGATAAAGACGGCGGAGCTCGAAGGACTGATGCCTGGAAGTGTAGTGCTATAGAAGATTACTTTGAATACCACTGATAGCACATCGGACTGATGAATCGATCCTGAGGAACCGCTATCCTGTTCGGTGGGTTTTCTTTTCAAAGAGTGCGTGGTGTGACTCTAAGTAAACCATCAGCAAGTTGAAATTATCTGGAAAACGCGTTGTTTTAGCTACGACTTGTTATAATCAAATGACGGGAAACTATACATCGGTATGTAAAGGCATTCTGTAGTTGACGCTTTTAGTGTTATAACTTGTGTGCTATTAATGGAAAAGCGCAAAAACGCTGCTATCTCTATACCTGTAGATTTTTTAACAGAAAGTCATCATACTGACACCATTGGAGGCCATCAGTATACAATTGTTCTATTTCGTTAGATTAGTTAATGTTGGCTGTGAGAACCCACGAAAACTGCACTGGTTACACTGTTATCTGTTTCCGTTAGGCGATTCTTATAAGGACAAAACGAAAAAACAATTTAAAAAATCTATAGTAGTACACGCACCGCGAAGTATATAGTTTCTCATAGTGTAATAGAACGAAAGAAGTCAGTATTTCTGATGTTAGCAATACTCTGTTCATTAACGAAAATACTGCAATCTGACAAGATGATTGCCTCAGCCTTATGTTTTCTGGGTAAATGACAACTCTGTGTCAGAGAACTACAGTTTACTCGTATACCATTATCTGTTGACCTTAGCATGAGCCTAAGCTTAGTAAACTGGAAAGAGTTTATTTGGGGCCATCAGATATGTTTAGAAAACTATTTCATAGGATTTTGCATTACTGAATTAATGGTTTTAGCTGTTTACAGCAATCGACCTTATAGACGCCTTATCACTATCTGAGTACTTTCATTTCTATTCTAACTATTCTTTTTAACCATTATTTTAGGTTTCCCTTGATAATTGTCCGAGAAAATATTCAAAGTTGAGCTGTATATTCATTTGACTCAATTTGTTAAGCAGCAATAAACATCGTATGGCGAAGGCTTTACAGCTCTGCCAGCTGCCTGTTACAAAATTAGTGCCATATATTGCTGTCTTATGAGACTTATTTCTAACGGCTTCATGCAGTATTTCCTTCAATCCTTTCCGTACATTTTCTTTTTGTTCTTTCTGAGTTTGCTTTTGTTCCACGGATCTAGTTCGGAATTCTCGGTATCCATCTTTATTTACATACCTTCCAATGACCACACTATGTAAGACTATTATAATCTCTGTCTCTTTATTCCTGTATGACTCTCTCTCTCTCTCTCCCCCCCTCTCTCTCTCTCTCTCTCTCTCTCTCTCTGTTCAATATAAAACAGTCACGTGATACTCAAACTTGTCCAGATTTCATCCGACACGAATACAACTAAACACGTTCTCTACAATAGTATTTCAAATTTTAAAGTTTATACTATGCCCACACATTTGCTCCCCGCGCTTTCCAAAATTATGTGAATATGTTTACTTGAATATTATTTCTAATGATCCTTCATCTGAAGTCTTTACCGAATATCCACAAATAGAATTTTCATATAAAATCAGTTGTGCTGCTGGTGTTGATGGCTCATAAATTGACATGAATGTGTGGTGTTAATTGCATAGACGGGGAAGCTTCCGTTTCGTCGTTGTCGAAGTTTTGGTTGTGTGGAAAACTTGCAGTAGCAGTTACAAGGTGGGGTGAAGATGCGGAGTCTTCTGTGAGTCACGGAGCATGTGGCATTGTCGGTGTGGTGTGACTCGCATTCCGGATAAACGATGTTGAAATTCTTGTCTGGCCATCCAGATATAGGCTCCTCGCGAATACCACAATTCAGTTAAGGCCAATACCCACATGTTAGTTTGAAAACAACTAGGCCGTTTTCCTAATGTATCGTCGTATAACCCGAACTTGTATTCAATCTACAATCGTCGACGAGAAGTTGAAACCAAATATCCTTTCTTTCTTTTATTTCTCTATCGTTCCCACAAACTTGTATAAAAGATGTATTTCTAAACTCCCAGAGTCATGATCCAAATGTGTTTACATTCCAGATAAAAGCCGTGAAGCACCCAGAAGGGAAGGAGGAAACAAAATGAACCATCAAAGGCCGGCCGAAGGGGCCGTGCGGTTCTAGGCGCTGCAGCATGGAACCGCGAGACCGCTACGGTCGCAGGTTCGAATCCTGCCTCGGGCATTGATGTGTGTGATGTCCTTAGGTTAGTTAGGTTTAACTAGTTCTAAGTTCTAGGTGACTAATGACCGCCGGCCGAAGTGGCCGTGCGGTTAAAGGCGCTGCAGTCTGGAACCGCAAGACCGCTACGGTCGCAGGTTCGAATCCTGCCTCGGGCATGGATGTTTGTGATGTCCTTAGGTTAGTTAGGTTTAACTAGTTTTAAGTTCTAGGGGACTAATGACCTCAGCAGTTGAGTCCCATAGTGCTCAGAGCCATTTGAACCATTTTTTGACTAATGACCTCAGAAGTTGAGTCCCATAGTGCTCAGAGCCATTTGAACATTTGAACCTTCAATGGTTGTGTAGGCATGTGATGTTATCAGAGGTGGATAATACCGTTACAGCTGTAATTTCCTTGTTTTGTTTTCTGTCTCTCCTTTAACGCGTCCTATGGGAAATCCATTTCCATATTTTTACACTCTCGAACGCAAGAAATTTGGAATGAATGTTTCAACTGTCAAAAACATAAACTTCACAAATAAACGTTTGTGTATTTGGCAAACTAATGGAGAATTTTAGAAGAACCGTTTCTAACGCCAATTAAAGTATGTTGTAGAAGAATAGTGGTCAACCCATTCCCCCACTTGCACTGATCTGAAGGATGACTTGATGATGTCTACCCACTGGCTAACGTTTTCGGTGCGTTTTCTCCGTCAGGCGTGTGTCGTGCGTGTCTCCGCTCTCTTGACTACCTGTCTGCCGTCTCTCTCCGTTTACGCTCCATTTCACAAATTGTTACGCAAGCTGCACCCTAGACGATAACGACAGAGGTCGTTCCGACTAATGAGCCCTTTTTTCCTTTGTCGCCGGCCTCTTGTCACAGTTGTTCCCATCGAGAATATGAGATTCGCGCTGCGCCGTCATTCACTTTCAACGGACCACCTTAACGTAAACCACCTCCAGAGAAATTCGTCCAGGAAAAAGACCCAAATTAAGCAAATAAGAAATCGTGTTGCCCAGTTACTGAAGTCTGCTCATTCTATAGTGTTTAACGGTTACGAGTGTTAATGGAGAAAGAATACTCTGGTCATACCTCCAACAGCAGTAGTTATTCTTGAGTAATTACGCGGTTAGCCATTAAAATTGCAACTCCAAGAACGACAGCAAATTATGAAATATTATTTATTGTCCTTTTACAGCATAGCAGGAAGAATGCATGATTAATACTGTATGTCATTTGGGGATATACACGGAGTTCAAAAATGGTTCAAATGGCTCTGAGCACTACGGGACTTAACATCTTAGGTCATCAGTCCCCTAGAATTTAGAACTACTTAAAGCTAACTAACCTAAGGACATCACACATACATCCATGCCCGAGGCAGGATTCTAACCTGCGACTGTAGCAGTACATGGAGTGAAATGTAGTATTTAGGCGAGTCACCTCTGGTATCAATTGCTGTTGGTCATCGTGTCGAACAGAGCTTTGATGAAAAATACGAGTTCGTCATTCCATTTCTTTCAATATTATATTTACAACACAACGTGTTACGAACGGCCCCAAGAAATTAACATGCAGCTACGAGCACTTCGGTAGCCGCGCAAGTCCGAAAACAAATGTTGTGCAGAGAAATCATTAATGAATATGAAATCAGGTGACAGATTCGGGACATTTTGATGAGAAACAAACCGCTGCTCTATCCGTAATTCGTGTATCAGTTTTTCTTCGACTTGTCTTAATATTCAACCGTGAATTAAGGAACCTAAATAATTACAGAAACGACAGAAATCTTGTAATAATAATTCCCTGCATCAGAGAACACCAAATATGTAAGCTGATTTCAGCTGCTGTCATTTTGAGAGGAATTAATATATTGTTAAATACGACGGCGACCGTTAAAAAGGTTCAAGTTTAAAAGGAGCGACTTCTTGGTCTTGAGGCGCTCACGAACACAGAAAAGTCCAACGCCCCAGCAGTCGAGGCTCAGTCGCCATAGGAAACCTGTGGTGCAAAAACGAAGCGGAGAGTTCTATGCCCCAGCAGGCGCCAGTTAGCCTATTGGCCGCCCAGCAAGCTGGCACCATAACTACTTCTGTCAGACACAGGACACAAGTGTGAGGCGCCGACTATCTAACAAAACCTCTGAACATCGCCGCTCCAGCGCATTGTGCAACGTCTTTTTGGAAGGTCAGACACCCGCCGTCTCGCCCGCGACCGCCTCTTGTCGATAGGTTCCGCCATGCTGCGGTTTAGTTAACGGTTCGTTACTTTGAGCCCAGTCTAGTAATGATGCTCGGATTTGACCGTCATTTCGGTCGTATGACGGTCGCGAGTTTTTTGCGATACTACGGGAGGGCAACAGCGCCAGCCGTGCGGCAAGGTTCACTGAAATCTGCCACTCCATTTCCGTTGCCGAAGCCCTGCTCTCATGGTTCAGTATTCTCTCTCCGAAGTGTTCTCGAGCTAAACTTGTGTAGATATAGGTCTATGCTCCCTCTATACGTCGTTCTGTGGATGCGCCTTTGTCATTGCAGACTGCCCTCAGTTAAGAATACGTTATTCTGTGATAATTTCAGAGTACACCCCTTTGCGTTAGTTTCTAAACCTTTATTTGTGTTGCGATTTCTAGCACCTTCCCCAGCATTCATTCAAATCAGTGCCTCCCTGCAAATGAGGTCGTAGTCCATTCCTTCCCACGATCTGATACTGGGTAGAATAATAATATTAGTGGCCAATCAGTTTTTATCTCGCACGCTAACGGACACATTCTCATTTCATTCAGGCCGCCTGGGATACGAAAACTGTGACACTCAGTTTAGGAGAGGTAGCGCATATTCTACATCTCATTAATCGTTTTAACTGGTGAGTGGTGGAGTGCCTGTCCCTCAGTTACCGATGGTAAATGTTTTCATGCTATGCATTGCTTCTATAGAAGACACCCCATATTGATGTACAACATGCCGTTTTGTGATATGTTGCTGAGACATAACACCAAAGAGACCTTGAAGATAAGGGACAATCGCCAACCTCAACGGGGAGCGTTCAGGAAAAACACGCACTATTTAAAAGATGCTCCAAATCCACATTTTAGAAGACACAGCAATGAAATTTTGTACCATGTTTTACATGAAATTAACACATTTATAGTTAAGTTCCTTGTATTTCTTTTATATTCAACATTTTTATAGAATTTAAAAGTTTTACTTGCAAAATATAATGTATCTATCTCTTTCTCAGAAATTATTCAAGAGATTTCTAGAAAATTTTTTGTGTTTCATCTCTACATCTACATCTACATCCACACTCCGCAAGCCACCTGACGGTGTGTGGCGGAGGGTACTTTGAATACCTCTATCGTTTCTCCCTTCTGTTCCAGTCTCGTATTGTTCGTGGAAAGAAAGATTGTCGGTATGCCTCTGTGTGGGCTCTAATCTCTCTGATTTTATCCTCATGGTATCTTTGCGAGATGTGCGTAGGAGGTAGTAATATACTGCTTGACTCCTCGGTGGAGGTATGTTCTCGAAAATTCAACAAAAGCCCGTACCGAGCTACTGAGCGTCTCTCCTGCAGAGTCTTCCATTGGAGTTTATCTATCACCTCCGTAACGGTTTCGTGATCCTGTAACGAAGCGCGCTGCTCTCCATTGGGTCTTCTCTCTCTCTCTCTTCTATCAACCCTATCTGGTACGGACCCCACACTGGTGAGCAATATTCAAGCAGTGGGCGAACAAATGTACTGTAACCTACTTGCCGGCCGGTGGGGCCGAGCGGTTCTAGGCGCTACAGTCTGGAAGCGCCTAGAACCGCGCGACCGCAACGGGTGGTCCAGAATGGGTTGTAGAGGTGGCGGTGGTCCGTGTCGTAGGGTGCGATGCAGGTTGCGCAGGGTAGCGAGGACGTAATTTGTTTCGATGGCGACTGACTATGTGGCCATCCAAGATGACATCAAAAAGTTGGCGACCCAGGGAACGCTGGATGACGGCAGGCAGCCAACCTGCGTTAGTGCCAGAACCTCAGGTCCAGACTAAGTAGCCAGAGAAGAACCGGGACTGTCCAGGAGGAATCTGAATTCTCGGAGAGAGCAAGAGAAGATGTAGGACGGTCCTGGGTTGGCGGCCGTGCAGTGCTCCCGCTGGGCTTTTGTCCCCAATCGGAGGGGCTCGATAGGAACTGAGGATTAGGGTCAGAGAATCTTCAAGAGAGTGGTCCTTGGTATATTTGAGCATTTGTGTCTTGAAAGTTCTGACCAGGCGTTCCGCTTCCCCATTGGATTGGGGATGGAAGGGTGGGGTAAGAAGATGCTGGATGCCGTTTTCGGTGTAAAAGGAGATGAATTCCTGGATTCAAATTGTGGTCCATTGTCCATGACTATGGCTTTTGGTAATCCTTCCAAGCAAAATATTTTTGCGAGGGCTGATAAGATAATGTGCATGGTGATTGCTGAACACCGAACGACGTATGGGAAATGAGAAAATACATCCGTGACTAGGAGCCATTGGTGGCCCAGAAACGGTCCCATGAAGTCAAGGTGGCATAGGCCAGGGAAGGACTTTTTTGGAGGGACAGGGCAATTGTTGGGCACAGATGGTACAGCGCTGCACCATCTCTGTGATGTCAGACGTGAGGCCGATCCAAAAAACATGCCTTCTTACGAGGGATTTGGTGCGAACGATCCCCCAATGCCCTTGGTGAAGAATGTGGAGGACCATCGGCTGCAGGGATCTCTGAACGATGAGCCTCAGTTCTGCTGAGTCTAAGCGAAGTAGGACTCCATCCACTACCGAAAGCTGGTGTCGGATGGAATAGTACAACCAGAGGTGGCGTTGATCCTGAGGAGGCAGCGAGGATGGCCAACCATGTAGAACGCAGTGTCGGACGACTTGGAAGAGGGAATCTGCTGTGGTGGCTGCAGCTACTTTGACAGTTGTAATGGGAAATGCCTTCAGGGCCTCTTGGACGTCATTATCAATCTGAAAAACGAGGAGGTCCAACTGGTCAAAAGCAGGGTCTGGACCTTGTGGTACATGCGACAAGGCGTCCACGTTGGCGTGCTGGGAGGTGGTACAGAAATGCATTGTGTAGCGCAATTGGGATAGGAACAACGCCCAATGCTGGAGACGTTGGGATGTTTTGGTCGGTAATCATGCGGAAGGCGCAAATAAAGAGAGGAGCAGTTTGTGGTCAGTAATAATGTGAAAGGACTTGCCATAGAGAAAGTGATAGACCTTGGGACAGGCAAAAACCATAGTAAGTGCTTCTTTCTTGATTTGGGAATATTTGATTTGTGCTGTGGAGAGAGCTTTTGAGATGTATGCTATGGGGGGGGGGGGGGGGGGCTCTGTGCCATCTGGCAATTTGTGAGACAGGATGGTGCCCACACCATACTCAGAGGCGTCCGTAGCAAATATCAAAGGAAGATTTGGATCATAACGCATGAGACATGCAGCGGATTGGAGCTGCTGTTTAAGGGCGGTCTCGCAGACAGGGGTCCAACAGAATGGGACATTTTTTGCGGCAGAGGTGGTACAGGGATGCTGCCACTTGAGCTGCAGAAGGAACGAATTTCCTGTAATACGAAATTTTGCCCAAGAAGGATTTCAACTGATGAAGGTCCTGGGGACGGGGCAGGTTGTTAATGGCGTCGATATAAGACAAAGGTGGAGAAATGCCATTTTGGGAAATGATGTGACCCAGATAGGAAATAGATTGTTGGAAAAAGGAACATTTAGAAATATTACATTTCAGACCTGCAGTTCAGATGTGGAGGAAGAGGAGGCGGAGGTTGGCTATGTGCTCTTCGGAGGAGGGCCCCGTGACGACTATGTCGTCTAAGTAATTTATACAGCCCGACATCAGTGAGAAGTTGTTCAAGTTATCTTTGAAAGGTTGCAGGAGCACTGGCTAAACCGAACATGAGTCGGTTTAGTTGGAAGAGGCTGAAAGGAGTATTTATAACAGTGTATTTTCGGGGCAAAGATCAAGAGGAATTTGGAGATGTGCTTCTGCTAGGTCGATTTTAGTAAAGTAGGAGCCCCCTGCCAATTTGCGAAAAAGATCTTCCAGTCGAGGAAGGGGATAGTCGTCAACGAGAAGCTGTGGGTTGACAGTAGACTTAAAGTCACCACAGTGGCTTCTGCACGATGACTAAAGTCGTGGACCACAAGCTGAACCGCATGGGTTGGAGAACCCTTTCATCTTGAAGACGTTGGAGTTCTTCTTTTAGCGGCTGTTGTAGTGCCACTGGTACCTGGCGTGCCCGGAAGTAGCAGGGCCGGGCAGCGGGACGGAGTTGGAGCGAGGCCCTAAAGTCCTTGGCGCAGCCTATGCCCGGTGAAAACAGGTCCTGGAATTCCTTACAGAGTGCATCAACTACAGGAAAAGGAACGTGCTGAGACACTAGGTGAACATCGCCCACAATGGAAAATCCGAATAAGCGGAAGGCGTCCAGTCCGAATAAGTCTGCTGTGGAGGAATTGTTGAAAACCAGAAACGTGATTGGACGGTGAACCGATTTGTACTTGACTTGAGCCGTGAATTGTCCTAGGAGAGCTATCTCTTGCATATTGTACGCCAGTAGGCGCTTAGGGGCTGGAGAGAGGGGTGGTGAACCAACGTTGGCATATGAAGTGTAATTAATCAAGGATACTGCTGCGCCTGTGTCCACTTGCAGACGCAGAGGCTTGTCATTGATAGTGACGTCTATAAAAATTTTTGATGTCGAGGAGTTGTCTACCTGGTTGCGTCCATTGGGGTGTTGTTCCAATCGTCTGGATATGGCCTGGGCTGGCGGTTGCTGGAGGTGGGTGTTTTTGAGCGACAAACGGACGCTAAATGGCCTTCCCTGCCACAGTGTGTGCATTGCGCCCAGCGGTCTGGGCAATCTTCTCTATCATGTGTTGCATAGCAGCTGGGGCAGGAGGGCAGGCAGAGACGATCCCCACGACGACGTTGCTGGTTGTGTTGTTGTTGCTGCAGTGGCTTCTGGTTCCGGCCGGGATGGTGCGACTCGGCGTCTAGTTGTGGAGGCGGTCTCCGACCGCGGCGGCGGGAGGAGCGCGGCGTTAAGCCCTGGATTGCTGCGATGTCTTCGGTGTCCGTCGTGGCGTCGTCACATCTGCCCAAGATTGCAGTCGACGATCGGCGGCTGTAGAAATTTCGAACTTATAGGCTAGTTCTATGACCTGCTTGAGGGACGGGTCTTCTAACTTGAGGGCGTCGTGGCGGAAAGCGGCGTCTGGCGCTGCCTGTATCAACTGGTCACGCACCATGTCATCAGTGTATGATTCCATGGAAAGATGTGTGTGAAACTCACATTTCCTGCTGAGACCCTGCAGCTCGGCGGCCCACTGGCGATAGGTCTGCTCGGGTTTCTTCCGGCATTGGTAGAATACGACGCGGGCTGCAAGGACATGAGATCGGCGTTTGTAGTAGGCATTTAACGTCGCACAGATGGCGGTAAAGGTGAGGGAGTCGGGGTCCAGCGGCTGTAGTTTTGTGAGCAGGACATACATCTTCGATTGGTTCCATGACAAGAAAAAAGCGCGCTGCCTGTCTTCTTGGGTGACTTGATGAATCGTAAAGTGTTGCCGGAGACAACGTTCGTATGTTTCCCATTCTTCAACTTCATCGTTGAATGATTGAAACGGCGGTGGCGTCGTGGGTTGGTGGAGGCTTCGGATTTCGGCGATCAGTTGTGTCTGAGTTTCCAAAATCTGGTGCAGATGTCCTTGAAAGAATTGTTGCCATTCCGTAGGTGCTGCTGTCGTAAGCATGATGGTCGTCGGTTCGTTCCACTATACTCGTCGCCACTGAAGAATATTCAGTATTGTAAAACACTCGGTATAATGTCGTTTATTGAAACTGAACTACACTTCCCGAACAATCACTATATACACACAAAGAAAACAAATAACGTGTACACGACTATTCATCAAGAGCGTCGGTGAGGTCCGTCGGAGCTGGTCCTAACTCGGCGAGGAACTAGCTGTCCTGCTGCTGCGCTGGCCTTATAAAGCCGGTGGAGGTTGGTGGAGTACTCCAACTTTTCCTGTGTCTGTGAGGCGACCTCTGCAGACAAAGGTTCACACTAGTCTCTAGCAAGTTCTGTTTATTTTGAAGAATTGTTTTCCTCTTGGTTGCGCCTGCAAGAACTTGTGTATGTTATATGGTGCACAGGGGTGTCTTGAATGTAGTCTGCAGGGGCCATCTGTGGCAGACGTAACATCAACTAATGTAAACAGATGATGAATGGGATGTTCAGCTGTTGATACCATGTGGAAAAATAGAGCCCATACTGCACTTTTCATATCACTTACACTGAATAGGTTCTGGCTGGTAGCCTTGCCACAATACACTTGAGAATGTCCATCATCTTCTTTGTGAGCCTGTTGTGTCCCCCAATGGAATTGCTTCTTCACAAACAAAGCAGCTGCTTTGCTATTGTGTCTAAGATGCGAAACAGGGTCACAGATGATTTATAGACAAAGGAATATACGCACATCAAAAATAGTTTTGCATCACCCTGGTTCCCAGAATTCCTGAAGATAGATGTTGACTGTGGATATTTTATCACAGACACAGTCCCTTTGACTGTTCAGAGATGTCACTAAACCCACCCAAAGATGTAATCAACCATGCATGAGCATCGCCTATTAGACGGAGGGGGTCCGACAGCCGATCAGTTCCAGTCATTCCACCACGAAGGAGGTACAGGGCTCATGTTGTCTGCAGTTCAAATATGCCTAGACGGTCAGTACCGCTGCTCGATCGCGTCCGCATTGTTACTTTGTGCCAGGAATGGCTCTCAACAAGGGAAGTGTCCAGGCGTCACCGAGTGACCCAAAGCGATGTTGTTCGGACATGGAGGAGATACACAGAAACAGGAACTGTCGATGACATGCCTCGCTCAAGCCGCCCAAGGGCTACTACTGTATTCGATGACCACTACTTAAGGATTATGGCTCAGAGGAACCCTGACAGCAACGCCACCAAGTTTAATAATGCTTTTCGTGCTGCTACAGGGCTCAAACTCTGGGCAATGGGCTGCATGACGTGCAACTTCACTCCCGACTTCCATGGCGAGGCCCATCTTTGCAACCATGACACCATGTAGCGCGGTGCAGTTGGGCCCAACAACATGCCGAATGGACAATCAGGATCGGCATCACGTTCTCTTCACCGATGAGTGTCGCATATGCCTTTAACCAGTCTATCGTCAGAGACGTGTTTGGAGGCAACCCGGTCAGGCTGAACGCCTTAGACACACTGCCCTGCAAGTGCAGCAAGATGGAGGTTGCCTGCCGTTTTGGGATGGCATTATGCGGGGCCGACTAACGCCGCTGGTGGTCATGGAAGGCGCCGTAGTGGCTGTACGATGCGTTAATGCCACCCTCCGGCCGATAGTGCAACCGTATCGGCAGCATATTGGCGAGACATTCGTCTTCATGGACGACGATTCGCGCCCCCAATGCTGCACATCTCGTGAATGACTTCCTTCAGGATAACGACATTGCTCGACTAGAGTGGCCAGCATGTTCTCCAGACATGAACCCTATCGAACATGCCTAGGATAGATTGAAAAGGGCTGTTCATGGACGACGTGGCCCAACAACCACTCTGAGGGATCTATGGAGAATCATTGTTGAGGAGTGGTACAATGTGGATCAACAGTGCCTTGATGAACTTGTGGATAGTATGCCATGACGAATACAGGCATACTGTGTATTAGAGGTACCGATGTGTACAACAGTGTGGACCACCACGACAGAAGGTCTTGCTGCGTTGTGGTACAACAAACAATGTGTGGTTTTTGTGAGCAATAAAAAGGGGCGGAAATGATGTTTATGTTGATCTCTATTCCAATTTTCTGTACAGGTTCCGGAAGTCTAGGAACCGAGGTGATGCTAAACTTTTTTTATGTGCATATATCAAAGCCTTCTAAATGCATCGTGTGCAACTTTGCTTGAAAGTAATCCAAGAAACCGTTGTTCACTGAGCTAGTATTGAAGTGTTGCTTCAAAAAGTTGGCGTGGGAGGAAGTTCGCGTCATACATTTAGTTATTTTTCAAGCATTTTGGATACAATTCCGTCCTTGAAACTTTGGGAATTTACTGTCCGTGAGTTTTGCTAATGAACAGAAAACAAATTGAATATTGACGTCTTCGCTCAATTTCATGAACGTCTCTCCTTAAACGTCAGTAATTTAATCTCTGCTGTTGTGATTACCAGTTATGCGCACCTCAGGTGATCGTGTTATGTACACAATGGGACCCCACAACACCATGCCATATGCTAGCATGTCTGGCAACGAATGCACTACGGCAGCGTTCGTTCTGCTCAGACCCTCCAGACACGGATACTTCCATTGGGATGCTGCACCAAGAACTGGTACTCTGATGAAAAGAGGACGTGGTGCCAGCACTGTGTCCGGTGTGAACACTGGGCGTACCGGCGCGCCTCTCTCTACTATGCTTTCAAGTGAAGGCGCAACAGCGAATACCGTGTTGGAAATCCATGGTTGTCCAAGGGTCGTTGGACTGTCCAAGTGGGTGCTTGTCGCGCTACTCAAAATACCATCTGCTGACTCAGGGTACGTGACGAGCATGTCTGTCCTGTCAGGCGTCAGCAGTGTAAGGGCATTGAGATGCTGCATGATGCTGAGTATAGACTTCATAAACCCATCGGTTCCTTATTCGAATGACATCCTTAGAATCCCGACCATGACAAGCAGCGTTATCGTGGAACTATAGGCCACGATCCTGCCTCTGTGGAATCGCGACACGTGCTGGGGACGTTTCTCTTCCTTACACGACATGTAACATGATCTTCTCACAAACAACCATTGCGATTTCTGAAAGAGCCTTACAGCCTTACAATAAGTGCCAGATCCACTAACTGGGAAGAAGGTAGAGCGTAAGAGGGGAGTAAGGAAGCAGAAACCCACACACGACCACTGACAGGACACCTGAGGTTGCACAAATAAATAAGCAGGCAAAACATTCACAAGGTGAGTTTTTTATCTTGAGGTAACGAAATGTCTCAGAAACTATACATCAGATTAAATAAGTAAAAACACGTGTTCAGTATTTTTAAAAATACAGTCCAACCAATCAAAGTTAACCACTCTCCCCTACCCCAAGTGTGGGGCTGAGACAACTTTAAAATCTGAAAAATGAACATCGCATTTATTCGGTTTCCACAGGAAAAAGTAACTTTTATACGAAACATTTTTGTCACAGCAGAACACATACCACTATAATCGATAAATAATACAACTGATTTCGAAAACGATATTATCTTGAGAAAAATGCTTTGGATCAAAAACGTAAAAACAGCTGTGTGCGTCAAACGACTCTGTGTAGCTTTTTAAACATTCATTCAATCACTATTTGACCTGATCTCATTGCATGCATGCTGTTCCTCATTAAAAACATTCCTTCATAACCTGACTGCATTATTAATTAGTATACATGCCATTGCATGAATGAGAAAACTGAAAGGTTAAATTGATGAAGAAAATTACGGGAATGTCGATAATGCTGTGACCCTTTATTCTCAACTTTTCCCAAACACAGTGCGATCACGTGATACTTTTCATCAGGATATTTGACAGTCCTCCACTAAGAGAACTGTACAATTATGAAAATGGAAACGTCAAAGAACAGTTGCTGGAGAGGTTAATGAAACTGCAACATTAGCTGCAGTGAATCATAACTCCCACATTAGCACTTGTCACTTGACTAAAGAATTGGGAATTAGTCAGACTACTGTTTGCCGAATTCTGAAAGGTATAAAATATCACACGTTTGATATTTTCCTCCATCAGCAACTTCATGGCAATGATTTGCAGAACGAAATAATATTTTCTCAGTAGTCACTACAACAGATACAGAGATACACCAATTTTCATGCTCGATTATTGTTGTCTGTTGAGTCGGCCTTCACAAACCACAGGACGATTAATTGACGCAACATGCATTAATGGAATGTGGAAAACCCACATTGGTTACACATCCGTTATTATGAATGTTTGTTATGAAATAATTCGTGAGAAACGTATTGGACCATTCTCAATCGATGGCATTTTAAATGAAGACAAGCATCGAACATTCCTGGAGAACGATTTTCCAGAATTGCTTGCAACCCTTCCCTTGGAGCTGGAACAAGGAACATGGTTTCAGCGTAATGGTTTTCTAGCACGTTATTCTGAAGCAGCACTCGAAGTATTAAGTGTCGTGTATAAGCTTTGGTGCATCGGAAGAGACGGTCAAGCGTCTTGGTCTGCAAGATCACCAGATCGTACTTCAACTTAATCTTATTTGTGGAGTTGGTTGAAGAGTGAGGTTTATAATTAAATGCCAACAGTGCACAGTAACATGAGTTAACATGATTCACTGCACCACCAGTGCATGCCAGCAGATAGTACTGAAAACACTTCTCAGTTCTCAGTTATGCTAAACCATTTCATGCGCACATAAATAAGTGTATCAAAGTAAGTGGTGACATTTTTGAGTACTTGCTGTGAAAGAACTCTTACAAACCACCACACAGTTGTTGAGAAGACACCCCTCAAACACGGCTTTTCACAGTTACTGAACACGTCTTTTTTTTTCATTTGTTACCCAATGTCTTTTCTAGGATATTACCGTCTTGGAACTCAATTGTGTTATTTTTTGATTACAGCACCATCTATCGTGCAAAACAAAAGTATTGCATACAAAAGTTACGCTTTTTTGCGTAGAATCCGAATCCACGAAAAAATTGTAATAGTACTCTTTAAGATTTCAAAGTTGTTCCACATCGCACCCCATGTGGTTGAGGCAGGCGGACGCTCATCATTGGTATCGCTGTATATCATTTTTTCAAACTGTGAGAGTGTACCTTCTGTTTTTTAATCGGGTCGTCGTTTTGAGATATTTCGTTATCTCGAGATAAAAAGGTTACTCTGTATAATTTGACGATACTGGTTGCACATAATTAATTAAGTAGCATGTAACGAAGTTATCTTGAGTTTTTTAGTACATTTTGTTGTGTTTGTAGGTTATTATTTTTTGTTTGTACTGCGGGATTTATATTTTCACTTTGGTGCATTATAGCAATAGGCGTCGTGGGAAGTGTAAAGCGAAAGTAGTACAAAGGTATGTTAACATAATGAAATGAGTCACGTCATTTTTGTTGTTTTAACAATAGACCCCAAGGGTGTCCTGACTTTGCAGGAGGGCGAGGGAAAGTGATGGGGTTTCCATTTAACAGGTGCCGTTACCACTAAGGACGACCATGATGCGTGCCATGATTCTGGTGCTTCTATATCTCTTCAATGGGGAAGTAGTGGGCGCATTGCAGAATTAGCACCTATAAGGAGGAGTCCTGCTCTCTGGACTGGAGAACGTCGTCCTAATCAGCCACTATTGGACAATGATACTGACTTTCAATCTGTAGGGAGTAAGGAATGAAGTACAGAGGTTGGAGAACACCTTCACCGAGTTACACCTTGAGGCTGAGAAGAAGAACGTATTGGAGGATGCACAATTAGAGTACCAGGGGTTGCGCCATTTATGAGCAGCTACGGGGATACTTATGCCAAGTAGTAGATTTGGTGCCACACGCTTTACTGCTTTGCAAGAGGAGATGGTTGGGAGGCAGGTGGGAAATTGTTAAGGACAGCAGAACAGTACATAGTTAACTGAACTAACCAGATCTTGTCGTTTTTATGTGGCGACGTGGTGGATTTGACACCGATAGAGTCCGACTCCAAATACTCGTTCATTTTCCAGAAGCGGATGTCGATGCACGTTACGAGTGTTTTACTGTCCACCGATACCAAATGAAGTGGTAATCTATGGGGGAGCATATTCAGGTAAGGACATAGGAGGTGACACTGATCTACAAAGAGCCGGCCAGGGTGGCCGAGCGGTTCTAGGCGCTACAGTCTGGAACCGCGCGACCGCTACGGTCGCAGGCTCGAATCCTGCCACGGGCATGGGTGTGTGTGATGTGCTTAGGTTAGTTCGGTTTAAGTAGTTCTAAGTTCTAGGGGACTGATGACCTCAGAAGTTAAGTCCCATAGTGCTCAGAGCCATTTGAACCATCATTTGATCTACAAAGAAAGGGCAAGCTACGAGTTAATGTCGGCAGATGAGCTCCGTCGTTGCCTGAGGAATCGAGTTACAGTACGCCTGACGCGGATGGTCCTGACCGAAACAAAGGAATGTGAAGTATAGTTATTATTAGGGAAAGCAGATGCAGAGGATTGCCAAAGGGTTAACCTGGTGTCGCGTACTTACGTCCAAAGGGTTGATGCACGTTGGGTTTACTCCACGTTCAATCCTGAAAATAGTTATCAAACAGGATCGACCTAAAGAACTGATGAGGCTAGAGTTACGAGGTAGTGGGTTACTGATTTGTGGTAGAACCTGACGTAGCAGGAACAGCTTTTAGTCTCCCGACTAGTATCACTTGGACCACAATAATAAATTTGACCCGCATTTCTTGTGTTGGTCGCATAAGCCATTGGAAATACTTCCAGCCTAGAACCTGACGTGCCGAAACAACACGCTACCACCTGACCATCTCCATTGACTGGACGAACTTACTAAGTCACGTATCATATCTGTGACACTCTCTTCTCTGATTCGTGACAACACAAAACGAGCTGCCCTTCTTTGAATATTTTCCATGTCCTCTGTTAATCCTGTCTGTAACGATCCCATACCGCCCAGCAGTATTCCAGTAGGGGACGGACAAGCGTATTGCAGGGAGCCTCTTTAGTGGATTATTTGCATCTTCTAAGTGTTCTGACAATTTACGCAGTTTTTTGTTCGCCTTCTTCGCAACATTATCTATGTCATCGTTCCAGTTTAGGTTGTTCGTAACTGTAATTCGTAGGTATTTAGTTGAATTGACAGCCTTTATACTCTTGTGATCATCGTGTAACCGAAATTTAACGGATTCCTTTCAGTGCTGATGAGGATGATCTCACAGTTTTCATAATGTTTAGCCAATTGCCATTTTTCGTATCACTCAGGTATTTTATCTAAATCATTTTTTAATTGGTTGTGATGTTTTGATGACTTTACTAGACGCTAAATGACCGTCATCTGCAAGTAATCTAAGATGGATGCTCAGTTTGTCTCCCAAATCATTTAATAGATTAGGGACGGCTGAGGAGCTATACACTTTCTTGGGGAACAGCAGAAATGTCTTCCGTTTTCTTCTATGCCTTTCCGTCGATTACTACGAACTGTGACCTTCTGACAGGAAATCACGAATGCAGTCGCACGACTGTCTCGGCTTGTGCTACCGCTATGGCTCTGATTCTCATATGTGTAACCAGTCTCTTCTTTAGGCGGAAAACTACCTCAGCCTCCGGTGCAGCAGTTGCCAGCAGACAGGATTAGTATTAGAAAATACACTGCGAAACAGAAGTAATGGATCACTTTTTCAAAAACCTGTAATTCCCATCCATTGCTATTCATACCTTTCAAATACGACGCTTCAAACAACAAGGTGTCCACACACGCGGAAACGAGGCGTCAGTTGAGAAGTTCATGAGACGTGTAAGGTGGATTAATGATGTCACAACGACACTATATTTCACCTCAATTCTGTCCAACGCCACGGTGGACGTATCAAATGACGGAAAGGTCGTCACAGCACCACTTACCCACATATCACCGCTTCTTCTGACACCTCGGCGATGGAGATTGGAACAGCGACGCCCAACTTTTAAATCACGCGGCTTTCTCAGGACTGGCCGAGGAAAATATTCCAGACACACACTGCAGCTCAGAATCGGCTCGAGGAAGCCTCATGGGGTGGTATAAAGTGCGCCAATGGAACCACCCCTTTCCCTAGGACCTACATCTCCACAGATTTGGCGATTGTAAACGACAGTTCGTAATGTGGTGAGCAACAGGAAACCGTTCAAAACCAGTCGACAAAATTGGAACGTGACCCGCGGCAGGAAACGTAACTTATGTATTGTCCCTCCTTCTGTTTAGCGTCCACATTTGATGCGAACATGGTAGCGTGCGCCACTGTCATAAGCGTGAATGAAACGGTAGAGAGCCTCTCTAAGACACTCCGCCACCACCCCCCCCCCCACCCCACCCCCCATCGCCCCCAAAAAAAACTCTCAGTTCGGCAAAACCCACGATGGCACCTGCTCATCTTTACTGAGAATTTAAAAAAAAAAGTGATAGTGAACAGAAACACTCCGTAAAAGTAGACCAAGGTGCTTGCAGGCGCTGCAGTCATGGACTGTGCGGCAGGTCCAGGCGGACGTTCGAGTACTCCTCGGGTATGGGTGTGTGTGTTTGTCCTTAGGATAATGTAGGTTACGTAGTGTGTAAGCTTAGGGACTGATTACCCTGGCAGGCAAATCCCATAAGATTTCACAAACATTTGAACATTTTGCTTGCAGGTAGGCAACTCGCTGACACCTTTGCAAATCCAGTTGCCTGCCTGCAAGCGCCTCTGACTACTTTAAATGTTGTTTCTGCTTACGTTCATTTTCAAAATTCCCAAGAAAAGTAGGCGGGTGCCACTGAGGGTTTCGCCGAACTGGGACGTCTTAGAGAGACCCTCTGTCGTTTTATTCATAGATGCGTCACTGTCGCAGCCCTTCCCCCTCCCCTCCCCCCCCCCCCTGATCACAACACAGTGGGACACGAAATAGGAGGAATTAAAAAGCCTTAAACTCTTTGCTACTTTGCATCACGTTCAGATTTAGAACGGTCCCTAGTGGTTCCCATTTGTACACAAGAGCAAAGATTGCGGTTGTGCTCCCCTATAGAAGGGTCAGATCTCATTCACTGGAGATCTGGGGATGCAGTCCTTCAGTGTCCCTACTCCTGTTCCCTGTCTATTTTTTTTACTGAAACTAAACTGCGTTCGTCGTTCAATGTCTGTAACCTAAAAGAGATTCGAAAATAAACCGTCATGATACGTACAGTTTCATACATCTAAGAGTGTTTAGGAACCTTAGGAAAGACAAATATGTGTCTTCTCCTTTTTTTTTCTTTCATCATCATCATCTTGGACAGTTTCCAGCCACTGGCTGGGTCTGTCGGGAACACAAGCCTCTCCATCGTGTTCTGTCTTTCCACCATTCCCCCTCTTCCACCTTCGTCCAGTTCTCTCCTCTTCTCATCACACATTCCTTCACTCCCTTCACCCATCTATCTCTTGGTCTTCCTCTGGGCCTCTTCCCCTCCAGTTGCAGATCAAACATCCTCTTTGGAATTCTTCCCTCATCCATTCTCTTCATGTGTCCATACCACTGCAGTCTTGATTTTTCTATCCTGTCCTGTACTGGTTCCTCCTTTAGTCTTTCCCTCACATACAAATTTCGCAATCTGTCTCGTCTTGTTACACCCAACCTGCTCCTCTGGAACTTCATTTCACTAGCCTGTATTCTACTTTTGTCGCTTTTGTGCATTACCCATGTCTCACTTCCGTATGTCAATATGGGGACAAAGTAGGTTCGGTATATAATTCCCTTGGATTTCTGTGGCACCTCCTTGCTCCAAATAAGCCCCCCAATGCATTTGTAGAACTGCCCTGCTTTTCTGCACCTTTCATTTATTTCCATTGCGTTTCCCCCCTTACTTTCAATCACGCTTCCCAGGTACTTGAAGTTCTCTACCACTTGTAGTTTTTCTCCTCCACAAGTTATATCCACATTTGGCCTATTCTTCTTCCTTGTTGTGACGATTATTTCACTTTTCTTTGCAGAGAAATGCATTCCATATTGTGCTGCCGTTGCCTCCCATGCATCTAACTGCTCTTGCACCTCCTTCACGCAATTTCCCCATAACATCAGGTCATCGGCAAAAAGCACTGCTTTCATTTTATGATCTCCAATTGCATCTGATACTTGCTGTAGGATTTCATCCATAACAATAATAAACAATAAAGGCGAAAGTGCACTTCCCTGTCGCAGCCCATTTTCCAGCTTGAACCATGCAGTACGTTCCCTCCCCACTTTCACACAACTCTCACTTCCCTCATACATTTTTCTGACTTTTCGTGTAATCTCTTCATCTATCCCTTTTGCGTTCAGCACATCCCAGAGCTTGTCCCTACAGATACTGTCATACGCCTTCTCAATATCCAAAAAGGCCATGATTAAGTCCTTCCCGTACTCATAGTGCCTTTCCTGCAGTTGCCTTACCGCAAATATGAGGTCCGTTGTTGATCTTCCCGGTCTGAAACCGTACTGCTCCTCTTGCAGTCTACTTTCAATACTGCTTCTTATTCTCTTCTCCAGCATCTTTTCATAGATTTTTCCACAGTGGCATAGCAGGGTGATTCCTCTGTAGTTCTCACATCTCCTTTTATCCCCTTTCTTGAAGATCGGGACTATAATTCCTTTCTTCCAATCCTCAGGAATTCTGTTCTCCTTCCACACCACCCTCAGCACTCTGTATAGCCACTGGGTTCCTACTTCTCCTGCTGCTCGTATCATATCCACTGTTACTTCGTCCCAACCTGGTGCCTTGCCCCCTTTCATCCTCTTTATGGCTTCTTCCACTTCATTCCAAGTTAGATCATCAATTTCCCCACTATTATAATCGTCTGCTGCCTTAGGCTCTCCATCGCTGTTAGTTACCTGCTTGGCAGCATTCAACAGATCTTCAAAGTACTCCTTCCAAATCTTTTTGAGCTCATGCATTTCCTCCACAACTCTTCCATTATTATCCACTCGCTTCTGTCGTTCCTCTTATTTCTTACCATGGTGTAAAGTACTTTTTTGTTCCCTTCACTGTCCTCTTCTAACATTCTTGTCCATTTTTCCATCCACCTCTTCTTCTCCGCCCTTACTATGGTCTGTGCCGCTTTCTTGCTTTCCTTATATTTTACCCTAGCTTCCTCTGTTCGGGTCTGGAACCATTCTCTGAAGGCTTTGTTCTTTCGAAGTACTGCCTCTTTACATATGTTGTTCCACCATGGGGTTTCCCTACTTCTCCTCTTTGTGCTAGTTCTTCCGCACACAGTCTCAGCTGCCTCAACTAGAGCCCTCTTAAAATCGCCCCATTCTTCTTCCACTGTTCTCTGATCTTCCTTTGGCAGCTTCTTCCTGATCAGTGTCTGGTACTGGGTCCTCCGTTCATCCTCTTTCAGCATCCATGTCTTCAACCTTTTCTCCTGTATATCTGTTGCCCACCTATCTTTTTTCTCTCTCAGGGTGGCTACCAACAGCCGATGGTCGCTGTCTAAGGCCTCAGATGGTATGACCTTAACATCTGTGAGGCTGCTCATCATCTGCCTATCCACTAGTACATAGTCTACTACTGAAGTTTGGGACCAGTCCCCACTGTACCAAGTTATTTTGTGACTACTCCTCTTCTTGTACCACGAATTTGCGATCGCCAGCCCATTCCTCTTGCAGAATTCCAGCAACAATTTTCCTTCTCTATTTCGGTTCCCCCAGCCCTCTGGTCCCATTATCTCCTCGAATCCTTTCCTGTCTGTGCCAACATGTGCATTGAGGTCCCCTATTATAATCTGATTTCCTCCATTTAGCTGCTTTTGCATGTCATCTTCAAATTCCTCCTTCTCCTTTTTTGTACACCCCACCTGTGGGGCATATGCTTGGATGATTTCAATGCTTTTTCCTTTCACCCGTACTCTGGCTTTTATCATTCGATCATTGATACCTTCCACCTCCTCCTGCAGACCCTCTCTGACCACTATTGCCACTCCATTTCTTCCCCTCTCATTCCCTATCCAGTACAGTTTACATCCTTTACTTAGTGGTTTTTCACCAACTCCTCTCCACCTAGTCTCAGCAAGTCCCAAGATGTCCAATTTCCTCCTTTCCATCATTTCTACAATTTCTTCTAACTTCCCAGTTAGAGTCCTTACGTTTAAGGTGCCCAGCCGTAAACCATCTCGTAATCCTTTTCCATTGCTTGGTCGGTTTCCTTTAAATCCGTTCCGTGATCCGAGGCATGTTCCCTTTTTGAAAGCAGTTGATTTATCCACTACTGGCTTGCTAGGCCTATCGCAGCTTCACCAGAGCCCCGTTAGCCGTCACGTTTTTTCTTTGCTGTTATTTATTGCGATGAATAGGCTCCCATTTGTAAAAACTATGTTACAAAGTATTATAACGACACTACTCGTATTCATCCGCTACCATATTCAGAAGTGTAGCTCAACATCTGCTTGGAGCGCTGCTGTCACAGGGGTGTCGCGACTGTAAGTTAAACTATGAACAAATTTTTCCATAAAAGTAAAGTACTATGAAGCTCAATACAGACCATCAAGGGCTGTGATGTTATCCTTTTCATGTTTAATGCGAACTTACATGATCATTGCGTCTATATTAGTTACTACTTATCTTCATTATCCCTTATATAATTAATATTTATTTAAGTATCACATTTTAAGTATTACATTTATTAAATATAAAAACAAACTTCAGAAATCTGCGAGAGCAAAGACGTGTTTACATGAGCGATAGTACTACCGCAATGTATCGTCCTTCGACTCTTCGAAACTGTCTTGAAACATTTGCGCTGCATTTCTCCGCGTGTTCAGAAGTATAGACACTGGTCGATAACAGTGAGACTCAGTTCATCGCTAGAAGCCAGTTGTACTCTATGAAGTAAACCAGTAATAAAGCCAAATTATGTGTATTAATTTCAAAGAAATAATATACAAATTTATCTTGCAACACTGTGTGTTGTACACTGAGATTACAAATGTCATGGGAAGCCTTCTGACACCGTGCTGGACCTCCTTTTGTCCCGCGTAGTGCAGTAACGCAATATGGCACGGACTCCACAAGTCGTCGAAAATCCCCTGCAGAAATACTGACCCATGTTGCCTCTATAGCCGTCCATAATTGCGAAAGTGTTACCGGTGTAGGCCTTTGTGCACGATCTGACCTCTCTATTATTTCCCGTAAATGTTCGATGGGATTCATGTCGGACGATTTGCGCGGCCGAATCATTCGCTTGAATTGTCCAGAATGATCTTCAAACGAATTGCGAACAACTGTGGCTCGGTGACACGGTGCGTTGTCATCCATAACAATTCAATCGTTGTTGGGTAAATGAAGTCCATGAATGGCTGCAAATGGTCTCCATGTAGCCGAACACAACCATTTCTTGTCTATGATCGGTTCAGTTGCACCACAGGACCCATTCTACTCCATGTAAACACATCCCACACGCTTACGGAGGTAACATCCAGCTTGTGCAGTGACTTGTTGAGAACTTGGGTCCATGGCTTCGTGGGGTCTGGGCCACACTCGAATCCTACTATCACCTCTTACCAGCTGAAATTGGGACTCATCTGACCAGGCCCCGGTTTTCCAGTCGTCTAGGGTCCAACCGATATGTTCACGATCCCAGGAGAGGTGCTGCAGGCGATGCCGTACTGTTATCAAAAACACGCGCATCGGTCGTCTGCTGCCACAGCCCATGAACGCCAGATTTCGCCGCACAGTCCTAAGGGATATGCTCGCCGTACGTCCCACATTGATTTCTGCGATTGTTTCAGGCAACGTTGCTTGTCTGTTACAGTAGGAGTCAGAACGATGTCGGTCGAGTTTATGCTTGTTCTGTGGACCTATGTCACGCATGCTCCGACAGCCAGTGAGTGTCCAATAGTGTTCTGAGCGCTCTGCTATAGATTTGGTAGCTAATGCGAGCATCAAACGTGACTGTAGCGAGTTATTTACTGAATTTCTTTTCAATTTGTTGTGAGTTGTCATCGCTGATGGTGGTACAAAGTGATTAATTCTGTATGAGATAATTTGCAGGATAAACGCTTTCATCAAGCGGAAAGCACGCGTATCTGCCTACCGCAGCTGTCGCTTGGGATCGTCAACAATGCAATCCCCGTCCGTGCCGCGACATGTGCGAGCCGCCATCGTTCATGGATCGGACTATAGTAATGACAACTCTACGCCAACGCCGTTGTTCTCGGTTGTTATGTGAAGGCCGTCGGCCGCTGCGTTATCTGTGACTGGAGGTGATGATGATAATGATGTTTAGTTTGTGGGGCGCTCAACTGCGTGGTTATGAGCGACTGTACGAGGTCCCAATTTTTACACACTCCAGTTTTTGTCCATAGTCCAACCTAGCCACTGTCATGAATGATGGTGATGATGATGAAATGATGAGGACAACATAAACACACAGTCCCCGAGCAGAGAAAATCCCAATCCGGCCGGGAATCGAACCTGGGACCCCTTGATCCATACGCAGCAACGTTAGCCACTAGACCACAAACTGCGGACGTGGCGGGAGGTAATGCCTAAATTTGGTATTCTCGGCACACTCCTGACACTGTAGGTCTCTAAATACTAAATTCCTTAACAATTTCCAAAATTGACTGCCCCATGCGTCTACACTCCTCACACACGCTACCGTCTCATAGGCCACACCACACGGCAACAGATAAAATATTGTCTCATGTGTTCGTTGCTCGTTTATAGCTATCGGCGTTGCAATTAAAACAGCACAGGTCGCTTTTCCCACTTTCTATAATACCACAATATTTCAAAGCAATAGAAATTTTAGCACTGATGCTATGGAAAAATGATGTGCCAGCTTTTTTACCTGGTTATTAGTATAAAATTAAAAAAAACCTCTTATAACCGAGATAGAACAGATACCCCGAAAAACAGTGATTATTCAGAACGAAGCTACAGGTATCGGTTTTAAGTAGTCAGTCTCTCATCCCCTATGCGTGTGCGTGCCTCCACTTGGTCTATACAATAGTTCCTCGCTGTCGTCCTTGGACATCAGTTGCATTGCAGAATGGTGCCATATCTAGTTTGTAAGGTTCAAAATGGTTCAAATGGCTCTGAGCACTATGGGACTTAACATCTGAAGTCATCAGTCCCCTAGAACTTAGAACTACTTAAACCTAACTAACCTAAGGACATCATACACATCTATCCATACCCGAGGCAGGATTCGAACATGCGACCGTAGCGGTCGCGCGGTTCTAGGCGGAAGGCCTAGAACCACTCGGCCACAAGGGCCGGCTTAGTTTGTAAGTATTTTACAAAGTGCGGTAACAAAGAAGTACAATGCTCCATTGCTTTAAAAGATGAAAAACTGGAGAAGGCACAACAAACTTGCGGCATCACATGAGGAGAAAACATTCACAATGTTCTTTGGAAGATATTGATATACTAATAATTCTACTGTCGTGCCAGAAACTTGGAATAATAGATCAACCCTTAATTTTTCGGTTGCTTCAGAGCGAAAAATTGATACTAAGTTATCAGCTTGTGACCATTTTACCTCACTGTCGCCACTCTCATTTCCTTCAACGTAGCAATCTTTGCTACAGGTAATGAGACCAATTGCTACCGCAGCCTCAACCCCATATCGACCGCGGTCTCCCTCTACATCACTTTCATTAGAAGTTTTCAATCTTTGTTCGATGTCTACGTTTGCTACTGGAAGCAATAGCTATAAGAACACCGAAAATCGTTTAGTGAATATTGTCAAATGATATTTCACAAAACCCAAAGAAATTCTGGTAGTACGTATAGACTGTTAGTGGCACCAAAGTTAGTATCCAGACCCTAGCAAATCAGACAGGAACTAACGTTGAGGGTAGCAAAGCAAAAGCTGAAATGCATAACTCCATTCTCAAATGTTCCTTTACAAAGGAAAACCCAGGATAACTGTTCCAATTTAATCCTCGTACTACTGAAAAGATGAGTGAAATGAGTATTAGTGTCAGTGGTGTTGAGAAAGAACTGAAATCGTTAAAATTCAACAAAGATCCAGCTTTGAACTGGTTAAACTGGAGACGAAAATAATGGGTGTTACCGGAAACCGGTTGTCTCAGCGATAACCGCCATCCCTCGCCCTGCCCGCCTCCGCAGCCGCCGCCGCTGCGGCCACTTCCACAGGAGCCGAGCACGGCCATCACGGGCATCGAGCCTGCGCCGCCTCTACAGCGTTCTGCGCCCTCATCGACGCGCTGGAAGTCCTGCCTCGGGCTTCTCGGTAGATTTTCCTGGTGATTCGCAAGACGCAGTCGGCACACGGTTTGGTTGGCGCCATCCACCATCGTACGACAGCCAACACCGTGCGTATCACGGCGGCATAGGCCTGTCCCTCGTCGCCAGCCACACCGTCATTATGCGACGACGAAGCGCAATTTGTCGCGTCTGTAGTTTCCTGCGAGAGGATCAGGATGGGAGCTAGACGCTAAATCCAGTAATGAGCTGGCTCGTCCAACTCGAAGTCCTGGTGCTGGAAGACAAGCTGAAAATTCTTTACAGATAAGGGATGAAACATGAGGTAGGATAAGACCACTGTCGAACCCTAAGGGGCACCAACAAATTGAATGTAAGTTGGGCAGTTTTGCATGTACCCTGTGCAGCTAAGTGCCACGAGAAACTAAGTCCCGTCCTAAGGGCAGAGTAACTCAGGTCCAGCGTCTGAGGCAACTGTCGAAGGAATCTACATCTACATTTATACTCCGCAAGCCACCCAACGGTGTGTGGCGGAGGGCACTTTACGTGCCACTGTCATTACCTCCCTTTCCGCGCATGGTTCGCGGGAAGAACGACTGCCGGAAAGCCTCCGTGCGCGCTCGAATCTCTCTAATTTTACTTTCGTGATCTCCTGTGGAGGTATAAGTAGAGGGAAGCAATATATTCGATACCTCATCCAGCAACGCACCCTCTCGAAACCTGTACAGCGAGCTACACCGCAATGCAGAGTGCCTCTCTTGCAGAGTCTGCCACTTGAGTTTGCTAAACGTCTCCGTAACACTATCACGCCTACCAAATAACCCTGTGACGAAACGCTCCGCTCTTCTTTGGATCTTCTCTGTCTGCTCTGTCAACCCGACCTGGTACGGATCCCACAGTGATGAGTAATACTCAAGTATAGGTCGAACGAGTGTTTTGTAAGCCACCTCCTTTGTTGATAGACTACATTTTCTAAGGACTCTCCCAATGAATCTCAACCTGGTACCTGCCTTACCAACAATTAATTTTATACGATCATTCCACTACAAATCGTTCCGCACGCATACTCCCAGATATTTTACAGAAGTAACTGCTACCAGTGTTTGTTCCGCTATCATATAATCATACAATAAAGTATCCTTCTTTCTATGTATTCGCAATACATTACATTTGCCTATCTTAAGGGTCAGTTGCCACTCCCTGCGCCGGCCGAAGTGGCCGTGCGGTTAAAGGCGCTGCAGTCTGGAACCGCAAGACCGCTACGGTCGCAGGTTCGATTCCTGCCTCGGGCATGGATGTTTGTGATGTCCTTAGGTTAGTTAGGTTTAACTAGTTCTAAGTTCTAGGGGACTAATGACCTCAGCAGTTGAGTCCCATAGTGCTCAGAGTCATTTAAACCAACCATTTGAACCACTCCCTGCACCAAGTGCCTATCAGCTGCGGATCTTCCTACATTTGGCTACAATTTTCAAATGGTGCAACTTCTCTGTATGCTACAGCATCATTCGCGAAAAGCCGCATGGAACTTCCGACACTATCTACTAGCAGCACCAGAGGCACTTCTTATATAGCCTCGTCTGATGCATTCCCCGGGATCACGCGCGTGTCCCGTGTCCTGTCGTCCATCCAGAACATTCTGTCGTAGCTGGTCATGTAGCTCCAGCGTACCTTGTCACAAAAAAGCAACCTCTCCTGCTTCCCAGCGCCCTGGCTGACGTTAGGCTGCTTTCCTACATGTTCATCTTATGCAATCTTATGCATTTCTACTCACATCCGCGACCCATTCGGGACAAATTTTGGGGAGAAGAATGTGGTATTGACGGCATCTTCGTCGACCGCACACAGCGCGCCGCGTTATGCTCACAGCTATGCGGGACAAGGACTCTCATTGCCATCGCTCCTTATATCCGATGGAGGCGATTCCATGCAGATACTCAACCAGACGACGTGTAAGGGATCCGTGATCCCATGAACATAGATGCTAGTATCCGGTGCCCAGGTCGATAGCAGACAGGAGTCGATTGTCGAGCGCTGCAGTAGGCAGTGAGACTAGTGTTGAGTGAGAAGTAGTACTGGAGAGTGTCTAGCGAGAGGTAGTGCGGGAGAGACGGGCAAGAATGGTGGTCGAGTGAGTTGTAAAAGGTAAAATTCACAGGAGTATGACGAGTGAGCACGTCCCCCTGATCGTCGTGGGGTTGACCCTCACTAATACCGATTCGCGAGTGATATGAGACAGAAAGTGACAAGTGCCGAATTACGTGTTTCGCGTCAACCGCGTCGGCCAGCAACAACCATGGATTGCAGTGAGTATTGTGTGAATGTTAACCATCAGCATTGCGTGTGACGAAGTACTGAAAATCAGCAATCAATAAAAAGAGATAACCACAATTAGACGTGTAAGGCGAAGGTAGCAACTGCCTCAGAATTTGTGTGTTGGTAGGAAATATATATCAGTTTTGTACATCGCAACCTTTGTGGTCCTTAATAATAGACAAACTTTCAATCATTAGCTATTCCGTCTCAGAACAGCCGCACTAGGTTGAAATACCCCCGAAACCACAGCAGAAAACCCGATAGCCTTTCATCCATGAAGCACACGGTCATATAATCATAATAATTAACTGTTTGGCGGCTTCGAAAAATTACTCAAAATCCAATAAAGGAATTTAATAGGGGGGGGGGGGTGTTTCATCTTGGCTCCCGTGAAAAGGACAGTTGCAATCTTTGGATCCGAACAATGATTTAGTAAGCACCATTTTTGGTTTCAGTTGAATGACATTTGCCATTATCGGACAATTTTAGTGCAAGAATAATTCGGTATTGTCGTTACCGTGACAAAAATTATAGTATTCCAACTAGGAACAGTGTAATGTAACGTATTTATGGTGAAATTAGAAATCGCGGGAACGAAGCACATTATTTAGACAATACAGTGCAAAAGTGACTGAGAAACAGTAAACAGTTTGTTTTTACGAGTTGAAATGACAAGAGAAGTGTTAATAAATAATGTACTGAAGTATGGACCTGCGTGAATTACTATAAAATTCATACTCTAAGAAAAGATACGTTTAGCCGGCCGAAGTGGCCGTGCGGTTAAAGGCGCTGCAGTCTGGAACCGCAAGACCGCTACGGTCGCAGGTTCGAATCCTGCCTCGGGCGTGGATGTTTGTGATGTCCTTAGGTTAGTTAGGTTTAACTAGTTCTAAGTTCTAGGGGACTAATGACCTTAGCAGTTGAGTCCCATAGTGCTCAGAGCCATTTGAAAAGATACGTTTGTGCATAATCGCGAGTGAACCAGCTAAAATTCCGTTACAAGAGTATCAGGAGAATGTTTTCAAGTGACTTTGTATCCGAAATTATCTTTTGAACGGTGTAAATCGCTCAATTTGATGTGGACCTATTAACTGTTACTGCATTTGCGAGTGTTGACTGTGGCGTAATTGTTGGATGACGTCACTCAGACTCTGTGAGCGGTTAGCCAAAGCATCTGAAGCAGTTCCACGCGCCGCGACATCAAGGATTTGGATAGCGGCTTCGACCATAGATATTGGTAGACTGGTCATGACGTATATTTCGTGGCACCAACATCTCTACTGCTATACCACGTGACTATTGGCAAAACAATGGTGGTATCCTGTTGTGCTTATGGTTGTACCGAGCGTTTTGTGAAGGGAAGTAACATTAAATTTCACGTGTAAGTATTATTAGTATAATTTAGCGGCATTTCTTGAATACTGATAAACTATTGTGTGTATCATATCCTTACCCAGAACGCCACAGTTACGTAAATTGGCGGTTTGAAGTGCTGTGTGTGTTTCCAGGCGCACAGTGCAATCGTATATATTTCTTGAAATGGTAAGCTACAAAGCTGCTTTTTCTCTTTCGTATAGGTTTCCAAAGGATGAAGGGCGCAGGCAGATCAGATGTGGATACAGGCAGTGAAACGAAAAGATTTCAAGCCTACTGCACACACACGCATCTGTTCGAAGCACTTTGAAGAATATATATATATATATAAAGATGATGTGACTTACCAAACGAAAGCGCTGGCATGTCGATAGACACACAAACATACACACAAAATTCAAGCTTTCGCAACCAACGGTTGCTCGTCACGAAAGAGGGAAAGAGAGGAAAAGACGAAAGGATGTGGGTTTTAAGGGAGAGGGTAAGGAGTCATTCCAATCCCGGGAGCGGAAAGACTTACCTTAGGGGGGAAAAAAGGACAGGTATACACTCGCGCGCACACACACACACACACACACACACACACCTCCATCCGCACATACACTGACACACCTATATATATATATATATATATATATATATATATATATATATATATATATATATATATATATATTGTGTGTGTGAGAGAGAGAGAGATATTTATTACCAATAACCCTTCCTACTCCAAAAGCAATGGCTATGTGCATTGCTACTACATCGGAAGAAAGGATGATTTTTACTATCCTGGATTAAATCTGACTTTGGTACAAAAAGGGGTGAATTATTCTGGTATTATTTTAAAGAACAATTTGCAAAAACAAGTTAGGGGTTTGATTTCTCATCAGGGTTTAGTTTTATTTTGTACTTCCCAGTTACAAAACATACAAATATCAGAAACAAATACTGAATACCATTTGCAAAAAGGTAGTTGCATGGCCTATGTTAATTTCCAGATAATAAGCTGTAATGTATGGGATAAATAATATGCTGCTACAAAAATCTTTGGTCATTTACCAAAAAGCATTAAAAGCCTGACAGATAGCCAACCAGCATTTAAAATCAAACTAAAAGAATCTATGAATGACAGCTCCCACTCAGTAGACGATTTTTTAGGTATAAATAAGTGATTGGAAGAATTGTCATGTAATGATAGGTCTACCTTTCATTAAACTGACACATCATTGCGAAGTATCGTATTCATGATCTGTGGAACAAGTATTTATGTAAGTAGGCACAGATTTTGTAGATATCTTATTTGATACATCTACGAAACAAACTGTTTAAACCAAAAAAGAGCTTTCAAAAGAAACTGCTTTACGTTTTGTGGGTGAACGACACAATTGAGTTCGTTACACTCGATGTGAACACGTGTGTTTACGTTACAGGTTTCGTTGTTTATGCCGATTTATGAAGTCTATAACACTTTCAACAACCAAGGCACTAAAACACACACACGCAATATTTACATTTTATGCAGTGCATAACGCGTATTGTTAGTAGAGAATGATCTCATAATTGATAACACTGAAATATTCGCGGCGAATATATTGCCGAACATCGAAAGTGTTTCAGCAGTTCACAAAGTTCATTGTGAAGTAATGGCTGTAAAACTAAAGTTGTATAGTGGTTACGCAATAATTTATCACTTCTAGCTGTGTTTACATAAGCTACATTTAATGTGGTGAAGTTAGCAGGAAATCCACTGAGAAATACTGGAAGTGAAATCAGGAACCAGAATGCTGCCCTGAACTCCCGCCGACGTTCTGCCAACAGTCACGTGATTCTATGTTGCAGCCACGCCAGATGTATAGCCGCTGCACTGCTTTCCCAGTCTATTAGTATCTATGGTCGAAGGATAGCGGAGATGTACCACACTGACCGGCGACTACAGCGGAGCCAAGTGGTTGAAGTAGAAACAACGACGACGCGGAGTTCGACATCTAGTGGCGAACCCCTGAAGTATACGACACCTGCGCCACCTACCCGCCGATCAACGAAATACGTGATAGCAGCTCCATCCCGTCGCCAACCCCGAACTACGAGACTGCGTCAGCGCGATTCGCGGCGAGCTTCGCTTTGCACACGGCACCACACCAGCTACAACGACGCTTCGCCTGACAGCCGCCGCTCCGGAGGAGCCAAAGCCAACACGACTAGTAGCGCGACTTCAAACGTCAAAACATCGCGACTTCGACGAGCGTCGACGGGTGAGTGAGGACGAGTTGCTGGCGCGAGACTAATTAATATTGCACTATCTTCAGAGCGCGGAAGGAACTTCATATTAAATTTGTCAATTGCAGAAAATATAAAAATAGTATTTTTTAACATGTTTTTTGCGAATTTTCTCTGAAGCGTGGTATGCTAATATGCATGTGTTTTCATGCTGTACAGCACAGAATAGTGTCTCATTTGCATTATTTATTGTAAACTACATGTTTATATGTCTTCTAAGTTGTGTGTATGTTACTTCGAGATTTTGTGTATAAATGCCGTCATTGATGTTTGATGTGGATAGGCTTCTGTAATTTATGGTGTTCAATGGAGAGGTCTATTTTGCCAGTCTGGGTTAACCGAATACAGTGAAGGATTATTTCGTTATTAGCTAATTAGTGAGTGTTTGGGTTACTAGGAGGTTATTTTTAATTTATTTTATTTTTTTCTTATCTGTGCATAGTGAATAGTTGAGAATGGATCCTGAATTGAAAGAGAAGGTTGTGGAGGAGGTAGTTAGAAAAATGAAGATAGGGCAAGAGGACAAGGATGAGTCAGGAATTGGTAGTAGTGGAATGTCAATGAACAGCCCATTGGGTCATTCAAGCGGTTACCCTGAGACACCAGTAAAACCAATTAGAAAGGAACTGAGTCTTGAGGATGGAGAATCGCAGTCAGTAATACTTAAGGTGCTCCAAGGAATCAACAAGCATATGGGAGAGATGCTCCAAGAAATCAACAAGCGAATAGAAGGGGGAAATAACGAAATCAGGAAAGAAAACAAAGAAAACCAAGAAAATTTAAGGAAAGGGCTGCAGGAATTCCAGGAACAGATGAGAATAACTCTTCAGGAGAGAGATGACAAGCTACAGGTGAAGCTAGATCAACTGCGAGAAGATATGAACGTTATGAGAGTAGAGATAATCGGAAAAGATGAGAGGGATATCAAGGAAGTCAAGACTGAGTTGGAGGGGAGAATGCGAGAAATGGAAGCACACCATAACCAACGGATTGAAGACGTGGTGCACGTGCAGCAGCTGTGCCAGGTTAATGTTGGTAAATTGGGAAATAGGCAAATGAAATTGGAGGAGGTTGTGGAACATATAGTCACAAATGAGATCAAACAGCTACAGGAGGGAGTCCAACAGCTAGAAACTAAAACCGAAGAGATTGATAGGAAGATAAATAGTGGCACCTTAACAGTAGGGGAGGGCAAGCTCGTTACATTAGTAAATGCTGATAATATGTATACCCAGGCCCACGTGGGGCAAAAATATAAACCCAAAGGGGCATTGCATCCAATGATATTTACTAAGTGGTTACGAGGTGTTTTCCCAGCACACTTACGAGATTCAGATAAAATTCAGTTCGCAATAGACAGAATGGAAGGTGAAGCTTTCACCTGGGGAGTTAGGAAGAAAGAAGAAGTTACAAGCTACAGTCAATTTGAGGAAGAAGTTTTAAAGAAATACTGGTCCAAAAGTCACCAATGTGCAACAGTTGAAGATTTATTGCATCGCAAGTCCCTCAATATCTGGAGGGGTACCTTGAGAGAATTTGCTGAGCATCTATGGATCTATGGGAGTTGAACGAAACATTGGAGCAGCCATTGAATGACGACATAATGATATCAGCAATTAAAAGGAGGTTAAGTCATAGGATGCAAGAAAACTTATCTGGAAGCCTGATTAAAGATAAAAATACCTTAATGGAAGTATTGGAGCATTTAGAAATATTCGTGCACAGGAAAACAATCAGGTGTTTGATCAGAACCAAGGTGGACATAATTACCATCAAAGTCAGTTTAATGGCCCGCCAAATTACAGAGGTAGAGGTGGGGGTAATGGACATAGGAACGGTGGCAATGGTCGACAGTTTCACCACAATCATAGGAGAGATGATGATGACAGGAATTATGAGAGGGGAGAAGATAGACGAAGGGATCATGAGGTACAAATTGAAGAAAGAAATGTGTAGGGAGCCAGCAACTCTTTTACTGGTATACCAGGTGGCGACTGGTACACTCCCAGCTGGGTGAGACTTTATTTCTCATTTCAAGTTTCACTCCTCTACCATCTTTCTCTATCCTTAGGTTAAGAAAGTTAGTATGTAGTAGTTAGGATTGGTAGTAGTCATCCAAGTAATTCAGTCAGGAACCATGTAGCAAATTTATAGTTGACTCGTAATATGGACAAGTAGTTAAGGTGTAGGGAGCTAGCAACTCTTTTGCTGATATACCAAGTGGCGACTGGTACACTCCCAGCTGCGTGAGACTTTATTTCTTATTTCAAGTTTCACTCCTCTACCATCTTTCTCTATCCTTAGGTTAAGAAAGTTAGTGTGTAATAGTTGGGATTGGTAGTGGTCATCCAAGCAATTCAGTCAAGAACCATGTAGCATATTTATAGTTGACTTAAAATAAGGATAAGTAGTTACTGTTGATGTCAGAGAATCAATAAGTCAAAAATCAGCTTAGTGTCAGTACATTGCAAAATTATTAGTGCCAGAAGTAATAAAATGAGAACCAGATCAGAAAGCTAATGTTTATAAAATGTGGTGGGAAGCTAATTGGTCAAACAAGAGTTTGTGTAATCTTATACAGTTGTTTTGTGAGGCATGAAAATATCAAACTGTTGTAAGAAAGTTGAAGTAATGTATCAGCTTGTAATTAGGATGGCATATAAAGAAACAAATACATGAGGAGATAGTTGTTCGAATAAATGATGTGAAATATGATGAACGGAGAGGCCAAGGAGCCTGGAGTAGTAAATTTATGTAGTTATTGCAGCGAATATGGAGGATTGATGTAGTTGGAAGAAGTATATTTATTTGCAGTTGAAGTTGCTGTTAAGTTGAGGGAGTTATGTGTAATGAAGTGTATTGAGTATGAGATGTTTGAAGTATTTAAGTATATGGAGGATTGATGTAGGTTGAAGATATATATGTATTTACAGTTAAAGTTGCTGTTAAGTTGAGGGAGTTATGTGTAATAAAGTGTATGAAGTATGAGATATTTGAAGTCTTGAAGTATGTCATTTAGCACATGAGCAACATCTGTTTGCAAGTTATTTGTAGGTATACATGTTTATTTGAAGTATGCTGAATAAAACAGAAAGTGTAACTTATGAATAATGAGTTACTCATGTATCCAATTAGCTATCAAAGTCAAGTATGATTGTACTTACATCAAGCTTTAGAAGCAGAATTCTGGCACTGTCTAATGAATAATAAATATCCATACAGCAGATTTGGATTAATGTCAGTATAATAGGAAATATTATATTTTTCATCTGAGCATTAGCAATGGCAGTAAATGTTTGGCAAAATGAAATGATCAGTAATTTAAAATTTTCGTTGGGTGACCACATTAGTTATGGCGATGCAAATTGTTATTTAAGACGTATTTAGTGATATAACGGAGCATTTAATATTATTGAATTAATCTGTAGAGGTATGAGGAATTGTAAAATAATTTCATAAGTCAAGGTATAAATGCTAATGTTTGTCTCATTTTCAATTTCGCTTGTTTTAAAGACTCAAATGAATAAATTGTGAGTTTCTTTCTTAACTTTCATGTGTGTTGGCCAAGTGAGTTATAAGTTAGAGTGATAGTAGTATGGACGGCAGGAACCCCGCTGAAAGGACGGCATACCAAAGGGGTAGCTTGCATTCAACTAGTTTGTTTTCTTGTCTTTGCTGAAGCTAGTTATAAAAAGTTAACCAGTAACAAATATGTAGTTAACAGCCCATGCAAATCCTTGAAAGTGATGATTTTTGGTAATTGAATGTAAGATAAGTTTATAAAATATTTACCATGCTATGTTAATTAAGATAGTGATGTTGTATAATGTTTCTGTAGGGGCAGTTTGCTACCGGAGCCAATAGGTTATTATATGCGATATGTAACTTTTCAGTATGTGAACCAGAACATATGTTCCTCATTTTCATTTATATACTATGTGATAAATTTTTCCTATTATTCGTTTTCGCCTGTGGCTACAAAGAAGGTTTTTAGGGCGGGGATGTAAGGGATCCGTGATCCCATGAACATAGATGCTAGTATCCGGTGCCCAGGTCGATAGCAGACAGGAGTCGATTGACGAGCGCTGCAGTAGGCAGTGAGACTAGTGTTGAGTGAGAAGTAGTACTGGAGAGTGTCTAGCGAGAGGTAGTGCTGGAGAGACGGGCAAGAATGGTGGTCGAGTGAGTTGTAAAAGGTAAAATTCACCGGAGTATGACGAGTGAGCACGTCCCCCTGATCGTCGTGGGGTTGACCCTCAATAATACCGATTCGCGAGTGATATGAAACAGAAAGTGACAAGTGCCGAATTACGTGTTTCGTGTCAACCGCGTCGGCCAGCAACAACCATGGATTGCAGTGAGTATTGTGTGAATGTTAACCATCAGCATTGCGTGTGACGAAGTACTGAAAATCAGCAATCAATAAAAAGAGATAACCACAATTAGACGTGTAAGGCGAAGGTAGCAACTGCCTCAGAATTTGTGTGTTAGTAGGAAATATATCTCAGTTTTGTACATCGCAACCTTTGTGGTCCTTAATAATAGACAAACTTTCAATCATTAGCTATTCCGTCTCAGAACAGCCGCACTAGGTTGAAATACCCCCGAAACCACAGCAGAAAACCCGATAGCCTTTCATCCATGAAGCACACGGTCATATAATCATAATAATTAACTGTTTGGCGGCTTCGAAAAATTACACAAAATCCAATAAAGGAATTTAATAGGGGGGGGGGGGGGGTGTTTCATCTTGGCTCCCGTGAAAAGGACAGTTGCAATCTTTGGATCCGAACAATGATTTAGTAAGCACCATTTTTGGTTTCAGTTGAATGACATTTGCCATTATCGGACAATTTTAGTGCAAGAATAATTCGGTATTGTCGTTACCGTGACAAAAATTATAGTATTCCAACTAGAAACAGTGTAATGTAACGTATTTATGGTGAAATTAGAAATCGCGGGAACGAAGCACATTATTTAGACAATACAGTGCAAAAGTGACTGAGAAACAGTAAACAGTTTGTTTTTACGAGTTGAAATGACAAGAGAAGTGTTAATAAATAATGTACTGAAGTATGGACCTGCGTGAATTACTATAAAATTCATACTCTAAGAAAAGATACGTTTAGCCGGCCGAAGTGGCCGTGCGGTTAAAGGCGCTGCAGTCTGGAACCGCAAGACCCTTACGGTCGCAGGTTCGAATCCTGCCTCGGGCGTGGATGTTTGTGATGTCCTTAGGTTAGTTAGGTTTAACTAGTTCTAAGTTCTAGGGGACTAATGACCTTAGCAGTTGAGTCCCATAGTGCTCAGAGCCATTTGAAAAGATACGTTTGTGCATAATCGCGAGTGAACCAGCTAAAATTCCGTTACAAGAGTATCAGGAGAATGTTTTCAAGTGACTTTGTATCCGAAATTATCTTTTGAACGGTGTAAATCGCTCAATTTGATGTGGACCTATAAACTGTTACTGCATTTGCGAGTGTTGACTGTGGCGTAATTGTTGGATGACGTCACTCAGACTCTGTGAGCGGTTAGCCAAAGCATCTGAAACAGTTCCACGCGCCGCGACATCAAGGATTTGGATAGCGGCTTCGACCATAGATATTGGTAGACTGGTCATG
Organism: Schistocerca piceifrons; assembly: GCF_021461385.2. Classification (NCBI taxonomy): domain Eukaryota; kingdom Metazoa; phylum Arthropoda; class Insecta; order Orthoptera; family Acrididae; genus Schistocerca; species Schistocerca piceifrons. The sequence continues at coordinate 552,252,241 of NC_060138.1, read as the reverse complement.
ACGTATATTTCGTGGCACCAACATCTCTACTGCTATACCACGTGACTATTGGCAAAACAATGGTGGTATCCTGTTGTGCTTATGGTTGTACCGAGCGTTTTGTGAAGGGAAGTAACATTAAATTTCACGTGTAAGTATTATTAGTATAATTTAGCGGCATTTCTTGAATACTGATAAACTATTGTGTGTATCATATCCTTACCCAGAACGCCACAGTTACGTAAATTGGCGGTTTGAAGTGCTGTGTGTGTTTCCAGGCGCACAGTGCAATCGTATATATTTCTTGAAATGGTAGGCTACAAAGCTGCTTTTTCTCTTTCGTATAGGTTTCCAAAGGATGAAGGGCGCAGGCAGATCAGATGTGGATACAGGCAGTGAAACGAAGATTTCAAGCCTACTGCAAACACACGCATCTGTTCGAAGCACTTTGAAGAATATATATATATATATATATATATATATATATATATATATATATATATATATATATATAAAAACAAAGATGATGTGACTTACCAAACGAAAGCGCTGGCATGTCGATAGACACACTACACTGAGGTGACAGAACTCACGGAACAACTCCTGATATCGAGACGGAACTACTTTTGCACGGCACAGTGCAGCAACTAGACCTATCATGGACTCAACAAGTCGTTGGAAACCCCTGCAGAAATACTGAGCCAGGCTGCCTCTATAGCCGTCCATAATTGCGAAAGTGTCGCCGGTGCAGAATTTTGTACACGGACTGACCTCTGGATTATGTCTCATAAATGCTCGACGGGATTCATAACGGACTATCTCGTTGGCCAAATCATTCGCCCGAATCGTCCAGACTGTTCTTCATTCTAATTGCGAACAGTTGTAGCCTAGTGACGTGGCGCAGTGTCATCCATAAAAATTCCATCTTTGTTTGGACACATGAAGTCCGTAAATGGCTGAAAATGATCTCCATGTAGCGGGACATAACCATTTCCAGTCAAAGATCGGTTCAGTAGGATGAGAGGACCCAGCGCATTTCATATAAATACAGCCTATGACATTGTGGAGCACCAGCTTGCACAGTGCCTTGTTAACAACTTTGGTCCAAGGTTTCGTGGGATCTGCGCCACACTCGAACCCTACCATCAGCTCTTGCCAACTGAAATCGGGACTCATCTGATCAGGATGTGGTTTTCCAGTCGCCTAGGATCCAACCGATATGGTCACAAGCTCGGGAGAGACACTACTGCAAAGACACTCGCTTCGGTCATTAGCCCATAGACACACTGTGCTAATGTATACGCTCGTCGTACGTCCCAAATTGATTTATGCAGTTATTAACGCAGTGTTGTTTGTCTGTTAGCACTGACAACTATACGCAAACGCCGCTACTCTTGGCTTTTGTGTGAAGGCCGTCGGCCACTGCGTTGTCCATTGTTACAGGTAATGCCTGAAATTTGGCATTCCCGGCACACTCTTGACGCTGTGGATATCAGAATACTGAAATCTCTAAAAAAAAATCTGTTAATTCCCGTCGTGGGACCGTAATCACGTTGAAAACTCATGTGAGTGCAAACGACAGCGCCGCCACTGCATTGTCCTTTTACACGTGTGGATATCGCTATCGCAATACTTTCGTCACCACACAGTGACCTCACAGTAAATACAACAGAACAGTGAGCGCACATTACTCTTCATAGTTTACTTCCGTAAAATTTGACTTTACTAATAATGCAGTGTATAATTATACGCCTATTTCGTTCACCTTACAAAACACTGTTAAAACTCCAAGCTTTTTTCCACCTGTTATTCCCAAGGCGAGTAGCAGGAGTGTTGTTTAGAATCAAAGACCTGCACACAGGCAATACGACGAAACATTATCACTTCAGTTCCAGTTCCACTAAATTCCTAATATCCTAGCAACCCCGCCGCAGCAAACATTGGTACGGAACTCGAGCTATTTTTAGTTATCCCAGAAAAAACTTTTTGTGTTTACGCATGCGCCCGTGTGTGTGTGTGTGTGTGTGTGTGTGTGTGTGTGTGTGTGTGTGTGTTTGTGGATCACCGCTGAATTTAAAAGTTACACATAGTTAATGAGTAAGTTACTGGCATCGCATTAAACGTTGAAAGATTGTAAAATAATCTCTAAACGTTTGCCTTCTTGGCGTGATTTAAAAATATGTAAATGGAACCACATGGCCCGAATCTTCATTGACAAGGATCTGTAACAGTTACTTGTGATTGACGGCAAAATTTTACCCGTACATTAAAGAATTTCTTCAACTGTTGAATTCGTCAAGGGTATTGTTAGAGTGGATAAGGATATTTATATTCTTTTTACAAACTTCGATATTATTAATTGCTTCTAAAACGACAATAAATTCTTCTTGGCGTTTTCCATTGGCTGTTTCACTTTCAACCAGGAATTCCTATGTTCTCTGTCAAGAAAGTAAATAGAAGAGAAAGTAAACTAAGCTAAATCCAAGACTGACAACCTCTGGAAAATCTGCCTCTTCTTTAGCTGCGCTTTAAGAAGACAAGCACGCGACGTATTTGTATGAATAAGTATCTCGAGAAAATGGTTTGGAAAAATTCTGCAAATTCTTGACACAATATTTTAGAAATTACTCTCCTGTATTCAGGCCGACACATTTTATCCTGCCTTGGATTCAGTGGAGGACTAAAATAAAATATTTATTTTAACAATTTCAGCAATGTTAATTACACATAATTTAGGAACGTAAATAATGCGAAATTACCTTCATAAAAATTCAAGGATTACTTTTTTTGAAATTCTAACTTAATTTTAGCAGAATTAACGTCGCATTAACTGGAATGTATGTGACACGACTCGTAAATACTTCTTTACTAAAAAGTAAACTGCGTTCGTCGTTAAATGTTTGTAGCCTAAAAGAGATTCGTAAATAAACCATCATGATACGTACAGTTTCATACATCTAAGAGTGTTTGGGAACCCCAGGAAAGACAATTATGTGTCTTCTTTCTTTTTTGATGTTACTTATTGCTATGAATAGGCTCCCATTTGTAAAAACTATGTTACAAAGTATTATAAAGACACTATTCCTATTCATCCGCTACCATATTCAGAAGTGTAGCTCAATGTCTGCTTAGAGCGCTGCTGTCACAGAGGTGACGCTACTGTAAGTTAAACTATGAACAAACTTTTCCATAAAATTAAAGTACTATGAGCTCAATACACACCATCAAGGGCTGTGATGTTATCCTTTACCAGTCATGTTTGGCGTTTCATGTTTAATGCGAACTTACATGATCATTACGTCCATATTAGTTACTACTAACATTCATTATCCGTTAGATAATTAATATTTATTTAAAGTATGACATTTATTAAATATAAAAACAAACTTCAGGAATCTGCGAGAGAAAAGAAGTGTTTACATGAGTGATAGTACTACCGCAATGTATTGTCCTTCGACTCCTCGAAACTGTCTTGAAACATTTGCGCTGCATTTCTCCACGTGTTCAGAAGTATAGACACTAATCGACAATAGCGAACTGAGTCCATCGTTAGTAGCCAGTTGTACTCTATGAAGTAAACCATGGGAATATATATATATATATATATATATATATATATTAGCGCTCTTGTTGCTACATCAAGAAGAAAGCTGTCTATACACATAGTATATAATCCTAGAATAATCAGTTGAAAAACGTATTGACCATTAATAGACCCTGACAGATTCAAAAAAGCGAAAAGGATTTAACATTCCGCCACTAGTCACAAAATTACAAATGTCTCTTTCAGGGTGGGGACTGGGTGTTTGTGTCGTCCTCGTATTTTCATCATCATCACCATCATTGGTGACAATGGCTAAATGGGACTGAGTAAAGAAACTGGACTGTATGAAAAATGGGGACTTTGTATGGGCGCTGATGATCGCGCAGTTGAGCGCCCAACAAAACCAAACATCCTCATAATCATCTCTTTCAGGGTACAATGTCCGCACATCAACATTTAACGAAAGTTCATGTAGATGTTCAAGTCGTTCGTTACACTCTTGACACACGCTGCGGTCATCCTGCGGAGAAGCATAAAGTAACCTAATATTAGGGAATGTTGAGTTAGTACGTTGGTAACTGAACACACCGCAAGAAGACACTCATTTCATATGAACAAAGTGAGTAGTTATTTAAAAACTTGGTGTGAATAGCCGACCAACAAACTATGTGAATATTTCTTGGTGTTAAGTTATTATTAAGTTATTCTTTGTGACGGCCCTCCTGCAGCGGCTGTCAGCATTCATTTTACTCCTTCAAAATACTGTAAAAATAGGAGATTTTTTTTGTATATGACCACTACTGAAAGGAGAAGCCTGATATGAGTGCGTAGAATGTACTTGTATTAGCTTTCTGGAAGATATATTGACGAAAGAATTGTTTTCTGTTATCGCCACACTTTATCCTGACGAGATGGAGGAGGTGTAAGTGTCCAATCAATGTCGCGTGAGCGACTTCAGCTGGCCTACAACACGTCAACAGCCATGGGGTGTGGGGTCAATGCAGCGAGCGATATGAAGCCCTTGAAATGATGAGTGTACAATTTTACTTCCTTCTTTGTATCGTATTGGGCGAGTCACGTAAGACGTAAAAACATTTTATTTAGTGAACGGTTACACATATCAAAAAGTGGTTTTTCGGAAAATGTTAGAGCGTCGAGGGGCACGTATAATTTTTTCTTTTTGTTCATGTTTTTAGCGCTGGTATCAACTGAGGTACTGAAGTAAGTACTGTTTTTAAATGGAACCGTATACTTTTTTATAACAGCATTTTATAGCTCCTGGAAGACAAGTGTAAAGATAAAGACTTTGTTAATGTTTACGTTGAAACCTGTAGTAAAAGAAATTCGAGAAATGTCCTAGAATGTGAGAGTACGATGTCCGCAGAAGGAGAAATAGGGGGTCAGCTACGGGGCGGCGACAAGGGATGGGAAAGACCTATTGCCTAAAACCGTTACCATTATTTTAGTCCTAAATAACTTGTATTTTTTGGTATTTGTTTGGTCTCAGTTATAATAGATAGATTTTCTAAATTTTTTTACTAATAATCTAGAAAAAACTCCAGGTTATCAATTTGCTAAAGGAACGACGACGTTAATCGTTTCTAATTAATATTTTTTTCAACGAGTAACGTTTATTCATAAAATTTTCATTGTTTTGAAATATTGGATTATTACAGAAATCGAGTAAAGCGATAAGCAATATTTTAATAACAATGACTCCTGTCAGACACTATTAACAAACACATGACATACGAATCGGTATGTCATTGTAGAGACAGTGATGTACCTGTTACCGCTTGGCGTGGCCTATTGGACGGTAAGCTTGTACGCGTAGTTTGCGAGACATGCCTGCGCCTGGTCTGTAGAGCGATTGGTAGCTGTCGTCCTCAGTCATGAGTTGTATTACCGAATAGGATCATTCATAGTTAGGAAGTGTTTTATAAAGTCCCGTAGCAGTGAAGCGTAACACTCTGTTTGCTTTAAAAAATTAAACAATGGCGGAGGCAAAACAAACTTACGACATCATATAAAGAGAAAACATGCACAAAGTTTCTTGTAAAAGAAGATAAACTTGATTGATTTTATTGAAGTGCTGTAAACTGGGATAATAACTGAACGTTTAATATAGTTGCTGCTTCAGGGTGAAAAAATGACACTATCCAAAATTCACAATGCAGGGAAGTTAACGACTTCTGACGTTTCGCTGTCACTGTCGTTGCGTCCGTGTCCTTCACATTTTGCAAACTTTTCTGGGGATAATGACACGAATTTCTGTCGCAGCCTCAACCCCATATTGATCGTGGCGTCCTACTCCTTCACCTCAACTAAAAGTTTCATTCTTTGTTCGATATCTACGCTTATTATATTAAGTAACAGCAATAAAAACCGAAAATCTGTTATTTCATAACCGGTACTTTTGAACGGTTTCAAAAGTCGCACTAAACTGGAGATTAAAAGAACCTGTGTAACCGAAAACCGGTTGTTTCAGCGATAAGCGCCGTCGTTAAGCTGTCGGCACACGGACCGTGCAACCGAGCATTGAGCGTTGAGCGTGCCGAGTTTCTGACGTCATAGCGTGGAATAGCACGCTCTGGAGTCTCTCCGAACGTGCAGAGCAATATCTAGCATGTCAGGTATTCTGAGCGTTGACCAATGAGATGGCACAATGCCACATTACGTCACATGCACGCCATCTCCTTTCAGCACAGAGATGTGAGGCACCATATAGGCATTCAGTTCAAACCTGTAAGTATATTTGTCGTTCCTGAGCACCAGCAAATTGAGAATCACTCGAAAACCAGTTGTTAACTGTCTGTGTCGTAAGGTCCTTTCTCGTAATCTGTTCACTAAAACGTGAACAGATACAGCGGCTCTTATGAGACCGTCTTGCAGTGATCTGGCGTTAACTGTACTACACTGCAACGCAGAGATGGCCAGATGTTGATCTTCACGTGGGGCTGTTATGTGTCTGTGACCATGTGCAACTCGCCTTGTGTGCTGACCTGTCACCCTCGAGCGTGTGCACAACATATGGACGAGACATGGAGAGGCATTGGTATTTGCAGCAACAAGACCGAAACTCCATTCTTTTTTGGATCAGGCTGACCGCCCCTGCAGCTTTCAGTGTGTTAAGATGTCGAATCGCATGTGCACAGTAAAATATAACGTCCACAAATGGTAACTTCCATCTCTGTATCTCACTAGAAAATACTGGGACACAGGTACTCACTTCGTTCCGAGGGGTTACCTGATACTGTAATGCATAACACAGCCAACAGATAGCGAATGATTTTAGTTGTTGCCTGAACTGAAAGCGATGATCTCAAACTATGCAATAAGATCACAGGTACCGCCTGCGTCAAAATAGTTAACATACCGGACGTTGATACACGTGTTCACCTAATTCTTTTGAACAGTGTAGAATTTACGAAAATTGAAATGGAAGAAATGAGAGTTAAATTAGAAGTTAAAAGGCCAGCTAAGCATAAGAAGTATGAGGAGAGAAAGATGAAGAAGAAAGGGAAACTGAATGTAAGGAGTGTGAAGAAAGAATAGCAAAACATTAGGCGGAGAAGGAAGCTGAACATGTGGAGTATGAAGAAAGGAAAGGCAAATAGAAAAAATTAAAGATTCTTGTCCAGTATGAAGATTTTCAGAGAAGAAAAGTTTTGAAAGTTAAGTGCACTAAAGAGAATGAGAATAAAGAAACATTAGAAATTAGTTTCATGATGAATCTAAGTCAACAGGTAGACAAGAACTAGATTTTAAACAAACATTTATAAGTCCTAGGGAGAGTACTAGAAGTACCTTCACTTTACTATACTGGTGAAGATTTAAGCCTTGAGCTCATTCTGTCTCAGCGGACGTTGAATATGAAAGGAGATGCCGAAACATAGTGTGGGTTTAATTCTTATTGTGAGAGGTACTTGAAAAGACGTACATGCTGGAATGGAACATTATCCTATGAAATTGTTTTATGTAAGGTATCATGTGGTGTAGTGTCACAGATATTACGATCTGTAGATAAGATGTATTACTAGTAGGAAATGAATGGTTGAACGGAAACGCAGGAGGAGGAGAATTAAAGTGTATCTTTTCTCCATGCCCTGGAGGGGGCTATGTTATTTTGTGGGGAGACACCTAAAAAAACCATTATGGATGCGGTGTGTGCCTCACGCAGCAGTACGGCAAGGAGTTTCATTTATTCAACAAGAGTTTTACATGTACGTTTCTTAATATTTATTTAATGTTAGTACTTACCTCAGGCGATTTCGCCGTATTGCTTATTTGTTTACTGTTAAAGAATGGAATGAGTTAAAAGCTAGGTTGTCATTCACGTTATTTACAGATTGTTGTTAATGGTTCAATTGTTTGTCTGTTGCTTTAGTGATTTGCATGTTAAATAGACTCACTGGTGCAGTAATGAAGTGCGTTATGCCCATTTCTTGCGGAAGCTGAGGTGTAACTGCAGTATGAAATCCTATGTCTACATAATCGAAATTCGACACTGAATATTAGATGCTGAAGATGTATTTTTGTAGGGTGTAAGACACGCTGTGTTAGTAAAATTACTACAATATTATGAAGATGGCATCTGTTCTTTCGGACATGTCCGAAAGGACAGACGCCGTTGGTGACCGTGCAGCTCTCTAGAATGAAATTACAACTAAATGAATACCATCAATTGCTGACGGGCGTTCATATACATCAACGCGGACACTTGAAAATGTGTGCCCCAACCGGGATTTCGAACACGTGATCTCCTGCTTACATGGCAGACGCTCTATCCATCTGAGTCGCCGAGGGCACAGACAACACTGCGTGTGCAGGGACTATCCCGCGCACGCTTCCCGCGAGATACACATTCTCATCTTATATGTTCACACACTACATTCGTAGTGTCCCTACCCAACACACTCATTACTCGTGGAAGACATTCTTAGCAAGTCCCGTAAGAGTTCGGGTAATAAGTGTGCATCCGCACAGAAGAGGAAGGTCATGGCCGGTATTGCCAGAACTATATACTTATATGGATATGGTGTCTGTTCTTTCGGACATGTCCAAAAGAACAGATGCCATCTGCATATCGTTTAAGGCTAACCGGCTGATGATCTTCTTCAGTGCGGATGCACACGATTTGCCTGAACTCTTACAGGACTCGGTGGATTTGTCTGCCGCGAGTAATGGGTGTAATGGCAGGGGCGCTACGAATTTCGTGTGTGGACTATAAGTTGAGAATGTGGATCTCACGGGGAGCGCGCCGGCGATAAATCCCTACAGTCGCACTATCCTCTTTGCCCTTGGTGGCTCAGATGGATAGAGCGTCTGCCATTTATGCAGGAGATCCCGTGTTCGAGTCGCGGTCGGGGCACACATTATCAACTATCCGCGTTGATGTATTTGAACGCCCGTCAGCAGCTGATGGTATTCATTTAGTTGTAATTTCATACGACAATATTGGTTATGTGAAGAGAAGCATATTTTAGCTTAAAGATTGGCAGTAAGGAATATAGTATTGATTATGAATTTAGTTATGACACTTAGTTCTTTTATCTTGCTAAATAGAAGGAATTCTGTCACTAAGTTATATACACTGATGGAAACAAAATCGCAACACCGAGAAATAATTAATATAAAGTAATGAAATTTCGTACATTTGTGTGGGCAACGTATGTAAGTGATTAACATTGCAAGATCACAGGTTAATGCAAGCACGAGATAAGACATTGTAAATGTGAAATGCTGGTACATTAGTAATCGCTGTAACCGCCAGAACGTTGAATGCAAAGTTCTTGGATTGTGTTTTACAGATGCTGGATGTCAGTTTGTGCACTTGATCGATCAATGCAGGCACAGTTAATGCTGTTTATGAATGGTAGTCCGTGGTCTAGGGATTGCCGGCACGGTAGCTCAGCGTGTTCGGTCAGAGGATTACGTGCCCTCTGTATTAAAAAAACTGAGTTCATCGATCAATAACGAACTTAAAAAAAAAATCAAAACGTCTTCGGTCCCGGGTTCGATCCCCGCCAGTGCCTGAATTTTGATAAATAATCAGCATTGGCGCCCGAAGACTTCCGGCATAAGAAGTCAGCCTCATTCTGCCAACGGCCTTGTCAAAGAGGGCGGAGGAGCGGATAGAGGTTCAGGGCACTCTCTTGTCCTAGGGGTGGGAAATTGCCCCTAAAGGCGGAAGAATCAGCAATGATCAACGACATGAGGATGCAGAAGGCAATGGAAACCACTGCATTAAAGACACGTAACGTGTATCCACAGGACATGTGGCCTCTAATTGAAGAAGTGTCATGATGATCTCTCCATTGGCAAAAGATTCCGGAATAGTCCCCCATACGGATCTCCGGGAGGGGACTGCCAAGGGGCAGGTTACCATGAGAAAAAGATTGAATAATCAACGAAAGAATAACGTTCTACGAGTCGGGGTGTGGAATGTCAGAAGCTTGAACGTGGTAGGGAAACTAGAAAATCTGAAAAGGGAAATGCAAAGGTTCAATCTAGATATAATAGGGGTCAGCGAAGTGAAGTGGAAGGAAGACAAGGATTTCTGGTCAGATGAGTATCGGATAATATCAACAGCAGCAGAAAATGGTATAACGGGTGTAGGATTCGTTATAAATAGGAAGGTAGGGCAGAGGGTGTGTTACTGTGAACAGTTCAGTGACCGGGTTGTTCTAATCAGAATCGACAGCAGACCAACACCGACAACGATAGTTCAGGTTCACATGCTGACGTTGCAAGCTGAAGATGAACAGATAGAGAAAGTGTATGAGGATATTGAAAGGGTAATGCAGTATGTAAAGGGGGACGAAAATCTAATAGTGATGAAGAGTAGGCTGAAGTTCAAGACATTAGTCGGGAAGAATCAATACGCAAAGAAGTGGGATAGGGAAGTACTAAGGAATGACGAGATACGTTTGAAGTTCTCTAACGCTATAGATACAGCAATAAGGAATAGCGCAGAAGGCAGTACAGTTGAAGAGGAATGGACATCTCTAAAAAGGACCATCACAGAAGTTGGGAAGGAAAACATAGGTACAAAGAAGGTAGCTGCGAAGAAACCATGAGTAACAGAAGAAATACTTCAGTTGATTGATGAATGGAGGAAGTACAAACATGTTCCGGGAAAATCAGGAATACAGAAATACAAGTCGCTGAGGAATGAAATAAATAGGAAGTGCAGGGATGCTAAGACGAAATGGCTGCAGGAAAAATGTGAAGACATCGAAAAAGATATGATTGTCGGAAAAACAGACTCAGCATACAGGAAAGTCAAAACAACCTTTGATGACATTAAAAGCAACGGTGGTAACATTAAGAGTGCAACGGGAATTCCACTGTTAAATGCAGAGGAGAGAGCAGATAGGTGGAAAGAATACATTGAAAGCCTCTATGAGGGTGAAGATTTGTCTGATGTGATAGCAGAAGAAGATTTAGAAGAGATAGGGGATCCAGTATTAGAATCGGAATTTAAAAGAGCTTTGGAGGACTTACGGTCAAATAAGGCAGAAGGGATAGATAACATTCCATCAGAATTTCTAAAATCATTGGGGGAAGTGGCAACAAAACGACTATTCGCGTTGGTGTGTAGAATATATGAGTCTGGCGATATACCATCTGACTTTCGGAAAAGCATCATCCACACAATTCCGAAGACGGCAAGAGCTGACAAGTGCGAGAATTATCGCACAATTAGCTTAACAGCTCATGCATCGAAGCTGCTTACAAGAATAATATACAGAAGAATGGAAAAGAAAATTGAGAATGCGCTAGGTGACGATCAGTTTGGCTTTAGGAAAAGTAAAGAGACGAGAGAGGCAATTCTGACGTCACGGATATTAATGGAAGCAAGGCTAAAGAAAAATCAAGACACTTTCATAGGATTTGTCGTCCTGGAAAAAGCGTTCGACAATATAAAATGGTGCAAGCTGTTCGAGATTCTGAAAAAAGTAGGGGTAAGCTATAGGGAGAGACGGGTCATATACAACCAAGAGGGAATAATAAGAGTGGACGATCAAGAACGAAGTGCTCGTATTAAGAAGGGTGTAAGACAAGGCTGTAGCCTTTCGCCCCTACTCTTCAATCTGTACATCGAGGAAGCAATGATGGAAATAAAAGAAAGGTTCAGGAGTGGAATTAAAATACAAGGTGACAGGATATCAATGATATGATTCGCTGATGACATTGCTATCCTGAGTGAAAGTGAAGAAGAATTAAATTATCTGCTGAACGGAATAAACAGTCTAATGAGTACACAGTATGGTTTGAGAGTAAATCGGAGAAAGACGAAGGTAATGAGAAGTAGTAGAAATGAGAACAGCGAGAAACTTAACATCAGGATTGATGGTCACGAAGTCAATGAAGTTAACGAATTCTGCTACCTAGGCAGTAAAATAACCAATGATGGACAGAGCAAGGAGGACATCAAAAGCAGACTCGCTATGGCAAAAAAGGCATTTCTGGCCAAGAGAAGTCAACTAATATCAAATACCGGCCTTAATTTGAGGAATAAATTCTGAGGATGAACGTCTGGAGTACAGCATTGTATGGTAGTGAAACATGGACTGTGGGAAAACCGGAACAGAAGAGAATCGAAGCATTTGAGATGTGGTGCTATAGACGAATGTTGAAAATTAGGTGGACTGATAAGGTAAGGAATGAGGAGGTTCTACGCAGAATCGGAGAGGAAAGGAATATGTGGAAAACACTGATAAGGAGAAGGGACAGGTTGATAGGACATCTGCTAAGACATGGGGGAATGACTTCCATGGTACTAGAGGGAGCTGTAGACGGCAAAAACTGTAGAGGAAGACAGAGATTGGAATACTTCAAGCAAATAATTGAGGACGTAGGTTGCAAGTGCTACACTGAGATGAAGAGGTTAGCACAGGAAAGGAATTCGTGGTGGGCCGCATCAAACCAGTCAGTAGAATGATGACCAAAAAAAAAAAAAAAAATGAATGAAGCTGGAGTTGTCGTCCGAAGATGTCCCACATGGGCTCAATTCGAAACAGATCTGGTGATCGAGTAGGCCGAGGCAACATACCCCGTAGAATATGTTGGGTTACAACAGCGGTATGTCGGCAAGAGCTATCCAATTGTAAAACACTGCTTGGAATGCTTTTCAGCCAACACAACAGCTTGGATCACCAGACTGAGGTACAAATGTGCAGTCAGGATGCGTAGGATACCCAAGAGTGCTACTGCTGTCATACTGTAACGCACTCAAGACCATAACTCCACATATGTCCACGCGGAGCGGTCGGCTGCAGGTCCTCAACTGGCCTGCTAACCAACCCACGGCCATCCCATCACCGAGGCAGATCCAGCTTTCATCAGAAAAAACAACAGATCTCCACTCTGCTCTCGCTTGACACCAGGAAAGTCACAAATAGCGGTGGTTTTGGGGTCAGTGTAATGCACACTACAGGGCGTCTAGCTCTGAGCTGTCCTTGAATCAACTGATTTTTAACAGTTCGTTGGGTCACGGTGGTGCCAACTACTGCTCAAATTGCTGCTGCAGATGCAGTACCATGCGCCAAAGTAATACGCAGAACACGACTGTCCGGAGCCCGTCTTCTTGCGACCGTACATTCTCGAGACTACTGCTACCAGCAATCATGTACAGTGGCAGTTTTCTTCCCAAGTTTTTCTACGATATCGCAGAAGGAACATCAAGCTTCTCGTAGCCCTATCACGCGACCTTGCTGAAACTCAGTGGGGTGTTGCCAATGGTGTATTTGTCGCCTCAAAGACATTCTTGATTAGCGTCAGCTCACTACGTCCAGTCTCAAAGGTAACTAAAGCTCACGACCGTTGCAGTGTGTATTTAAAGCAACCCTGATTTGCATCCTCATAGTGGCGCTACTAGCGCCACTTTTATACGGCTGACGCGAAATTTAAATAGATACCTTTAAGAGGTAGAAACACGGCTACCACCTTTCGTTTACATCAGACACCCCTTCTATCTGCTGCGATTTTTTTCCGTCAGTGCAGTTGCGTAGAATTAAGATATCTTATCGATGTTCAGTTGTTCTGTCAGATGTTAAAATCTAGCAGTGATAATATGATCTCTGCGCCTGTTCATCAAATTTAAACTTTATTCTTAAAGGTTCTTAGATGTCACTGACCTACATATAGATGAGAGATGCGTTAGGGAAGAGGAATGTTAACGCGTAAATCGTTCGTGAAAGTGCATATGGTACTATACTTGATAAAATCTGATTTAAAAGTAACTAAATATCGGTGATTCAGACGTACACGAGGGTGTAAGAGTTACAGTATTACATTAAGAATGGTAAGGAATAAGTCTGATTAGTGATATTGATATTTATGTGTGTGTAAAAGGGAGCGTTACTTGGAGATATTTACGTTATAAGTATGAAAGAAAACGTGGTTACTTGGAGATATTTACGTTATAAGTGTGAGAGAAAACGTGTGAGAGGGGAAGGTTGGAGACAGGGTTTTTGTTTGTATGTTTTATATTGAACTAAGTATTTATTTGAATTATTAGTTATTATTAGTTACAGTATGGAAGCAAACGATGTATTGGAGGAAAGATGATAAATAGTGTATTTCCTGTTAAAAGGAGCAAAGTAGGAGTGAATGACTACTATGAAACAAGCATAATCACTGCATCCATCACAGATTAGTTATGCCGCAGAATAGGTCTGTTGTGCAAGGTTAAATTTTTTAAAGCTATAACTGGAGAGGTCAGAACAGAGAAGTCTACCTCTGGGCCGGTGTGCCAGTCAGAATGTCAACAAGACGTACTACCGATGTAACAGACATCAGGGCACCAGGCGCGCATTGCCACACAACCTGCGAGCAAGTGAAGTAGAAACGCAAACAATGCAGCGCTACGTAGCAAGGTAGTATGGAGTAACAAACAGTTCGTAACTTCAGCGCCAGGGAGCCACTTTAATAATGAAACGTTGCAGAAAGACCCGAACTCGGCACCGGCCGGGGTGGCCTAGTGGTTCTAGGAGCTACAGTCTGGAACCGTGCGACCGCTACGGTCGCAGGTTCGAATCCTGCCTCGGGCATGGATGTGTGTGATGTCCTTAGGTTAGTTAGGTTTAAGTAGTTCTAAGTTCCAGGGGACTGATGACCACAGAAGTTAGGTCCCATAGTGCTCAGAGCTATTTGAACCGAACTCGGCACCCGGAATAATTATTAAATTATGACAGCAAGGCAAGGAGCGCTGAGTAGACCAATAAATGAGGGCAAATGCAATCATACAACCAAGCCACCGCATCGTAGGTGAGGGCTTAGCTCTTTAAACAATGATCCTTAGAAGCTCAAAGAAACATTCAGTTGTGCTGTCTTTCTGTCCATCTTGCTAGAACCAGAGATAATGATTGTCCATAAGCTGATCGAATATCCTCTGCCTGCTGCCCGCTTTTTGACTTAAGCATTGAGACACAGCCAATCTTGTCCATACGAGCCGTGGTCTGTTCGTTGCTGCTTACTGGGACATCACAGATGAGGAGAAGAGTAGTGAGTGGCCAGCCTCCTACCACGAAGAGTCAATCACAGATGACCTGCAAGCTGTCATCTCCGGACCGACCAGGCATAACACTTATACGCGGCCCCCTGGCCAGCTGCAGCCCTCGTCGACTCATGATTGATGACCAGGGCCTAGCTTTAACAACAACCAACGTCCTGAAACACACAGTTGGCTGTCAGGGCCTGAGCACATGGCGGGGAGATGTGAGCCGCACTGAACAGCAGAACGTCTGGGAAGGTGACGCCTTCCCATCCCCAGGCGGCCGCTAGCGCAGCACGCTACCGTGGCTCGCTGACCTGCGGCAGCTACATTATGATTCGTTGACAGGGCATCAGCACTTCGTCACGGCATGCGCTTACGTCCAACTGCCGACCAACACCCCGAGACACTTCACAACTCCGAAAACTTAAACTGAAGAACAGATGTTATTGCATATACCACTGTGTCACCGACGCCTCCAGGCATAAACTGGACCAGTCTCCTACACTCCCTGCCCAGCCTGGAGCACACAGCGCCTGCTCCCTGTGTCGCAACAGAATGGTAATGTAAATTAATGGTTCTATCATGAATGTACAGTGTACTACGCGTTTGACTCTACGAACCTAATCTTGAATATGATCGGAATATTTTACGGTTGTCAATTTGTAATTGACCAGGCCGGACTTTGCTTTGGTTTGTTGGGGGCGTACATGGTGCACTGCTTAGTACGTCCATTAACATTCAGTTTATTACTCCAAAACATTATAAACCTAGGAGGTATTTATTATAATGCAGCTGAGTGGGCAAGCTGGATATGAGTATGGGTAAAGAGCCCGCCCAGTTAGCCGTGCGTTCTAACGCACGGCTTTCCGGATTGGAAAGGAGAGTCTGGTCTCCGGCACGACTCCGCCCGGCGGACTTGTGTCGAGGTCCCGTGAGCCGGTCAGTCTTTTAGGCGGTTTTCCATCTGCCTCGGCAAATGCGGGCTGGTTCCCCTTATTCCATCTCAGCTACACTATGTCGGCGATTGTTGCGCAAACAAGTTCTCCACGGATGCCTACACCACCATTACTCTACCATGGAAACATATGGGTTACACTCGTCTGGTGTGAGACGTGCCCTGGGGGCTCCACTGGGAGCCGAACCGCACAATAACCCTGGGTTCGGTGTGGGACGGCGGAGGGGTGAAGTGGACTGCGGTAGTCGTCGTGGGGTTGTGGACCACTGCTGCTGCGAGGGGACGGAGCCTCTCCGTCGTCTCTAGGTCGCTGATGACCTCGATGTTGAGCGCCCATAAGTCCCCCGTCTCTAGGTCCCTGGTTAAGATACAATACAATACAATGGCTAATGAACTTGTACTAATGGTCTCGAAGATATACTGCAGAAGAATTTTTATTGTAACGCCACGCTGTATCCTGAGGAGCTGGAGGAGATAAAAGTATCCAGCCAAGGTTGCTTGAGCGACGACGGCTCGCCTACCGTAAATCAGCAGCCAAGGGGCGTTTAGGCCAATGCAACAACATGAAGCTCTTAAAATTATGTCTGTACAGTTTTAGTTTTTTTTTTTGTATAGTACATGCTAGACGCATGCAGCAGGAAAAGGCTTAATATAAATGAACACTATATTTGCTTTAAATAAGAATACCTAAAGTTAGCCATGGAGTACCTGTAACAACTGAGGATAATTTCTTTGAGCTACAGCACTCGTGACATGTAATTTGTATACTGGTGTTGGCTGAATTATTATTTGTTAGTGATTGCTTGTTTGTACTTAACTTTGAACAGTTTATTCAATTTTGAGTGATATTAATTGCGTAGTTTTTCAGATGCAATAACTATTCTTAGGAATACCCGTGGTCTAGGGGTAGCGTCTTTGATTCATAATCAAAACGTCTTCGGTCCCGGGTTCGATCCCCGCCAGTGCCTGAATTTTGATAAATAATCAGCCTTGGCGCCCGAAGACTTCCGGCATAAGAAGTCAACCTCATTCTGCCAACGGCCTTGTCAAAGAGGGCGGAGGAGCGGATAGAGGTTCAGGGCACTCTCTTGTCCTAGGGGTGGGAAATTGCCCCTAAAGGCGGAAGAATCAGCAATGATCAACGACATGAGGATGCAGAAGGCAATGGAAACCACTGCATTAAAGACACGTAACGTGTATCCACAGGACATGTGGCCTCTAATTGAAGAAGTGGCAAAAGATTCCGGAATAGTCCCCCATTCGGATCTTCGGGAGGGGACTGCCAAGGGGCTGGTTACCATGAGAGAAAGATTGAATAATCAACGAAAGAATAACGTTCTACGAGTCGGAGCGTGGAATGTCAGAAGCTTGAACGTGGTAGGGAAACTAGTAAATCTGAAAAGGGAAATGCAAAGGCTCAATCTAGATATAATAGGGGTCAGTGAAGCGAAGTGGAAGGAAGACAAGGATTTCTGGTCAGATGAGTTTCGGGTAATATCAACAGCAGCAGAAAATGGTATAACGGGTGTAGGATTCGTTATGAATAGGAAGGTAGGGCAGAGGGTGTGTTACTGTGAACAGTTCAGTGACCGGGTTGTTCTAATCAGAATCGACAGCAGACCAACACCGACAACGATAGTTCAGGTTTACATGCTGACGTTGCAAGCTGAAGATGAACAGATAGAGAAAGTGTATGAGGATATTCAAAGGGTAATGCAGTATGTAAAGGGAAACGAAAATCTAATAATCATGGGCGACTGGAATGCAGTCGTAGGGGAAGGAGTAGAAGAAAAGGTTAAAGGAGAATATGGGCTTGGGACAAGGAATGAAAGAGGTGAAAGACTAATTGAGTTCTGTAACAAGTTTCAGCTAGTAGTAGCGAATACCCTGTTCAAGAATCACAAGAGGAGGAGGTATACTTGGAAAAGGCCGGGAGATACGGTAAGATTTCAATTAGATTACATCATGGTCAGACAGAGATTCCGAAATCAGATACTGGATTGTAAAGCGTACCCAGGAGCAGATATAGACTCACATCGCAATATAGTAGTGATGAAGAGTAGGCTGAAGTTCAAGACATTAGTCAGGAAGAATCAATACGCAAAGAAGTGGGATAGGGAAGTACTAAGGAATGACGAGATACGTTTGAAGTTCTCTAACGCTATAGATACAGCAATAAGGACAAGCGCAGTAGGCAGTACAGTTGAAGAGGAATGGACATCTCTAAAAAGGACCATCACAGAAGTTGGGAAGGAAAACATAGGTACAAAGAAGGTAGCTGCGAAGAATCTATGGGTAACAGAAGAAATACTTCAGTTGATTGATGAAAGGAGGAAGTACAAACATGTTCCGGGAAAATCAGGAATACAGAAATACAAGTCGCTGAGGAATGAAATAAATAGGAAGTGCAGGGATGCTAAGACGAAATGGCTGCAGGAAAAATGTGAAGACATCGAAAAAGATATGATTGTCGGAAAAACAGACTCAGCATACAGGAAAGTCAAAACAACCTTTGATGACATTAAAAGCAACGGTGGTAACATTAAGAGTGCAACGGGAATTCCACTGTTAAATGCAGAGGAGAGAGCAGATAGGTGGACAGAATACATAGAAAGCCTCTATGAGGGTGAAGATTTGTCTGATGTGATAGCAGAAGAAGATTTAGAAGAGATAGGGGATCCAGTATTAGAATCGGAATTTAAAAGAGCTTTGGAGGACTTACGGTCAAATAAGGCAGAAGGGATAGATAACATTCCATCAGAATTTCTAAAATCATTGGGGGAAGTGGCAACAAAACGACTATTCGCGTTGGTGTGTAGAATATATGAGTCTGGCGATATACCATCTGACTTTCGGAAAAGCATCATCCACACAATTCCGAAGACGGCAAGAGCTGACAAGTGCGAGAATTATCGCACAATTAGCTTAACAGCTCATGCATCGAAGCTGCTTACAAGAATAATATACAGAAGAATGGAAAAGAAAATTGATAATGCGCTAGGTGACGATCAGTTTGGCTTTAAGAAAAGTAAAGAGACGAGAGAGGCAATTCTGACGTCACGGCTATCAATGGAAGCAAGGCTAAAGAAAAATCAAGACACTTTCATAGGATTTGTCGTCCTGGAAAAAGCGTTCGACAATATAAAATGGTGCAAGCTGTTCGAGATTCTGAAAAAAGTAGGGGTAAGCTATAGGGAGAGACGGGTCATATACAACCAAGAGGGAATAATAAGAGTGGACGATCAAGAACGAAGTGCTCGTATTAAGAAGGGTGTAAGACAAGGCTGTAGCCTTTCGCCCCTACTCTTCAATCTGTACATCGAGGAAGCAATGATGGAAATAAAAGAAAGGTTCAGGAGTGGAATTAAAATACAAGGTGAAAGGATATCAATGACATGATTCGCTGATGACATTGCTATCCTGAGTGAAAGTGAAGAAGAATTAAATTATCTGCTGAACGGAATAAACAGTCTAATGAGTACACAGTATGGTTTGAGAGTAAATCGGAGAAAGACGAAGGTAATGAGAAGTAGTAGAGATGAAAACAGCGAGAAACTTAACATCAGGATTGATGGTCACGAAGTCAATGAAGTTAACGAATTCTGCTACCTAGGCAGTAAAATAACCAATGATGGACGGAGCAAGGAGGACATCAAAAGCAGACTCGCTATGGCAAAAAAGGCATTTCTGGCCAAGAGAAGTCAACTAATATCAAATACCGGCCTTAATTTGAGGAATAAATTCTGAGGATGAACGTCTGGAGTACAGCATTGTATGGTAGTGAAACATGGACTGTGGGAAAACCGGAACAGAAGAGAATCGAAGCATTTGAGATGTGGTGCTATAGACGAATGTTGAAAATTAGGTGGACTGATAAGGTAAGGAATGAGGAGGTTCTACGCAGAATCGGAGAGGAAAGGAATATGTGGAAAACACTGTTACGGAGAAGGGACAGGATGATAGGACATCTGCTAAGACATGAGGGAATGACTTCCATGGTACTAGAGGGAGCTGTAGAGGGCAAAAATTGTAGAGGAAGACAGAGATTGGAATACGTCAAGCAAATAATTGAGGACGTAGGTTGCAAGTGCTACTCTGAGATGAAGAGGTTAGCACAGGAAAGGAATTCGTGGCGGGCCACATCAAACCAGTCAGTAGACTGATGACCAAAAAAAAAAAGGAATTTGTATAAACTCCGTGTGGATTGAACTTCCATCAACTGTGAGCAGTGAGGTACTTCAACTTGAAATACAGACCACCACACCTTCACATTCTCCGCAGGATGATAACAGTTCATGCCAAGACTGTAAAGAACAATTCTAATATCTATGTGAACTTTTATTATGTGTTTCTGTGTTGCCATTGTAGCCTTCAGATGAGGTTTTTACCTCGAAACACGTTGCCTCATTAAATCGTTTAAGTAAGTGAACAACTCTTGCGACTGGTAGCCGTTTTTGAAAAATCAGCGTTGCCCAACGACTCTCAGTTGATCTTTTAGAATAGAACATATGATCAGCAACTAGCTCACACGTCACCTTCTTCAAGGTTAATATTAAACTACTTAATATCCATTACCGTAATGTGTGTGGAATGTAAGTGCAATCGGTTTTTGAACATTGCTGTTTTACAGTCATCAAGGCTATCAATCTCCCATGATATGTGAAAAATGTTTATTATGCCTACGATAACCGGGATAAGTAAAGCTAACTTCATATGCAATCAGTTAGAACTGCAGATGATTGTGTATGTTGTTTGAAATGGTAACATATTTCTGCAGTTCACACAGGTTGGTAAAGTGGTTAATAGGCCCTACATCAAGAACAGAGAGTTAAAACGCCACTCCCCTTGCTTCCACGGGAGGATGACAGTTCGAATCCGTGCCCGGCCATCCAGATTCTCATTTCCCTGCTACAGGCAAATGTCGTGATGGTTCCATTAAAAGGGCACGGCCGATTTCTTTCCCCATCCTTAAAACAATCCGAGCTTATGCTTCGTCTCTAACGACCCAGACGTCGACGGGACGTTAGAACCTTATCTTCTTCCTGCCTCCCTTCTATACCATTCTGTATTCCGAATTTGCTAATTTTGGTTACTTTTCAAACAAAAGAAAGTTATTTTGTTTACTAAGTAGCGTTCAAATGCAAGATGATAAAATTCTAGAACCTCGTGCGAATCAGTGGTAAATAATGAAAATTTATTACTAACGGTTTAGTCCAATGTTTTCGGATTCATACACGCTATATCACATTTATTCATCACCTGGAACCAGTGAACTTAAAACGCAGGTTTTCGGAGAGTTTATTGTCGAAACGCTCAGCAGATAAGAGGATATGTAGAAGAGTGCGTCCAGTTATTGGACTGGTTGTGTCTTCGCGGGATCTATTAGTGGGGACCGAAAGTTCTACCTGCTGCCACTTCAAAGCATTTTTTTTTTTTTTACAGGTTAGGGGTTGTTACTGCGTAATGTTGACTGTAAATTAAACTTACGAAGACGTGGTGACAAGATCGCTGCCTGGCAGACAAATTCTGTATTTTTAGGTACTATCTGTACGTATTTTTCGACCTAATTTCCATTTAGATCAGTGTACTCGGTTCAACTCTTTTTGCTGAAGTGTGATTGTGGAAGGATTACAAAACACTATTGTCATGACCTCTTCTGTCGACTCAACATATTTTCCATCAATAAATTTCTTCAGGTCTGGTACTTGATGAGAGTCAAGTGTACTGCAGTCCGTAATTTTTTCCATTGCCAAAGCACCAGTGTGGGCAGATGCATTATGCTGATGAAAGATTCATATTTCTTTTCTCTTTTCAATACATCCGTCTTCACTCGCAGGTGTTTCATCCATATAATCCACATGACTATCGTAGTACTCGCCAGTTACTATCACACCTTTTGCAAGTTAATCGCCGAGAAGAATCTCTTTTTTAAATAGGCAACTCCGACTGCAATTTTTGTGACACACGAGATCGACTTCATGTTGTTTTATGCATAGACGTCTTCTACACACTGATGTGATAGATGTTCCGTACCGTCACCGAATAGAGGGTATTTCATTTCATCCGTATTCACAAATTAGCGGAAAACATCAGTTGGCTGCATTTTAAAACGGTCCAGTCATTGCTTAGAAGGAACAACAGTTTCATATGTAAACACATGCAGCTATTTATTTAGTTCAATGACTCAGGTATAGTTAATTTTTTACAAGTCAAATACTGTTAAATACATGAACGACTAAATGCAGTGAATATGAATAGTAACGATGTCTGTGGTAATACGGCCAAGGTGGTACTCATTAATAGACTCTGTGTTTGAAAGCAGAAATGCTTTGCGTAGAGAACTGTTCTCCTCTCACGACAGATCCATCTTATAAGTACAGACAGAAGTACAATTTATGTGAGAGCAGGCTTCCACATATCCAGAAAATTTTAATGAAGTAGTACACTTTCCCACAAAAATATATAGGGATTCCAACGAAGTTTACGTGATTACCAGGTTTCAATCATATTATTATGGACACTTTTATCATCCATATTTGATGCATCCACTAGTACACCATGTTTTCTGTAGTAGGTCGCCTGTGAGACTGGATTATGATCGAAACCTAGTCATTCAGCAAAACCTGATTCAGGTATAAGAATATCTTCCTTGAAATTGTAATGAAAATTTTGATTTTGTATTTAGTTTTCGTCGGTATTCGACAAACATTTTTCTCAGTTTGGACAACATGGTTGTGGAGTAACAGCAATTTATATAAATTAACTTAGTATTAAGAAAACAGTCTTAATGGCGTCTTTTATTTATTTAGTGCCAACCGGTTTCAGCCCATCGCCGGGGCCATCTTCAGGGCGAACATACGGTCGACTACTGGTGGCGTCACGTCTACCAAGGTGTGGCAAGAGACTATGGTACCTCGATAAAATCGGTATTAAGTGGCAACAAATAACGCTATCACATTTGAGAGCTCCCAAACTGTCACCTAAAAATTACACCCACTCCTAAGAACACCCACCACATAAAAGCTCGAGATGCGCAATGGAAAGACACGTAAATTGATATTTATAGCATGTATCTCTACTTGAGAGAATTTTGAATGTTCAAGCAACATGGAAACTGAACGGCACTGAGAAACTCTCACCTCTGTTACAATTGGGGGTGATTAAGTCTTTGTGTTGGCATGGTTGCGAAGTGAGCGTCGTGAGATCTGAAATGAGATGGCCACTTTTGGATTTGAAAAATTTCTGCTAGTTTACTAAGGTGTGGGACTTAGAAATATTTCGGCTGGTGTTGGGCTCCGGAATATTTAGAATTATTTCGGCTGGTGTTGGGCTTCGGAATATTTTCAGCAGTCGTTGGAGAAATTCTGATAGTTGCTACATCACGGGATTCGGAAATATTCCGAATGTAGTTGGAATTGGAAATACTTTCTCTTGTCATTGGACTTTGAATTATTTCTTAAATTCGTCGAACTTTGAGTTATGCAAGCTGGTCCACACTTTTAATTCTTTTTGACAGCTCTGGCCTCTAAAATTTTTAGGTCGAAGTTTGGACTTTGAATATTCGTATGTGAAGTAGAGATATGGCCATTTAATTATGTGGAAGTCACATTGTGCTGTTGTGTTGAGGAAGTAACAAACGCAGCATTTTTAATTTACTATTTCATTTAAAGATCCCTGTCACTAAACGTTTTATTAATAAAAGCGTCGATACTCTGATAGTTTATGGCTGTGTTAGATTACGGTGGTAATGAAAGTGAAAGACCACCACACAGCTCTGTGTTCCTAGACACTCATAACTACTGTATCCATATTATTTAGCTATAAAGAGCCAAAGATAAAAAGTTGTAAGGTAGCAGTCCGTCTATAGCACCACATCTCAAATGCTTCAATTCTCTTCTTTTCTGGTTTTCTCACAGTTTATGTTTCATTTACACACAATGCTGTGCTCCAAATGTATATTCTCAAAAATTCCTTGACGAAATTAAGGCGTGTGTTTAACACTTCTACACTTCTTTTGGCTGGGAATCGCCTCTTTTCCTATGCTACTCTGCTTTGTAAGCCCTCCTTCTCCATCTGTCATGAGTTATTTCGCTTCCAAGGTAACAGAATTCCTTAACTTCATTTACTTCATAGTCATGAATTTTGATGTTGCTTATCGCTAATCTCATTTCTGCTACTCCTCATTACATTCGCTTCCTTCGTTTTCCTCTTTATCCATAACGTGAGTTCCTTAGAATGTTGATTCTATTCCACAGGTCCTGCAGATTATCCTCACTTTCACTGAGGATATCAATATCATAAAGGAATCTTATCACTGATATTCTTTCACCATGAAGTTTTGTCCTGTTCCCGAACCTTTCTTTTATTCCTGTCAGTGCTTCCATATATAGATGGAAAAGTAGGGGCGGAAAACAGTTTCCCTGTCTCACACGCTAATAGAGCACTTGGTTCTTGGTTTTCTGTTCTTATTGATCCCTATTTGTTCTCTTACATATTGTATAGTGCCCATGTCTCTCTGTAGCTAACACTTATAACACTTTCAGTCTGTAATACTCAAATGGCGACCAATCTCATTTTTAGGAACTATAAGTACTGTGATCCCAGAAACGCACTGTCGTAATGGCAGGTTAGTCAGGTTAATATTTTTCATAAAAACCAGGTCAACCTATGGGTTTCATGCAGTCCGCAATATCTTCAAAGGCCACGTACAATATTTTCGTATTCTCTGGCTCTCTACATTCAATTTATTAGTCCCACAGAAAAAATGAACAGGACCTTTCTGTAGGAAATTAAATGTAGTTCGCTAGAGGTCATAGTTCTCGAGTTATTCAAGAAAAACGTACAAAACTGACCATTAAACGCGTTTTCCGTGAATATCTTGAAAACCGTGGCCTCCAGTGAAAATATACCGCTGTATAAAATGTAACTACAATAAATTTCCTTCAGTCAGCTCCTGCTCTTTGTTCTGAAGGACTAAGAGTTTGCGGGTAGCGAGCTAGAGACTACGCAAATCTTGCATGTGGATTTTGAAGGCGTTGTGGGTCGCATAAAACCCATAAATAGGAACAGCTGAATCACCTTGTGTGTTAGTAGCTGAAAACGTCCCAATTCGCTTAGTATTTCTTTCCATTCGTTTTCTGAATTGGAAAAAAACTGTGCAATTTCTTTGTTGTAGCATCCATCCCATTCAAAGTAAATTCTTATAAACTACATTTAGTGTTTTGCTTTCGATTACAAAGACGAATAACTTTTGTTGTTGTCTAAGATGCTACGCTTAATTCTCTCTCTGAGAAACATGATTCTTTTAAACACACTCCGCAATAATGGAATGTATTTCCTTGTGCTTTATTGATAGATAAATTGTACGTAAATTTTATCGGAAATTGGAGCCTCTTAAAGCTGAATGATAAGTTAGTTGAAAAGGTTGGAGTTCGAGAAATCAATCCTGACTTGCCATCTTCTATTCCAGATAAAGTTTACACTTCTACATTGTTGTTTGAAAGATCTGTGTTGTCCAGTCGTGATCCATTACAAAATTTTGTTGAGTCAAGATTTCTGAGCTGTATTATTGGTGACCCAGTTTTCAAAAAGTGAGAGGGAATACAGGGAGTACTGTGGAAATTTAGCGATATTGCTGGGAAGCTAGCGCTTTCGTATTGGTTCATCACTGTATCAATGAATTTATACATTTTTACTTATGTTGGTATCATCTTCTGTATTTACTAATTTGTTTATTGTAGTTTCAAAGATTCTATCTATTAGCGGATACACTTTTTTCGATAAGGTGATCCTGTGTCTTTACTACGTGGCATAATGTCCCTTTTTCATGTCGTATTAACACTCGAGAAAAATCGCAATAGCTCGAGAACCTTGTAGGACAATCTCCAATTTTTTCCTTGAAAAATACATTGGTGCATCAGAGGCAGAATAAATTTCCTTTACGTCTGTGGCACAAATTTTTTATGATAGGACTACCGGTTTCGGTCTATAAGGACCATTTTTAGATCTGTACTATAAAAACATGTAAATTTCCTTTACGTGTGTGGTCATAAATTTTTTGTCATCAGACTACCGGTTTCGGTCTATAATGACTATCTTCAGATCTGTTCTATAAAAACATGTCCTAATGTACTGCCATATACTGCAGTACATTAGGACATGTTCTTATAGAACAGATCTGACAATGGTCATTATAGATCGAAACCGGTATTTTGATGACAAAAAATTTGTGACCACAGACGTAAAGCAAAGGAAATTTATTCTATATTCGGGTCACTGTTTTATTCGCGACCATGTCGCGGCTTGAGAGACTGAATACTTCCAGGTGAACACCACGGTCTCATGGCGTCCGCTTGAAACATACCTTCACAACTGCAATAGCTATCAACACAAATGGCTCAAATGGCTCTGAGCACTATGGGACTCAACTTCTGAGGTCATTAGACCCCTAGAACTTAGAACTAGTTAAACCTAACTAACCTAAGGACATCACACAGATCCAAGGCGAGGCAGCATTCGAACTTGCGACCGTAGCGGTCTCGCGGTTCCAGACTGCAGCGCCTAGAACCGAGCTATCAACACACAACCACTAAAGTGTACAACGGGGAAACCAAAGGCAGAGCACGAGACATGAAAAACAGTGATTGGCGGCAGGTGGTTTCATTCAAAACACTTTAATTTAGGAAGAAGAATTAAACACTTTGAAGTTCGACGATGACGTTGAACTTCAGTTAGAAGCGGCAAAGGAATCGCAAGAGAAGTTGAACGGAATGCTTAGTGTGTTGAAAAGAGATTGTAAGATGAATAACAAGTAAACAGTCAGTTGGCTGCATTTTAAAATGGTCCAGTCATTGCTTAGAAGGAACAACAGTTTCATATGTAAACACAGATGAATAAAGTAAAATAACGATAATGGAACGGTACCCAATTAAAACGTCTGATGATGGTAAAATTAGGCACAGGAGTGAGATATTACAAATATTACATGAGTTTTGCTATCTGGGCACCAAAGTAACTGACGATGGCCGAGATAGAGAGGATATAAAAGTTTAGGCTGGTAATAAACAGAAGGCGTTTGTGAAAACGAGAAATTTGTTAACACCGAATATAAAGTGGTAAGAAGTCTTCTCTAAAGTATCTGCATGGAGTGTAGTCTTGTACCGAAGTGAAAGGTGGATGATGAGCTGTTAAGTCATGGAGAGAAGCTTTTGAAATGTGTAGCAATGGAAGAATGCTGAAAGTTAGATGGGTAGATGGAACAAGTTGACTAAAAAAGAAATCAGTTTATCGGACGCTTTCTGTTCATCAGTACTTTAATAATGAGTTATATTTGTTTATTAGACATATTACTAAATATACCGGCTAACAGAAAAAAGTGAAACGCACAGAGGGAGAGGAGGAATAGAAACGCAACGTCTCGGTCCGAGTAGGAATGTGGTGTTATTACAGTGGTTACAAAATCGAATCAAATTTAAAAACAGTTTATCAGCACGACATTGTACCACCTCTGGCCTGGATGCATGCAGTGATTCGGTTGGGAAGGATGTCATAAAGCTGTCGTATCCTCGCCTGAGGCAAGTTGGCCCACAACTGTTTTAACTGGTACATGATACACTAGATACTGCCACTCGGACAGAGTTGACATCCGAGCTCGTCCCACGCATGTTTTATCGGGAACGGATCTGAGGATTTCGATGCCAACGGGAGCACCTTAACAGCAGGTAGACAGTTCATAGAGACCATCCCATGTGCGGACGAGCATAACCCTGTTTCAGATTGGTCCCACGATACTGTCGCACGAGACGTAACGCATGAGGTAGCACAATGCCCCTGACACACCACTGTACTGCCAGAGCTCCCTCAGTCGCTACCAGCCATGCCCTAAACTCATACCAGATGACTCTTCACACCTTGAGGCTAGGAGTAACATTACTGTGCTCTCCGAAACATTAGAAGAACGAAATCTCTCCACAGGTCGCCGACATACTCGCCGACAATGATCATCTATAGTAGTGCAGAACAGCGATTCATCACTGAACACAATGTGCCGCCACTCATCAGCAGTCCATGTTTCCCAGTTAGGGCGCCGCTCCAGACGCAACCATTGATGTTGTGCTCTTAATGGCGGACTGTGTAAGCGAACGGTAATTCCCCAGTGGGGCTAGTGCTAGCATCCGACTAATGGTGCGGGATGTTGCAGGGGGTCCATTCCTCATTGTCAAAAGGTAGGCGCAGATGTGAAGTGGCTACGGTGCAGAGCTCTAGGATCCTCCCTTGTGGTCTTCAGACGTGGTAGACTGGAACCTTGACAACGAGAATACCTGCCCTCATGTTACCATACATTCCTACGTCGAGCCACTTTCACATCCGAATGCCCCACAAATCTGGATATTGCACGATTCGACCAGTTTGCCAAATGGAGACCTACAATGAGGCCCATTTCAAGCTCTGTAAAGTGCTGACAATGCTGTCTCATACCAGAAGGCGGCACCTCCACAACGGGTAACAACACCAAACGATTTTTTTAGTCATCAGTCTTCTGAGTTCTGAATTTCTCTCCTGTGCCAACCTCTTCACCTCAGCTGCTACGGTCGCAGGTTCGAATCCTGCCTCGGGCATGGATGTGTGTGATGTCCTTAGGTTAGTTAGGTTTAAGTAGTTCTAAGTTCTAGGGGACTGATGACCTCAGAGCCATTTGAACCTGAGACTAGCCCTTGCAGTCTACATTCTCAAATACTGCTGGACGAATTTCAGTCTCTGTCGTCCTCTACAGTTTTTTCCCTCTACAGCTCCCTCTAGTACCATGGATCATTTCTTGATGTCTTAAAAGATGTCCAGTCATCCTGTCCCTTCTTCTTTTCAGTGTTTTCCATATATTTCTTTCCTCTCCGATTCTGCACAGAAGCTCCTCATTCCTTACCTTATCAGTCCACCTAATTATCAACATTCGTCTGTAGCACCACATCTGAAATGCTTCGATTCTTTTCTGTTCCGGTTTTCCCACAGTCCATGTTTCACTACCACACAATGCTGTGCTCCAAACGTATATTCTCAGAAATTTCTTCCCCAAATTAAGGCCTACGTTTGATACTAGTAGACTTCTCTTAGCCAGGAATGCTTTAGCCACTGCTAGTATTCTTCTAATGTCTTCCTTGCTCCGTCCGTCATTGGTTATGTTACTGCCTAGGAAGCAGAATTCCTTAACTTCATCTACTTCGTGACCATCAATCCTAATGTTAAATTTCTCGCTGTTCTCATTTCTGAAACTTCGTATTACTCTCATTAGGCTACCCATTCCATTCAGCAGATCATGTAATTCTTCATCACTTTCACTTAGGATAGCAGTGTCATCAGCGAATCGTATCATTGATATCCTTTCACCTTGGATTTTAATTCCACTCTGAGATCCCCTACTATACCCGCAGGACAGGACAGACAGTTTAATTTGTGGAAAGAGCCAAAATGAGTGGCTGTCAGTTGCGCTCGAACATACTAGTTTATTCATTGACAAACATTACAAGAGTAAAGAAAACATTATAAACAGAGCAAGCCAAACATTAATTTTAGAACTTAAT
The DNA here is from genome assembly GCF_021461385.2 of Schistocerca piceifrons. Taxonomy (NCBI): domain Eukaryota; kingdom Metazoa; phylum Arthropoda; class Insecta; order Orthoptera; family Acrididae; genus Schistocerca; species Schistocerca piceifrons. The sequence goes on along the minus strand of NC_060138.1, from coordinate 552,222,686 downwards.
CCCCGGCTAAATGCGCCATTCAATCTCACGCCTCAAGGGCAAAAGAACTTAATTTAAAACCGGCTGAAAGCCAATCACTTAACACAAAAGCACGAATTTGAATTTTAAAAGGCAGAAGACCTTATCTTAAAACATTTCTCTAAATTAGGCTGAAGGCCCAAACAATCTCACGCCCTAAGGGCAAAACAACTTTAACTTAAAATCGACTAGAATCCGTACATAAACAATCAACAAGGACAAATAAGAAAAGGCAGTACATCAAAAGGCGCTCAGAAGTTTCCAAGGGTCGGCCTGGAATTCAAACACTAACGCTCTCTTAGGTGAGACAGGCAGTCGACCCAACAATTCTCAATCCGACGGCAACCCAACCGACAGACAGTCAACGGACCAAGCGACAGGATAACTTCCGCTCCACCCGAACAGCACACAACAGGGAGTTCAATGGAACACGCAGAAGGTATCGGCGCCCACAAGGAATTACACATTCAAACTACAAGCCGTGCTGGACAACCACAACAGGAAGAGGGAAATACACTGCCTGAATTTACGTCAACGACCAGAGCAGGTAACCGGAACGTTAATGGCCACAAGGCAGAAAATTCCGCTGGTGCACTTCAATTCAAAAAATAATCAAGTTGAGTTAAACTCCACAGGATGACGGCTAGAATTTCGCCAACCTGAAAACACACGTTGTTGCTCGCCGGAATGCCCCAACAGCCCACAACGAAATTCAACCGACACAATGTGAACAGTTGGGGCTGGCTGATAGATTAAATAAAGACTCAACTTTCGTGTCCGGGATCGGTGAGCCACGGACCTCATAGCAATGGGAACAGCCCCTCACACTCCGACCGCGCGTGGACGCCCCAGCGGCCCCGGCCAGACACGCGCCACGAAGACTACCTCTCTGCTCCACGCCAATCGACCAACTTCCCAGGCCCGGAAACGGCGAAAGGACCAAATATACGTCGGCCGCTGAGACGACCAACCGAACGACCAACCAATGGTCGTCCCGCTCCAATCTCCCTCCGTCCGACAGTTCATGTGTGTCGCCAGCGGTCGGCGAGCACTGGCTGTCGGCGCCTCACGGGCGCTCCGTCCTCGACTTCCCTGCTGCTGCGTCTCGACTACACTGCTGGTCCGTCCCGAACTGACTAGTCAGATACACGATGACCCGGAAATACTATCGGTCGCTCCAGAGATGGTACGACAGTGCGCTTATCGATACGCGCTGCTGCTGCCACTCATGGGCAAGTAAGTTAGTGACGCCAATAAATGGGATAAGAAAACGAGGCGGCAGTACAGTAACAGAAGATGACAAACAATAAATGGCATGAACACGAGCCGTGCACGGCTCACACTCCTGAATCTTTCTTGTATTTCCATCATTGCTTCTTCGATGTATAGAGTGTCCAGTAGGAGTGGAAGGCTACATCCCTGTTTGACACCCTTCCTAATCCGAACATTTTGCTCTTCGTCGTCCACTCTTGTTATTTCCTCTTCTTTCTTGTACATATTGTATATTACATGTCTCTTCCTACAGCTTTTTCCTATTTTTCTCAGAATTTCGAACATCTTGAACAATTTTACGTTGTCGAACGCTTTTTCTAGGTCGACAAATCCTATGAACGTCTCTTCACTTTTCTTTAGTCTTGCTTCCATTATCAAACACAACGTCAGAATTGCCTCTCTGGTGCCTTTACGTTTTAAATGGTTCAAATGGCTCTGAGCACTATGCGACTTAACTGCTGAGGTCATCAGTCGCCTAGAAGTTAGAACTAATTAAACCTAACTAACCTAAGGACATCACACACATCCATGCCCGAGGCACGATCGTAGCGGTCGCTCGGTTCCAGACTGTAGCGCCCACTCCGGCCGGCCTTTACGTTTCCTAAAGCCAAATTCATCGTCATCTAACACATCTTCAATTTTCTTTTCTATTTTTCGATATATTTTTCTAGTCAGGAACTTGGATGAATGAGCTGTCAAGCTGATTGTGCGATAGTTCTCGCACTTGTCAGCTCCTGCAGTCTTCGGAATTGTGAGGATGATATCTTTCCGAAAGTCAGACGGTATACTGCCAGAGTCATACATTCTATACACCAACGAGAATGGTATACTTATATGGATATGGTGTCTGTTCTTTCGGACATGTCGGAAAGGACAGACATCATATCCAAGTAAGTATATAGTTCTGGCAATACCGGCCACACCTTCTTCTTCTGTGCGGATGCGCACATATTACCCGAACTCTTACGGGACTTGGTAAGAATGTTTTCCACGACTAATGAGTGTGTTGGGTAGGGACACTACGAATGTAGTGTGTAGACACATAAAGTGAGAATGTGGGTCTCGCGGGAGGCGTGCGCGATAGTCCCTGTAGTCGCACTATACTCTGTGCCCTCGGTGGCTCAACTGGATAGAGCGTCTGCCATTTAAGCAGGAGATCCTAGGTTCGAGTCCCGGTCGGAGCACACGCGTTCACCTGTCCCCGTTGATATATATCAACGCCCGTCAGCAGATGAAGGTATTAATATATAATTCTAAACGTGAATAGTCGTTTTGTTTCCATTTCCCCTAATGAGTCTAGAAATTTTGATAGAATGTTATCGATCTCTTCTGCCTTATTTGATCGTAAGTCGTCCAAAGCTCACTTAAACTCTGATTCTAATACTGAATCCCCTATCTCATCTAAAACGACTCCTGTTCTTTCTTTTATCACATCACAAAAACATGATTGACAGTAATGAACTCTGCTGGTGTTCTGTTCGTCACACAGAATTGCAACTCTAATCAGTTACTTGCCCTCCGAAGGCGAGAATGTATACTAAGTTACACTGACATCCGATTATAGCTTCTGGGTTCTTCACTTTTTTTTTTTTTTTTTTTTTTTTTTTTTTTGTCAGGCAGTATAGTTCTAAAGGTATAGATTTTAAACGATCGCACATTTGTGTATTGAATTACGAAGGGTTAACTATTAAAGCAGATTAAGAAACGTTGGTCTTTATAGTTGCTCACTCCTTCCTTTCTGGTGTAACACAGCTTACAGAAAGGAGGTCACCCTGCGATACATGCGAAATGAGACACCCATGGGACGACGGAGAAAAAAGAAAGTGGCGAAATTCGAACCTAGCGACAACGACTTTAACTGAGAACCAGGTTAATTACTGAGCGCAGTGTGGAAGCGATCAATGGACAAGAGAAGCGAGCTATACTAATCGTAGACAGACCAGCAGACGCGGAAACGGTGGCGCTATTTCCTGTCCTCACGTCACCATCACAGCTATTTTCGGGACGCAGGTTTCCATAGATTTGCCAACTATCTCCTACATGCAAACGACACTTTCAAAAATCGTAAACGTAGTCGTAATCGTAAGCGAACTCACATCGCTTATGAATGGAGAAAATTTTATTCGAGTAGCGTGACTATTTTTCGTGATGGATGCACAGTATGAAAGTATCAGGTCTTGAAATTTCTATGATAATATTTGTGTGGAGGCTGACACCTACACTCATGCTCATAAATTAAGGACAATTGCAGAATGTGGTGCAACACAACGTAGCACTACAGAAAACTGGCACGTAGGGAACAACACGACACAGATCTGTAAGTCCATGGTACTGGTGATAAGTTGAGAAGACCGTCCCGAAACACATGTGCTACAAAACGCCACTGTTTTCTGCGCATGCACCCCGACATCAATATGGGATATGAACACCATGCACACGTACACAGGCCGCACAATGGATTGGCATACTCTGGATCAGGTGGTCGAGCAGCTGCTGGGGTATAGCCTCCCATTCTTGCACCAGTGCCTGTCGGAGCTCCTGAAGTGATACGAAGACGTGCAGCGATACGTCGACCGAGAGCATCCCAGACGTGCTTGATGGGGTTTAGGTCTGGAGAACAGGCAGGCCACCCCATTCGCCTGATATCTTCTGTTTCAATCTACTCCTCCACGATGGCACCTCGGTGGGGCCGTGCGTTATCATCCATCAGGAGGACTGAAAATGCGGACATACTGGTGCAAAATGACGTCCCGATACATCTGACCTGTTACAGTTCCTCTGTCAAAGACATGCAGGGGTGTACGTGCACCAATCATAATCCCACCCATCAAACCGCGACCTCCATACAGGTCCCTTTCAAGGAAATTAAGGGGTTAGTATCTGGTTCTTGGTTGACGCCAGATGAAAACCCGGCGAGAATCACTGTTCAGACTATACCTGGACTCGTCCGTGAACATAACCTGGGACCACTGTTCCAATGACCATGTACTGTGTTCTTGGCACCAAGCTTTACGGGCTCTCCTGTGCCCAGGGGTCAGTGGAATGCACCTTGCAGGTCTCCAGGCGAATAAACCATGTCTGATCAGTCGTCTCTAGATTGTGTGTCTGGTGACAACTGTTCCAGTGGCTCCGGTAAGGTCCTGTGCAAGGCTACCTGCAGTACTCCGTGGCCGTCTGCGGGCACTGATGGTGAGATACCGGCCTTCTTGTGGTGTTGTACACTGTGGACGTCCCGTAATGTAGCACCTGGACATGTTTCCTGTCTGCTGGTTCGTTGCCATAATCTTGATATTACGCTTTGTGGCACACGGGGGGCCTGTGCCACAACCTGCTGTGTTTGACCCGCCTCCAGTCGCCCTAGTATTCTCCCCCTCATAACATCATCAATTTGAGCAATTTTCAACGCACAGACAACCATTAGCAGGTCTGAAAACGTCTGCACACTTACTCGCTGCACCGTACTCTGACATGAACCAACACACCTCTGCGTATGGGGACTGCTGCCAGCGCCACCGTGCGAGAACCGCTGGTGAGATGCACCGCATGGTCATACCCCGAGGTGATTTAAGCCCGCAAACCGCCCACCAGAGCGTTGTTTCACCATGTATCAGCATTATCCTTAATTTATGAGCATGAGTGTAGTATGTCTTGTTAGAGAATCACCAGTAACAACAGTAATCTCTTGCATTTCAAAAAAAAAATGGCTCTGAGCACTATGGGACTTGACAGCTATGGTCATCAGTCCCCTAGAACTTAGAACTACTTAAACCTAACTAACCTAAGGACAGCACACAACACCCAGCCATCACGAGGCAGAGAAAATCCCTGACCTCGCTGGGAATCGAACCCGGGAACCCGGGCGTGGGAAGCGAGAACGCTACCGCACGACCACGAGATGCGGGCGCATTTCACCAGCCCATAAATACAGTATCTAATCGAAAGCATCGGGACACCACTTTGTAGTGCGGGATTGAGCAAGAGATATCACGAAAGGTGGACCAGTCAGTATGAAAGGAGGCGGGCCGTATTGTCGGCAGAGCAGCAGTAGCAGCACGACGGATCGGTCAGCGTACCTCAGTGACTTCGAACGTAGACAACCCGTTGGATGTTAGCGAGTAAGAGGTCCATCAAGGACATTTTAAACCTTCTAAGGCAGCCGTTGGTGACGTGATTGTGAATTGGAAATGCGAAGGAACAATCACAGATAAACCGAGACCAGGCAGACCTCGTGTACTGACGGACAGGGACCGTCCAGCACTGCGGAGAGTGGTTGCAAAAAATCCCATGAAATCAGCAGAAGGAAATTACTTGTGAGCTCAGAAGTGCTACTAGCAGACCAGGTAGGACAATCACTGTGCCACAGTGGTTCAACATCTCCTCATAAGCCCCACATTTCTGTAGTCGGTGCTATGTGGCGTTTATGGTGGTGTAAAGACCGACGCCGTTGGACAGTGGACGGCTAGAAACGAGTTATTTGGAGTGGTGAATCGCGCTATACCTTCTTGCAATCCGATGGAAGTGTTTGGGTTTGATAAATTCCTGTCGAACGTTATCTGCCATCATGTGTAATGCCAGCAGTGAAGTACGGAAGAGGTGGTGTTACGATACGTGGTCTTTTTTCGCGGCTGGGATGTGGTCACCTTATTGCACTTAACAAAACACTAAATGCGGAAGGATGTGATTTTACAGCACTGTGTACTACATGCAGTAGAGGAACAGTTCGGAGACGATGATTGTATCAGCATGAAAACGCGCCCTCTCATAAAGCAGCATCCGTGAGGTAAGTCGACAATAACATCCGTTCAGTGGACTGCCTCCCCCGGTTCCCGACCTGAACTCAACAAAAGACTTCTGGCATAAGTCAGAACGTCGACTACACCTCAACCCCAGCGTTCAACACCGCTATCTTCTCTTGTTTCGGTTCCTGAGGAAGATTGGGTTGCTATTTCTCCGCAGACACTCAGACCTCGCTAAAAGTGTCCCTGGCAGAGTTCAAGCCGTCAAAGGCAAAGGGTGGACACAGTGAGTATTAATGTCCACAAACAGTTACCCGCATACTTTCCATCAGATAGTGCATCTACACGACAGAATAAGCGAGGATCCACAAAGTTTCGTAATACATGTTAGAAATATGTATGTCAAACTGACGAGGGAACTAGATAGGCTTGCCGAAAAGCATGTTACCCCACTGCAGAATGGACACGAGCATTCATAAGTGGTCGTGAAACATACGCAGGATGTCATTTTCGTACTAGATTGTTCGAAATAGTGTTGCACCACCTTCAAGCAAAGCAGTGAAGGGAAAAAAGTCTTATCAAACAAAAATTATAACTTTACTGTCTAATTAAAAACAGATCAATAACCCAAATAAAGGCAGTTGTTCGAAAGACAATATATTTTTCTCCATCTGTGGAAACAAGAAACTTATAATTAGATCAAGACATAAAGGAATTGAAGACGGTGGTTGCCAGTGGGCACTGTTTTATATCAATGGGACAAGTTCAAAATTTGTGCCGTACCAGTATTAGAACTCAGGTCTGCTGCTTACCAGCCAGATACGCTGATCACTGCATTACATCAGTAACATTGAGATTTAGCTTTGATGAGACGCGTGCTAGGGCAGTCGGTGAAGTTGTGGCGTCCGCTGTGTCTGGGTATTGCAGTGGTCCGACCATCTGCCAAGTAAGCGGAGACTAGGATTCGAATCCCAGTCTGTCACAAATTTTCAACTTACCACGTTGATATAAATCAATGCCCACTGATAGCTTATGTCTTTCATAATCATTGTCTTCATTCACGGTGGCTCCAGGATCAAAATGGTACCTGTTATTTCGGACTTGTAGCTGTAATCCTGATCGAACTGACACGGCTTAGCAATGGAGAAAATTTCATTTATGTAGCGTGACGATTTTTCCGTGATGGCTGCACAATATGAAAGTAGTTTATTTACAATATTGTGTTGCTCGATACCGTTGCTTCTCAAGCTGAACACACACGTCGATGGCGATCCTCCAGAGGTTATCATGTGAGTAACGGGAACTTTTACGAAGACATATTGCAAGTTACAACTCGTCCCAGGCAAGCACAATGGCGTTCCCGCCAGTAGGTAACGCAGGCAATTCCATCCTATTGATTCCTTGTTCCCTTAGGGATGTGTTCACAGGAAGGGTGCACTTTACACGATATTTAGATGGCCAAAGACTGATACGAAACCACCTCGTCTCTAATACTAACACTGTGCGTCAACCACTGCAAAGCAGCGTTTATTTCGCCTATTCTCCACAACGTGTCTATATTTCAAATAAAAGTATGGTTCAGAAGTAGGAATCAATGATAACACTCGTTGATGATACTGCCATTCATTATGAAACTGAAGAGAAAGTACATGACATGTTGAACAGAATGAACAGTATACTTGCAATGCCGGAAATCCTCAAGGTCGAGGTCATTTTATTGACAGGCAGTTCATCACCGTAGGAGTTTAGATGAAATGAAACACACATGTCATAGAAATGAGTGGCCAAATAGTCGCATCAGCACACATAAAAAGCGCATCAGTTCTCTGTCGAAGAAATGGCAGGTGCACGGGGATAACAGCCTCTGCAGTCTAGCACTTCATCCAGCAGAAACATCGAGTTTGGCAGCGAGTCGTAACTGATGGAACAACGCCCTATGAAGCTGGCGGTAGAAGCTATGTGTCGTGAGCGGATACACTCGCATAGGCAGCACATCACGTCTACACCATACGCGTATATTTCCATCGCTCGCATACAAAAGAAACCTTCTCTCATCCCTGATGACAACAGTGCGCTATTCCCCTCTCCAGTCAGCTCTATAGCGACAGTACAGGAGACATGTTTGGCGATGTCTTGGTGCCAGTGGTACCATGGCCAGAGCCACAAGTGATCTTTCTCCTGCGGCAACCATACAGCTCCCAATGGTCAGTGGCAACACACTGGTGCAACATGTGCCAGATTGCTTTCCTGGGTGTCTTTGGTAGCCCACGGATATTAGCAAACTCCATCGGTCTTTAAGTGCGTCTGTATTATAGGGATATCACTCAACAGAGGAAATTTCACTGTACCTGACGAGATACCAATTCGATTCTACACAGAGTACGCGAAAGAACTTGCCCCCCTTCTAACAGCCGTGTACCGCAAGTCTCTAGAGGAACGGAAGGTTCCGAATGATTGGAAAAGAGCACAGGTAGTCTCAGTGTTCAAGGAGGGTCGTCGAGCAGATGCGCAAAACTATAGACCTACATCTCTGACATCGATCTGTTGTAGAAGTTTAGAACACGTTTTTTGCTCGCGTATCATGTCATTTCTGGAAACCTAGAATCTACCCTGTAGGAATCAACATGGATTCCGGAAACAGCGATCGTGTGAGACCCAACTCGCTTTATTCGTTCATGAGACCCAGAAAATATTAGATACAGGCTCCCAGGTAGATGCCATTTTCCTTGACTTCCGGAAGGCGTTCGATACAGTTCCGCAAGGTCGCCTGATAAACAAAGTAAGAGCCTACGGAATATCATACCAGCTGTTTGGCTGGATTGAAGAGTTTTAGCAAACAGAACACAGCATGTTGTTCTCAATGAAGAGACGTCTACAGACGTTAAAGTAACCTCTGGAGTGCCACAGGGGAGTGTTATGGGACCATTGCTTTTCACAATATATATATAAATGACCTAGTAGATAGTGTCGGAAGCTCCATGCGGCTTTTCGTGGATGATCCTGTAGCATACAGAGAAGTTACAGCATTAGAAAATTGCAGCGAAATGCAGGAAGATCTGCAGCGGATAGGCACTTGGTAGTCCATCAACAAAGGAGGTGGCTTACAAAACACTCGTTCGGCCTGTACTTGAGTATTGCTCATCTTTGTGGGATATGTACCAGGTCGGGATGACAGAGGAGATATAGAAGATCCAAAGAAGAGCGGCGCGGTTCGTCATAGGGTTATTTGGTAAGCGTGACAGCGTTACGGATATGTTTATCAAACTCAAGTGGCAGACTCTGCAAGAGAGGCGCTCTGCATCGCGGTGTAGCTTACTGTCCAGGTTTCGAGAGGGTGCGTTTCTGGATGAGGTATCGAATATATTGCTTCTTCCTACTTATACCTCCCGAGGAGGTCACGAATGTAAAATTAGAGAGATTCGAGCACGGACGGAGGATTTCCGGCAGTCGTTCTTCCCGCGAACCACACGCGACTGGAACAGGAAAGGGAGGTAATGACAGTGGCACGTGAAGTGCCCTCCGCCACACACCGCTGGGTGGCTTTCTGAGTATAAATGTAGATGTAGATGTAGAACCTTGTCTATAAGTGTGGGAAAGTTTCACAGTCAACTGTTGGAAACAGGAACACACCTCCAATACATTGCGCTCAACATTTGCAGTAATCCGTCGCTACGTCAATTTACTACCCGCGAGCCCACAACGAGACCACTTTCAACTGGCTGAAGCTCTTCATTAGAAGTACGTACTCATTGGCGATGTATAGTTGTACCCTAGAATCAATGTTGCAAACACTGTTCACCTTTAAACTCAGCACAGTTACTGCCGCACAGTCAAAAGTGGGTGCACAGACAGGCCTCCCGAGCGCCGTCTGATAGATGATGACTGTGGACAAATAAATCACCAATACAACAGTTCCTCAGTATACACATGTTACAGCCCGGTGCTACTGAAGTTCTTGGTGGTGTTACTTTTTATGGCAGTTTGGAACAGGAAAAAAGAAAGAGAGTTATTAAGGATCAGTAGATATGAGGTTAGCTATAACCATAACTTCAGAATTGAAGACAACATAGTAGACAAACTGGAGGCTTCAGCTACCTTCGAAGCAAAATAACACTTGACGGACGAAGCCGGCCGAAGTGGCCGTGCGGTTCTAGGCGCTGCAGTCTGGAACCGCGGGATCGCTACGGTCGCAAGTTCGAATCCTGCCTCGGGCATGGATGTGTGTGATGTCCTTAGGTTAGTTGGGTTTAACTAGTTCTAAGTTCTAGGGGACTAATGACCTTAGCAGTTGAGTCCCATAGTGCTCAGAGCCATTTGAACCATTTGACGGACGAAGCAAGGAGGGCATAAGAAGTAGCCTATCACAGACAAAAACTGTCTTCCTAGCCAAATGATACCTATCTGCCTTAATTTAAGAAATAAATTTGTGAATACGTCTGTGTGAAGCATAGCGTTGTATAGAAGTGAATCATGGGCTGTGGAGAGAAACAAAATGAGGAGATACGAAGCATTTAAGATTTGATGGCCCTGATGGATGCTGAAAATTAAGTGGACGGATAAGATAACAAACGAGGAGGCTGTCTCTTGGGCCGCTGAAGGAAGGACTCTTTGCGGAACATTCACTAGCAGAAACAACAGTATAACAGGGTATGTGTTAAAGCTGTGAGAAATGATCTTCACACTACTAGAATCGTAATGGCCGTAACTGTAGGGAAAACCAGAGACTGGATAATATCCAACAAATGATCGACCTTCTCCGCTGCCGTAGGTGAGTGGTCAGCAAAGCTGACTACCCTGAGGGGACCCGAGTTCGATTCCTGGTACTGCCAAGGACTTTTTGTCGTTGGGAAGACTGGTACGGGGTGCACTCAGCCCGGTGGTGCCAACTGAGGAGGTGCTTTACCGAGCAGTAGCGGCAGCAGCTCTCCTAATCCGACGACGGCTGGGGCAGTGGTGTGCTGACCCCACGCCATTGGCTGACGATAACACGACGGTCGGTATCGTCCGTCTATGGCCAGAACGGTGGTGATATATACATAAGTTTGATGTGTAAGTTCATAGCGTTTTTATTTTGCATTTTGTTATTCTGGTTGCTATGGGTATTTATCGATTGCCATTTCTTATTTTTAGTTCACTGTTAGTTTCACTTTACGTATCGTCATTTTGGTATTGTGAGTGGAGCTATGGACTCTAGAAAATGAAGTGCAAAGTGGAGAAATCGTAACATTTCTGACGTACTCTTCTGTTTGAGTTCAGTAGACGAGTAACAGCAGCGGAGGCAGCCAGAAACATTTGCACCGTGTATGGGTATAATGTCATTGGACAGAACACGGCAAAACAACGGTTTTCTCGCGTTAATGAGGATCTTTTTGACATTATTGATTCTACACGTTCAGGAAGACCCCCGTGGTTTGATGAAGATCATTTAAATGCATTAAACCACAATGATCCACATCAGTGTAATCGACAAATGTCAAATGCAATGAACTGTGATCATCCCACCATCGTACGACGTTTGCATGCAATGGGAAAGTTCAAAAATCGGATGTATGGGTATCACCATGCTCTAAGGAAAAACCACAAAAATCAGCGAATGGCCATATGTGCATCTCTGCTTGCACATCTTCAATTGGCTCGTGAATGACACCGACCATTACTATCCCGTATCGTTACTGGCGACGAGAAATTGTGCCTTTATGCTAATATAAGCAAAAGAAAGGAATTGTTGAGCCCAAACAAAGCAACAACTCCTCGTACAAAGACCTGCGGGCACCCACAAAAGATAATGACATGCTTCTGGTGGAACAGCGACCGTATGATGTACTAAGAATTGCCTCACCGAGGCGTAACCATCAATGTTGATATTTATTGTCAACAACTGAGACGTCTTGCAGACGCAATCCAAGAACAACGACCAAGTAGGTTGCATGAAGTAATGATTCTCCACGATAATGCCCGACCGCATTCTGCTAGACTGACTAAAGACACAGTACATGATAAAGAGTAAACCGACATTTGATTGTATATTACTATATTTATCTTTTGTACTACTTAGCTTTCAGTTTTTATTTCAGTATCAAGAACAATATCAAAAGTTGTTAGACCATTGTTGTGTCATACCTGTTTAGGAAGTCCAAAGAACGTATGGCATTATAAACAGACACGACATAATAGAGGCTTACCAGCTACTAGCATTGTAATTGATAATGGTATAAAAGCCGAAATGAAGATAGTACAAAAGATTAATATAGTAATACACAGTGAAATGGTGGTTTATCCTTTTAGATAGTATTGCATGATTGTGGCTCAGTGTCACCGAAAACACTATACAGGAGCTGGGTTGGGAAGTCACTCCGCAACCATCTTATCACCTGATATTGCACCCTCAGATTTTAACCTTTTCCGCTCTCTATCGAACAGCCTTCAACGAACGTCGTTTCCGGATGAAAATGAACTCCAAACATGGTTCGACGAGTTCTTCGCCTCAAAAACCACGTGATTTCTACAGTCGCGTAATCGTTGACAGACAGTTGCCAGTAGTGAGGGAGAATATATTATTGATGACTGAAGTCATAAATTTGCTAGTCTGAGATGATTCGTCGCGGGTCGCTTGAAACCGATGAGGAAACTAGAGACAAAAAAACTACTCAGAATGAGATTTTCACTCTGCAGCGGAGTGTGCGCTGATATGAAACTTCCTGGCAGATTAAAACTGTGTGCCCGACCGAGACTCGAACTCGGGACCTTTGCCTTTCGCGGGCGAGTGCTCTACCAACTGAGGTACCGAAGCACGACTCACGCACGGTACTCACAGCTTTACTTCTGCCAGTACCTCGTCTCCTACCTTCCAAACTTTACAGAAGCTCTCCTGCGAAACTTGCAGAAGAGGTACTGGCAGAAGTAAAGCTGTGAGTACCGGGCGTGAGTCGTGCTTCGGTAGCTCAGTTGGTAGAGCACTTGCCCGCGAAAGGCAAAGGTCCCGAGTTCGAGTCTCGGTCGGGCACACAGTTTTAATCTGCCAGGAAGTTTCATATCAGCGCACACTCCGCTGCAGAGTGAAAATCTCATTCTGGAAACATCCCCCAGGCTGTGGCTAAGCCATGTCTCCGCAATATCCTTTCTTTCAGGAGTGCTAGTTCTGCAAGTTTCGCAGGAGAGCTTCTGTAAAGTTTGGAAGGTAGGAGACGAGGTACTGGCAGAAGTAAAGCTGTGAGTACCGGGCGTGAGTCGTGCTTCGGTAGCTCAGTTGGTGGAGCACTTGCCCGCGAAAGGCAAAGGTCCCGAGTTCGAGTCTCGGTCGGGCACACAGTTTTAATCTGCCAGGAAGTTTCATATCAGCGCACACTCCGCTGCAGAGTGAAAATCTCATTCTGGAAACATCCCCCAGGCTGTGGCTAAGCCATGTCTCCGCAATATCCTTTCTTTCAGGAGTGCTAGTTCTGCAAGTTTCGCAGGAGAGCTTCTGTAAAGTTTGGAAGGTAGGAGACGAGGTACTGGCAGAAGTAAAGCTGTGAGTACCGGGCGTGAGTCGTGCTTCGGTAGCTCAGTTAGTAGAGCACTTGCCCGCGAAAGGCAAAGGTCCCGAGTTCGAGTCTCGGTCCGGCACACAGTTTTAATCTGCCAGGAAGTTTCAAAAAAACTACTGTCAACACCCCAGATAACTATCGTAGCGTGGACCTGGTTTTCTGGATATTATCGCTGAAAGATTCTTTCATTTCATCATCGTTAAGGATACGCAAGTATAGTCATGGAGAAAGACCAAATTTCCATTATGGTCACGTCAACCAGCAACTTTTCTGTCACTTTTTATGGGAGCCCACTTGCTCTTTGTCAACAGCGTACCCACTTTAGAGTCACTGTGTCGTTGATTCCCTCGTCCGCCAAAGCTTTATACATCGACAGCATTCGAAACACGAACAATTTCGCGAGTGCCATATGCCACAGCCATTTACATTCTGCTTATCTCTATAAACACCTATCACCGCTCATATACAGCTCATATCTAAATGCAAATGGCGTATATTCATAGCCTAATAACAAACTTTATGTGAGCAGCGAAAAGTGCCGACAACACTGCCGCAGTGTATCAGAATTCATTAATGCAATTTACTTTCCGGGTGATCTATTGAACTTTAAACTCGCTGTGTGCGTGTGCTGGAGATTGTGTTTGTATATTGGGGAATGGGGCGGGGCTTTGTTTTACACTGAAGAAAAGCCAGCATATACATATATACCATATCTGTCATCTTGCTTCTTTCTTCTCTGTTTTTTTCTCAATGCTGCAAAGAAGATAATAAGGGAGACCAGAAGAATGTATGACTTTACGATGCAAAGATATGTGTTCTATATGGATAATCGTATATAGTTTTCACCTATGATGTCCTTTTGAAAATATTGATACCTTCCTCTGGAGATTCAAATCTGCAGCTGATGCTAGAAGCAGGGTACTATGCTTTAGCTTCCATACATTTTTCAACGGTTTCTTTAATTTGTTCGCCAAATTTAAACTCTCCCGAAACGTTGTTCATCTCAAAAAAGGAGCTTTAAAGGATGGTAACGCACGTTAAATAGCTGCAGGCAAACCGATAAATGTATTTAATCGTCATAAAGATTCTTTTTAATTTTTCGCACTGCTGACAATGATACACACGTTCATGTTTTGCGTCGCGTCGGTATTGCATCAGCTTGCGATTCCTATGTGCCCGTTCCACTTCACTTTTTTTCTTCTACTGGAGTAATATTCTCGTGAGAGATACACATTTCGTCTGCAGTTGTAAACGGACGGCTGACGTTAGCTGCACTCTCATCAAGATGCGGTAAACATTTTTCAGAAGTTTACATTCGATTTCGTTTTCAATCATCCTGTCTGCAAACACAAGTGTAACATACCGTGGGAAGCCCTTCCAAAAGCAAACGATAAGTTATCATGTGATCCAGGATAACATCAGAACCAGTCACTGTTGGTGAAATATGGGTGCTACAAATGTTGAAAATCGTTTTTTAAAAAACTGGCTGCGTGAAAACCTGATCAAATATAACAGCAAAGAACTACACAAAAAACGGGTTTGCTCTTTTAAAAGACATACAATAATTTTATCAGCATCCTATGTATATATAAATTATAAATGTGAATACGTGTGTGTGTGTGTGTGTGTGTGTGTGTGTGTGTGTGTGCGTGTGTGTTTCTCCTTCCCATGCTGGAACGGCTGGACGGTTATGAAGATATCTGGAATGGATGTAGCTTATAACCTAAATTAACAAATTACTTTTAAAACTGCATAGTACAGTATATAAGGTGAAATATGGAAAAATAATTGCTCTTAGAAAAGCTATTTACTCTTTGACTTTTGAACTGTATCGTATTTGTGAAAATGCTTTTACTGTTTAATATGTCCTACATAATACGATCGACGTAATGAATACAGTGCTTATACAGTCCTCAAAGGGATTAATCCGTACTTCCATATAGGCCCATTGCATTTTAGCCGCTAAGCGTCAAGCGTATCATATAGCTTCTGAAATGCTTGAAGACTCACAACAAAGGTGTCATGTAAATAATGTGCGACAGGGAGATGCCGTGCGTTTACGTGTAGAACGTGGCAGATTTTTAGTGAGACTGAATTTCATTACGATCTGCCTGTTCGCTGCTAACAGGGACAGACTTGAGAGCAGATGACGTTCATACACTTACAAAGATTTATAAAGTTCGCGCTGCACCGAACTAGAAATTGCTTATTTTCTTTCTTCGTCGAGTTAATAGGTTTGTTACTCCTTCACGCTGAAGCGACTTTGTGGATTTCGATGAACTTTGGAATGGAGATAGCCTTTGCCCTGAACTGACACATAGGCTACTTTCTACTCCGAAAAAATAACTATTCCCGTTCGACGGTCAACGTGACTAGGTCTACTGATACCGTGGGATGGGTAACGTGACCAAAAAGTCTTTAATTATCAAATGAATGCATTAAGTTTAGCATAGAGATAGGTTTTTAACTGTTTTGACAAGTGAAATAAGTACGTACATAAATGTAGGGCAGTCGAAACATTCCTGTACATTGAAATCTTCTCTAAACTCCATAGCAATGCAACGTACGCTCATGGAAATATTTCACAGCACACAGAATATAATTCTTCAGACTTTCTCTGCTATCTGTTGACATTTGGAAAAAAACGGGACTTCTGCCGGATGTTCGCGTCGTTCTCGCATGACACCTCTACACTGTCTTCTTCAGGTGCTACCCTAGAATGGTCCTTGGGTTTTTTTTTTTTTTTGTTTTTGTTTTTTGCACCTTTCATTCCTATCCCTGAGGGGAAATGGTGGGCTGTTTCAGGGCCTCAATCCCCTTTTCAGCCTTTTTGGATGTATCAGGATACTTTTATTATTTTGTTACACTTTATTTGTTGCATCAGTGCAAATTTTTCATTACTTACAATTGATTTTACAATTTTATTTATTCTACATGTTCTACTTACTCTGCATTGAAAGAGAAAAGAGAAAGAGGAGGAGGAACAGGAAGAGGAAGAGGAAGAGGAAGAGGAAAACGGCTGACTGTATTAGTTGAGAGTTACATTAATTTGTTAATTTGTTTAGGATAACAGATGGTGGATTCAATACAAACATAGGATATAGCATATTGCAACTATGGGACTTTGAGGTGTGTGTGTGTGTGTGTGTGTGTGTGTGTGTGTGTGTGTGTGTGTGTGCCTTTTATGGACTTAAGTCTTACGTTGATCATTGTTTCTGGTTGAACATTACTGATACACATTAAAATTTAGAGTGATTATAAGGTAAAGTAAGAATTAATATAATAGAATAACAAAGTTATGATAGTAAAATATCTTGGGAGTAGTGGCTATTGCTGACACGTATATCGTGTTTTTACCATGTCAGAGCATACAGTTGATGTTTATGAGGTTACTTTGCATACTTTACATTTTTTACGTTTGGCAGTGGTGTCTTATGCGTTTGAATTCTAATTTTACATTTTTAAATTTTATTTTTCAATTTTACATTTTCCCTCTTTTTTTTACATTTGCCACCTACATCCTTTCATGGTGCTTACAAGCTTTCTACCTACAATTCTACCTGGGGTGTATGAGTGGGTGTGGGCGCACGCGTTCGCTGGCTTTTGTGTGTAGTTTGTGTGTGGTGATGAGTTCTCTGTGGTGTGTATTTGGTGTTGTTAATTGTTATGTCTTCGATCCAGCTGAGGGGAGTGGAATTTCTCGGGTTAGGGGTTCCATAGTGGGGGCAAGGTCCGGCAATTCTCCGCTGGTGTTGTCGACTACTATACGTGCTGGTTGAGCGTATTTGTACTTGGGTCGTCTGGTTGGTCGTGTTCTTGTCGTTAGGATGTCTTCCATGCCTGGTCCCTTCGTTAGTATGTGCTGCCCATATCTTGCCCTGAGACTTAACGAGTCAGGATTGCAGAGGCTCCACTCCAATGATGTTGTACACATCGTCACTGGGTGTAAGTCTTGGTAGTCTGCAGATGCTGCGCAGAAGTAGTCTTTCAGATGAGTACAGTCGTTCCGCAGTTGGTCTGTGTATGCATCCATGTGGGGCTGCTGCGTATTCTATGACAGGTCTGATGTACGTCTTGTAAGTGTGTATTGCTGCTTGGTTGTCACATCCGTGAAGTCGTCCTTGAACTTGTCTGATTAGGTTTTGTCTTTTCCGCGTTTTATTTAGTAGGTACGTAAGGTTAGTCCTCCAGTTTAAGTGTTTGTCTAGGTACACACCAAGCTACCTGGCGGTATCCTCAAGTCTCAGTAGTGTGTCCCAGACTGTCAGTTGTGTGTCGTCTGAGTTTTGGTGCCTCGTTTTGGTCAGGTGTCTGTGTTGAAATAGGATTGTTTGTGCTTTGGATGGGATGGGACGGATTCTCCATCTTGCCGTCCAGTCTTGTAGTTGTCTTAGGTATGTTCTGACTTCCGTTGGATAGTTGTCATCCTCCGTTTTGTGCACCAATAAGCGGTGTTGTCAGCGTACAGTCCTACTGTTTCTGATGAGATCGTTACTGTTGGTATGTCTGCCGTGTAGAGGGCGTACAGTAGTGCCCCCTTGTGGCACACCTGCCTGGGGCTTGACTTCTCCAGAGGGTGCAACCCCTACGTGTACCTTGCACTTTCTGTCTGTTATGTATGCTCTTATTATGAGTACTATCTTAGCCGGGAAGCCCAGTTGGATAAGTTTTTGCAGAAGTACTAAGTGCCAGAGCCTGACGAAGGCGCGCTCGATGTCCAGAAAGACAGTGAGCGTGCAGTACCCCCTGTTGAATCCTTTAGTTTTGAAGTGGTCGTTTGTAGAGTGTGAGCCGTGGCTGGCTCATGCTATGCGTTGGATTAAACCTTCATTGCGATTCTGTGTTTAGTCTCCTGCGGTTATCTCGATTATGCTGTTATCCTCTCCTTCCGCAGGTGGCAGCAGCGGTGTGTATCGATATTCGCACCTTGCACTATCTTTGACCTGGCGCTTATAGTTTCCGGTTGGCAGCTGTACGACGTGTCGGTCGGTTGGCCTGGCGCAGCGAGGAATTCTCCGCGGGTCATAGTTTGGCCGGGGCCCGCTGGCGGTCTCTAAGCGGTGTCGGAGTGTGTGACGCTGTTCCCATTGCTACGAGGTCCAGGGCTCACCGACCCTGGACATGAAAGTTGAGTTTTGATTTAACTTACCAGCAAGTCAAGACTGTTCGCATTGTGTCGTTTGGAGTTCGTTGTCGGCTGTTGGGATATTTCCGCGAGCAACAACGTGGTTTTCAAGTTGGTTATTTGAATTGTAGTACACCAGCTGAATCTTCTGCCTTGTGGCCGTTAACGTTCCGGTTACTTGCCCTGGCCGTTGACGTAAATTTCCGGCAGTGTAGTTTCCTCATCGTGTTGTTGCTGTCCAGCACGGTGTGTAGTTTGACATCTCCGTGTATGATTGGTTGTGGGCGCCAATATCTTCTACGTTGTTCCGTTGAACTATCTGTTGTGCCCTGGTCGGGTGAAGTGGAAGTTATCTTGTCGGTGGGTCTACTGATTGTCAGTCCGTTGGGTTGTCGTCAGATCGTGAATGATTGCCCCGACTACCTGTCTCACCTAAGCGAGCGTTAGTGTTTGAATTACAGGCCGACCCTCGTACATCAGAGGGCCCTTGTGTGTACTGCCCTATTTTTTTCAATTTGTTCTTGTTGTTTGTACTTGTATGGCTTCTAGCCGATTTTTGTTTTAAATTAGAGTTGGTTTCCTCTTAAAGCCTTCAGCGTGGTTTAAAGTACTGTTTCACGTAAGCCCTTTAAAAATTTTTAAAAAAAATTTAATGTTGTTGAATTTTTTAAGTCTTCGGCCTTCAGCCGATTTTGAGTTTCAGTTGTTTGTTCTTAAGGCCTTCATCCTAAATTAAAGAACTGTTTCAGGTAAGGCCATTGGTATTTAAAAAAATTAATGTTTTAGGCTTTTAAGTGTTAGGCCTTCAGCCGATTTGAATTTAACTTGTTTACTTCAGCCTAACTAAAGAACTGTTTTAAGATAAGGCTTGCCTTCAAATTTCTGATTATGCTTGCGTTTTAAGTTATTGGTCTTCAGCCGTTTTTAAATTAAAGTGGCTTTCAGCCGATAATTAAGTCCCAAAGATTAAAGTTGTGTTAAAAAAATTTTTTGGGCTCTTGCAATGTTTGATCAAATAATAATGTTGTATGTTCGAGTGTATCTGACAGCCCCTTATTTCGGCCCCTTTCCACAATTTATACAATCTGTCCTGTCCTGCGGGTTAACCAGGGCGTCTCAGAATAGTTTTGTCTAAAGCCTGTTTGTATAATCAGGTGCCGGCCGAAGTGGCCGTGCGGTTAAAGGCGCTGCAGTCTGGAACCGCAAGACCGCTACGGTCGCAGGTTCGAATCCTGCCTCGGGCATGGATGTTTGTGATGTCCTTAGGTTAGTTAGGTTTAACTAGTTCTAAGTTCTAGGGGACTAATGACCTCAGCAGTTGAGTCCCATAGTGCTCAGAGCCATTTGAACCATTTTTTTAATAATCAGGTGGATTCCGTGTTATTCTATCTAGGTGTTTAGTCGGTGTTTTAGTATCCGTTCATATGTTTTACCTATGACGTATAAGAGGGAGATCGATCTGTAGGAGCGTGGGTCGATCTTGGGTTTCTCAGGCTTTAGAATCATGATGGTTTACTGGTTTTCCAGCTGTTCGGAAGTGTTTCGTTGGTCAGGCAGTAGTTGAAGAGGTGAGAGAGGATGGGTACTAAGAGGTGGATGGGTGATTTCCGGAGGGGAATTCGTTTTATGTCGTTCCGTCCAGGGGCTGGGTTTCGCGGTCCTGGTGGTCTGGCCGATGCATGACAAGCCCCTACTCGCATGGTATGTTGTAAATGCCTGGCTTCCGTAACTCCAGGTCATCCTTTACATTCCACAACATTGTCCCAATCTTAGTGGGAGGTCAAAATACGTTCTTGATGTCATGTTTCATGAGAATTCTGCTGATCTTAGCAGAGATCGGTCCAGCATATGGCACGTATGCCACCCTCTTCGCCTCGTCTGGTTCTTCTTCTGGATACTGTGGCTGACTGGCAGGTCAAAGTGCCTTCTGGATGTCTCCAGATAAGCATCTATTCTTGCTGAACACCGACTGAAAGAGTTCTATTTCCATCGCCGAACTGTCGGGGTCTGACAGTTTTGAGCACTCCATTCTTCTGTGCCAGATGGTGGAAGCTGTGTGAGACCTGAGTTTCTCCTGGCGTATACAACTTTCAACTAACTTCCGGGAATTCAGCCAGGTAACACTTTCAGAGACCGCCGATTTTTCGGCGTTAGAACAACCCGCCATTTTCAAGGCAAACTGCAACGGACAGGCGGCGTACATGCAAATTTAAAACCTCGGTTCTCGGACTGAAGCAGGAAAGATAACACACACACTGAACAATAGTGCCACCAAAGATGACCAAAGTCAAAGCTATCGATAGTGAGACTATGAATTCGCAGGTGAGGTAGCATTGACTCTGTCCCTCTGTTTTTTGACAAGGGGGAGAGCCGAATTCCAAACAGAGTTTAAACAGAAACCTCCATCCCTGTTAACGAGGTTGCTCGCTAATTTAATCTCAACTGCCTCCATAATAACACTGCCCCAATAACTGGACGTGTATGCCAATATCTCGGTGTTATTATATAACATGGGGTGACCAGTATCCAAGTAATGTTCAGCAATAGCAGGTCTATTTGGCTGCTGTAATCGTGTGTGCCGTTTACGCTCAGTAAATCGGTCCTCCACGGTCCTGATAGTTTGACCAATATATGCCATGCCGCAGCTACAGGGAATAGCATATACACCCGCCTTACGCAGTCCAAGATCATCCTTAACGGAAATCAAAAGTGCTCTAATTTTAGATGGAGGTCGGAAAACACATTTCACATCGTATTTCCGTAAAATACGACCGATCTTGTTGGACGTGTTTCCCACGTAAGGCAAAAAGGCAGTAGACTTAGGTGTTGACTCAGAATTTTCATCATCACCCGATGTACAGTTGGTCGATAGCGCAACGCACGTTCAACCTATCACTATCACCATTTTGACGACAGCTGATGGGACAGCTCAGCTGGCAAAGTCTCAGCGTCAGAAACGACATGTGCCCTGTGTACCAAGGTACGAAGTACCCCACCACGCTGAGCCGGATGATGACAGTATTAGCCTGTAAGTACAAGTCGGTGTGAGTACGTTTCCTGTAGACTGCATGTCCCAATGATCCATCATCCTTCCTCCTAACCAACACGTCAAGAAATGGAAGGCAACCATCCTCTTCCACCTCCATCGTAAAACGAATGTTCGGGTGGATCGAGTTCAGATGTTCTAGAAAGACATTCAAATTCTCCTCACCATGCGGCCAAACAACGAAGGTATCGTCAACGTATCTAAAGAAACAGGTGGGTTTCAAAGGCGCCGACTCCAATGCACGTTCCTCGAAGTCTTCCATAAACAAATTTGCGATCACAGGAGACAACGGACTAACCATGGCAACTCCATCTTTCTGCTCGTAATACATCATATCAGGAACTCAGCTGACTTTTTTACGTCGTTTGGAGGGACTGAGGTTGAATGACTCTGATATTTTAGTGAGTTTCCATGTCGTCTCTCTCTTCACTCCTGTTCCTCTGTCTGATTCGCTGCGGTTAATTGAGGACAGATTTGGTGCTGAATTAACTAATCTCTTTCAACATGGGTTAACATCCACTTACTGTTTATTTAATGACCAGTATTACAATAACAAAGATATCAAATGCACACACTTATTGATGCAATGTTGGTCAAAAGCAAAAATTGTTCTCATAAAGACAGTCCTGATCATTCATCACAATAGTAATTACAGTTCTCTTTTTTTTCTCAAAGTCTGAGCAGTAAAAGAAAATGCACATGGAAGTAGTGGATTTCCATGCAGTCTTGAAGAAATGGTGTTGTCCTTCCAACGGAAAGACAGTGCTGTCTCTTGACATGCAGACGGGTAATGAGCCACAACAGAGCAAATCCACAGCAGAGTCAGTCGAAGGTTTGAAGAATATTGGTAGGTAGGTCATCGCAGAGCAGACCCACTGTAATCCTGGTAGAGAGTATGATACTGGTGGGCCAGGTGCGGACCCACTGTACTGCTTGTAGAGATGATGGTATTGGTGAGCCATCAAAGCTGCAGACCCACTGTAGTGCTTGTAGAGATTGCTAGCAGCCATCCGTTGCGACTGCGCCGGTGCACGATCACCATCGAAGAGTCTTGCGGATAATATAGCACTCACAAAAAAAAATTTTTGAAATGTCCTTAGAACCAGCAATGCTGTTAACCAGTCCCTTGCTGAATTATCAACACACGTGCAAACACTAACAGTCCCAACTTCTCACATATTGTGCATATACTATGACCAACAGAAATGTGTGCACTGAAATGAATGCTTACAAGTTACTTAATTTGATAAACTGGGGTCAATTACAATTTTATAACATGAGAATTACAAAGGTACAGAAAACATTAAAAAACATAGTAATACAGATAACATTTGTAGTAATACAGGCTTTACAAAAGAATAGAAATAAACATATACATCAGTGTTACAGGAATTATGACATAAGTAAATACATAAAAGATCAGAATAGCTTTCGAAAATAATGTCTAAACATCTTTACAAACTAAAAAACATATTATTAATGCAAATTATATTTGAGGATAACAGTATTCCTCATCATAGTGAATGTAGCTTAGTATTAGAAAAATTCTACAACATAAATCCTATTAGCTAAACACATAAAGACAGGAAAAACACAAATACACAAGGGTACACAGACACATAGCGGAATAACACAAAAGGAAAGGACAGGGTTCGTTTTCAGTGTAACATTTGGTGCTGCAGTCCAACCCAAATCTTCATTCCATAGATCTTTCCTCTGATTTCAACATTTGTTTGCACAAAAAAAATCGTATCCAAACCTGTTGTTCCTAAATCCTACTGTTTTATTCATATCCTCTTTCAACATAGTTATTTCTTGTTGTACAATACTCATTTTGGCCCAAGTGTTCTTCATATAACTTCTCAATACATTCTTTTCCTATTCCTCATAACTCATTCTCTTACATAGCCTACCCTCACGTAAATTAAATCTACTGAGCTCAGATATATATACTAAGAGACAATGCAATGCAGCAGCAAAAAAAAAAATTAACACAAACAGCAATGACAAAAAAATGCAAATTGGCAAAGCAAGCTGCAGTGTATCTAAATTAGCAAAGCAAATGTAACATTACAACTAATGTGAGCCTATTTTCAGCAACAAGAAAAATAAATCAGTAGAAAAACTGGCTTAACAGAGTAATACAAAGTGAAATTCAGTAGCACTACACCTGGCAAACAACAGCAGCAAATGCAATAACTTATATCCAAACAAGACAAACCCACAAGCAGAAAAAATAGTACACAAAAGACAACAATGCAGATAAGGGAAATGTCTATTCACATCTTAATGTCTATGTCATTAAAGTGGTACACCACAACAAATTACTCTACAAAAAAAATTACCAAGTACCTGAAAAGAAAATTATGTATGCAGTTACTGTTATTAGTCCCTTCTTATTGTTCTTTCCTTTCCAAGTGCTCCATTTTTTTAAGAATGTGGATCATAAAATTGTTATTTAACAGACCTGTTGACAGAAAGTGTTCACATTCGAAAATGCATTTAATTTTGTTTTATAAACACAATGCTGCAAAAAAGGCTGGAAATCAGATATCAAATGAAATAAACAACTATGTACAAAGCAAAGCATAAAAACATCATTCAATAGCCATGTGACATTTCATAAGTCAGTAGAAATTCTCTCAATTCTCATAGAAAGACATTTGTTATAATCAGGTGTACAAATGTAAGAATATTTCTGATCAATTCATACTCATTTCAGTAAGTAGCACAAAGTACGAGCTCCACAGTATAATCATATGTTTCAAAGTAATAGCGTGTCATATTTGTGACGCTTTCTACAAAGGAATGTCAATAGCGAGGTTAATGGCCTCTTTTTTTCTCCACCTAATGGCTTTTTCTCCAGGCGACTGTAGCAGCTGGGAACCCACAATGCATTACATCAAGGTCACTTAGCTTTCTTACCCAAAAATTTACGACAGCAGTTTCCGCTGTAGTGACAGTCTCATATAAAAAATTATAGTACAAATGTGTAGAAACGAAATCTCATGAATAACAGTGTTGTGATGCATTCACACATGGACACACAAGCCATAACTCTTAAAGTACGAATCTCGGTTTCCAACATCCTTTCTCACAAGCCTGAGTCCCTAACTTCTATTCATTATTCATATACATATAAACATGTAATCACATTCCTCATATACGGTAGTATCAGCTTATTGATCATAAACATACCTCAACAGCATAATACACATCATCATCAAAATAATAACATCATGAAACCTCAGCCAAATCTCAAAGGCGTCGTAGCTTTCTGCAATAATTTAAAAACCTAAACAAATTCTCTGCTCATTTCAACAGTGTTATCTACCTCAAACCTTCTTTAAAAATCATAATCCCTTACCAAACACGACATTCAAAGCTCTCATAATATCACAATGGTTCCGAAAAAATATGAGCAGTTCACAAAGTACAGACAGAATAAAATTTCTGAAGTGTGAAGTTATGCAACTGTGTATTTGTGTAAATATCTGTCACTGACATACTACAAAAATGTTTGTTTCTCTGTTAAATAATCAGATAGCTATGTAATTCTGTGTTAGAGAAATATGGTACTGATGTGTAAAGTTGTATAAGCAAATACCATATTAGCTAGGGCTCCTAGCGCTCGTCACACGCTTATCACACAAATTAGCCTTGTACCGCCTGAGGATTAATGTAATTATGGCCTCAGGTGTTACTGATTACATCAATCGAATGAAATGTATCAGCGAAAACTTTCTTTGTACCAAAGTGGTTAAAAAATCTTTAAAAATAAATGTTTTAAGTACAAAAATTAATCAAGTTTCCACATATGAAACATCCCCTTGGAAATATTTTACAAATGACAGTGCTGGAAAACCTCTGCGTTATTTGATAGAGAGACAGCTTACTTAAACTGAAAGTACTCAGACATTTCTCTCTTTACTTATTCATATCGTTAGTAAACCTACACACAATATTTTTAGCGCAACGCAATCTGACTTTCAATAATCTCTACAAAAGAATGGCTGTGACTAACAATGAACTATACCTTTCATGAATCACTTACCTCACAAAAATCTTCGTTACTCTAATTACTCCAATACAGCGAGCGCCAATACTGCCAGCTAAGTAAAAGTTTCTAACTACTGAAGGCACTAACTACTGATAGGCATAGTTAGCAAATGAAAGATTGTGATAGAGAACAATGTATTTACCTTAATAGTGTTCAAAAGTCATCATACATATATATCAGTTCATGATATACAGTGTTACAAATTTACTCTTTTGGTAGAAACACGTCCAGATCGCCCGCTCTCAAAATTCTGCCATCTCTCTCCCCACATCCACCACTGCTGGCGGCACACCTACAACTGCGCAATGCTACGTGCTGTTCACATCCAACTGCCCAACACTACAATAGCGATATTCTAACAATGCTAACTGTGCTTCACACAGCACAGTCAGTGATTTTCATATAGAGCGTTACGTGGCGTTACCAACATAAAAACCTAAACAGCCTACTTACAAAGCAAAGACCTTTCAGGGGAAAGGATCTGTTTTACAATATCGAATATGAAAAAGTGCTCATATCTCTTAAGGTACGTACTTTAGAGCCCAGTTTATCAGACTTTTTTACTTTTTTGTGTATATATAAGGAACCTGTTCCTAAAGTTTCTCTGTTGTTTTTTTGGAAGGAGGGGGGGAGGAAAACCTGTATTTCTGGAAAGGTACTGGTGGAGGTATTGTGGTTAACTCTGTTCAACACATTAAGAATTAACCAAAAAAAAGTTGCACTTTAACTGTGCGGACGTCACAAGTACAAGGAAAATATCTAAGATATACATACACTGGGTGTAAAAGAACAAAGTATACAAAATTTTTGTGTGTCTGGAAGAGATAAAACGAAACAGTTTCTTACGTGACAAAAATGCCACAGGTGCAAAGTTTCCCCGCTAATGGTCCATTAACGATTTTGACGCGCCATACGGAGTGACTGCGCGGTTTGAGGCACCATGTCACGGATTGCGCGGCTCCTCCAGCCGGCAGTTCGAGTCCTCCCTCGAGCATGAGTGTGTGTGTGTTGTTCTCGGCATAAGTTAGTTTAAGAGAGTTTAAGTATTGTGTAAGTCTATGGACCGATGACCTCAGTAGTTTGTTCCCTTAGGTATTCACACACAATTGAACATTTGATTTTGGCGCTAGTATCGTTCAGAGATAGTGTTAAACTTCCCGTGCAATGATTATTATTTTAAAAATGTTGCTGAAAATTTCGTCCGTTTAAGTTAAAGCACAACTGACACCTGCATGCAACACGTTTAAAACAACCAAGTCTTTCGAAATAATGGCTCCAGCATCAGCTATACACGCAAGCAGCTCTTCTTGAGTGTCTGTCGGTGTTTCGTATACCAAACACTTCATCCCCCCCCCACCCCCTCCCCCACTAAGAGAAACCAATAGGAGTAAGGTCGGGAGGACATGGTGGACAAGGTAGCGATGATGTCTGGTTTATAGGGCGCTCAACTGCGCCGTCATCACCGCCTGTACAAAGTCCCAATGTTTACGCAGTCCAATTTTTACGCAGTCCAATTTTTACGCAGTCCAGTCTAGCCACAGTCATGAATGATGATGAAGATGATAAAATGAGGAGGACAAAACAACAGAGAAAATCCCCAACCTGACCTGGAATCGAACCCGGGGTCCCTTGATCCAGAGGCAGCAACGCTGGCTATTAGACCCCGGCCTGCGGACAGGCCAAGGTGGTTGCCAAGGCATCCCAAAGAGTTAGGAAAAACACTGAATTTCGATGAAGCTCACAGTCCGAAGAGCTGTCTCCAGAACAGATCGTGGTCCGTGCTCCTGAGACGAGTGGAAGGCTTGAAACAGAGACTCCCACCGTTCTGTGACAAGCTAAGTTGTAACTTCCTATTATAGACCTGCGCCGTAGGGATGAGATTTGTAGGGTCCTCCTAAGTGGGTCAGGTATGCACTACACAACAGAGGCAGCTATCCAAGTAGCTGACTGTGTGTAGGCTGCACACAAGGGCTTTTTTTTTAGTTTAGGCCATTCTCCACCCAATTCAGATAACAATAACTGTAGGAAGCCCAGACGTATTAGGGTAAGATATAAAAAAATATGTCGCGCAGGCGAGACTATTACTTAACTTCCGAAGCATTCTCAACAAAGCGCCAGAGTTTAAAGTGTTCCTAAAAAGCATCGAAGCCGACATAATGCTAGATACCGAAAGTTTATTATAACCTTAAGTTGATAGTAGTGAGATCTTTGGAAAAATATTAAATGTATACCGAAAGGATAGGGAAATGAGTAATGGAGGTGGTGTATTTTTCACAGTAGACAAGACACTCAAATCCAGCGAGACAGAAACTGAAGCTGCATGTAAAACTGTTTGGGTAAGTCTCATTACCAGTTATGGGCATGAAATTACAACGGGGTCCTTGTATCGACCACGTGAGTCACCCCATGACGTAACTGAAAACTTTTTAAAAAAATATCAGTTCCCTTGTACGTAAGTTCCCTAATCATACTGTAATTACTGGAGGAGACTTTAATTGTCGAACAATCAGTTGGGATAATTACAGTTTTGCTAGTGGTTGATGTGACAAGACATCTTGTGATACGTTACTAAATGCGTTCTCTGAAAAGCGTCCAGAACAGATGGTTTAGAAGCCCCATTTATGATGAAAATGTTTTAGACCTAAAGGCAACAAACAGAATTGATCTCTTTCAGGAATTCCACTACGAAACTGATGTCAGTATCCATGAGAGAGTTATAGCAACAATGAATTGCAAAATACAAAGGGAAAGTAAAGAAGCAGAAAGATTTACATGTGTAGCAAACTAGACAGGGAAGTAGTAGCGTCATGTGTCAATGAGGAACTTGGAACTTTTACCTTAGGAGTGGAGCATGTAGAGGACCTATGGCTCAAATGCATGTTGACTATGCACTGCGTAGATATGTACCCAGCAGAACAGGTCATGATGGCAGAGATCCTCCTTGGTATACCGACCCTGTAAAGAAAGTTCTAACACCCAGTGGCTACTGCATAATAGGGATAAAAGCTTAGGGCAATAGGTAGAGAGGCGCTGACTGAAACGCGTTTAGCAGTCAAGAGAGCAATGCGCGAAGCTCTCAATGACTACCGTAGCATAATATTGTCCAAAGATCTTCCACAAAATCCAAAGAAATTGTGTCGTCTGTAAAGGCAATTAGTGGGACCAAAGTTGGCGTCCAGTCACTCATGGACAAGGCAGGAACTGAAATTGACAGTAGCATAGCAAAAGCAGAAATGCTTAACTCTGTTTTCAAATGTTCCTTTGCACAGGAAAACCCAGTAGTAATTCTCTAAGTTAATTCTCGTACCACTGAAAGAATGGGTGAAATAGATAGTAGTGTAAGTGGCGTTGAGAAACAGCTGAAATCGTTAAGATCTAACAATGCCCCATGGCCTGATGTAATCCCTGTCAGATTCTACATCCAATTTGCGACCGATTAACCCTTCTGTTAACTATAATCTATTGTAGATCCCACAGAGAAAAAACCGTGACCAGTAGCTGGAATAAATCACACCTGTGTACAGAGAAAGGAAGCAAACGTGATCCACAAAACTACCATCCGATATCCTTGACATCCATTTTTTTGTAGAATTTTAGAAAATATTCTGTGCTCAAACGTAGTGAGGTATCTCGAGCGGAAAGACCTCCTCCATGCCAACCAGCATGACTTTTGCAAACACAGATCATGTGAAATGCAATTCGAACTTCTCTCACGTGGCATCCTGAAAGCCATGGATCAAGGCAGCGAGGTGGATGTAGTATTTCTCGATTCCCGAAAAGCATTTTACTCAATATTACACCAACGCTTATTATCAAAAGTACTATCTTGTGGAGTATCAGGCTAAATTTGTGACTGGATTGAGGATTTCTTGATAAGGGGAACGCAGGACGTTATCTTGGACAGACATTGACAGTCGTTGAAGTAAATTCGGATGTACCCCAAGAAAGTGCGTAGGATCGCTAGCTGTTCATGTTCTACATTAATGATCTTGCGGGAAATATTATGGTAACCTTAGACTTTTCGCAGATGATGCCTTTATCAGCAACGAAGTACAGTCCGCACAATGTTGTACAAATATTCACTCAGACCACGAAAAAATTTCAATGTGGTGCAAAGATTGGCAACTTGCTTTAAGTGTTCAGAAGTGTAGAATTATGCACCTCAGAAAACGAAGAAACATAGTATCCTATGAATATAATACCAGTAACTCACAGCTGAAATCCGTACACTCATAAAAATATCTGGGTGTATTATGTAGTACTGATATGAAATGGAACGATCACATAGGTTGAGTCGTGGATAAAGCAGGCAGCAGACTTCGGTTTATTGATAGAATACTAGTGAAATGCAATCAGTCTACAAAGGAGACTGCTTACAAATCACTCGTGTGACTCACCCTAGAATATTGTTTAAGTATGTGGGACCTAGAACTAGCAGGGGATATTGACCATGTACAGAGAAGGGCAATACGAATGGTCGCAAGTTTATTTGACCCGTGGCAGAGTGTCACAGAGGCCCTAACAACTGATCTGTCATCTGCCACGCACTTCACAATGCTTCGCAGAGCATAGGTATAGACGCAGATGGAGATCGTCGAGACCATGGAGGTAATAATAGAAGGAGACGTCGTGACGTCACAGCTGTGAAGCTATGTGAAGCCGAGGGTAGCCATCTCAATCCGACCAAAACATTGCTGCTGTAAGGTTGTGTGCATAGGCTTGTCGCTCGCTTTTGGAAGGATTTTGCGCTATTATGGTGACTTGTGTGGTGTTCGGATGTACGAATCGTTCTGATTGTGATGCGAAATCGAAGGGAATAACATTTCATGTGTAAGTTGTCTCGTTAAGTGTGATCTTACAATTTCATTGTGAATGAACGTGTGCTACATCGGTACTTGTACTATAGCGTGTTTTTCTCCTGTATGATTTTAGATTTCGTAAAAATGAAAGTCGGAAAACTCTGTGGGAGAATGCCGTGAGGAGGAAGAATTGGCGTGCGTCTAAATGGAGCACTATATGTTCTCAGCATTTCCGAGAAGAGGACATAGACCGAACTTCCCTTTCAACAGTAAGGCTCCGAGAAAATGCTGTACCATCAGTTTTCCCTACACACCCAAAACATTTACAAAAGGTATGTTAATTCAAAGAATTAAATTCTTAGTTTTCAAGTTCACGTTTCAGTATAATACGTACGTATCGTCGATAATCGGAGTATTGAGTAACTCACTTTGTCTTCATCATGTACCAAATTAAAAGCTAACACTACATTAACTGGCGTAAAGTATAGGTTTAAACAGGACACTGTGTAGATTTGCCATTCTATGTACCGTATTTCAGTAAATATTGCTGGTAATGAACAGTGTTTCCCAGTAGTGTAACGTAACTGAAATGTCCCAGTACGTATTACAAACAAGACGTATTTATGAGGCTTTGGAGGGAGGGTATTGCTAACTTAGTTTTCAATTTCTATTATTTAGATTGTGATACACGTTTATTACTGAATTAACAAAATTGTATCGTTTACATTCGTAATATTACATTAAAAACTATTTTTAATCAGAAGAAATGCGGAATTTTATTTTAAACAAAAACTTTGAAACAACCATTCTGATGACGTTACATGCGTATATGGTGCAATTAGCGACTGTAACACACGCAGCGCTATAGCACACACTGCCAATGTTTTGGTCAGAGTGTCATGGCAGCGAGCCACGCCCCCATGGCTTCAAAACGTAGTACGGCTGGGATACGTAGCGCCATCTCCCCTTACTCTTACCTTCATGGTCGAGACGGAGTAAGCAGCTCCCTCACAGCTCGCAGCGCTTTGGCCCGCATCCAACTGCGAAGAGCAGACGGCTGCAAGCGGAAACAATAGCCGTCTACAGAGCTGTGACAACATTGAGGCGTTTTCATGCAGGCGTTTACAAAATTACGTTACGTTATTGGTTAATGTAGGTGCACGCAGCTGCAGCGCCCAGCCAATGCAACTATCAAGGATCAAGTTACCCGTATTCGACATAGCAACGAAAAGGGTGCACCTGTGATAAAGAGTCCACGCAGGGAACGGTTGCCGATGAGCAGCGACCAGTTTTCGTCCAAACCGCTGGGAGAGTTCATTTGTTTGCTTGGAATGGGAAACCGACGAGTGTTTGCCCCTTTTCGGCCGGTAGGCGATGACAGAATCGAGGGGCATGCCCTGTCATCTTCCTCAAACTATTTTACAGAAACTGTTCGGTTCAACAATTTCATTTTCCCTCTACTTATAGCTTTATATGTTAGCTTCTCGATGGTATCCCCTTCACTTCGTTAAAGGTAACAGTTATTATGATATTAGCATGGAAGTAAGGCATTGTGTGAAATTCGAAAAAGTTTCTTGAGACTTGTGTAAAAGTCTCTGTCATCAATCTTTAGAAAATTGATCTGATGTACCACACTCATTTGAGCGACAAAGCTGTAGTAAAATACCCACAACATTCCTCATATTTCATAAAAGATTTCGGATATCGAAATGAGATTTTGGCAAATGATATCACACAAAGAGGAGAGCATTTTGCGATATGGTATTAAGCAAAACCTCATTATCTACTGTGTTATTTCTCTAACTACAGGCTTTTTCCATGGAGGAATGTTATTTTTAAGGGTCATCGACAGATGGTGAAGCGAATAACGCTGTGAGTTTTGGAACACCGTATGTGAAGTCATTACACATTTATTTTTGTATCGAGGATTTGCTTTTTCATAAGCTACTGACCTTACTTTACCTCAGTTCCTCACCTAATAAACTTAACAAACCACTGTTTCAGAATTCTCTCACCACTGCGTCTGCACAACATGTTAGTGATGTGACACTGTGGAAACTTCTCTGTGTTTTGGCAGAAAAGAAAAAGAAAAAAACGCAAGCTGAACAGGCTTTGAAGTCCCAACAGTACCGACCGGTCGCCATGTCATCCTCAGCCCTTATGTGTCCCTGGATGCAGATACGGAGGGGCATGTGGTCAGCACTCCGCTCTCCTCCGTTGTCAGTTTTTGAGACCAGTGCTGATACTTAATCAAGCAGCTCCTCGATTGGCGTCACAAGGGCTGAGTGCACCCCACTTGTCAACGGCACTCGGCAGACCTGGATGGTGACCCAGCCAGATGCTAGCAAATGCGCTTAACTTCGGTGATCTGACGAGAACCGTTGTTACCACCACAGCAAGGCCGTTGGTCTGTGTTTTGGCAAAAGAAGGAAATTTTAACGTGGCAACAAGAGAAATGTGTAGATTTGACTCAAAATGCGCCACTCATGACGCACCTCTGAGAGTTAAAAATTGTTAATAGGACAGGCGAAAATAAATGTCTGCAGTTGTTGCATTTTCAGCGGAATTCTTTTTCGACACTAACAAAAGCAGAGATGAGAGATCTTTGTGAATGGTCACCATGGAAATGTGGGTGTGGAGCGGCACAACTTAATATTTACCAAACATGTGAGAGTAAGATTCACGTTAGAATAGAATTTCCACTTCAGCAGTCAGCAGTTCTCCTACAGTGCCTTCCCGTAACCCCCACCACTACCTCTCTCCCCACGCATGTCGTGCTTACTGTGCATCTACTGGCCACGTTCTTTTGTGTGGACTCTTCCTGTGTGACAAGCTACATTATTTCTATTTATCTTCTCTAAAACTCTATAAATTTATATACATCGTTTCTTTTACGACATGTGTATAAATTGACGTATTCTGCCCCTTAGTTTGTAGTTGTTTTGCATATTATTAGCACATGCCCATTTTCAGCCACATCTGCATTACAGAAAGCAATAGCTTTTACAATACACAGTTCTCACAGTTGAACTTTTATAAAGTATTTTCTGGCAGTGAACTGAACTTTCTTGCTATCGTATCTCTTCGCTAGAGTAATGTTGCTTTATTTTGTTTTGATTTTGATGATCAGGATGGGATAGTAACCAGTTTTTTGATGTTTTTTTTTTTAAATTCAGATGTTACTTTTCTTCAGTTACTGGATAGTTGACTCATCTCTCTACCCAGGCTCAAAAGTAAGCTTCTTTATGTACTTTTGGGTTGCAAGAGCTATTCAGAATTACGCTGTCTATGGTTGGTGGTTGTCTCAATCGATACAGCGCTTGTTTCGCCACAACAGGATATGTCAATACACAGAACTATTGAATATGGGCGACCGCAGCTCGTGGTCGTGCGGTAGCGTTCTCGCTTCCCGCGCCCGGGTTCGATTCCCGGCGGGGTCAGGGATTTTCTCTGCCTCGTGATGACTGGGTCTTGTGTGACGTCCTTAGGTTAGTTTGGTTTAAGAAGTTCTAGGGGACTGATGACCATAGCTGTTAAGTCTCTTAGTGCTCAGGCCATTTGTTGAATATGGGCAACGGAAAGTCCACACGCAAATCAGTCAGTACCACTTCATCCAGAAAAGGCCACTGTGTGGTGCGGGTTTACTGCATGATTTATCATACGGAGATATTTTTTCGAAGACACAGGTGCTTCCAGTCCTGTTACCTGTACTGTCACTGGTAAGTGCTATGAGTTTCTTTTGTGCAACCACGTCATTCCAGCTGTCCAACAGCGTGGATGTGTGGATGGGATCATTTTTATGCAAGATGGCGCACCTCCGCACATTGCAAATACAATTAAGCAGCTGCTGAAGCGCCATTTCGGAAATGCTAAAATTATCAGCCTTCATTTCCCTACAAAAAAAAATGGCTCTGAGCACTATGGGACTTAACTTCTGAGGTCATCAGTCCCCTAGAACTTAGAACTACTTAAACCTAACTAACCTAAGGACATCACACATCCATGCCCGAGGCAGGATTTCCGTACAGCCTGGCCGTCCTGACCACCTGATCTTAATCGGTGTGACTTCTGGCTGTGGGGCTATCTGAAAGATGGTGTGTTCTGTGTTCCGATTGCAAACTTAGCTGCATTCAAGGCACACATTGCGCTACACATTCTAAAAGTGACCCCAGAAACACTTCGATCAGTTGTGGAACATGCTGTTTCTCGATTTCAACTCGTTGCAGAAAACGGTGGACAGCATATTGAACATGTTTTACGCCAGTCACACGGAAATTAATAATTGGATTTGACTTTGATTGAGGCTTTTTGTACCGTTTTTTGCCTCAAGATAATTAAAAACCCATGTGAGTGATGCTTTACATGCCGTTTATGGCCTCAGGTCAATTAAAAACCGATTTTTCCCATGCGATTGGAAATGACCTTGCCATGGTGGATGAGCTTACTTAACTAACAGTATCACACCTGTACACCCATGCACACTGAGTAGTAAAGTTTGATTAACGTCAAACGCACTTCTTAGGCATTGTTGTATGAGTCATTTGTCATTCGTAGTCGACCACTACTAAATTTTTATGCTTACAGCGCCATCTATTGCTATATTTTGTAACTATTTATTTTTCTTCTAGCATACGTTTTCCCCCTTTTCCGATAATATTCCATTGTAATTTGGCATCATTCTGACGAGTGGTGTTATTTCTACAGCGGTTTGAAAGTTTAACTTAAATTATAATCACCCTGTACATGATTCTGGAGTACCCTATCTTAATGCTCATGTACAGAAGTTAACAGTTTCTCATAACATTTTCTATGCAGCTGTTGATGGAATTAGAGATGGAAACTATGTCCGTTGAGTAAGTGTAGGAAGCTTGCCTGACTCTTGCCACTTCCTCGTGCTACTGCACGGGAGCTGAGGTGCGGATAACTGCAACAGCAGCAAGAACATTAATCTCTCCCTCTTCTGTCATCGCTCGTTTCCTTCTGCTAGGTTGTCTAGCTATTACATTACCTATTTCACGTAACTAATAGAAGAGGCTGATAAATAATTGTCGAGATGGCTAACGTCTTTTTGGATATCTTGCTGCATACATCATACATTCTTGCTACCCTTTCCATACACCGTGTGCATGTCGGCTTTTTCTGCATTGGTAAACCCCATCGTCCACTCACGACCGACTCCTCTGACACACTAACTGGCTGTCAAGTCACACTGCATTCAGGGAACACACAAGCTCTCTGGTAAGCAAACATATCAACATCTTATATAGCAACTACGCCGGCTGAGTGGCACAAACCACTGTTGGTCTGGAAACTTTTCTAAATACGATAACTCGTAAACGACTCACGCTATAATCCTGCAACAAACACTACTGACATTTTAACTTACACTACTTTTAGTTTGTTAGTGTCAATAGGCATTGTTCCTTTAGAAAATTTGTGTTTTTGCACAAAAAAACACTTTCTAAGTGTTATTACAATCTGTTTATTGGCTAACCATACGAGCCCCTGTCTACCAATCCACTCTGTGAAAACTGCACATCAACAGCACTTTCCATTTCTGCAATATTTGCGGTGCAAGTTTTAGGTGATACAGCTACTGTACGAGCACTTGTTAAGCGGAGGAGATGCTTTTTGTGGTGTCACCGCCAGACACCACACTTGCTAGGTGG
Organism: Schistocerca piceifrons; assembly: GCF_021461385.2. Lineage (NCBI taxonomy): Eukaryota > Metazoa > Arthropoda > Insecta > Orthoptera > Acrididae > Schistocerca > Schistocerca piceifrons. The sequence continues at coordinate 552,186,435 of NC_060138.1, read as the reverse complement.
TAGCCTTTAAATCGGCCGCGGTCCGTTAGTATACGTCGGACCCGCGTGTCGCCACTGTCAGTGATAGCAGAACGAGCGCCACCACACGGCAGGTCTAGAGAGACTTCCTAGCACTCGCCCCAGTTGTACAGTCGACTTTGCTAGCGATGGTTCACTGACAAATTACGCTCTCATATGCCGAGACGATATTTAGCATAGCCTTCAGCTACGTCATTTGCTACGACCTAGCAAGGCGCCATTACCAGTTACTATTGATGCTTTAAAACATGTACCGTCAAGAGCGATGTTCACCAATTACGGATTAAAGTTAAGTATTCCAGCAGCTACGTACGTTTTTTGTTAGTCTCATTTCCTTGACCTGTTCCAGACCTCACGCCAGCCTGCGTGAGCTAAAACGCGTGCCTTTCGGCTTCCTCTCATAGTGGGTTGGCTGTCTTGCCAATCCACAACACTTTTCCCTAGTGAAAATGAACGAGTCTCATAGCTCTTAAAATATACATTTTACGCCTCATGTTTACTGGACTTTATTTCTTGTTCTGGTCCATACTAACTCCTCCTGAAATATGGAAAGCGAAGTTCTTGCAGTGGAAATTGCCAAGCAGGCGTCTCTGAACACGCTGCGTAGTTGTATACCGTAAGGTTGACATGTGCTTCGAGAATAAAGCTTTATTTCTCCTTGAAACAAAACAAGACCTACATGTAGGTTCACCTATGAATATTCTAGACGGAAATACGAGGTAGGTTGGAATCTAGCGTATCATAAAGGGCTTAGAAAAACTATTTCACGTTTGTGTGTGTTCCCAGATTTATGTGAGCTGAAATAGAGAAATCAACTGTTCATTGTTCATAAATACAGAGGTATTCTACGTTGCAAAAAGCAGTTACTGAATTAAATATCTAAAAGTTAGAAGGAAGATTTGACCTCTGTTTCCCCGAACGTGACTGTATGCTTCTTAGATATAAAACACAATCTGTCGGGCAACTGTCTCTACCAGCACTGCTCTAAATTATATTATATGGGACATATTCGTCGAACTAAACATTTTATTAAAAATACTTTGGTGACCATCTGTACACCGCAAAATAAATATTCTACTTAACGAAACATCGTTACATGAAGAGCGTAGGCTCGCAATGACAGTGTTACAAACTACGTGCAATACACGGTGTCGACTTATTTGACATTGCAGTACAATTTCGTAGGCGAGTGAATGATATAGACAGTTTATTAACAATCATTTGGTAACCACCCATATCCCATATTTTGTCTTCCAAAAAGAAAAAAAAACTATCTAAGCATTTTTTTCAAACTTGACCATGGACTGAAAGGCCCATTTGCAATCGCCGTTGGAAAGAACGATGGGCAGATATAGTTACAGTTGATTCTATGGAGAGCACGCACTGGCGATTCGACAACACATATCTTCTGGCGTAGTTGGGGCTTCGTCGTAGACTGAATCCTTCAGTATTCCCCAAAGAAAGAAATCAAGAGGAGTCAAATCGGGGGACCTCGCAGGCCATTTCAAAACAGAATTTCGTCGTATACAATGTCCAAAAAACTTCTCATTCAGTATTTGCATTGCAACACGGGACGAGTGAGCTGGACAACCGTCATGTTGCAGCCACATACACTGTGGAATATCCAGTGGTAACTCTTCTAGAAGAAAAGCAGAACGTTCGTCCGAAAGTGTGCGTACGAATGTCCATTAGAACGCCTCAAATGAAGTAATGTCCCACAGTGTAGTTTCTTAAGGTGCCGCACCACATATTCACACTCCTGACGCAGCCAGAGAGGATTTTCAGCTGCCCTGTAGTGCAAATTTACATTAGTGTGTTCAGTAAACGTTGCTTAATCGGTAAATCGTACACGTAGGGCCGTCTCACTGTTGCTGAACGGCAACTCGACAAAATTCCGGTTTGACGCTCAAAACCACGGTCGTCGGGTGCCTGATGTAGTGAGTGATGATAGGGATGGAAATCCTCTCGATTCAGATGCGAATGACACTCGTCTGGCTGATTCCATGTTCGTTGGCAATATGTCCCACATCACAGTGCGGCTTCATCAGCGTCGTAGCCAGAACAGCTTCTTCGAGTTCTCTGTCAGTTACAGTCTTCTTTCTTGTCGTCTTTCTTATGTTCAAGCAGCCTGTTGGCACTAGCGTCAAAATGATTCGTGCTAATGCGTGGCGCGTCGGATATTGGCGATCCTGATAGATAGCCGTATACAACTGTAGTGTTTTTATGGATTTCTTTTATATTCACCAGATAAAAGTAGTATATCCAACTTCTCCTCATTGGTGTACGTGTCTGCACACAACGAATACTGAAGAAGAACTGAACAGCCTGCAGTGCAGACTAAATAGTAAAGAGGAATAAACGCTGACATTCTGACACAGTGTAGCACGAGAGCTTTGCTTGGCCTTGTTTGCACGGCCAATGCCGCCGACCTCTCAAATACTAGGATATTTCGCGAATTTTGTACGTCAGGTTTCAACGTCAACATTAACAAAGATTGCATCCCTGTAATTGTCGTTTCAAGAGCTGTCAAATGCAGTTATAAAAGGTATAGGTTCCACTTAAAAAACGTACTTGCTTCAATAACTCCGTTCATCCCGCCCTGTAAACATTAACCAAACAAAAAGTACGAGACCCCCGACGCTCTAACATCTGCCGAAAACTGCGTTTCGATAAGTGAAACCGTTACCGAAATAAAAGGGGTGTTACGTCTTACGTGACTCATATATATTTACTTGTACCTATGCACTAGCACGACGACCATCAAAAGTATATCCTGTCTCCTGTGCACGGAATAATAAGCGCATCCTGGATGGCACATTGTAATATATATGCTACGTAGATACTGAAGAATACAATTATATATATGAAGATGTATGAGCAACGTAAGTTTATGACTGATGGGTTGTATCGTAGGCTTGAAACTATGCACTGGGGAAAAAAGACAAAATAAAAGGATATTCCAATCTCAGTTAAAATAGCCAATGCGGCCCATCATTGTAATTTAAGTAATTTTTCCCAGCTCTGATTCCCGTTGCAGTAAATTAATGCTCATATTATTTCTGTCATTTCATTTCCGTCCTTATTTCTTAAAGAGGAGGAAATCTCGTACGGCGCACGCATGTGCCGTCTTTATTAACTGCACAAAAACAGATACCATTTTAAATGGAGCACAAAGTTTATTGTTACCAGTCACTGTTTATTTATCTCCAGGACGCGTTCGAAGGTTTAAACCCCCATCATCAGGTGGATTTACATTTGTTACTATCACATTGTGTGTGTGTATGTGTGTGTGTGTGTGTGTGTGTGTTTTGTGTCGCGATTTTTTGGAGGAACTACTGGCGCTGTCTAGTGGAGAAGCAAAACACTATTTCAGAACATGGTTTTGGATTTCTTTTGACAAAAAACTATACGTATATCTAACGGTATAAATAAAATAAGTAAAACGGAGTACCTCCAGTGGTCACAGGTTCCTTTCACTGTCATAACACATCACGTGTACAGTGTCATATTTTGTAAGCAAATATGTCGTCTGGAAACTATTAGGTGCAAGGATCATATAGCAGAAGAGAAATATTCTCACAAAGTACAAAGAATACACATCTTAAAAACATTATTACATAAGAAGTTTTAAAGAATATTAGAGATCTTTGTTTTGAGGTGTTGAATACATGCGTTGGAATAAATTTTAGTCCTAATCCATTCCGAGCCTTTGCTCCTTATCTAATGACCCCTTCATCCAATCTTCCGCCCATCGAAAACTTCCGTGCTGAATAAAACTGTAGCAGAATGAGCAGGAATGAATAGGGAACAGCATTCAAAGTCTGCAAACCCTGTGAAATGCATGGCAGAGGTTACGTCGCACTGTACCAGTTATCAAGTTATTTTCCCGTTCCATTTACGTATGGAGCGCGGGAAGAATTATGTGTAGAGGGTTGTAATATATTCCTAGCCATCATTTACGGTCAGTTCTTGAAACTTCATTAGTAGAGTATAAAATGCATATTTAAACCGTCAATTGTTTTTATTTTAAACCCAAATTCTACCGGTTTCGGTCTTGGACCATCTTCGAGGACGAAGGATGAAAATGGTTTAAGCCGCCATATTGCGTTAGTCATTACTTAAAATGTGTAGTGCGTTTCACGAATATAAATTTGTGACACAGGACTTTAAAAGCAAACATCCAAATGCAAGTTGTATACAGAGCAGTACCTGGATACAAAATAATGTTGGTGGGGCCAGGAGTATGCGAGGATTGTGGGGGAAAGGCGGTGCGTGAGTGTAATTACACAGGCCTGTCATGAAATGTTCGCAGAGCTATAATGAGAATTTCAGACTCATTTCATTGCTTCTGAACACTCATTTCCGTCACAGTAACGTACTGTTTTTCGGTTCGGCACTAGTAATGAATGAGCAGTCAAACTTTGAGGACTCAGCGTAACTGATTTTGTTCTTGTTCCATCTTTGGCTATATTTTCGTTAATACGTCAAGAACATCGTACCCTTACGATTCGCTCAAACTGGTTATGACGCAATTTATTTGTCCACAAAGGGATGTGATTCAAAAACATATCTTAAAAGTCTACGTACTATACCGTCCAAACAATTTCATCACTTTTATAATTACAACTTCGATGATACCTCATGTTTCGGAAATTCACATCTTTTCATTATCTGCAGACACCAAAGACATATTAAAATCATATTCGTAACACTTCTATTTGGACAATTTTGTGTGGCGTGCAGAATAGCATTCATTCTCTTGTTCCTTGCTTTCCCGCTGTTGATTACCTACACACATCAAACAAAGTTTTGCATCACCTCGGTTCCGAGAATTCCGGAACCTGTACAGAAAATTGGAATAAAGATCAACATAAACATCATTTCCGCCCTTTTTATTGCACATGAAAACCACACATTGCATGTTGTACCACCGTAAAGCGAAACCTTCAGAGGTGGTGGTCCACATTGCTGTACACACCGGTACCTCTAATACCCAGTAGCACGTCCTCTTGCACTGATGCATGCCTGTATTCGTCGTGACATACTATCCACAAGTTCATCAACACACAGTTGGTCTAGATTGTCCCACGCCTCAACGGCGATTCGGCGTAGATCCCTCAGAGTGGTTGTTGGGTCACGTCGTCCATAAACAGCCTTTTTCAATCTATCCCAGACATGTTCGATAGGGTTCATGTCTGGAGAACATGCTGGCCAAGCCGGCCGGGGTGGCCGAGCTGTTCTAGGAGCTACAGTCTGGAACCGCGCGACCGCTACGGTCGCAGGTTCGAATCCTGCCTTGGACATGGATGTATGTGATGTCCTTAGGTTAGTTAGGTTTAAGTAGTTCTAAGTTCTAGACGACTGATGATCTCAGAAGTTAAGTCTCATAGTTCTCAGAGCCATTTGAACCATTTGCTGGCCACTCTAGTCGAGCGATGTCGTTAGCCTGTAGGAAGTCACTCACAAGATGTGCACGATGGGGTCGCGAATTGTCGTCCATGAAGAATGCCTCGCCAATATGCTGCCGATATGGTTGCACTGTCAGTTGGAGGATGGCATTCGCGTATGGTACGGACGTTACGACGCCTTCCATAACCACCAGAGGCGTACGTCGACCTCAGACACTGCGACTCCAAAACAGCAGGGAATCCACACGTTGCTGCACTTGCTGGACAGTGTGTCTAAGGCGTTCAGCCTGACCCGGTTGCCTCTAAACACGTCTCCGACGATTGTCTGGTTGAAGGCATATGCGACACTCATCGGTGAAGAGAAGGTGATGCCAGTCCTGAGCAGTCCATTCTGCATGTTGTTGGGCGCATCTGTACCGCGCTGTATGGTAGCATGGTTACGAAGATGGACCTCGCCATGGACGTTGGGAGTGAAGTTGCGCATCATGCAGCCTATTGCGCACTGTGAGTCGTATCACGACGTCCTGTGCATTGTTCAACTACGAGCCGTGTACCTCCTTCCTGGTGGAACGACTGGGACTGATCCGTCTAATAGACGCTGCTCATGCATGGTTGTTTACATCTTTGGGTGGGTTTAGTGACATCTCTGAACAGTCAAAGGGACTGTGTCTGTGATACAATATTCACAACCAACGTCTATGTTCAGGAGTTTTGGGAACCGTGGTGATGCAAAACTTTTGTTGATATGTTTATTATTTCGTAACAGAATTAAACTCACAATTAATGAAATGTTCCGGGCTATTATGCCGTGGTCGAATGGATTTCATTTTAAAAACCGACGTTTCGTACCACCTGCAGAGGACATTTTGAAGGTGGATCGTACCTTTGTTGAATGTCCTATTCGTACCCTGGCTCGCTACTGCCTCCAGCAAAATTCCGCTTCCGTGCAGTCTCGTGACATCACATGTTTTGGATAAGCGAGTGCAATTGGCCGTTGTCGACTGCCGTCGTCCGCTGTTACTATAATCCCCTGCTGGAAGACTGGTGCACGTTTTCTTCAGCACCGGAATCCAAATGTCATTCCGTTTCATGTCTTCCTCCTTCCTGCTGAAATTCCTGGGGTGTTTTGCAATCTCTATGGCCGCTCCTTATAGCCGTTCATGGTATGCACTTATGGCTGCCAGTACTTGAGTGTTATCAAAATGAATGTGGTGGTCTCCTGGCTCTCAGAAATGTTCCGTCAGAGCTGTACTGTGCATCTTCCCTCTTCTGCATTTTCCTTTGTGGTCTTCGAGTCGTTTTTTGACAGATTTGAGGGGAGATTGACAGATTAGCTGTGGCGGAACATGCCTTGCAGCCAGGAGACCACCACATTCATTTTGGTAGCGCTCAAGTGCTGTCAGCCACAAGCGGATACCATCAAAGGTTATACAGAAAGGCTACAGACATTGTTAAATACCCCAGGAATTTCAGTAGGAAGGAGTCAAATTGAATGACGTTTGTATTCCGG